>NC_137457.1:24211789-24936665 GCF_964235325.1 Thermobia domestica | reverse complement strand
GTGAGCTTGAGGGTCTTTTACTTTCTGTTATATAAGAATTGTTATTCGTGGATTGATCTTCCATAACATGTCTGATGAAGGTTATGTTACGTTGCCGAAACTTTACACAAGAGGTATTAATACATTTAGTGCTTTGATCGGTTTTGTGTTATTAATACATATTGAATATTTCGAAAGTTATAATCCAAAATATACAATTTTTTAAGACTATGTACACTGGGGTTTGTCAGATGATTTTACGTACGATTTTGAAAGTAATTAATAAAAGTGTGTGACTGAAATATGCCTTAACAGAAAGATAATAAGTAAGCAGGTTTTCTAGAATAATCATATAAATTTCTCGCGTGACGGAACACAAAGTAGCTCTATCGTTGGGACAGTACTGCAGAAGATATGTAAGCAGACATGGCGCTCGCAATATTACAACAGTGTTTTGAAAAGATTAAGAATATAGACATTATGAATACTGTTTCCATAATCCGAGACTGGGAACTGAATTTACATTAAGTTTCGTTCATCAGTCTGGTAAAATTAATTCACAGTTTAAATTTAAAATGTGCTAGGGAATCTACAAAGCTCAGTATGTAGTTGGAGAATTGAATCTCGTCCATCAGTCTGGTAACATTAATTCACAGTTTAAATTTAAAATATGCTAGGGATCCTGCAAATCCCAGTATGTAGTTAAAGGATTGAGTCTTGCTCAACAGTCTGGTAAAATTAAGTTACAGTTTAAGTTTAAAATGTGCTAGGGACCCTACAAACCTCAGTATGTAGTTGCAGAGTTGAGTCTCGCTCACTAATCTAGTAAAATTAATTCAGAGTATCAATTTTAAATGTGGTAAGTATCCTATAGATCCTAGTGCATAGTTGCAGGGTTACTCATGTTACCGAAATATTAAAATCTTCGCAATTTGACAAACTTAGGCAACACTTGAAGAATTATAATATGCTCAATTTCATCGAAGCAAACACTTTCCAATATACGAGATCATATCAAACAGTTTCGAGACTAGTTCTATAACACGCTAACAGATGGCAGCGCAAGGCTGTACGCACAGGCACAGGGAGCACCGAAATTCAAAGTCAATGTGCCAAAATACATCATCCTGTGTACACCAGGAACTGTGTAGTAGGTGCTATTCTGACCACGTGTGTTACCATGTCTACGATTTCATCAGGGACAGCAAGTGATAACGAAGGAATGTAAAGTTGTGTGTGAAACTGGTCAAATCCCCCACAGGGACGCTTGGCATGAATACAGCCATGCTGCAATGAGTCGTTCGTAGTATTCTGAGTGACACGTACGCTTTAAGAGTGGTAGAACATCACTGAAAGACGACAAGAGATCAGGACGATCTTCAATGAGTACAACACACGAAAATGTTGAAACCATTCGACAACTTGTGCACTAGGATCGTCGGAGAGCAATCCATAACATTGCTACCACTGTTGATGTGGGATACGGAATAGTGCAGGCAATTCTCACGTGTGATTTGAACATATGTCGTGTTACTACTGAGATCATCCCTAGGCTGATGACCCAGGAGCAGAAAGAACACCACATTAAAGTCTGCCAAGAACTCGGTCAACGTGTCGTGGATGACCAGTCGTTCATGTCGAGCATCAGTACCGGTGGCGAAACTTCAGTGTACGGGTACGACCCTGAGACAAAGCAACAGTCTTCAGAGTCTTCAGCAACAGTCTTCAACAACAGTTCGGATTCCACTGTAATCAGTAGGTCCACGTCTCCTTTATCCTAGTAGGTATAATCGTGGGACATTAAATTAAATCAAACCAAAACCAAACCAAAGTGGAAGTGTCCATCATCTCCACAACCGAAAAAGGCAAAGCGGATTTGCATCTCGACCAAGTGCCTGGTCATCGTCTTTTTCGATATTCGCCGAATTCTACATCACGAATTCGTGCCCAGGGGCCAGACTGTCAATAGCGAGTTCTATTGATAGGCGTCTGAGGGAGGACATTCGGCAAAAGCGATCGGATCTGTGGTGCGCAAAAAAATTGCTGCTCCACAACGGCAATGCACCCTGTCATCGTGCTCTCCTCACAGGTGAGTTTCTCACCAGAAACAAGATTATAGCACTTCCGCACCCACCCTATTCGACAGATTTAGCTCCTGCAAACTTCACCTTCTTTCCGAAGCTAAAGATCCAGCTCAAATGTCGCCGTTTGAACACCATTGCGGAGATCCAGCGCGAATCGCGGAACATATTTGACACGTTTTAAAAAGACTTGCAGGACGCATTCCAGCAGTGGCAGAATGCTGGGAGCGTTATATTGCTGTACAAGATAACTACTTTGAAGGTGATAGTGTGTAAACGTAGATAAATAAAGTACTTGATTGTAAACAGAACTAGTCTGGATTTTTTTTTGATACCGCCTTGCAAAAAAAAAAAAAAAAAAAATAGCCGAAAGAAATATATGCTTGATTATATATCGTCACTACATCTCAGAAAACTACTACGTGCAGAATTGCCAAATTCCCAGAAGAATCAACAAACATGCTTTCTCATCATTTATGTTGTTAACAAGTGTCATTTTTGTTAGCCTACTTCGGGAAAGCTATAAAGAATTCACATATAGAGGAACGTGCAAGACGATTTTCTGCTCATATTTTAGTATATAACTGAATTTCCATTAAAATGTCACATAGCGATCTTTCGAGGCGCAGTGATTATATATACAATATCATTAAGATTTTTTGTATTACTGGCAGAGTTCGGGAGTTGCTTTCAATGTTAGAAGGAGTCTGCTACGCACGTCAGAATAAGAACATAATGCTGCACATGTCAAACAAAATTGCTGTACATGTCAAGTATATATACTTGAGCGTGCAAATAGAGAATTAAACGAATATTTTTTAATGTATATAAAAGATTTTTTCATGTTAACAAACTTTTTTCATAAACTTTTCCTGGAATTGTATTCAAATTAGTTCAATATGTTCTGAAGCAATTGACAAAAGAAGCATTTATGGTGAACGTAAGCGTTTTTGAAACTAATTGTACAATATCTGTTTAAAATTTGGAATAGTATTAACCATTTAATATGGACATTTTAAAAATGAATTCAAGTAAAGATTCATTATCTATATAAAGATTTGAATGAATATTTAAACACCTTCAAACTCAATCTATATATTGAAATGCTATTTTTATATGTTTGTGGTCAATTCCGTTTATATGTTGGTGGCAAATTCCTTTTGACATTGACATCTCGGAAACTACAAGCTCTAGAAACGTGCTGTTTTCACTAGTTTATTTCAAATTTTGTGTCAATCTGCCAGTTATTCAAAATTGCAATAAATAAATAAATAAATAAAAATAAAAAATAAAAAAAAAAATAAAACTTGCCTTATTGTTCTACATTTTATGGGTCGTTTTGAGTCCATAACATTGTCGCTAGGGTAAAGCTAGGTTTCATATCCTCGTGTTAGGTAATCAGTAGAGGAGTACGTATGGCGGGTTGAAGAACAACATATGTACATTAAAATGCAACGTTTATATGTTTGTCTATAGCAATTCTCTCCCTTTATGAGTCGTACTGTCCTTCATTTCTATGTGTAAAGGGATATGGACAGATATAGTGTGGAGGTGGAAAAGAGAAACATGGTCATATCAGAATGATGCACTGAGTATTAATTAAAAGCATTATGTATATTTATTGAAACTATAAGGTATATTCATAAGAAATGTGACTTACCTTGTACCTCTGTTTTCTTCCATTAATTGAATGATTTTGACCTACGTAGAGAACTTCTTTAACATCGGCTTCTTAGGCTACGTCATCGGACTCTTTCTTTTACATCTTCTAATGTGGTTCTGAGCTTACTTAAAAACATAATTGTACGCGAAATATCCCGTAAACTTTGTTACGGTTTATGCTTCCACCTATTCACTAGCAGTATAATTTTGCCTGTTCACTCATTTTATGTACAAAAAAATAAAAAAATAAAAAAATAATCGCTTCAATTACAAACTTTGTAGAAAAAGAGAGACGTGTGGAATTCCACAAAATCTGCAATCTAGTCGACTAACTTTGCACATAAAGTGAGTGGATAGACAAAATTATAGTGCCAGTGAATAATTGAGATCATAAACGGCAACCGAGTTCATGGGATACTTTACGTACAATTGTATTTTTAAATAAGCTCAGAACCACATTAGAATCCGTAAAAAAGAAGAGTTGATGTGATTTTGAGTTTAACGTCCTTTTCAGCGGCGAGGCTATATGAGACGTGGATCTACTGATTAACGTTTAATCTGAACCACATGAGCCCGGCCGGGAATCGAACCCAGGTCCCCCACGCCAAAGGCGCGTACGCTAACCGCTTAGGCACAAAGAACGTCTCGTAAAAACAAGACATCGATGACGCAGCATATACCGGTGCCGAGAAAGATCTCCACATGAGTCGTATTATCCAATTAATGGAAGAAAACAAAGGCACAAATTAGGCCACGTTTCTTAAAAACCTCATAGCTTAATTAAATATTAGAAATTGAATATTGAAGACAGAAGTTTACTGTAAGTGCTCAAGATTGAAAATTGAAAAGAGCCGTGGCTAAAAAAAAAAAAAAAAAAAAAAAAAAAAAAAAAAAAAAAAAAAAAAAAAGAAACTTACATAAAATGTAAACATTTTCATTCAGTCACCCTAAATATTCACTTCATAGGTTCAATATATTCTGTACTATACCATGTACAACATTCATTGAATCAAGGCTATGTAATATTGAAAAAGGTAAGAAATACAAAAATAAGAGTTGCTTTCGGCACCTTCATAGTGACTTCCTCATACTGAGAACATAACAAATAATTTTCTGAAAGCTGTATTTTTATTTTGAGTATTGATTCATTAAGACTTTGTCAAACGAAACATTTCACTCACAAGCAATGGTAATCTTCTTCCAATATGCCACTCAAGTCTGTTTTCGTGAACATATACTGCAATTAATACTACTTATGCTTTCTGACAGCTCGCTACGTGCACGTGGTGCTCAATGCTGTGTTGTCAGCTTTTGTGTCGGGTATTGAAACACGAAATTATTCACTGCAAGTAAATGTTAGTTTTATAAAATTAAATGACACAAAAGAGAACTAAAAAGACTGCTTTTAATAACCAGCAGGTCCACCACTCAAATTGACATTCACTTAAAATAATGTGTATTTGTTTATATTCAAATTTGTCAACGTGCGGAAAGGGTGGAACCTTTACCATTGAAATGAGCCACTATAATTGGCTGAACTTCTTGTTGCCATAGAAATAGTTCTTCTTGCCTGATTGTCATACCGCGTGCAGGAAGAAAAAAAGCAGAGGAAAGCAAAGCAACTGTCAGAAAGGATAAATTGTATCAAATGGACTGTAGATTTATATTTGAAGAAAATTGCCAGAAATGACAACTGAAAGATTTCCAGTTAACAAAATAATTATAATATATATATATATATATTTGAATTCCTTATTATGTTTCTTTAAAAAATTATATATATGTTCTTGTATCACATCAAATACTATAGTTTAAAATCACTTAAAGCTTTATAAATTTCATGCTTAGTTTAATTCATTGTATTATTTAGACACGAATATTCCGTGCACTAAACTTTCACTCAATCAAGACTAAAGAATATTGAGAAAAAGTAATATGTACGTTTCGTTAAGGTAAAAGATAATATAAAGGGCAAAGTACTTGTTACGTTTCGGCACTTTTACATGACCTTCTTCATGCTGACAAAGTAAGAACTAGAATATTTTCTTAAGTTTTTTTTTTTTAATTTTATTTGATTCAATTGAATTTGTACTTATGATAGAATATTGGAAGGGGAGTTCGACAGGGATGCTGTCTCTTGCCAACGTTATTTAATATCTATCCAGAAGAGATAGTGAAAAAGACCCTACAAAATGAAGACGGAATTTCCGTAGGAGGTAGAATAATTAGATGTATAAGATTTGCAGATGATATGGCGCTTGTTGCAGAATCTGAAGAAAAAATCAATAGGATGTTAGAAATTGTGAGAAAAGACTGAAAAATATGGGATGAAAATAAATGTTAGAAAGACAAAAGCCATAGTGATTGGAATTGAAACGAAGAGATCTGTGTCAAATATAAAAGTAGAATGGGAGAAAGTAGAACAAGTGAATAGTTTTCAATATTTGGGTAGTATTCTTAATAATGTCATGAAGTGTGAACGTAAAATAAAAGCAAGGATAGGAATGGCGAGAGAAGCCTGTAGGAAGAAGAAAAGTATGTTTTGTGGGACCTTGAATAAAGAGTTGAGAAAAAGACTCATAGAATGTTTCGTGAAGAGTGTTGTACTATATGGATCGGAAACATTCACATTATGCAAAAGTGATTAAAAGAACTGAAAGTTTTCGAAATGTGGATGTGGTGAAGAATGAAGAGAATTCGCTGGGTCGAGCGGAAAACGAATGAAAGTGTGTTATAAATGGTGGGGGAGAATAGAACAGTTTTAAATATTATTGAGAAGAGGAAGAGAAATTGGTTGGGACAAGAAGAAATTGTATCATCAGGGACGTGCTAGAGGGTGGCCGGAAAGAGAGGAGAGGAAGGGGCAAAGAAGGCTTCAATTAATGGACGATATAAAAGCAGAAAGATAATGCATGAAGACGAAGAAGTTAGTGAAGGACCGTGGAGCATGGAAGCTTCTCAACTGCGGCAAGTGACCTGCCGATAAGGGCAGAAAACCTATGATGATGATGATGATTATGATGGAAACAAGGCAGAACATTATATTCCATACTATGTATACAAACAGAAAAACAAAAATCCATTTATCTCAGTACATTATGTGTGTGTGTGTACATATATATACTGACAAAAATTTGTTACATATTGTGTATAGCAAATTCTATGTTTATCACAGTATTTTCCTTTTAAAACGGACATAATCTCATTCTTTAACTATTTACAGGCATATCCTTCATTTCTTCATCTTGATTTGGTGAATTTTCATGTACAAATATAATATTACTAGCTTTATACCACACTACGATGTCTACGAAGAAGGCGCATAATAGAATAGCCCCAGTCATTCCTGAAAGAAACAAGGAAACGAAGACATGTTAATATTGCAAGAGTAACTCTTTCAGTAGACTGAAAAATCACCAATCCGACCTAACATGCTACGTGTGATCAAGAAGTACGGTGAATGTAGTTACACAGTGCCATCTATCGACGTTGTATCCATTTCAACTAGTAAGATTGATAGCCTAAACCTTTGGTACAGTCAGTGTCGAGTTTCAACGAGTTGTGACATGTTAGTTGGCTTACAGAAGCAGAAGAGTGGGGTCGTGTTAAGAATGTCTGTCGCGTGCAAACATTAAGTTTTGTTCTAAGCTGCAAAAGAGTGCCGAAGAAGGTTACGAAATGTCAAAATCAGTATATGTCGATGCAGCGGTTGCAATGAAGATTGTTTACAAGTGGTATGAGCGATTCAAAACCGACCAGGAGTCGGTTGAAAACAAGCTACGATCGAGACGTCCTTCGACGTCAGAAACAGACGAAAATGTGTAAAGAGTGGCACAAATAATTTGTTCAAACAGGTGAATGACTATTCGAGAATTTTCGAGAATAACTACATATCTCGTATGGGTCCGTGAAAAGCATTTTAACAGCCCATTAAATGGGTAAATGGCTTCCTTCTTCACTATGAAAACAGGTCGTGCCACACCTTGCTTTTCATTGTGAGTTTTTAGCCGGATAAAGTGTTCCTCTCTGTCCTCACCCGTGAGTTTTTAGCCGGATAAAGTGTTCCTGTCTGTCCTCATTCGTGAGTTTTGGCCGGATAAAGCGTTCCTGTCTGTCCACATCCACCTTATTCACCAGATTTAGCGACTTCTGACTTCTTCCAAAAATTAAAACCATGCTTAAAGAAAAACGTTCTGATACCATTCCTGACATTAAGAGGGCCACGACAGAGCAGCTGAACGCTCTTCCAAAAGAAGTCTTCCAGAAATACTTCCAGTCATGGATTCAACGTTGGGATAAGTACATTGCTATCCAAGAAGTACTTTGAAGGAGATTAAATCAAATTCTATGTAAGCTTTATTACTTTGTTTCTAATAAAATTATTCGACGTATTTTTTGATCACACCTCGTATTTGCTAGTAATGTAACTAAAATGAAACACTATCATCAGGCCGGCACAGCTAACATTTTCACTGGGTATTTTAGTATAAACTCTTGTTATGCATATTATGATAAATAATAATGTAAAATATCTAAAAACAAAAAAAGTACGTGTTATGTTTCAGCACCTATACAATGCGTCTTTGTACTTGTAGCAAAACAACTAGTGTATTTTGAATGAAATTAATGAATTAGAGGTCTTCCTGGCCGGCTTTTAAACCCAATTAATTGTTCATTTCACTTGCTTTAAAAAAAATTCTGATTCTTGTAAATTCCTTGCGCTTCAAATCTTTTTGGCTTTCCCTTGTAGCCTTGCTTACGGAGAATAATAAAAAAAAGTAATACCATCAAAGAAAAATTATAGAGATATTGAGTCATTGCAATGTACCAATGTAGAAAGAATCTTATTGATTGCTGCCGGTCACCGCCAAATGATATGAACTGGCAGCCTCAAGTTGTGTGTTTTTTTGTTCAGGCAGGGAGGTAGCCTAATTATGTCAACTCCTATTTTTATCTTTCGTGAGAGCCAAAAGCTTGGAACTGGAAGGAATATTCAGGAATCAGAATATAAGGTAAGTAAAATTCCTGAGCGTGTTTACATATTGTCTTCAAAATGCACTGAGTTCTCAGTATTCAAAGTATTAATTAGTTTATTGCATTTTTTTTTTTTTTTTTTTTTTGTGTATACTTTGTTTTCAAAGATTTTAATTTACAGAAACAATAAAATTGCAAGTGTAATGTAATATCACTTTCAAATCAAATTGCTTCCGGTGGGAACAGTCGGTCCAAAAAGTGTAAAAGCTTTTTCAGGCGAGCCATCCTGAGTAAGGTTCTCTTCATTCACACCAGGCAAATGCCGAGAAAGTACCGCCGATTGACGTCATCCTTCCGACATGACGGGCTAACATGATCATAGATGCCGAAAGCCCAGACATCTAATTCCTAATCCTAATCCTAGTGACGGACCAACATGGCCATAGATACCGAAAGCCCAGAAATCTAATTCCTAATCCTAATCCTAGTGACGGTCTAACATGGCCATAGATGCCGAAAACTCAGAAATCTAATTCCTAATCCTAATCCTAGTGACGGTCTAACATGGCCATAGATGCCGAAAGCTCAGAAATCTAATTCCTAATCCTAATCCTAGTGACGGTCTAACATGGCCATAGATGCCGAAAGCCCAGAAATCTAATTTCTAATCCTAATCCTAGTGACGGTCTAACATGACCATAGATGCCGAAAGCCCAGAAATCTAATTCCTAACCCTAATCCGAAAAGTAAATTGCACTAACGAAAATATAAGAGGACACAAAGTTTCTAATTTTTGCGCTTAGTAATTGGATATGAGAAAGGTAGCTGATGTTACCGAAACTATCATCCGTTTATAAGTGGAAGAAACACAATTGTGGTTAAAGCTTCTCGTTGCATTTGATTGTTAAAGAGTGGGTCATTTGCGAATTTGAACATAAAGATAAACTTCAAATTATTTCATACAGTAAAACGTTTTAACCTCACCATCTGCCTAACTTGGACTTAGTTTTTTAGTACCAGCATTTTTCATTAGTATAGGACATGTATTATTTATTACTCAAAGTTCTGTCTATCTTGAAACATGACAAAATATTCAAGCAACATTAGTCCAATTCTGTAAATGTTTAATGTTAAACACTCTGTATGTTGAACACTTCAATATTCGACATTGTACATAATTATCTTAATATATTTTTTTAAAGCCTTGTACAATATCTTTTACTGTGGTTAGTTTAGAAACATCAATGAACCCAAGGGAGAAAGGGGTAAAACTTGCCCGTTGAAAGCAACTTCTCTAAAAGTATGCAAAACAATTTACTTGCCTTTACGTTTATTGTCAACAAGCTTATGAAAAGATACCTTCTGGAAAATTTCAAGAAAAGTTAGAACAAACCCAACCGATTCATGTTGCAAAGTTCAAGAAAATAAAACATCAAAGCACAAGATCTTGTTGATCAACGCCCATTAATAAGCTCATCATAATTCGTACATCCATAGTTAATTGTTGTTTTTGATGTAATGCTAGATAGAGAGGTAAAACTGTGTATATTTTGAGTATTTTTTTTTTTTTTCAAACTGACGATCTGATCGTTATAGAGGGAAGAAATGAAACAATTAATAAAGTATGTATCTTAATATTTTATACGTAATTAATATGATTATCCATGGCTTTGGATTGATTATTTTAACAAAAGAAACACTGGCCAAAGCTTAAAACCCACTGTATTTTAAATTATAATACGTAACGGTTTCGGATATCTAACATATCCTTCTTCAGACACTATCAAACATAAATGAAAATACAGACATATATGTAGTATTGTTATGACAAATTTTAAATTCTTTTAACAGATACAGTATGTATATATATAACCATTGTTATGGAAAAGTTTAAATTCTTTTAACAGACATATATATATATAGTCATTGTTATAAATTTTTATTCTATTTGCTGAGGCCTTCAGCCAATCCAGTAAGTCTCCTTGTTCACTTTCCAACTAATCACGTTCCGCCATTTTTGGTTCTTATAAGGGACATTTTATTTTCTTTTTGTCTACGCTATCCAAACTTCCTTGCCATAATTCATTAATAGGTAATGAAGAGGAAGAAGGAATCATCTACAGGGTATGGTGTGAGGACTGCGATATGTCATATATAGGAGAGACAGGAAAGAGAATGAAACAAAGGATAAAACAACATAAAGATAAAGAGAGGAGGAAGAAAGATGCATATGCGATATACAAACATGTTAAGGAGACTAATCACAGAATTAATTAGGATAAGACGGAAGTATTGGGGATGGAGAAAAGAATGATAATAAGGAAGCGGAAAGAAGCAGATTGCATAAAGAAGGTAGGAAGAAATAAACTGATGAAGGTAGGAAGAAATAAACTGATACGGGGGGCTTACGTATTAATGAATTATGGCAAGAAAGTTTGGATAGCGTAGACAAGAAGAAAATAAAAAAGTCCCTTATAAGAACCAAAAATGGCGGAACAAGATTAGTTTGGAAAGTGAACAAGGAGACTTACGGGATTGGCTGAAGGCCTCAGCAAATAGAATAAAAATTTATAACAATGACTATATATATGTTTGTTAAAATAATTTAAACTTTTTCATAACAATGGCCATATATATATCTGTTAAAAGAATTTAAAATTTGTCATAACAATACTACATCTATGTCTGTATTTTCATTTATTTTTGATAGTGTTTGAAGAAGGATATGTTAGATATCCGAAACCGTTACTTATTATAATTTAAAATATAGTGGATTTTAAGCTTTGGGCAGTGTTTCTTTTTTTAAAAATAATTAGTATATATTGAATAAAAGAATGTATGGAACATACTCTTGCGTATTGTCCTTATTTTGTGGTAGTAATATTTCGGCGTTTCTTTAATTACTAAACCCTTTGTCAAAATCCTTTTCCCTTGTAGTTGAAGAAGCAACCTTTTACTTCTATCATGGGTGGTTTATCTCGTTATCTTGAAATTTTCCACTTATTTACTTACACTGCTTCAATATTCATGCACTAACTTGTTAGCAAGTTGTATACATTCACTAATTTCAATAACAATTTTGAAATAAAAATGAAATAGTATTAATATGCGGCTAAATTATGTACAATCTAGTTTCAGTAATACCCCTTTGGGTAGTTGGGGGCTCTGCCCCCAGATCCTCCCATTTACTCGGTCTACGGCCTTACATCTCTTATGTATCAGTATTTGCATCGACAATGAACTTCGTGTATTTGCTTTTAATATTTCCTAAATTTGGACAGCTGGGGGCTTCATTCGTGAAGCTACAATCATGCCAAATTCCATCATTCTAACCCTCCCGGAAGTGGCTAAAAATTTGGGGTGTAGAAGATGTCCTATATAAATAACCTGGGAAAAATGTTTCAGTTTCCCATAAAACCACTCTAAAGTTGTAAATTTTTATTTTTGGTGATTTACTCAAGCAACGCTAAAGAAAATGTATAAGCAAACCGAATTCCGAGTTTTTATACCAATTCCAAGTACCTAAAATATGAGATTATAGGTTTAAAAATGGTCTATTTAAATAACATGTGGAATTTCTTCATCCCTCTCTAGACCTCCTAAAAATTAAAAGTATTCACTTTTGGCGATTTTCCTGTGAGTTACTCCCGGAAAGCTACAATCATGGCAAATTTCAACTTTTCACGTCAACCGGAAGTACCCATTATTTTATGTCAGTTCATGTAGTTTTATATATAGTTAGGATAGTATGAGATATAGTACACATATTATAAAGAAATGAAATGTATTAGAACATTAATTTCCAAGTGCAGGTTTTACTAACAGGTACGCAAAATTTGCTATATAGCATTTTTAATTCACTGACAACTATATTGGTTCATTGCCTAGTAACCGATAATGCGAAGGAAATTTCAAGATTTTGATTAGAATTGATGAATGCAGGGCTGGAGTAACCCCCATTTTGAAGGTCGGGGCTAGAAACAATACGTGGCCCCTTCTGACTTCACTTAATACATTTCCGTGAAAGTACAGTACGAAACATAAGGAAATATGATTCATATTTTTGGTCATATTTTACTTATGATGATGATTGTATCTTCATGATTCTTTTCTAGATAGCCAGTTGAGATTATGATCAGAGTGGAGGTTCGGGGCTACAGCCCTCCTAAGCCCTCCCCTTTATCTGGCCCTGGATGAATGTATACAATTTATTAACAAGTTAGTATGTGAATGTTACAGCAGCGTAAGTTAATAATTGGAAAATCTCAAGATAAGAGAAAAATCACCCATGATGTAAGTAACATCTTGGTCCTTCAACTGCAAGGGAAAATCACTTAACAAAGAATCCAGTAATTAAAGAGGCCCGGAAATGATACTACCATAAAATAAGGAAAACACGCAAAACAAATATACCTTACATTCTTTTATTATATGTAATAGTATATTAAGGAAAATGAAGATTTTAACACTTTATTTTCCGTTAAGTATGTAAGTTTTCAATGGAACCGATATTGGCCAACGTAGACACGTTTAACTATCTGTCTGTCTTTACCATCTATGTGCACGGTAAATGTAATTGCTGTTAAAGTTACCAATACCCATTACTGGATGTGTAACTACCAAAGAAAACTAAATCTACAACAACACAGATTTGAGCAATCGATCTTTGCTTCTATACCTTAATTCTGTACATGAACACTACTGCAACTTACCGTGGTAAACTTGTCTGAAGGCATCTGTATTGTACAGCCAACAAGCACCTGGTTCCCCACAGGTCGTTTCTCTAAATAAACACGTGGAGTCAACGACTGCTCCGTAAATAAATGGACAGGGGGCATTACCTGGAACAAGGTCAGATCAATAAAGAGAAAAGGTACAAAACGGAGCAAAGACATGGAAAATTTTAAGATAAACACTACTGTTTACTATAAAATGTGAAGTATTGCAAATAAACAAGTTTCATTTGCTGAGAATCTGGTGCGAATGGTTACTGTGTTATACATACTTCCATATAACGAACTGACTTAAGCTTTTTAAATACTTGTGGTTCATCATTATATAATCATCATCTATTCATCCATTTTAGTATATAATTGGTCAAAAGTCAGTACATGAGAACTGTCATATACAGAGTAAATTCAATATATTAATTTAGCATGACACCGCTCAAACATTCTTTAACATCACAATATCTTTTATCAGGGCCGGCCATAGGCAATGGCATCATTCCCCCCCCCCACTTCCCATTTCTCCAGAAAGAACAAATATTAAAAGCCACGATTTTAAGTACTACCCCATCATGAACAATGAAGAGAAGGAAAACAGCATTCGCACTCAGAAAGCCGTAAACACTACGAATACAATCTCGTTGTGTCTTTTTTTTTTTAAGTAATGGTCTATTATGCTAGTAAAATATACAGCAAATACATCTGCAGAGGAAAGATGATAAGCCTTTTTATAGAATTCAATATCGAGCTTCAATCTGAATATATCAGTTTGCAATTCCAATGCAACTAGCTCTTTTATCTTTATTTCTTGATTTGCCTTCTACATCTGTTAAAAAACTTGCTTCCACCTTCAATGATAAGGAACTTGTTTGTGACAAAGGCAAGACTAGTTTTCATATCAAATCTGTAATAACTAACTAAATGAAATAGGTGTTCGCTTTTCTTCGGGAATTAAGTTCTTGTATTTGACAACAATCACGCAATTCATGCTGAGATTTGTTTGACCATTTGCTTTAGCACTGTCCATGTGACCTTAAACTAATGCGACCTCAACATGATTTATGAATGTAGTATTCAAATAGAAGGTGAGCTTAGTAAATTTAACTCTATTTCTAACAAGAAATATTTATTTCAAATAATATAGTTATGACAGAATTTGCCGTCCCGTGGAAATGCACGTGTTTCTTATGTGGTAGAGCCGACCCTGTCTTTTATTGACAAAAACTTGAACAAAGTCCTTCTGAGTCCTCCTGTACTTTGAACTTCTTATAGATGTGTCGGCAACTTATTGTATAGCTTTGTGACCATGTAAGGATTTTTTTTTAATGGGTGCATAGTTTTGATACAGTGTGTATAAGTTTTCTTTTTTCTTGAATTATGAATGTACATAAATAAAAAGGTTCTCTTTACATTTAACATACATAATAATTTTTTATATATCCAAATACGGAACAGTTAAAATTTTATTCGATTGAAAAATACTTTTGCAGGGAGGTCTTGTCGATAGATTAAAAATGGCTCTTATGGTCTTCTTCTGTATGCGAAAAACAACAGTACTAACTAGTACTAAATAGTACTATATAGTAGAAAATTATGCTGGACCTTAGTAAGAACTAGAAACTTAGCATATTATATAGAAAGTAACATTTCTTTTGAAACAGAACTGTGCGAAACAAACATTACCTACTTTTTTTTTTTTTTTTATTTAGATCAATAATACCTGCATTCGAAGTAAGTCTGCTCGAAGGAAGCTGAGAGAGGAGATTTGATCAGCCGAAACTAATGTCGATGGAGACTTTCCATAGTCTTTAATGGCTGCCAAGGTCAAATTGTGTGAAGCACATCGAGGGGCCACAGTACATTACTGAACATAAAAGGTGTCTCAAACACAGAATATAATGCCTTACTTTCTTCTTTTTCTTCTTCTTTTTTACTTTCTTAAAATTCAACCAACATCAACTAACTTACCATACAAATGCATAAATATTTGTTTTGAAAATAAACATAATGAACTCACTATAAATAATAAGAAAGCAATTATTTTATTACAACGACTTATTAGGGATAATTTCACGCCATTCTTGTCAGCACGTGGTGCTCTCTGGCCCCTGGTCGCAAATACAGTGTAAAATTCTGAGGCCAAAGATTATTTTTGATCCCAGAAACAAATAGTAAGTGAAACCTCCGTGCGGGTATCGCGGCCTGAAGCAGTAGCTGAGGTGATACCCAAAAATGGGTGTCATGGCTCCACGTGTGACGTTCACTAAGACCCGTTTTTGAGTCTCATGGCAGCCAACGTGTTAAACTCTTTTTCTGGACAGAGATGGCGCTAGTTTCTTTTTGTTTTCACATGACGATGATCATGCGAATTTTATTTGTTTGCTTTTTGTAGTGGTTGTAGTAGAAGAGCACAGTGTTTTGATAATAAATAAGGAGTACGTGTTGATGTTTATAAATATAGGAGACGCGTAGAACATTACAATATTTGTACAAAATTATATATAAGTAGCCAATGTTTAAAGCCTTTTAGTACATGGGTTTTTTGAGATAATTTGTAAACTTTCCTTCAATCAGGTATTGCATCAAGAGTACTTACTCTATGATAATGGTTTGACCCTCATTTTATTCGGATAAGGCAGTGTTTCCAACTGTACTACTCAATTTTCCCTATTAGTACCTGAGGTGGGAAATTTCCGTCTAAACTTAGAAAAAGGGATTTTAAAAAAATAAAATCCCCGTTTGTCGCAAATTCCCTCCTCAGGTACATGACATGGACATGCGAGTTGTACCGAAAACGTTTGCTTTATTGTGAAGAGAATGAAGTACGAAGAATGGTCCTAGGAGAAATAGCCTTGATGCTCTAGGCGATTTACCAATTTTCTCTAACCACTTTTGGATAATATATTTTCAGTCAACTTTTATACAATCAGCTTTCGCATCAAGACTATTCATTGTAAGACCATGAATTGTACCTCGTTCTCCTCAGAATGAAGCATCCTTTCTAACGGTACCACTCCCATGTCGGCATTATGTACCTGAGGAGAAGAAAGTTCCTAAAAGGTGGAATTTTTCTGAGAAAGTATCTTCTTTCAAAGTAGCTCTATAGGCGCCACTTTGTTATCACTCGAATCTCAAAATCACCTAAAAATACTATGTAATGTATGTAACAACTGTGGAAAATTTCAATTGCATATATTGAAAACTGAGGGCGGAAAAAATATTTACCTACTTATGAAGAAAATCCCACGTTTTTTTATCATGAGGAAAATTCAAAAAAATCGGAAATTCTTTTACACACCCTTATTCATCTTAGGATTATGATTAGTACCTCGTTTTGTTTGACATGGCACTAGGTTTCAAACGGTACCACTTGCATGTCTCTATCGTCCACCGGAGGAGAGAAATTTCCGAAAATGGGAATTTTTCCTGAAATAATCCATTTTTCCCACTTTGGGCGAGATTTTCGCGCTCCAAGTACATAATAGGGACACGTGAGTGGTACAGTTGGAAACACTCCCAACAAAATGAGGGTCAAACATAGGATAAATAGAGATGTGTCAGGATTTTTTTGAATAAAGCTCTAAAAAATTATCCTCCTTTTTTCTTTAGTCAAAGTTTGTGACGTCACTGCCCCCAGACATTGCATGCGTGAATGCAATATAACGACACACCAAGGGTAGTCGTCAACCTGGTCCGTCTAAGTAAGATATACAAATATTGAGTGGTAGTATTAATTTGCATGTAAAAATTATCTTTAATAATTATATAGCATTATTCTCACCTTTTCTGTTAAAATGATAACGTCGATGAACGTTGATAAAATGATTTATTAGCTGATATATTTTATAATATATTTTCCTTCAAACTGTCAAGCACACAAACTCGCTGACTAGGTATCCATAATAATATATTTTACATAGTAACCACTATCCCATAATAATCATTTATATATCTCAAAAACACTCTTCTTTTGTTATTATCAAATTAACATTCTATTAAGTATAGTGCACATGTATTAGCACTTTCTGCCCAAGGTACAGGTAATTATTAATCTATCCAAAGTATTTTGTTATATAAAATGTCGCCCGACAATTGGACTGAATATAAAAGTCATGAGTGAGCTTGGCTTTTATCTTCAAGAACCACTGGTCCGTTTACAATAGTGCTCTTACTTTATATGTGTTCTTCATATTTTGATCACACCTCGTATATATCTTTATTACATTTCATATATATATAGATATATTTATAACAAATCGTACACTTCAATAATACTTATCCTTTAATTACATTCATTATATTATTATTATCAAAAACATCGTCGCCTATTAATATAATTAACGAGGGTGAAACACAAATTACTATGATTAATAGTTTTGATTATTATTAAAACAGTGAAGTTATAAATAAATGTTTAATCTTTCAGGGCGCATTAAATAACAAATAAGTTAGATGTTGCATTCTAATGTATACATCGTGATACTAAGAGGTCATAATAAAGAAGAATCTTGTTTGGATAATATATAGGATAGCTCATAAAAACAGTCGTCGAATAATTAATTTTATAGAATAGATCTTCTTCTTAACATAATCTTTGACAGTTAAATTTTCAACACAAAATCAATCTAATATAAATAACCTTCGCTTTTAATCATTTATGAATCGAATTATAATTCTTTACATTAACAAGAGAGAATTAAAATCATTGGAAAATTAACTTTCCAGTCTATCTAAAACTATATCTAAGCACTTCAAGTATTCATAAGAGTCGTTTTCATTATCAACATTAACTCATAAGATTGAAAATAAAAGTTCACAAGAGTCTATAACTGATATATGTTTAACCTAATTTCATTAACGGTAATCAGGTTACGTTCGTACTTGCATATGAATTTAATAAAGTATATTGTACTGCACAATCATTATTATGTCCCGTATTATTATTCGGTACAGGAATTACTGTGATACCTGGATCCGGATGCGAAGTGCCATCTCTTGTCCTACCATTACGTCTATCCACGTAGTTCGCTGAATTCCTAGAATTTCGCCATACATTTCGTCTACTGTTAAACCTATTTTGATTATAGGGTCTAACATATGGATTACTACGATTAATTGGGTTAGGCGGATTCCCTACATAACTTTGTCTATTTTGCTCATTTTGATTGCTAGAGTGTACTCGGCTTAGGTTATGTTCCGTATTATTCACACTTCGGATATTTAAATTCCGAACAGGCACCAAATGATCTGAATTATTCCTATTTTTACCCATTCCTGCTTGTTGATTCATGGCATAGTATTGCGTTTCATAGCATTGGACAAGCATTAACAAATGGTTGAAACTCATACACTGTGTGGAAAATAAGATCTGTTGCAATTTAAATGGAAGCAAATTTCGAATTGATGCGATTATTCTCGATTCCGATTGCAATGGATTAACGACCTTTAATTCGTTGTATGTATTTACAACAAATTCTACAATAGATTTATGCACTCGAGGATTGAAGTGTTGATTTCTAATGGTGGCATCTCTATTCGCAAGCAAAAAGTCATTTTCATAATTTGCGATTAGTGCCGCTTTGAATTCATCATATGTATTGATGTGATCACGTACAGCTTTAAACCATAATGAACAAGGTGGGAGTAATACATGAGGAATTAATTTCATATATTGTGATCTATCTATACACATAATATTGCATTCGTCCTGGAATTTCTCTAAGAAAGAAGTAGCATTCTCGTTACACTTACCACTGAATTTGCTCATAGCTCGAATTTCACTCATCTTAACACTTAATTTTACCTTCCTTTTATCATTCCGTGTACTTATTGGGTGATAGTTCTTATCCATAACATGATGTGTCGTTACACCATCTATGTTTCGCCCATCTGTACTCTTTGGAGGTATTTCTTCCAATATAATATCATCATCAGACACCGGCGAAGGCGAGTTCATCTCTGGTGAGTGGGGAAACTCCAAGCGATCACTACACATGTTATTATGGTATGTGTTGTCCTTAACCTGTAGCATTCTAATTTCTTCCTGTAACGTAGCTATCGACTGCGTATTTGCTCGTATGTTGTTAGCATTATTGATGACCTGGATTTTTTGTTGTTGAACAGAAGATTCGGTTACTTCTAAATCCCTTTTATATCACTGATTCCTTGGCTCAGATGGTTGTGATTACCTTGGCATTCCTCCGATATCCCTTTTAACTTTTCCTCGAATTGCGAGGTAATATCGCTCATCGTCTGAATAATTAATTGTTTTGTTTCATCCGACTTCTGTTCCATCTTCTGTTCTAACGTCTGCTTTAATTCTTCGTATTGCTTGTTAGATTCATCAGACTTCTGTTCTATTCGTCTACTTAATTCTTCAGAGTTATGCTTCATCATCTGCTTTAATTCGGTAGACATCTGACTCAATTGCTGCTGTAAAACTAGCAAGATTCGGTCTTCCGATGTCATTCTTGATGTTACACTAGGTTCACCGTTGTCACTATTAGTGGATTCATTCTCTATTATTTCAGTGTCCATTTTCCTTATGATTATTCTACCACTTCTCAATATGGTCAAATTTGTATTCATTAAATTAATTGTAAAAGTAAATTCACCCTTACTTTACTTCGGGGTATAGAATTTATGAAAAGTCCCGGGTGAGGTAAACCAAAATTTTTATATAACGACACACCAAGGGTAGTCGTCAACCTGGTCCGTCTAAGTAAGATATACAAATATTGAGTGGTAGTATTAATTTGCATGTAAAAATTATCTTTAATAATTATATAGCATTATTCTCACCTTTTCTGTTAAAATGATAACGTCGATGAACGTTGATAAAATGATTTATTAGCTGATATATTTTATAATATATTTTCCTTCAAACTGTCAAGCACACAAACTCGCTGACTAGGTATCCATAATAATATATTTTACATAGTAACCACTATCCCATAATAATCATTTATATATCTCAAAAACACTCTTCTTTTGTTATTATCAAATTAACATTCTATTAAGTATAGTGCACATGTATTAGCACTTTCTGCCCAAGGTACAGGTAATTATTAATCTATCCAAAGTATTTATGTCCATGAAATATGTACTTTGATGCTTTCATGCTTGAATGAATGCAAAAACTCCGGTGTGAAAAGCTTTAGTAAAGGTTTATAAAGCAAATTCCAAAGGTCTACCCCATGGCATGTATATATATATATATATATATATATATATATATATATATATATATATATATATATATATATATATATATATATATATATATATATATATATATATATATATATATATATATATATACCATATGTCCTAAAAGGGTTAAAAGTGATGTAATACTTTTATTAAAACTTCCATTTCTTATATATTGATATCTCTAGGAACAAAAGGAAAAAGATAGAAAGAGAAAAGAGACAAAAAAATTAACCTTACCGAATATCCCAATGGCAAATTGAATAAGTCCAAGTGCCATTGCTTTATCTTGATGCTCCACACATCTTAAAGTGAGTAGCGTTCTTCCAACTTCGGACGTTGAATGAATAAAAATAAAGATAGAAAAAGCTAAGATATACCAAACGAAAGTCTTACATTCCTCATCACACAATTTAGCCTCGGCTGTTTCACCCATTTCACCAACGCAGGTACAATTTGAATACTGAAACGAAAATTAAAAGTAATTTAAAATAACAATATAGAGAAAAAACATAATACATAACAATCGTATAGTTCAACCAAAGAAATAATATATTGTATCACGTTTTAATTTTTAATTCTCGTTTCACGCCAATAGCTATGAGCTCAGGGCAAAATGTTACCCTTGTAATATTATGAATATTATGTTAATTTTTACCTCTATTAGCCTATTCATGTAGTATTAGCCATTAGCCTATTCATGTAGGATTTACAGACCTTACCAATAAATGAATGATTTTTTTATGTGAAAGTTTGAACAAAATAGTCAGTAGATGGGATGCTAAAAATGAATAACACATTTCTTTGTTTACTCTTCTCAAGGTTTAGAGAAATCAAAGTTATTTTTTAATCAAATGATCAAAGTTTTTTAAATCAAAGTTTTTTTTAAAAAAAAAATCAATATATTTCAATCAAAAATTTTCTTGTAGGTCTTACATGTAGAGAACTATATATAGTGTAACCAAACCTAAACTATCACTTAACTCAGTATGATGTGCTTATTCCGTAAACAAATACGAAAATTCGATTTAGGGGCCGTTCAAAATTTTGTGGTCCCTGATCTAAAACCTAATTATTGGCCAAGATCGCAATTTTTTGATCCATTTTTTGGATAATTTCTAAAGTTCTTGTTTGAAAGAGATGTTTCTATTACAGAATATATCGTATAGCAGGATGACTTTTTTCCTAACAAGTTACGGACAATTGGCTTGGAATTTTGTTTAGAGTACAAAAACAAATTAACTTTGCAGTGTACACTCCTTTTTGGTCATCTGAAGGAAATATCTCTCTACATAAAAGAAGTTCTGACTGGTTGATTGATCCTTTGATCAACGTCCAGGATAAACCGCTTAAGCTAGAAACTTGAAATTTAGACAGAGCATAGAATTTGTGATTTAAGGTTCTAGTAAGGACAAATTTTTAGAAATTCGACGGGTAAGAGGATAAGATGGAAGGCATTTATTATCTTAAAATGTTCCTAACTAGGAATCTCTAAAGGTTAGAGATATGAAATTTGGTATTTAGATTTTTCATTTAAAATAATTAAATACGTGTTTCAATGTTTGTTTGATATTTCCCCTAGAAGGGGAAAAAATATTGAGAAGGGAAAAAGACTGCGAATCACAATTATTATAATAAGACGTCCATATCGCGTAGTCTCTTAAGGTTAGAGATATAATATTTAGTATTTAGACTTCAAGTTTAAAATACTTAAATACATCTTTCAGCGTTTTTTATTTGCCCTAGAAGGTAAGGAAAAAGGATGAGTTCCCAATTTTTAACATTAGATGACCATATCTAAAAGTTCGTTAAGGATAGAGACATGAAATTTTTGTATTTAGATTTTTTTTTAAATTTAAAATAATCAAAGATGTGCTCATGATATTTCCTCTAAAAGGGAAGAGAAAAGTCAGAAAGAAAATAAGAGTGGGTTTCGCAATTGTTAAAACAGAATTGCTATATCTCGAAATCCCTTAAGAACATTAAATATCCATAATATGCGTGGAGGCTTGTAGAATGTTAAATTTATAGTAAGAGTTGTGTTTATTTAAATTTTAACTTTTTTGATATTAATGTTGTGTCAGAGACTTAATGTAATTGCGATAGAAATCTGGTTTAGTTCATTATTTTTCTTTTATTTACTTATTTTTGTATGCAATGTTAGTTCTGGGATCATTTCATGCACAAAATATCCTTTTAGACATACACGTATCACAGAGCACAATTATATTTTTATCCTTGTAATGATATATTGTGTATTAGTGTACTTGTAACATGTATTAGTGTTAGTGTATGCATTGTTTTCTTTAAAACTTATAAATGCAAGAGCCAGTTAGAGGGTCAAGGTGAATCCTCAGATTATTAAACTTGTACCAGCATTGGAAAAACCCATTTGGGCCTTAATAAATTAGAGACATGAAAATTGGAAAATGAAATGAAATTTTTGAGTTTTACGTTCCACGGTTATGCCGGCTAGGCTAAAGGAGACGGGGATGATGAGTAATGAATGAAATGATGGAATGAAGAAAGTGGGAGGAAACGGGAGAGCCCCGAGGAAACCCATGCACACGGTGTTTGTCCACCACAAAGTTCACTTGGCGGGAACAGGGTTTGAACCCGGGACCCCAAGCACCAGAGGTGAACGCTCTACCACTGATCCACCGCGGCCCCCACAGCCCCCATGAAAATTGGTATTCAGGGTTTTAATTTAAAGTAATTAAAGACGGGTTTCAGCGTTTTTAGATGTTTCCCCTACAAAGGAAGAAAAAAGAGTGGGCTTGTAATTCTTAAAATACTATGTCTACGTCTCGAAATCTCTTAAGAGTAGACGTTCTGATTAAAGACATCTTTCAGCATTTGCTGATGTTTTGCTAGAAGGAAAGGGGAAAAAAGTGGGAGCTGCAATTGTTATAATAAGGTAGCCATATATCGAAATTCCTTAAGATTATTGATATGCTAGGGATATCAGCAGTGCGAGGCCGAAACAGAGCAGATGCGGTGTCCGGGTGAGAAGTTCCCAGTTAGTCAGTGGCCAAAGGCTAGTACATATATATTTGATGTATGTGGTAGCAGGTAGAGATTTGATTTTCACAACCCACGAGCACTTTTTGATTGGTTAAAAATTACTTATTGATTTCTTATCATATTTTATCATATTTACAAAGTTGTAAAATTCTGTAACATGTTTCAAATACAAGAATTTCATTAACTTCACAATGTAGGCTGCTCTTAGTCCGAGTCGAAAAAGAAGGTATGTCATACACAGCTATAATGAAATTTCCACAATTATGAGCATTTTTCTAATGTTTTGTCTATTTGTTTATTTCAAAAATCGTGTAAATATTCTGAAATGTTGCTGGAATTTTTGGAAGTTAACTTTCTGTACGTTGCAAAATCACGCTTTATTGAAAAACAGAAATAGTTTCGTTAATAAAGTCTTACATTGATCTTGAAAATAGAAGAACAGCCTTTTCAGCTTAAGCGGCTAACACTGGTTTCATTCAATGAAGGTTAACATCGATCTTGAAATCAAAGAACATTTTCGGCTTAAACCGTTAGCATTGTTTCATACAACCACAGTTTATATCAAAGAATAACATTTTTCTTCAGCTTAAACAGTTAACATGGTTTCACACAACAAAGGCTTACATCAAAGTGTTAACATTGCTTTCATACTAGACAGTCTTATATTGATCTTGAAATCGAAGGAAAATCTTTTCTGTTTTAGCGTCAGTACTAGTTTTAATAAGTCCTTACATAACTTTTCAAGATGAACAGCACCGTAATCTTTGAACATTTTTGTTACAAATATCATATGAGTTGGGATCAATTTTTCCCTGTAACCATAATAGTTCCACTGGCTTTTGTTAGCACTATATTGGCATCAGTGTACTTTATAAATGTCGTTTTTTTTAATGATAGTTCATAGAAGTCTAACTCACATCATCTAACATCTCGCATGAATTACAGACCCATACAAAAAAAAAGTTACACGTGCATCGGACCCCAGAGTGTGGATATGATATTTTTATATTACACAGAATCCAAATTTCGAAACCCCAGAACGATCTTTTTTATTTATTTTTATTTATTTATTTTTTTTAATGGGCGAAAAAAATTTAGCGATTTTGGATTAGGAATATACACGCCCGTAAGAAAAAAACAAACGTTGTGTACAGCGGGTCCCAGGGTATGAATTCGATGTATTTTGTTTCGCCGAATCCAAATTTCGAAACCCCTCAACTTTTATTGAAGGTAAAGCCTATACCTCCTGTAATACCTCAGGCCTGTCACTTGAGGACGTTATGTACAAAAAGATTAACCTAATTTCCTTGTTCTTTTGCCTTGAAAATTATATTCCCGTCTAAAAAATAAATAGTTAAGGAGAAAAGCAACTCGCTGCTGCTACTTTCGTTAAAGAAAAATTGAAAACCATACCATTCTCAATGATACTATAGAACTCATATTGATTATCTAAAATGAAAAAAAACTTTTATTTTACTTCCAGTGAATTAGCTTATTTTAGTTAACCCCATTCTTCTTTACTGGAACAGATTTTTCACAGTAGGTTACACCCAGGTAATTCAAACAGCTGTTTTATTTATCAAAATTATTATGTAGGCGCATGAGAGGATTATTGAAATTAGCAAAGAATTGGTTACTTACCAATAAATTCTCCCGTGGGAAAACTTGAAACTTTTCATACGTTTCGGAACAGAAAGCTAATTCCGTTTTCAGTGATAAGGTAACAAAGGACAATAACGGATGAGAGAAAAGAGGTACAGAGAAAGGAATACATACCATAGAATGAATAAATATAACGTAAAGGATGCTAAAATACCACGAGCAGAGCACAGTGCGAAATAACGAGCTGAGTTGGAGGAAGCGCGATGTCTTTGTTACGTCACTATTGCCAGATCCAAAATATACGTCAAAAGTAGGTAGATTCTATCAGTATTACCAAAATCTATATTTAAAGCTGGTTTATATTTGTGAATAAAGAATGATTCTTTAATCTCCCGCTGTTTGTTTCTGCTGAGCCTATCACATTAACTTGCTTTATATTGTGTAACTTGTTTTAAGTGAAGCTACAATCCCGACATGCCCTCTTCTTGTGACTCTTTTGATTCTCTAATATGTTCTTGAATGCGGGTGTTAATATTGCGTTTCGTTTGACTTGTATATGAGAAGTCACATTCACATTGAGCAACACAAATACCTGACCTACTTAGTGGATGAACGAAATAACCTTTTAAAAAGTAAGCTGTTTTTCTAACATTTTGAGGGGATACTGGAAGTAGGTATGTTATGCTTCGGAAAAATGAGTTGAATTTTTGTCGATAGTTGTAAAAAAGTAAGGAATTCCTATCCAAGTTTTTGCTTCTTTGGGAGTAACTGTTTTAGGGGCCGGCACCGATCTGCGTGTTTAATTAAACTACTTTTGTAAGGTGTGCAATTTATGAACTTTTTTTTTTTGGTAATATTTGATATGAAAACTGTATTCCGTCCTTAAGATCATTTGAACGATCACAAAGTAATAATGCCCTACGAAAGAAAAAAATTTTCCAAATATTAGCCTTGCACAATGATGGATGGGCTGATTATTGACGTATGTAAATAGCGCCCGCAGTATGTTTTCGATATACTTTTGTTATAAATTTATTGCGTAAACGGGTAATCAGTAAATCTAAAAATGGAAGATAATTATCAGATTTACGTTACGCTCCATTTATTTATTCAGCTGTTTTATTCAGTCATAAAAAGTATTCTATTTCTCTATAATAAATACACTGTGTCTTTGGTATTTGTACACCAATAGTTTTTATTTAAAAATCTTCTTTCGTATTGCGTCTACACATTTGTTAATAGCACATTTTTTTAAAGTCTTTAATTTTAATATTACCATTTTTATTACCTGTATATTTTTCCCAGACATAGTGAGTGTTTGGCACCCAGCATGACAGGCTGAGATATAATTCAGCCCATCACTACCACAAACTGGATTGAATTTACTGACTTCACAGTCACATGTAGATTTATTACAGCCTGGAATGAAATTTTGTAATCTGAAATAAAATACGATAACCATACGTTAATATCCATTATACATTATGTGTAGTGGTTATTTTTCTCCAATAACAACCAGCACAAAGGAAATATTGAGTGAGAATTTAAAATTAAAATAGAAAATTTTTAGAGTGACCAAAGAAATTTAAAATAGAATGCCTACTCACTGATTATATTAGACAAGTTTAGCTTTCAAGCCTCGAACGACTCATCAATTGTGAGTGTCAAGAGAAGAGAATGAAAAATAAAGAAAACAAAGAAGAAAAAAATCAAGACTACTAGAGAGAGATGTCCGATATATGTCATATCACAAAAATTAAAATAATATCTGACAATGACGAATGACCGGACATCTGTTTCTTGCTTTTATTTTCTATCTTTTTCATTTCTTTTCATTTCGTTGATGAACTGTTTTGGGTTACTTATTGGATTAATTGGATGCATATTTAATATTAACAAAGTTTGAACTCACATAAGGACCCACCGATAAACAATGGCAATCTTGACTGTAAACGTTTCAACAATAATTTATTATCTTCATCAGTACAAATTCTTTAAAGAATCAATGTTCCCGAAGACTTATTATCACTGAAACGTCTACGATAAACGTTTCGGCGAAAACTTGTTACCTTCATCAGTATAAATTCTTTAAAGAATGAACGTCGCTTGAAAATTTATCATCACTGAAACTTTTATGGTCAAGATTGCCATTGTTTACCCGTAAGTGCTTACGTGAGTGCAAACATTGTTAATGGAAGTTTGTAACGTACCGTTACACTTTTCAAAAAAGAAAGTAATATTCTTTGTTGCTGTTTGTATTATGTATTTAACACTAAGGAAATTAACTACTGTTAATTTACATTATCAAGACTTACTAGAGAAAAAAAAAATATAAAATGTAAAAAGATTTCCTTTCTCCCGTGCGACCTTACGGTCGAGTTTTGTTCTTCCGTGCGACCTTACGGTCGAGTTAGGATTACTAGTGGTGACCTTTGGTTCTTTGCGCATGACCGCAGCTGACTTCTCCAAGCTCCCACCTTTGTGTGGTAACTTGGAAGGAAGCTGCCCTGTGGATCGGGTCATGGCTGAGGATTGCTGTGCTTGTTACGAATTTGTACTTGTTGGATTGCTTGTGACCTCGCTTTGTGTGCTTGCATGTTTCTATGTGGTCTCGCTTTCCATGCTTGTCAAAATGGAGTGGCAGTGAAATAGGAATCCAGTCAGTTGATAAAGATTATTAGATTTTTCGACGAAATATTATTATTATTTGAAGAACAGTGCAAAACAAGAATAATTTGTGCTATGAGGAGTGAAGTGTTGTTCGAGTTAATATATTACGTATTGGAATTGTGAGAAGTAAGCAATCTTTCGTGTGCTTCTGTTAATTGCTGTTTGTTTGTTATAGCAGCTTTTGCCCTAGAGTTGTTTGACGAAATATAATTTTTTTCAGTGATGTGTAAAAATATTAATATTTTTAAATTAGTAATGGAACTGTATGCATGAGAGGTAACTAATTCTTTTCCCTCTTGGGATATTAAGTGGATCGTATTTAGGACTCCGGTGGTCCCCAGGCCCGGTGATTTCTCTTTGCGCTATTTTCTCCTCATAAATGAAAATTATTCTTGTTTGCATGGAGTAGTCCAAATTCAATTGAAGCCAGGAATTATTCCAGAGAGGTAATATATTACTAAGGAAAAAATGAGGTGAGTGTTAAAACTTTGTACTAAGTTAGTTCCTGTTTAAGTCCAATGTTTGTGACGTCTTGCGTGGGTTGTGTTATTGCCTCCAAAATTGAGAGTAATTGGCTTGCTTAATTCTCAAAGAATAAGGATTCATTACGGTTGTCCCTGTTCCAACTGAAAATCCAGGGGAAGCGAGGTGGAGGGTTTGGACCCAAAACCTCAGTTATATGAGTGTTGTCTTTTTCAGGTTTGGTCACCAGAATCTGCGATTTCAGAAATTATTTTCTTGGAATTATTACGCGTGAAGTTAAAGAAAAACATTAACATTTTTTTTGATTAAAAATAATTAGAGAGGAAATAACTTGTTTGGAAATGAACAACAGAGTCTCAGGCATCGGAATATAAGTAATATAATTATTGAAAACGATATTTTTTCTGGATTTTAGTAAGTTATTAATTTATTTGTTGGAATATTAGCTGCTATAATCATTTCTTGACTTGATCAGAGAGTACAAATACAGGAAGGAAATCTTTACTAAAAAAGGTAGAAATAAATTAAACTTAATAGTTCGGAAGCTTTAATAAGTAAAAATTAGGTCTGAAGAAGGAGAGGTCCTGGACTGGCCTCAAACGTTAGTGGATAATCTGGATTTATTGCATTTAATGGAAGAGGTCCTAGATTGGACTCCGACGTCTGTAAACTGAATCTGGAATTTTGTTACCTTTAATGAGAGAGGTCCTGGATTGGCCTTTATGTGCATTGTATCCAAGGACAATTGAAATTTCATCCAAGAAGGAATTGACATAATTATTTCAATACAATAAAAATTTTTTTTTCAAAAATTAATTTTTTTGACAAAAGTTTACCAGGAATAAGAAGAATATTTTTTTTTTGAATCTGTATTATTAATTGTAAATAAAATTATAAACCTGATTTGTTGTGTTTCTTATTGAATTTATACTGTTTTATTGTGAATTTGCCATATTGCCAAACCTCTGGATTTTCATTCCACCAGTAATTCTTGAGCATGTATCTGGTCCGCGCAAAGCCCTTTCTGTTGGCTAGATCTTTCAACGTATTTCTCGCGTTGCAGTGATTGGGCCTGGATAGGGGCGTTACATCTGTGGCTTCCTTCCAAGTTCCAAAACAACTTTTGTGTTGTTCCAAGTTCCAAAACAACTTTGGTGTTGTTCCAAGTTTAAAAATAGCTTTTGTGTTGTTTAAGTCTGGTAATGTGAATATAGAGTTTAATTATATTACGCGTCTAAATTGTGGTTAGTATAGTTATTAGCGTTGTCATAATAAATTTGAATTTAATATTAACTTTTTTCGATATATTAAAATATTTTAATGTGTTATTAAGTATTTTCGTCATCAATTTAAGTAAATTTATTTCTGAAAAAAAAAAAAGTAGTAACAAATTTTCATTATTAGCAAAGGTAAGCAAGGAAGGTGGTTGATAGGTTGATTCCATTTGATCTTATGTTTGGTTCGACTGTAGTGTCAGTAGTTAGTGGGTACATTTGTGATAATAATTGGTTGTTAAATGTTTGAAGTGATATTTATTTATTTATTATTGAATATCATGTGTAGCCCAAGGGATTATGTATCTATTGACATTCCTGAACAGAATTCAGAATTTGTAACCCTCGACCGTACCGGTTTTATGGACCTTGAGACTAGGTCTGACTGTGGTCAGGTGAATATGTCTTTGACTCCACCCATTTTTGATAGCTTTGCTAGAAGACGCTCATCAACCTTGAATGTTGATTTAGAATCTGGTGTGAGCCCTCAGAATCTTGCTAATAATTTTAGTAGATTAGCTAATGTCGGCAGTGTAAATGAAACTACTCGTGATCACAGACAGGTAAATTTTAGTGAGGCCTTTGATAATTCAGGACAATTAGGTCGATGTGTTCCATCTGAATTTAGATCGTCAGAGCCTAATAGATTATCATCGCCATTTGGTTATCTAAATTTAAGGGATTATTATAAGCGAGTTTCTTTGATGAGAAATTTAACACCTAGGTTAAGTCAGAATAATAGGCATTTATATTACACTAGAGAACCTCCGTTACGGGGTGATGTAAATGCAGGGTTTCCAACTCTTGGTAATATTAATGAAGACTCGCATTTCGAACATAATCTTTTGTTGAAATATACCTTTAAGAGAAAGAACGACTTTCTGGAATGTAAATTTAAGGATGTTAAGTTAACCGATGGTAGCGATAGCGTACTTGTATTTGACATTTTGTCCAAAATTGAAGAGACTTTACTAGACACTAGTTACTCTCTTAATATGATTCTGTCATTGTTAATTGGAAAGTGTCAGGGAGCTTTTTTGAAAGAAATATTATTTGCCTTAAATAATCAAATGAGTTGGAGCGAATTAAGAGGCAGGCTTGTGGGTCTGTTTATTACCCCAGTTTGTTTACATCAATTTATTTCTGAGAAAATATATAGGCGTCAGCGATTGTCAGAATCGGTTTATCAGTATGTCAAATCAGTATTTATTGCTATGAATATTTTGCAATTCGGGGTAAATGAGTCCGACATGGTTAATGTAATGATTAGTGGGATGAACCCAAATCATAAATTTAAAATGTTAAATAATTATGTTCCAGTGTCTAGGTTAGAGTTATTGGAAATTGCTGAAAGGCATGAATTAGAATTTAGAAATCAGACGGAATATAATAAGGAGATGGGCATTTCTAGAAGGAAATCGAATTTAGTAATGTTTAACCAAAATCCTGATGTTAGTTATTCTAAAAATTTTGAAAAATCTGGAAAACATAATACTAATGTACATTTTGATCAACCTAATTCATTTGATGTTCAGAGTCAGATGAAAGTTAAGTCTCAGGCTCGAGGAATATACAAGGATCGTTTTGAAAAGTCTGATTATTCAAAGAAAATTAAAAATTCAGCAGTAACCATTCCATGTGAGATGTCTGACACTGTGGCTTCTTTTGTAGTTGGGAGGATTCATGGTCGCTTGTCCGATATTTGTATTGATGGTGGATCAAGCTTTAATATAATACGTTTAGACTTGGTTCAAGCTTGTGGGTTGGAGAGATTTATTAAATCTACTCCAGAGAAGCTGGTTAATGCACCATCAGGATTTAATTTTTATACGAATATGGAAATTCTAGTGAACGTAAATCTCTCAGGTCATTTTGAGAGGGTATGGTTTAAGGTGGTTAAAGAGTTACCTTGTTCGTGTTTATTGGGTACACCGTTTTTGAGATCGACGAACTCGGTTATTGACTACTTTAGGAATTGCTTGAATTTGCGTGGTGGATTAAAAAGATTGAAGCTAAACTACAAGAGATTGGTTCAGCCAAACGGTAAGTTAAAAGATATAAAGAACGTTGAGGACCAAAAATCTTTTGGGGATTCACCTGCTGAAAAAGCGGATTTAGGAGTTTTATCTGGATTCATGGCGTCATTATTTATATGCGAGGATGGGTTTGTTTCTAGGTATAGTCATGCAGCGGTTCAATGTGAATTGGACTATCGGGACATTGAATTAAAGATGCTTGAAATAAGTGCACCGAGTGTAATGCAGTTAAAGGAACTTAGATCTTTGATTGATTCTGAAGTCAAGGCTGATCTACCTGAGAATTCAATTGAGGTGAGATGTGAAGGAGCTCTTCGAAGTAGTGGTGATCAAAGGCTACCTATTAAGACAGATGACTTAGGAGTTCAAGAACCAAGATGTTCGGAGACTGATGGACTAACCCGAAGAATAGATTGTGGATCAGTAATTGATAATTCAGGAAATTATGGTGGTGGTGCAAGTGAAATGTCCTTGGAAGGTGTCGACAAGAAACAAACCAAATTAAAGACTATGAAACCATCCAAGGTTAAGGAGTCCAGTGCAAAAGACAGAGTGAATCTACCATGTGTGGTTGGACTGACATCATCTAATAGTTTAGCTATTGACAACAAAGAAGAATCTTTGGGTTGCAACAACAACTTAAATACTAAGGAAATGATTGAAGATGGAAAGACTGTTGAAGATGCAAATAAACCTAAATCAAGAAAGAAACGTCGAAAACCACGTGATTCCCGGAAGAAGGTAATTAATGTATCGGAAATCAAATTGGTGAATTGTGCAGAAGATCTTAAGAGGAGTGATGGATTAGCCGCTAGTACAAAACAACGTTGTGCATCCAAGAGTGAAAGTGATTCAGTGGCGTCGGATATCGATCTGGATCTAGCTGAGAACTTTCATAAACTTATTAAACGAAACAAGAAGTACATTGATGAGAATATTAGACAATCTAGTGAAGGAAAGGATCAGACTCCTGTACAGGTGAAAGACCATAAACATATACAGGTGAAAAACCAAGATAATGATTCTTGGAAATTCACCGAGCCGGAGATCATGGCTTTCATTGATTCTTTGAAGGAGAGGTATAAGGATGTAATAACTGACAAAGTTGGGTGTATTAAGAATTTTGTTGCTAGGTTATATTTGAAAGAACACAAGCCATTTAAAGATACACCTTTTCCGATACCAAAGGGCAAAGAACGAATTTTCTATGAACAAATTCAGGAGTTACTAGACGAGGGTATAATTGAGGAGGTTGATCATTCAAATTTCGCAAGTAGTTGTTTTTTGGTGCGAAACAAGAACAATACGCATAGAATTGTAGGAAATTACATTAGGGCGAATTCACTTATTGTTAATGATGTTTTCCCTTCACCTAATTTAGAGGAATGTCTCACGGGGCTTGCAGATAAGACCGTATACACCAAAATTGACTTGCGCCGAGCATATTTCCAGTGCTTACTGGATAAAGAGTCAAGGGATATAACTACCATAGTTACCCCTAAAGGGTGTTATCGTTATACGCGGTTGCCAGTCGGAATAAAGACAGGTAGTAATATTTTGTCTCGGGCTATGGAGAAGGTACTTGGTGACATGATAGATGATGGTGTAAAACTATTTTTTGATGATGTTTTAATAGCGTCACGTAGTTTATCAGAACACATGATTCTAGTGGAAAAGGTATTAGAAAGATTTAAAGAATTCAACATTACAGTGTCTCCTGATAAATGTCATTTCTTTTGTAAAAAGATAAACTATTTGGGTTATCTAATTGAGGGAGATCAAATGGAAATCGACCCCAGTAGAGTTTCTGCGATTCGTAACATCCCTCCGCCAAGAAATAGAAGAGGGTTGATGAAAATTTTAGGTTTATTCAACTACTATTCTAAATTCGCGTCCGAATTCCAGGAGTTAATGGGGCCATTAAGTGCATTGAAATCACCAAAGGTAAAATTTGAATGGAAACCAGAACATCAGCGAATTCTTGATAAATTGAAGAACATCTTGATAGAAAATGTTGTTTTAAAAATTCCGGACTTAAACAAGCGCTTTGTTGTTAATGTCGACGGATCAGGGAAAAGCGTAGCTGGATGCGTGTCACAAGAAAACGATAAAGGGAACTTGGTACCTGTCGCCTATTTCAGTAAACGCCTGTCAGAGGCTGACAGGCATAGAAGCATTTACGAAATCGAGTTCATCAGTCTTGTGAAAACGATATCCAGGTACAAGCATTATCTTGTAAATGAATTTGAAGTCCTGACCGATAACAAAGCTTTGACATGGATCCTGGGAAATAGTAAGAGACTGTTGAAATACGGACCTTTGGTTGAAACCTTATGCCAATTTTCATTTAAAGTCAAACATGTTAGATCAGCCGACAATACCGTAGCAGATTTCTTAACGAGGATGTATGATCCGTTCGAATTCAATATTATTGATGGACCTGTTGGCCTGGCTGTGTTCAAAGGAAATATGAGAGCTGCGAACTATTGGAAATTACCAATAGTGGAGAATTCGTTGGACGAACTACAAAGGGAGGATGAAGAACTGAAAATGATTATTGAGAAGATTGAAAAAGGAGAACAAGTAGTAGGGTACCATTTGAATAATAAAATTCTTATGAAAAGGACAAAATCTGCTCTTAATCCATTTAAAATAGTAATTCCGAAAAGATTACGAAGAGTTCTCATAGAATATCACCACAATGATAATCTGGTGGGTGGACATTCTGGAACATACAGAACGTTAAGAAAACTGATGCGAAAATTCACGTGGGAGAAGATGAAGGAAGAAGTTAAAGAGTTTGTTTCAACATGTGACGTTTGCCAGAAGATGAAGGAATCAAACAGGCGTAAGATGGGTTATTTAGCTTCTGAATATAGTAATCGTGTAAATGCACACTGGATGTATGATATAGTAGGAGCTCTTCCCAATTCAAATGGTTTCAAGTACATATTAATTGGTGTAGACAATGCTAGTAGATATGTTGTAATTGAAAAATTACGAAATATCTCTTCAAATTTGGTAGCCAATAAATTGATGGACATATTCAGCCGAATTGGGGTTCCGGAAGCCATTTCGACTGATAACGCATCCATTTTTGTGTCTGAGACCTTCAAGAGATTTTTATTTGGGCTAGGAATCAAACACATTCGTTTGAGCCCGTATCACCCTGGGGGAAATGTAGCAGAGCGCTTCATCAAAACCTTGAAGGCTGCGTTACGCTCTTATATATCTGGAAACCAAAAACTCTGGTCACATTTCATTCCACGATTGCAGTTCACCCTAAACATCAGTGAGCATGAAGGATTAAAGATGTCGCCATTCGAAATATTTTATGGACGTCCGTACACAACACCGTTAGAAAATCGATGGGACATTGTAGATTCTGATTTTGGTGGTAAAAGTTCAGCAGAAATGTGGAAACAGGCAATGGAAAATTTAGAGAAGAGTTGGCAAAAACGTCGAATGCTAATGATGCGTCGGAGAAATCCGGTCACGTTGAATGTTGGAGACAAGGTTCTGGTGAAGTCCCATGCGAAATCATCCCTAAAGGATAAATTTACAAAATCTCTGGCTGAAAAATGGGTAGGTCCCTTTGTTATTAGAAGATTTTTGACTCCCAATACCATTTTGTTATCGGATGAAGCAGATGCAGCAGAAACCTACCGTAGATCTCACGTTTCGGAAATTAAGATTTATAGATCTCGAAGATCTTAAAATTATTTTTGAATTAAATTGTCTAGGTTGATTCCTTGCTTATCCTTTGAAGAAAATAAATATTAATAGTCTTAATCAGATATTTGTTATTTGTAAATTTTCCATGTTTGCTAAATGTTATTTTGTCATATTCTATTGTTACTAAGTGTCAATTGTAAATATATTTGATTAAATTATTATTTTAATTACTATGGCCATAGTAATCAAAATTTTATTTATTTAGTGAAGTGAAAGTCATTCATATTAATCAAATTATATATGTTAGTTATAGCTAGTTATTCCTAGTGAAAGTCAGATTTAATATGAATTTAATATTGTTAAAATTAATTGAATCATAAATTATGTATAATTAAAACTTGAATGAGTTATATATTTTAAGATATGTATGTCAATATGTAAATATGTATAACTATAATGTCTCTTTTATGTTTCGTAGCTTGCAAGAGGAGGAGTGATTTGACGAAAAATTCCGGAGTCAGAATTTTTCTTTTTCCTGGCCGCCGAGTTTGTAACGTACCGTTACACTTTTCAAAAAAGAAAGTAATATTCTTTGTTGCTGTTTGTATTATGTATTTAACACTAAGGAAATTAACTACTGTTAATTTACATTATCAAGACTTACTAGAGAAAAAAAAATATAAAATGTAAAAAGATTTCCTTTCTCCCGTGCGACCTTACGGTCGAGTTTTGTTCTTCCGTGCGACCTTACGGTCGAGTTAGGATTACTAGTGGTGACCTTTGGTTCTTTGCGCATGACCGCAGCTGACTTCTCCAAGCTCCCACCTTTGTGTGGTAACTTGGAAGGAAGCTGCCCTGTGGATCGGGTCATGGCTGAGGATTGCTGTGCTTGTTACGAATTTGTACTTGTTGGATTGCTTGTGACCTCGCTTTGTGTGCTTGCATGTTTCTATGTGGTCTCGCTTTCCATGCTTGTCAAAATGGAGTGGCAGTGAAATAGGAATCCAGTCAGTTGATAAAGATTATTAGATTTTTCGACGAAATATTATTATTATTTGAAGAACAGTGCAAAACAAGAATAATTTGTGCTATGAGGAGTGAAGTGTTGTTCGAGTTAATATATTACGTATTGGAATTGTGAGAAGTAAGCAATCTTTCGTGTGCTTCTGTTAATTGCTGTTTGTTTGTTATAGCAGCTTTTGCCCTAGAGTTGTTTGACGAAATATAATTTTTTTCAGTGATGTGTAAAAATATTAATATTTTTAAATTAGTAATGGAACTGTATGCATGAGAGGTAACTAATTCTTTTCCCTCTTGGGATATTAAGTGGATCGTATTTAGGACTCCGGTGGTCCCCAGGCCCGGTGATTTCTCTTTGCGCTATTTTCTCCTCATAAATGAAAATTATTCTTGTTTGCATGGAGTAGTCCAAATTCAATTGAAGCCAGGAATTATTCCAGAGAGGTAATATATTACTAAGGAAAAAATGAGGTGAGTGTTAAAACTTTGTACTAAGTTAGTTCCTGTTTAAGTCCAATGTTTGTGACGTCTTGCGTGGGTTGTGTTATTGCCTCCAAAATTGAGAGTAATTGGCTTGCTTAATTCTCAAAGAATAAGGATTCATTACGGTTGTCCCTGTTCCAACTGAAAATCCAGGGGAAGCGAGGTGGAGGGTTTGGACCCAAAACCTCAGTTATATGAGTGTTGTCTTTTTCAGGTTTGGTCACCAGAATCTGCGATTTCAGAAATTATTTTCTTGGAATTATTACGCGTGAAGTTAAAGAAAAACATTAACATTTTTTTTGATTAAAAATAATTAGAGAGGAAATAACTTGTTTGGAAATGAACAACAGAGTCTCAGGCATCGGAATATAAGTAATATAATTATTGAAAACGATATTTTTTCTGGATTTTAGTAAGTTATTAATTTATTTGTTGGAATATTAGCTGCTATAATCATTTCTTGACTTGATCAGAGAGTACAAATACAGGAAGGAAATCTTTACTAAAAAAGGTAGAAATAAATTAAACTTAATAGTTCGGAAGCTTTAATAAGTAAAAATTAGGTCTGAAGAAGGAGAGGTCCTGGACTGGCCTCAAACGTTAGTGGATAATCTGGATTTATTGCATTTAATGGAAGAGGTCCTAGATTGGACTCCGACGTCTGTAAACTGAATCTGGAATTTTGTTACCTTTAATGAGAGAGGTCCTGGATTGGCCTTTATGTGCATTGTATCCAAGGACAATTGAAATTTCATCCAAGAAGGAATTGACATAATTATTTCAATACAATAAAAATTTTTTTTTCAAAAATTAATTTTTTTGACAAAAGTTTACCAGGAATAAGAAGAATATTTTTTTTTTGAATCTGTATTATTAATTGTAAATAAAATTATAAACCTGATTTGTTGTGTTTCTTATTGAATTTATACTGTTTTATTGTGAATTTGCCATATTGCCAAACCTCTGGATTTTCATTCCACCAGTAATTCTTGAGCATGTATCTGGTCCGCGCAAAGCCCTTTCTGTTGGCTAGATCTTTCAACGTATTTCTCGCGTTGCAGTGATTGGGCCTGGATAGGGGCGTTACAAGTTTGAAGCTTGAAAGCTACGTGTCTGCTTTAGGTCCTTCATTGTATGTATGGACGACTCCAAATCAAAAATACGGACTTCTTGTCACGTTTTAAAGAGTACGATACGCACACGAACACAAGTCTTAAAATACAAACTGTCCGTACACTATACGGAGCCTGACAGCATTACATAAAATACACACACATGGAAGTCAATTAATTGACTGCATTCGGTTAAAAAAGTACGATATTGTAGGCACTAACAGTGACAACTATAGTTACACCAAAATTTACGTCTGAGTTTATGTATAAACGGACAAAGCATTTTGAACATAATTTCTCTTATTACTAGTTTTAACTCGATTTTCAGTGATCACATGTATATTTCTGCTTTCTATCTTTCTCTCTCTTTCTCGGTCACAGCAGAGAATGAACAATTCCGTTCTACATAGCCGATTACGGTTTGTTTTCTGTACTTTTCTAAGACATTCCCCAAGTTTCTTGGTGTACCGTTGCAAGATGATAATACGGTTATACTTTGCGTACAACAAAGATCTATTCTGGAGTGATGCCTTGCAACACGTACACGCAAACAACCTACGATCTAACCTATTAATACGTATTAATATGAAAACCTATTAATAATTTATTTAATACGTAATTAATTTTGATTTTAATTACTCTTTCCAATTATGAATATATATTTGCACTTTCCCCCAAAATTTTCGTTGGATCATTGTCTCAAAATAAGCTCTTATAGATCAAAGAAACGTATTATATGCCTGATTTTGAAATGAAAAATCATGCTCATAGTTTGTTTGTGTCGTTTTGAACTATCCTGTACCCATTAGTATATTTCAGAATGACTTGCATAATTCAAATCTTAGTCAAAAAATTATTTTCAGTTTAGCGTGAGTTAAGCACATTCTAGCTTTTAATACAGCTACAATCCATCATGTACTTGCCTCCTACTCCTACATAATTTTGATAGAAACATTCACACAGTGTCGTAGGGAAGGGGGAGCCCAGAGGGGCCGCCCCCAAAGAGGTCCGACAATGTACTTTGGTACTTTGATGTTTGTAATTTTTTTATATATTTTCATGTTTATATATTTTTTTGTTTGTATTTTTTTCTATATGTACCTATAAAAGCACTCCCCCCCACAAACACGCATCCTGGCTACGCTACTGCTTCACATACTTTAAAACTTAATCTTAGCTTTAATTAAATAATACAACGTTTCTCAGTTAGTAAAGAATATAAAAGTACAAATCCATCATGTTCGATAATATTGAAGGTAGTTTTAGTTTTCATTTTTCTTTTCTTCCTTTATTTTATTTTATTTTGTTTTTGTTCTAGTTTTCGTTCTTCCTAGCCTATATTTCATCCAATGAAAATTAGCATCATCCAAAGTTATAGAACAGGAAAGGATAAGAAATTACAAATTATTTTCATCTTAGGAAGTTCTGTAAGTAAATATACCATATTTATGTGCTTTCTCTTTCTCTTATTATCATCTTTTTCATCAAGGAAGTTCTGTAAGTAAATTTAGTATATTTATGTGCTTTTTCTTTCTTTTATTATCATCTTTTTTATCAAGGAAGTTGTGTATGTAAATGAAGCATATTTATGTGCTTTTTTCTTTCTCTTATTATCATCTTTTTCATTAAAAAAGTTGTGTATGTAAATGAAGCATATTTATGTGCTTTTTTCTTTCTCTTATTATCATCTTTTTTATCAAGAAAGTTCTGTAAGTAAATGTAGCATATTTAAGTGCTTTCTCTTTCTCTCATTGTCATCTTTTTCATCAAGGAAGTTCTGTAAGTAAATGTAGCATATTTATGTGCTTTTTCTTTCTTTTATTATCATCTTTTTTATCAAGGAAGTTGTGTAAGTAAATGTAGCATATATATATGTGTTTTTTCTTTCTCTTATTATCATCTTTTTCATTTAAAATGTTGTGTATGTAAATGAAGCATATTTATGTGCTTTTTTCTTTCTCTTATTATCATCTTTTTCATCAAGGAAGTTGTTTAAGTAAATGTAGCATATTTATGTGCTTTTTCTTTTTCTTATTATCACCTATTTCATCGAAGAAGTTGTGTAAGTAAATGGAGCATACTTATGTGATTATTCATTCTCTTATCATCTTTTTCATCACCTTATGTAAAGTACATACTCTTTCTTATCATCTGATAATGTCTATCATTATTGAGCGAAATACAGAGCAGGAGGAGGAGGAGAGAGATTTTGCAATATCTCGAAACAAGATTGAATCTTAACAATTTACTTACCCTTTCTCGGGAGATATTCCGGCAAATTTACCCATTGGACATCCAGTAAACATTAGGACTCCCATTCCTATAATAGATATGGAGAATGAACAATCAGCAACTTAAAATCATATTAAAAGGATTAAAATTTAAAATTCATAATAATAGTACATTGAATATATCATGTATATTGTATACTATAAAAATCTCACTAAACTCAAAGAACTAACTCAAATCGTATGTACAACCTGTAACTATTACGATTAATATTTTGTACACATTACAATGTTTTCGACAGTCTATTTGGTCTTCTTAAATAGTTTGGAAAGGCTAATGATAACGAGAGACTACGTTAACTTAGAAACTGGCCATAATAATAAATAAAATAATAATCTATATACATATATAAAAGAAAGTAACTTTGTTTGTGACTTAATAACTCTTGAACTACCTGACCAATCTCGATCAAATTTTCAACATAGATGAGATTCAGGCCTGGAATGTCTTTTGTCATTTCACTTTTATGTTACAATTTAGGGGAGGGGTCGATATATAAAAATGATCGAAAATGACTGAAATCCATAGTTTTTGGTGTCACTGAGATGAACAGTGATACTTCTGATCCCGTTTAAATTCAAATTCACTGCCGCAACTTGGGAAAGGGAGACATATATAAAAATTATCGAAAATATCCGATGTTAGTGCCTAATCCATAGTTTTCGGAGTTGCTGAGATGAGCAGTGACACTTCTAATGCCGTTTAAATCCTAATTGAGCCCACAATAATAATATTTATGTTTTATTTATATAGATTTCTTATTATTTTCTGATTTTTTTATTATATTTTCTTTGTTTCTATTGATTTTAGAGCGCTTCAGTAATAGTAAAAAGTGACTAACTAATGGAACATATTGGTAATTTTTCTTATTTTAATTCAGCAAAGCGTGATAGAATATGGAAGATAGATATACAATAAATAAGTAAATAAATAAATAAATACGCATTAAAAAGTTTGACTAAAACGAAGAAGTGTGTGTGCCTTTTGTAAGACGAAAGTTATGTTCTCTCTTTCTCTATATTTTACTATAAGGTTTACTTTGATTTTGGCCAATTCTTAAGTTATGTAGTCCATCAAAACTACGGATGAAGACAAAAAAGAGGCTGTCGAAAGTTAATAATATCTTTAAATGATTATTGGAAATCACTGCAAGATGTAGGTATATGCTGTATACTATAATTGAAGTAACAGTATGAATTTGATAGTTATTATGATAAATAGAAATTTCTTAACAAGCCTTTTGCTACTGAAATCTATTGTAGGGTTTTACTATTTATTATTTGAGTTTTTAGCTTGCCTTTTTCCCCTTCTGATCATGTCTTCAGCAAAGGAACTAAGATGTAAGATATATATGTAAATTGACTTATTCATAAAGACTAATCTCTCTCCATAACCATTCTTGTACGAATACTATGTTTATTTCAAATAATATATTTTCTGAAATATTTTAGCAGTACTTTTCTATGTGATATATTTTCAATATTTTGTATTGTTTTCAAATATACCAAGAATATTCTGACAACACAGTAGAGAAGGTTAGCCAACTGCTAAATTTGACCTGTAAGCATGAATACATAAATATTTCTACTATTATCTGCTAATCGGTCATTATTTAAGTTGGACACGTTATGTGCAACCTTAAGTGGCCAAATAACATAACTTTTACTCTAGAATTAATTTTTCTTGAAACGTTTTTAAGAGATTAATGTTGATAACAGAAAGTAAACGATCCTCAAGTGTTGCCATTTTTGAAATCTTCTCAATAAGCTTTCGAAACTACTTATGTAATTTCATTTCTAGAGGCATAACAAAGACTGTCCTCTTAGAACTTCTAGGAATCCAATTAGGCGAGTACTTATTTAATCTTGAAATATGTATTTCATACGCTGTCAGTCAATCTTTTCAAGAAATTCGGTTACCGATGACGGAATCTTTTCCTGGCGAAAAGTGGGAAAGTTACTACAAGTGCAATTTAAATGAAAATCTTAAAAGTGCTATGAATATTATATTATAACAATTAAAAAGAAACATACCTATCATTTTTCAACGTAGTCTCCCTGACGTTCAATGCAAGTATTCCAGCGCTTCCGAAGTGTATGGATACCACGTTTCAAAAGTCTTTTGGTCGCGACTGTAGCCACTCGAGCAGTGCAGTTTTCACCTTTTCATCACTTCTCAAATGATTGCCTCCCAAAGCTTTTTTGAGTGTTGTGATGCAATCATCTGTGTTGCCACTGCATGTAAACATAAGGTAATCTGGGTTGCCAAGCAATGGGTGGATCCAGACGATCCTAACGCTTTTGTTGACTTCCAATAGGCGAGTAACACGTGTTATTGGGTTCTGGAAGTGGTGGTGATGCGTACATGGTATCTCAGCTCAAAATTTGAACGATTTGAGGTAGGCAGGTCCGGTAATTAACAAATCGAGATTAATGGAATTACTCGAGATCCTGAAATTGGGTTGGCCTCTGCCAATTTGTAATCAAACCGTGGGATTCAGTAACTTGGAATCAAAGGGAAGGTTAGCTTGCCTTATAACGCTAGGGTGCAGACACTACAAATGCTGGAAGAATCTTACACGCTACAGGAGTTATCTCGACCAGTAAGTATAACTGATAGACACTCAGAGTCCTAATGGCTTGAATGAGAGACTCTTACTCCCTAGAGAAGTTCTTTCGACTAGTAGATATAACTGGTAGACACTCGTTATAATGGCTTGAATGGAAGACTGGGGTCTGTCGTGACTCTCACTCGCTAGACGAGTTCTCACGACAAGTTAATATAACTGGTAAACATTCAGGGTCCTAATGGCTTGAATGAGAGACTGGGGTCAGTCGCTACTGTTACTAACTAGAGGAGTTCTCTCGACAGATAAGTATAACTGGTAAACACTCAGGGTCTTAGTGGCTTGAATAGGAGACTGGGGCAGTCGCAACTCTTACATCCTATCCCATTTTCAATGAACTCGTCTAACTACCCTAATAAACAGATTTGAATCTCTTCCAGAAAAAAACATCAAAAAAACTATTTCTTAAGCAACATCATAATATAATAAAAAAAAGACACTTACCAATGGCATAAACGATTGCTGTAATAGCAACCCACGCTGCTACGGACCTAGCACTAGGTCTAAATATTCTTATAATCACACCGCTGATTAAAATTCCAACACCCATCACAAGAATGCCACCCACACCTGTAAATCAATATTCATTTATTAGTTACGACATAGGGTTACTCGGATAAAATTTTCAAGTCAGCAATCCGTGAAGAAAGTTACAACAGGGAACTGGCTGTTGCATCTGTCTCCAAGATGATAATACCAACTATTTTAATTTTAAAAAGTAAAAGTCAAAATAATTTCTTCTTTCAGTTTGAGTAAAATTAGTCAGATCAAATAGAAATGGTATCCTTGACAAATATGGCTGAATTAGTAAGTAGTTATTTTCTGTACTATTTTCATTATAAATATCATGTTTGATTTATTTACTTTTCTACTTCATACACTTCTTTGCCATAATTATGCAACCTCAGGGGAACGATATAATTATAATAGATATGCTTATAAGCAGAGTTACAAACTAGATAATAGCCCTGTAATGTACCATTACAGTTGAGACTAATGGCAACTTTTTTTTTTTTTTTTACTCACCCTGTACCTAGTGATTTTTTGAAAATTCAATTTCGGTTTAATTACACAATTTATTTATTCTCTTTACTTCAAATTAAATGTAATGAATCGAAAGGTCTCATTAGTAATCATATTTTAACTGTATAATATATTTATTTATGTTTTGATTAATTGTAAATCCCATTTTCGCATATACGAGTTGAATAGTTACAAGGTTTACCATTTTGACGTCATACCGAAATATAGTTCCGCCATTGGATATAAATTTTCTTAATTTCAGACCAATGTGGATTTTGGCCAGGTACCTAAACTTTCCCTCACCCCCTCTCACTAGTCCATAGTCACTTTCAGATCCGGTTATATCTGGATTTGACAAATTTCTATTTGTTTTGTAATTTCTGCGGCTAAAGGTTTCGCCCTGATTGGAGGAATTCTCCAACCCATGTCGTTTTCGGCGCAATATTATCATTCTTAACTAGGACGATTTGTGTGTACGACCTGAAAAAATTGATTACCATTTTTATGGTGGAAATTCGAGGAGAAGCAAGGTAAAAGTTAATCTAATCATATAATAAACGCCGTATGATTATTTAGGAACTCAAGAATCTGTTTTTTTTCTAAAAGGACAATTAATAATTCAGTAAAACCAAGGGGAAATAGGAACCAGTTCATCAGACGCCATATTGCTCGTCATCCAATCAAGCTAGAATAGACGAAATGGGAGAGTGATTTTTGATCCTTTCAAAATCAGTTAGGGATTAGGGAAAATACGACCTGGTTTTGTGCATTTTATTCGTGTATCTGATAGATGTGATTTTTTTTTTATTATTATTCAGTAAGTGCATGTACATGGTAGGTTTCGTAGTGTGATATTAATCATCAGAATGGCAGCTTAAGTTAACTAAAAGGGATCCTATTTCTCTTTCCAAATTGAACCAGTTCTAGCGGGGGATGGATTAGTTATTGTTTGTTTTAGGGCCTTTTCCCCTCTCAGGGGAAGGGTCCCTCAATAAACCTCGTTAAGGTGCCCCCAGGGCATCAATCTTTAGTAATCATTTTGTAAACAATTGGTCAGGTCAATTGGACTTAGGGTTAACTCTTCTCATTTTGCCCCCTAAAGTTTATTAGAGCCAACTCTATATACCGACAAGGAGTAATATGTTTAAAGGTGCTTGCCTTTAATATGCATGTAATTAAATGGTGCTTGTATAGTTAGTAGTTTTTATGTGTAGTATTTATAGTGGTGTATGTAGTTAGTAGTTCTGTGTGAGTGCGTGATTTCTACTGTTAGGACAGTGTAGTTCACATGCGTTAGTTTAATACCATTTGTCTAACTCAAAGCACACTAAACGAGAGTAAATATTAGATTTCTGATTAATAAGTACAAATATATATTTCAGTACGCGGTAAATTATGTCTCCACTACAGCGCCATCGTGTCCGTTTTCGCTAATCAATTGTTTGTTGACATTACGTCATCGCATTAGTTAGTGATCTAGATTGTTTGATTTTGGCCCCTTATTTCTAAATTACATCCCGTGGACATGGTTTTCGGTTCAAATGAGTGTACGTTTTGATGAAATAACATGAGATCTCGTTGTTCTGAAAATTACAGCTTGCTAGGTCAATTAGCGATCGAAATATCCATTGAAATCAAGAATGCCTATTTTCTTAATAGAAGTAAAGCCCATATGCTGTTACTGTCTGTTTCAAAATGTAGTATTAAATTCTCTTTCCCGTGGCTGTAGAAAAATTCCATTGTTGCTTTAGTTTTATCACCAAATCAGAAATAAAATCATCGTTGACAACTTAACTTTCAGTGAATACACGTATGATTTTTTTTAACTGCGAAGTAAATATAATTTGGGTGCTTTGAAACAAAGAGTCCGTGGTTCGATGAATGTTATCGTGTAGTAGTTTAAGCGCGACAGATTGTGATAATTATATATTTATTAGTGCGTAATATAAATATGTGTATGGCCTGCGTGTGAAATGTATGAAATAGAGTGTCTGTCAAATATTACTTCGTGTGGAAATGAGTAAATAATAATTAAATGTAATGATATAATAATAATAAGATTATAATGTGAAATGAACGAGATGATATGACACCTATATTTAAATGGATAGGCCTAGTGTATATTATATAGTTATATGTACTAAAAATCTCTCGCGTTTTGACTTCTACACCAGTACATTCATCCAACAAGGGTTTGCTATTTGGATAGTAAAGTGTAGTTGGGGAATTGTGTGTTACTTCGCATTTAAGAACCTCATATTAACAGCCCCGGATCTTAAGCCTTTCAACAGATAGGGTAGCGTCATGTGGGAATTACTTTTAAAAGGTTGACAGAAATGATAATAAAAAAAAATAACTGCTATATCCTGTGATCATCGAAAAGTACAGGTTTGGTCATTTGTACCTTTAACATTCATTGACTCTCCGAGATTTTTTTTTCTTCGTTGCTTACCTTATTATTTACTGCTCAGTGTTCATATAGTAATGGATCGAGTTATCCGATTAAATCAACCGCTAGTAAATTAATAGTTATGTCCATCGCGTATCCGGACGTCGACCCATGACCCTCTTAAGTATTTTCATTTCTTTTCTTTGTTTAATTAGATGATGGAAATTAACGACGTCCCAGACTTTGGCATGTCTGCGCAGGGTAGTCATCGGTGATGTTTGGTCACTGAAATCACCGATCGAAAATTCAGTTTATTTACTTTTTTTTTTTTGGCAAATCAGAAGTAAGGGATATCTTAGCTATTACTTTTACTCTAGTTTCTTTACTGTTCTTGAACCTTCTTAGTTCTTCTGAGGGGGTCGAATATTTTTTTTACTTAGAGATTTCAAAATTGGGGACGCAGTTACCTGGTCGATCTCCCCTTCCCTTTTTACCCTGCTGGTCTGGGCCGGATACGGGGCTCAGATTTCAATCTTACAAGCAAACTCTTGTGGGATTGGGATCTGATGGACACAGACTTGCATCCTTGGCAGCAGGGCGCCCCCTAGGTTACGTATTTGAGTAAGCCGAACCCCTTTTGGCATAAAAGAGAATATTTGGTTAAAGTATGTTGTATACATAAATTCGACCACTTATCTTTCGTAGTTGTAGTGTTCTGTCTCCTCTCTTTTTACCTATTCTTCTTCTATTCCTTCTCTAAAGTTTTTTTTTTATTTTTCCAACCTTCCCCCCCTCCCCCCGGTTCTGAAATTCATGACAACATACAATGTTCATATCAATTATTTTGATCGTATGTACTAACTGAGACATCGAGGAATACAATTCGTGGAGGTATTTCAGCACAACTCAGGACCATTTTCACGATACTCAATCCACCACGGGAGAAACTGACGAGAAGGTACACTATGATTTCAGATTCCCAGAAACTTACTTGTTATTTATCGATCGTACAAATTATATCCATTGACTACTGATTTCTGCTTTTCTTTCTATTGATTGGTTATATGGTGTATGTATTAGTCGTTTGGGCCCATTAGTTTCGAATAACCTTAATTTTTGTTCTTTCTCTGTATATACATATATATATATATATATGTACTTCCATAGTTTGAAAAGTTACTTGCCTGCTCTATTTGTTGTATTTCCACCTCTTATGTCAACTTATTAAATAACACCAACTATTTTTTTATACGCGGATTTTAGTAAATTGAGAATTATTATTGATTATCGGGTTTACATATAAAGTTCAATGTTGCAACCTTATGAGAAAAAAAGAATTTTGTTAGTCAGGGTTTTCGTTTAATTTTGAGCCAAGCAAGCGTGAATACTTGTTGAATGTAAAAAGGTTATGTAGAATTTAAATGTCGACGAAATACTAAGATGGATATTAAAGTGAAATTTATTATATTGAGTAATATGAATATATATATATATATATACATGCGAGTATGTATGTAAAGGGCTCGGTATTTACCCTGGTTGTTCTAGGTTGCCATAGATTTTTGACACCCGACATTGACCAATTATTTGTGATGTAAAGTATTACCGCGTAACTTATAATTAATGACACCTTACTGATTTGTTAGTAATGTTTGTAACTATTCAATTTTTTAATACTATGTCAAATGTTGCATGTAAATAGAACAAGTAGCAGGTCGTAAGAAGAAAAAACCCTAATCCGTATCCAAAGTTATTTTGCGAGATCATAGTGAAATCAGTAAACTTCGAAACAGTGCGCCCCGCCAACAAATCCTTCTATCAATAAACTAGGAAGCAAATCCTCCCCTACGATCGGAAACATAACCGTTTGTCGTTCGTCAGTTTCGTGACTAAAATCTCTTGACCCCACGAGCTATACTAGAAATATAAATTCAGTGATCTTAATTTGAACTGATTTTGGTTAATAATTTAGTAATGTGAATACGGGACCTAGATAGGTCCAAAGACCTAATTCCATTGAAATATGCTCCCAATGTCTGTGACTGGATTCGATAATTTTTCTTTAATCTGAATTAACTTTGAAATTTTATACCAAGTGCGTCAAGTGACGAAATGAAAATTTTATATAAAATATGAAGAAACTAAATGTTTTGTCTGTCGTTAAGACAAACGATTAAATACTCTCATGGACACCAATCACAGTGAATAAAGAGAGTTGAAAAAGGAGTTACTATCGACGTGAGAACAAAGACTCATAAAATTGTCGAAATTTCTCCTCTTGGGACAGAGACTCAATAAAATGCTACCAAAGTGTTCTTTTTTTTAAGATTAATTAACCAATTATATTTTTTTCTTTTCTTTTTCACCATGATATGTACTCATTGTACTGAATCGTAAATATGTTTAATGTTGACCTTTGATTTTTCTCCCTCTTTTGTCTTTCTTTTGTCGATTTTTTTAATATAATCCAATTTTTTAATATCTTTAAAAGAGAAATGTGTTATTTGATATTGTTGAAAGTAACAGATTTCTGTGCATGCCTATGTATTATTATTAATATAATTTTTTTTATTCATGTATCAAACTTTTTCTGTTATGTCAAACTAAGTTTTCTTTTCTTGGAATGTAATAAATGTCTATAGAAATGTAGTTAGGTTAGTTTAATTCAACTAAATACAACCTGAAGTATACATTGTCCTGTATGAATGTGAGTGTGAGTGGAATGTAGGTTTAGTATTAAGCGCACCAATTATTTTGACATATCTGTGTGACTTACTACAATTAATGGTAGTTGGCAATTAAAGTCTTTGAATGTCAATACTAACTTAATTTAAGTTGGCTCTATGAAGGAAGCGAAAAGGACCGAAGTAACCTGAACGAATGATCATCATAGGAGAACTTCGAGAGTCAAAATTTTCGACAAATAGATGTGTTACTCTAATTTTTTTTCTGTGGTAGATTCTAACATGCCATCAACTTCGTCATTTATCTTTCAAATGTTGGATACTAGTCGAGAACTTTCGGAAATATTGAATAAACTGTTAAATCGAACTTTCTCATCTATTTCAGATCTAAATTGGGATAATTCGGTAGTTGGGGTTACATGGATCTAGGTCTGGGATGTATGGGTTGACATGTGTCTACCTTAGATCACCTTAATACCAAATATTCACCCAACAGCTATTGGAAATGATCCCAATTCGATAATTATTCACTTTTCTTTACCATATTTATCAAAAATATCCAGTAACAGTTTCCCTCTTTCTCACCTTCTTACTTTCCCTCTTTTCGCTTCTATCCTATCTTCCTTTTCCTTTCTTCATCTTCTTCTTTTCCTATTGTAAATAAAACTGAAAAGGGGGTCGCGACTGGGAATTCTATATGTAATAAACACGGTCATGTATTTATTTATTTTATTTTATTTTATTCAGAAATCCGATAAAAAAGTTTTCTCATTTCGATCGAACCTAGTATGTTCGAAATTAAGAAATGAATAATATATTCCAATATAATTAGACATAAGCCTATAGCTTCATGAATATCCCCACCAGGGGTGAAGGGTTCCCACTCACGACTTATTCCATGCATCTCATTTGCACGATACAGGGTTTCCCAACCTTTTGTTACGGAGCTTTCTTTTTCTTTTTCTTTTCTTTCCCTTTAAAGCCCTGCCCGCTGGCAGATCTAGTGCACAATTTTGGTGTACGGAGTCCCGGATTTGAATCCCAGTGGGAGAACTTTCAAATTGAACCCATTATGGTGGTTCGGATATCATCTTAAACTGTAAGTTCATGCCTTGTCTAGCCTCGTTGATAAAAGAGACTCTAAACATAAATAAACACTAACAAATTGGTTGATATTATTCTCACATGAGTTATGACTGTTTTGTATTACTTTTCCTTTTAAAGAAAATTTCAGACTTACTCATATAACGTCTGTACTTGATTAAGAAAAGATCAAATAATTGAATTTTCCTGGTATTCTCCCTTATTGAGTATTTCCAAAGTTGAGGCTTGTAGTGAGCCGCTATTGTATAGTTGAGTAACGCATTACAAAACATTCCTGAGAATGTTCTAAAGGATGCCGGTCCGTAGCAGTTGATTCAGAAATTAACTAATCTAAAAGAAAGTATATTTTTCGAATCGAAATAGATATACAAATTTGAAATAATAGATATGGTGGGAAGAACATCTTGTGAATTAGTTAATAATATGTATTATAACAAAATGTGTCTTTAGAAAAATTGTGAGCCTCAGATCAAACATCGAAGCTGTTCCAATTGTAGTTCGTATTTGATATTGTGAGTATAACTAAATCTATCAGATTTAGTACAGTGTGTAGTATCATGAGGCAAAGTAACTGATAATTAGCTGGATGATTCCAATATGTATATGTTGATGAGATGATTGTAATATTTTTCTTATTAAATCAGCACTCTACAGAATGTAACGGAATAAATATAATGATAATAATATAGAAATAGATAAAGGAAATGAATACAATGATACGTTATAAGTGTATATTGTTTACAATGTGTAAAGTTAGGAATAAGCTGTTGGAAAATAATTGAATAGATCCTCAACTAAACTATATACGTATATATTTATATTGGATACGTTAATTTATTGAGTGATATATCATCCAGTAGACATTACGAGGAATTGGTAGGTTGTCAGGTGCATCTGATATGAAAGGAGAAGAGTCTCAATCGACACTCAGAACCTAAGATATGAGAAACTAGAAATTGTAATAACCCTTCTACACTGTGGTGACAGAGTGGGTGCTTTACAGGCTTAACCAAATCACTTTCACGCATCTGCAAAATGTAGGTTCATTCAATTGCATTAGCCCTTACTTTCCTTTAAAAAAAAAATCCAAATTCCCCTCCCTTTCTCTCTCGAAAGGCAAAACCTAGGAGAAATCACTTTTTGGATTCCCAAAATGGTAAGTTTATTTTATTTCATGAACATCGTTAACCTGATTTCGAAGTAAAATTTAAAACTAACCAAACCAGAATTACTTGCTTCAGAATATAGTCGTAATAAGAAACAATTTCTCAGGTATTAATATAATGATTTCAGGGGATTAGGAATTAGATTTCTAGGCTGTCAGCATCTAAGGCCATTTAGCCCGTCACGTATATGAGGGATGACGGCCCTCGGCGAGCACAATATCCGATGAAAGGGAAGGAAGGAAACGGCCTGGGACCATTATGATAGGTACCATCCCGGCATTTGCCTGGTGTGAATCAGTGAAACCTAGAAAATCCTCACTCAAGATGGCTGGCCTGAGAAAGCTGTCACACTTTTTCGACCGAGTGACCCAACCGGGAAACGAACCCGGGACCGCTCGCACCGAAGGCGAGAGCGTTAGCGACTACGCGACGCGGGGCCTCATGATTTCAGTTTGGGGACTCAGCACAACACCTAAACGGCAAAAGACCTAAAACTCATTTCACGGCACAAGACTCACAAAGCATAAGACATAAAACTCATTAAATGGCACAAGACCTAAACGGCATAAGACCTAAACGGAACAAGACCTAGAATTTAGGTCTAGTGCCTATATTTTTAAGTCTTATGCCGTTTAGGTCTTATGAATGTTACCCTTTCAGTTGAATAGTAAATATTTTTTATAAAACATTAAATGTGTCAAATATTCAAAAATATTCACGTATCTTTCTATTTCATAGTAAAATTCAGCTCCATAAATCGTTCCCAAGTATGAATTACGTAAGTAAATAATATCTTATTTATTTATTGATTGATCTGTTCAAAGCAAAACTTGTCTAAAACGAAACTTGTATAAGGCGGAAAATAGTCTAAAGTGAATAAATTTTCTAGTTTTACTTAATGTATTGTTTTGGTAAGAATTTCATTAAAATGAAATCTCTAATGCAGAACAAAATTTTGATCTTGTAACGTTCCACTTTAAGGAAATTTTATTTTATTTATTTATTTAAATTGAAACAATTAACTTAACAAGGGAACTCACACAAAAAGAGGAAATTAATTAAAAACTATCACTAAAGATAATCGAAATTAAAGGTTATAAAACTGATACTTTAGACTAAATATCACCTACTGTTATGTAGTTAATAGAATGTACTATAATAACATTCCCAGTACATCCTATGTTTCTTTGAATGATATGCAATGAGATTTCTAAATCATTGTTGTGAGCAACAGAATCAATATTTTTTTTCCAGTTTCTAAAATATTCTTTAACCCTTTGCGTTCCAGGTGTCATTGTCCTATGTGCGTGCTGTAATGACAGGTTTTAATTCACTGTTACAAGATTGTCTACACTTTTATATAGGGCACAGCTATTATGCACGCGAGAGGAGAATATTCATATTACTCATTAAAAAATTATTTGTATTCTGGAACATTTGGACTGAGAAAGGGGAATTCTGATGTTCTGAAGGGATTTTATGCTTCTTCAGGTTGGCAGCATTACTGAAGATTAAAGACAAAGTTTTTTTTTCATCTTTTTCCGATCTCGAAGTTGTTAATTGTTTATTGTCCGAACAAACACATGTGTGTCGTAATTGCCTTTAGGCCTGCCATCTAGTGAGACAAAACATTTTTACTTTCCTTTCTGTCAGTAAGGTGATGTCACCTAAAGAGAAATAGTAAAATTAACTCGTGTGTGTTGCATCTACTAAAAAATTTCATCATCTTCAGAATTAATAGAACCCTTAATAAAGGATACGTTTTCATGACATCCCCATGGATGTCACTGGTATTTTGCAACGGAGTGTTTTATGACATCCACATGAATGTCACTGGTGTTTTGCAACGGAGTATTTTATGACAACCACATGGATGTCACTGGTATTTTGCAACGGAGTATTTTATGACAACCACATGGATGTCACTGGTATTTTGCAACAGAGTATTTTATGATATCCACATGAATGTCACTGGTATTTTGCAACAGAGTATTTTATGATATCTACATATATGTCACTGGAATGCAAGGGGTTAAATATAAATTAGAATATAAATTAGAATAGCAGTCTCGATCGACATTACGAGGAAGGAATTATTTTATATATAATCAAACATGAAAGAGAAAACTCAACACTAATTTATTAAACAAAAATGAAATGAAATGAAATCTCTAAGTTTTACATCCCATGCTTATGCCGGCTAGGCTAAAGGAGACGGTGATAATGAGAAATGAATGAAATGGTGGAATGAAGAGAGTAGGAGGGAACAGGAGAACCTCGAGAAAACCCACGCACATGGTGTTTGTCCACCACAAACCTCACTTGGAGCGAGCTAGGATTGAACCAAGATACCGAAGCACCAGAGGTGAACGCTCTATAACTGAGCAACCACGGCCCTTAATTTATTAAATAAGTAAACCATTTTCAGATAAGTTATCATGTAGTCTATATACATTTTTAGATAAATTGCAAAAAGGCACTTATTTGAAATATATGACGAATGCATTGCTTGACAATGTTCTTTTTTCTGAATTTAAACAATAATTATTATTATAGAGTAAAACCAAATAAAGAAACGAAATTTATTGTGAGTATTTTCGATTGTCTATAGATCATCATCAGGTAGATATAGGAAACGAAAGAAATCATAATTAGTAAACGATACACCGCAGTGTATGGTAACGAATAACTGTTTACCATTTGTTTTTCTTCCATTCGTTTGTGGTACAATTTGTTAACAATCTAAAGTTCTCAGAATTTACTTTGTAACGACAACATACATTCTCATTTGGCAATTTGTATTAATAATTAGCCGAGAAAAAGAAAAAGAGTAACCATAAAAAATTGCATTATAACGTTGTTATAGTTAATACCAGGTAGATGGTACTTACATTAGTGATTTTTTTTCACTTCATCGGGTAATCCAGAAGGTCATGGTACATTATTGGGTTGGTATAAGCGAACCATTCTCTTTAATATACTGGGTGTCCCACATAAAACCGATACGCCTCACGTACCCGTTAATCATCTCTAGTTAAATTGCTTGTGAGTTGACAACACTGTCACGAAAGTTTGCTACACTGCATTTTATCGGAAATTTAAGTGCAGCACTGTGTTCGTGCGTCAGTTATTGTGAGAAGCTGTGTTTCACATCAGCAACGTGCTCCCTGAAGACAAACTTGTCAGCAGAGGCCTTTGGCTCCCAAGGTCCCCGGACTTAACACCGCGTGATTTTTATTTATGGGTCACATTGAAAAGCAAAGTGTATGCTGACAAACCTCATAAATACACGATTTTAAACGGAATACTACTAGAGAAATTAACAACATTACGCTTGCAGAATTACAGCGTGTTGCTGGTAACGTCATCAAATGAAGGCAGTGATGCCTGAATGCCCATGGTCACCACTTCTATCATCTCTTATAAACAGATAACTGTTTAACGTTGCTATTATCTATTCAAATGAAATGAAAATGAAATGAAATCTTTAAGTTTTACGTCCCATGGTTATGCCGGTTAGGCTAAAGGAGACGGTGATGATGAGAGATGAGTGAAATGGTGGAATGAAGAAAGTGGGAGCAAACGGGAGAACCCCGAGAAAACCCACGAGCACGGTGTTTATCCACCATAAAGTCCACACGGCGCGAGCTGGGATCGAACCAGGGACCCAAGCACCGGAGGTGAACGCTCTACCACTGAGCCACCGCGCCCTCCTATTATCTATTCATTGTTGTCGTTAAAGTGTTACTTGAATAACACGCGTGAGGCGTACTAGTTTTATGTGGGACACCCTGTATTAAAACATTAATTTATAAACTTTTAAAAGTGCTTTTTGTTTATTTATTTATACTTATTTCTGGGCATTATAGGTATCTATGGCTTAAAGCCCGTCACATGTGATGGATGATGTACCTCGACTAGCATAATATCCGGAAAAAAGGAAGGAAACGCCATAGGACCTATATGTTAGATGCCATCCTGATATTTGCCTAGTATAAATGAAGAAATCTCAAGAAAAGCCTATTCAAAATGCCTAGTCTGAAAAGGTTGTTATACTTTTTCGACCGAGTATCCCCACCGGGAATCGAACTCAGGACCGCTACCACCAAAGAGGAAAGCGTTAGCGACCATGTTATGCGGGGCCACATTTAAAGTAATGATTAAATTTAACCCTCATGTTCACAATGCACAATTTCTATAAGAAAACAGTAAAAAAAGTAAAAATAACTAACCAAGAGGTTTTCCTACTTTAATCATTGCTTGCCAGACTATATAAATTATGAAACAAGTTGAATTAACACTCAATTCCGTATTTTGAACCCTAAATGCCGATAGTAAATAATAAATTCTTTGCATAATTACCAAAAAAAATCAAAATACGTGAGTTTTAAGTTTTATAATAATCTACTATTAGAAGTACTACCAACAAGTGAATTCTCTATTTGAAGTACAGATTGAAAACATACCTGCCGGTATTTAATTATTGTTTTTTATAAGTAAAGAAGTTTGTAGATAGAAGGGTGTACACAACTTGAGTTATATTTGTAAATGACAAGTATATACAATACTTTTATGTCATGATAATGAAAATTATTTCACATTTAAGTATTTGTTCGTAGTTTCATTTAATAGTAAATTTACTATAAATAGGATATAAAGTTTAATGTAATTGTATGTATTGCCTAAAAGATTATCGAAAGTTCCTCCTGCTTCAACGTCTTTACATTATGATAATAAGACAGAAAGATGTTCTTATAAACTACAAGAAATTGTTTCAATATAAATATGTCACCTGATACCATGTTGGCAGTATGTGCAGGTAGTCGAAACTGGGTTTCCAAATATTTTGGCAGGAATGTATATAATCCAGCAATTGGCATTAGGTGTAAGACACTACTCGCTGTTCGAAGCATCAAAATGTTATTCTTCAGTAAACGCTTCACCGCCTTCGGGAAATCTGGAATTAGAGAGTATACATCATTTTCATTATGGGCAGAAATAAGATTTAGCTGTGTAAACCAAAACTAAGTATGATTTTACACAAAAATTTAAGAAAACATATACAATGTAACTAAGCTGTGGCTAGTGAGAAAAAGGAGATATAAAAATGGAACAATATAGAGGTTTTATTCCAGATAATTTCCAGATTATTACCAGTTATTTTAATTTAGACTAGTTGAACCTGTGCTCTCTACATAGTGCATCATTCACATATGAGCATGAATCTCGTTGTCCCTCACAACATCTCCCCTTTATAGACACAAGTGAAAGACGTCTTAATAAAAATTGGCAAGGTGCACAATAAAGGGAAGATTTTTTCGATTATTTTCTAATTCATGTATGATCAGTGTTTTCTTTCTTCTTGTATGCAGTGCAATATGTAATAAGCAAATACATTAGATACATTTAATTATAATGTCAGTGATGTATGGTGTTCATTCACTGTAAACAATAAAGATTTATCTTACACTGAAGAAATGGTTATCCGTCGTTTTTCATTATCATTTGGCCATGAAACAAACGCTTGAGAGATAAATAACTTCTTTATACAAATATGTGGAGTTGGAATGTATAACTCATAGGATATGATGCTTTACTTTTTTAAAATTTCAACACTTCCAGTGATGCCCTAAAAATGTAATAAAATATTAACGGCCACGTTTTCCAAATATTCAATTAGAACTGGATAATTTACACAAAATTGGAATCGACCAGCGAAAACGGCAGGTTTCTAGCACTTGTGGTTTTCAAAATCTCGTTGTCGAAAATATTGGAGACAAACATATAAACCTAGCATTTTAATGGATAGATAATGTTTAATAACAATTGTAATATGCTAAATAATGATAACACCTGTTGTTTTATTCTAGAAAATAATCAATGCTTAATATATCATACAAGCCAATAATTAATATCTGATATTATATACTACGTAATAATAGATGTATATCGTTATACTATCGACAACAGTATATGTTTTGTTCAAAGATAATAATTAGTGTCTTGCATTTTATTCTAGTCAGTGAGTAATTACATATGTTTTATTCTAGACAATACATTAACGTCTGCTGTTTTACTGTTGAGAGATTGATTTTCACTATTTTATTCTAGACAATAATCAATATCTATTATATTATTTGAAGTAATAATTATTATCTGTTGTTGTATATTACATAATACTTAATGTGATTCCAGATACAGTGGAACACCATTATCTCTATTCTCTAACATTTCATTATACATATCACAATACACTAATCTGGAAATTTACTTTTGACAGGAATATACAACAAATCCTGAGTATTACTAGTTAGTAACCTGTATTCACTTTAACGACGTTTGTCTATAAATTCTATTGTTTGTCGTTACACAATTAAATTTCATATATCTTCATCTTTTAATCAACAACTATTTTATATTATTTTTTATTTTTCTTCTAACAAGTTACTTCTTAAGACTAATATCATAAATGAGAGGAGAGTGATTACAAAAGGAAAATTTCGTCCAAAGCTTTTCCCGGAGGGAGAGTTCCTAGCATCGCTGCTACGTTCCCTCTTTGCACAGCCATACTTATTCTTTTGTATAAGATAGGATGAGGCTCGGGTGTCTCCTGTGTTAATAGTTATGCGGTGTCCGACTTCCTTAATGAAGTTTAGATCTTCCTGACCTCAGGACCCACAAGTTTCGATGGCTATGGTGACGAAGTGGTATTTGTCCAAGAGGTTGTTATATTTTCGTCTCTTTTCATATTCCCTGCGAGTTGCAACCGTCCCAGCTTTTGTGGAAGATGAAGGAAGATTAGAGGGGGCTAGGGTATCGGTACAAGTGAAATCCCATATTAAAGCCTTCCCTCGTTTCCAAGGCACCAAAGACATTCCGTCAGGTCTCTTGCCATCAGAGCGACTACACTCCATTGGCTCTCTCATGGAAGGCGATCCCGAGGAGATGAGGGCTCTCATAATGAGATCGTTAACAGTGGAGTGTCGAGAGTATCTGCCAGCACTGTGAACACATGATAGGCCATGTATACCTTTCTTATCCACTAAACTTCCGCAAGCCGGGCACTGGTGTTGTTCACAGACATCTGCTCCCAAACGTAACGCACAAGCGATTCGAAAACTTTCGTCGGGAAGATGTAGCCCTAGGGATGAAGATGGGGTAGCTTGTAACCAGGCACCTGCTTCAGGAGAAGAAGTAGCAAGAATACGTGCCTTATCTTCAGGATTGGTGGAGGACTGAAGAATAGAAGATAATCTGGAGTCTGTAAGAGGAGCGTCCCATGAAGTTTGAAAACTTCTCTCATCAAAATCAGGTAGATCGAGTCCGCCGGACGATATCCACTGGGAGATACAATCATTTATCTCAGCTTCTGAATCCTGATGAATATCCTGGCGAAGAAGAGGAGTGATCAAAGGCATAGAGCTATACATGGATGAAAGGAAAGATGGAGTAGCCAAGTCAAGGGCTCGACGAATTCCTAGACCTCCGTGGTCCACAGGGAGAGATGCTTGTAGCCATGAGTTGTCTGTGAGAGAGCAGTTGAGAAGAGATTCTAGGCCAAGTCGGATGGATTCATCATATTGTTGCAGAAGATCTGTCTCATGCCAGGATGGAGAACTACGAAGGAAATATAACATTCTAGGAATGGCTAATGAGGCCTGTAGGAGATAAAAAGCTGAGTGGGTAGATATCTTAGATAGGCGAGTGAAGAAGAGATCTAATTTAGATATTTTGTCCAATAACAAAATGCGTCGAGTATCAGTGTGTAGTGCGGCACCTAAAAGGGAGGCTCTGTCGGATGATATAAGTTGAATTCCTGGTGCAACTTCGTTGAAAAGGGAGTAAAGGGTGTTAGCCTGCTCGTTTGAGACTCCCAAGAAACCGACTTCACATTTGCAGAAATTGAGCTGTAATCCAATGTCACGAGATTGACAAAGCTTCGAGGACATCTTCCTTGTCTCCAGCTGAGACAGCCCCTTTATATCTCTTTCTTCTTCTGCGCAGTACTATATATGGGTCGCCATCTGGAGAGCAGCTCCAGAAACATTAACACAAACAGATAACGCTTTCCAGATGGAGTGGAAAAACATTCTACTCAAGGAGTCGATATTTATGGAGGACGGTAGTTTAACTAATTACTATAATCATAAAAATAAACAAGGTGTTAATTGGCATTCAAAATATTAATTGATCCAAAACTGAAAAATGAAACAGTGTAATAAATAATGTACTATAACATACGTAAATAAATTATCTGTACATAATCAAATAACATTTTATATTATTTTCTCTCAGTAGTGGATTGATGTCTTCCTGTTATTGCATTTTTCTTTTTCATATTTGTATTTGGAGCATTTGAATTCAACGGAATGTATTTATATTTAGACTATAAGAATGAATACTAGTACTTGGATATTATAATCAGTTATGATTAATTATGTTAGATGTTCGGTGAGTATACAGTTGCATATATCTTTATTTTTGTAACTTTATTTTATAACTTAATATTTCATTTTATCTATTATTTCATTCCCGTAGCATTACTTACAATTCGACATTAATCTTTCTTCTTATTATTATTATTACTCGTATTTTAAATTACCTTTGTATTTCATTATAATTATTCTTTATTATATTTATCAATGAAACCATACCTCAACCGTAGCATCAACAAATGGGAATATCCAATCTCAACGCTGATTTCAAATTAACATGTACCAGTGTTCATTTCTATAAACTTCAATATAATACATACATATTCCACTAATAGCTGATAAGTAAATCTAGACATGAATGAGCATCCAAAACTTTCAATAACTTTTTACTACTTATTTGTGAGCAATAACCAGGAGTCACAGCCATATTGATGTTCTATGGACAAACGTTAAACAGCATACATACAGATAATTCATCATATTCACTTGTAATTTTGACGTGGAGAAATCAAAATCAAAACATAATCTTAAAATCGGAAGGATAGGCAAGCATTTGAGAACCCAGAGTGGGTTTATTGGATTAACCCTCCATATTATTAACTCTCATATTTAGATCTTACACTTCAATACATTTTGTGTTATAAGTCGAATTATGCATATTTTTTTCTTTTTCTTCTTAAGAATTTTGCTTTCAGGCGTAGAAAATAAGGTTGTTGTTGCCAATAAATCGAATGATTCGTTTCGTGCAGATCTAGAATATGTCGGCAAGCAGTTATTTTGTAAAATACGTTCAGACTATGTAATTCAACTTTCAAACATAATAATAACAATAAATAACTATTAACAACCAATGAGCATCTAAGATATGTAATGACATCACCGAAGGTGGGGCATTACACAGCTATAGTCCCATCGTCGAGGTACCAAATGTTTAATTCAGTATTGATACTTCTGACAATAGATTGAAGTGTTAGCGCAAATAAAGCAGGTCCTAGGGGGTCGCCTTGTTGAACACCTCGCTGGGAGAGTGTGATATTTTCACCAAAAAATAGATGACTAGGCTGTGAGTAACACTGATGTATGAAGTTGTATATATAAGGGAAGTGCGTTTTTACGGCTGTAAGCATAGAGTCTCTGTTGATTTCGTTGAATGCATTCCGGAAATCTAGTTTCAATTATACTACATAATAATAAATGTTTAATATTCGTTATTTTCTTCTAGAGAACATTATTGTCTTCCGTTTTTCTCTAGACTACAGCTGATATTTCTTGAAGTCAATGCAATAAATAATGCTTATTAATTGATGTTAGTAAAATTGTAAATCATGAAAAATTACAATAATTAATTCATACAATTATTTAGAAAAAAATGTACCAAATTCACAATATGATGTAACTCAAAGTGGTGACCTTTCGAAAATTAAAATGTTTATTAATTCTTGAGAATAACAAGCAATTCTTGTTAGCACTAATTAATGCTGGGACATTTTAATTCTAAAAATGTTTTATTTTTGACAATAATTCAATGATTGTTACGTTCTTCCAGGCAATATTGAATATCTGATGTTTTTATTCTAGATAATCATCATATATATTGTTTCTTTATTTTTCTTTCTTTGCTTTCAATTCTAGAATGTCACTTATACTTCATAACAATATTAGTGATGTTTTATGTAGTTCACATTCTTTACAGTATTTTAATATGATAAAATTCAAACTATTTAGCATAATATGTTGTTAATTGAAGACAAATGTGATTCTAAAATAATTGAATTATTTTGTCAGAACTTAGTTGAAATAGTGTCAATTATGATTGCTAACATTGTTTCATTAATATTTTTAAGCTAAAAATACACGTTAACTGTGAGATTTAATATTCATATAAACATCTGGAAAAGCTTACTTGTTTCTAGCCTTTAAATGAAATATTTCAAACCTTTAGATTAAAAATCTTTCAACGTCCTCTATACTAGAATTTATTACTTCATATTCTATAGTTGCTTTGGAATATGTTCTTTCAAATTTACTACATTAAAACTAAAAGGTACCTTTGATAAAAAGAATCTTACCTTTAATTTTCGGTTTTGGCACTTTCTGCGGAAGCCTTGCTGCTGGAGGAGCTCGCTTTGTCTGGAGCTGTTGTGGAAATGAAAACATTGCAAATGAAGCTAACATGAGCATGGCAGCCACCAAAACCATTCCTGTATCAAACAACATGGATTAATATTTCTGTAAAAAGTTTCAGAAAACATACACATAAATGAATGCGAGTTTTTAAATAATGTCTATACTGTATTCGTAAAAGAAAATAGTTCTAATACATCTTTAAAATTTAATTGTGATATTGAAGTATTGCAACATTTTTGTTCTGGTTTATGTTTCTCCAAATCAGGGTACTTATTCGCAAATGGTAAGGCAAAGAAAGGGTATTTGTATACAATCTGTAGGATTTTTATTTTTAATTACACTCACCTATTCTATTACATAAAAGTATTTTTATTTTAAGTTGTCTTAGGTTCATTCTTGATAAATGATTAAAGTAAGGCAGGTTTAAAAAAATTAAAATTAGTAGAAAATTCTTTAAAGAAAATATTTTTCAGTTCTGAATACGGCTTCTTCATTCCAAATTACTTAAGTTAAATGTAAAAAATAAGTGTTACCAGATATTTGTTCTTTGAAATGTATTTTTCTTTAAAAACGAAAATACTCTTACACTTCCGGTTGAAATTATCTACAATATTGAATCAAGATTTGTTTAAATTGTCTTGATTAGTCTTTAAAGCCGGATTCATTGTTCTAGTGGAATAATTATCATACACAGGGTGGCGACGAACCGACTGACACATTTCAAACTTGAATATTGCATGGGCGAACTTATATTCGTTGGCGAAAGAGAAAAACACACCATGTTATATGGTCAGTCGCAATGGAACATTGAACCACAGAGCATCGTGTTATCCCAGGTTGTACTTATTACAAAAGTCTGTGCGAGAAGTGCAACTTTTTTTTTTTTTTTTTTTAATTTATTTTTAAATACGAAACTTTAATGTTGGTCGACATGGTTAAGTTTGTCTCGTACCATATTCGCTTGGGTGAAGAAGTTTGAAAAGACTGGTAGTGTGTAGGATGTGAAAATTAAATTTTCGTCTAAAAAGACATCGCACTTCTGGTACAGACTTAATTTCGTAATAACTACGAACTGGGGTAACACGATCTTATGTGCTTCAATGCACTATTGTGACTGACCATATAACGTGACGTTCTTTCCTCTTTCGATTCCCATCCCGTCAACCAATTTACGTTATTATGCCTGCGCAATATTGAAGTTTGAAATTTGTCAGTTGGCTTGGTACAATTTTGTATATGTATGTCCTATTCGATTTGCTGTTTGGACACACGTAAAGTTTTTAGTTTGAAAATGTTAAGTCCATTCTCAAGTAAATGTTTAAATAAGTCGAACTATTTCGGCAATTTTCTTACTAGTAACTTCAGAGATATATTGTTACATTAGACTCTCAAAATTTATCAAATGTGTGTTAATACACACCCTGTGATACTACAGCTGGTGGAGATAAATAATAAATTACATGAAATAACCCTCAAAATTTATTTTACTATTGAAGTAAATAGTGGCTTCCTTCAGAGATAATTACAGCTTCCTAGATATAATAAATATTTCTTAAAATGATTGCATATAGGGAACGTCAGGTTAAAATAAAGTTTACATAAATAAAGAAACCTTTAAGTGTAGCAAGTATTAACAAAGCCAAGCTCATAAATCACTTCTCGATAATTACAAATATTTACAATTAATTCAATCCTGGAATAGATTGAATATATTGGATGTGCTACAAACAAATTAAATTAATAATATAAAGTAAAACTTCATTGTTTTCGACTAAATATTGAAGTATCGATTAATTTTCTGCGAAATTCGGCAAAAACTGAACATTTATTATGCCAAATGTGCAAAAGTATGTTAATCCTTGTGTACAACCATGGGGTCCTTTCGGGACCCCAGAGATATTTAATGCAGTATATCTCTTAAATGAATGTGAGTATCTAAAAGTCTGCTACTGTATTTTGTTCCCATTGTATGTTTAATACATTGAACGCAAAATATCGTTTCTTGTTGTTTTACTGTTATGTAAAAAAAAAAAAAAAAAAAAAAAAATGTTTACCACTGAGGTCATAGGAGGACCCAATGTAATATCTATGTAAGTAATAATTTTTTTCTTCTTACTAAACGAGCAAAATTAGTAGTTTTCAAATGTTCAATAGATGCCAGAAACTATTAATATATCGTTCCCGAAAAAATCACTTCATTATTGACATGCTAAAGTAAGTTGGGTATGTAGTAAAAGGAAAGTTTTCTTGCATTACGATACATTGTGACCTTTTCTCTTTCTTCCTAAGGTTACTATTTGAAGCAATAGATGATAGGAAACCTGTTTACGTTTTTCAACAGTTTGTGAATACAAAGTATCTACTTTCAAAAGGTTAAAGCCCGTTATTTCAAGTAACAATACCAAGAAGATTACATGACTATTTTGGGTTATAGTTGTGCCTGTTACCTGGTGATAAGGTCATCAAGTATTTCATTTCCATTTTGGATGACGATGATGCCAGTGATGTCGATGCTAACAATTTGAGTTGAAGTGCAATCCAATAAAGTATTGTTTTAAAATGTATCTGTATATAATTTCTGTACGGAACACCAATTACCAATTTTTAATTGGAGTCTATAAGGGGCCACACGGTATTTCCTAAGCTATATTTTCCATTAATACACAAGGGTAAATGTATACTTTCAACGTGAGTCAAGTACAAATAAACTCAATCAGTTAGAGATGCTATTTTATATTATAGAATTCTGAAGCGAATTTTGAAAAGAAGTTATAGTATTTACCCGACAAAAAAAAGTGTTTACGAACTTTCGCTAACTACTTCATCAGATGATATTAGAAGGACGACAAAAGAACACAGGAGTTTAAGAGAGAAGATGATTTTGAGTTTGAGCTGGTACAAAAAGTGGAAGAAAATTGTTAAACAGTTGAATAATAGATCCTTGTTTCCAAGGTGTTCGAAAAAGATTTAGTGCTCTGCTATTTGCTTGTTGACACTCAAGTCTTTTCTGTACTTTTGGAACAAAAGATCAAATATATTTCAGCAAAAATTTTCTTGTACGCCTTATATCTGGAAAACTACATATAGTGTAGCCAAACCCGAACTATCACTTAACTCAGTATGATGTGGTTATTCAGTATAAAAAATACGAAACCTCGATTTAAGGACTGTTCAAAAATGTTGTGGCCCCTGATCCAAACACTAATTATTGGCAAAGATCCCAATCTTTTTATGCTTTTTTTTGGACCATTCCTAAAATTCTTGGTCAAGATCGCAATCTTTTGATCCATTTTTTGGGATCATTCCTAAAATGTTTGTCTGACATTCACTAAAACTTGCAACTCAAAAGTAAGTCACACGCAATAATAGAGAACAATCTTCCAGCATGTGGCAAAAATCGCACTTCGCTAGCAGAAGATCTTTTCAGAAAAATACAGAAAGTAGGTCGAAAATGTTGATTGAAAATACGCGTAAACAATGATTATTTCTTCACTAGAGTTATTGAACATAACATGCTTTATTGTACACAGTATTTGTAGAGAATGTTACTTTTGATATTAAATGGCATTTCCGGAAGTAAAACTGTTCAAAATCACCTCAAATTTTAGATTTTACTCACTTCGATCCTTTAATGGTAATCATAGTTTACTACAACTGCAACGTGACAATATTATTTGATCGCACTTTTTGTAAACAATTTCCAGTATTTAATTTAAGGTAATGCAAACTGGAGATGGTAATGAGTTGCTCTATCAAATTTACTTCATTTATATCCAAAACTGTATTCTCAGATACATAACATTTTCGCCTATTCAAATTTCGTGGCCATTTTAAGGCGAATGTTGAGCGAAGGTCTTATATTATTTTTAAGAAGCACATGTCTTTGTGATAAACTTAACCTAGTTAGTAGCTTGAGAGAGATTCCGCTTTGAAAGGGAACTATTGTAATTATATTGTATCGAATGCTACTGCTACAAATCGAATCTCTCTTCAGACTCGAAATCAGTGCTATCATATTTTCAGCGTTAAGAGCCGCCCATCAGTCATAAGGACGATTCTGATTTGAGGAGACTTTTTATCTCGAGAACAGAACGAACTTTTGCAAAAACTGACATATTAGAGAAGAGAAAACAGTGCCTTAATTTTACCGGGCTGTGGTCTAAGAAGGTCTAGAAAGTTCTAGGTGACATCCAATTGGGCATCTTAAAAAAAATAATAAAAAAAATAAAAAATAAAAAATAAAAGAAATGAAAGAAAGAAAAAAGAAAAGTAAAAGAGGGGAGTTCTTTGTTGTATGCTTTTGGGCTGAGACCCAACAAATCCTTTCAACCAATGATGAACTGATGGGAAGGGACAATGGTATTCCACGAATCAAGCGTATAGTGGTCCTACGGATGGGTGACAGTATGAATCATAGGCAGTAATGAAACGAGTTCACAAAGTTGATGACACATGACGCCAGTGACCCGGAGAGACCTCTCACTAGAAGTGCCCTGAACTGAACTCAAAGTTTCACGAAAAGATTCGTGAACCTGCCAGAACCGGTGTGATCCAGAAATCAGAAAACTTCGTCATACACAACATTGGGAATCTGGAGTCTGGTAATGTAATTCTAATCAGCATGGTTCCTCCCTTGTTTCTTCCTCTCTTTCTTCCCATAAAATTTATCGTTTTCCTTTTCCTTGCTTGCTCTTGTGTGTATGTTAAAGTAATACACTGAAAGATAACTGAAAGTGCTATCAGTGTAAGCGCATGAAAATCACAAGAATGAAAAGCTGCATTTTTTTCTTATGAAGGATGTCTAAACATTTGTCGCGTAGAATATGAGCGATACCGCTGATCGCAAACGGTACTTTGTTAATGTTCTTGTGCAGTCTGTATTCACAAGCACTCCATTACTTTTCAAAATGAGAGATAGAATAAACATGAAGTTATATTGAGTCCTGCACATCACTAACCGACTAAATGGAATGATGATGTTGAGCTGATGTGATTCGGCTGCTTCCAGGTCATCGAGTATATTTGGGTTACCCGGTCTGTCTGAGTCACCAGGTCAAATCAGTTCTGAAAAGCGAGATTCAGACTCGAGTGACACGGTTCGGACAGAAATTGTGATTTAAGTCACCCAGTGAACCGTGACTCGTGCTATCGCTGGTCATGAATTAAAATGTTCCTACCGTAGTAAAGTATTCGGTCAACTCAGTGAGAGATGCTCTGAGCCTCTCATCTTTTCAAACTCAGACTTGGGTTAACACTACCCTCTAAGATCACCACGATTTAACTTTATATATATATATATATATATATATATGTATGTGTGTATCCTTTTTAGGATGTATGGTAACAAGAGTTATCATAGCGTAGTGTTATCTTTGGACGCTTATTTAGGTCCTATAACAGGCTATTAAGTCTCCAGTCAACCTAGGGAGAGATTCTCTGAGACTGTTGTCATTCCAAACTCGTACTTACGTTAGCACTGCCCTTCATGTTTACCGCGATTTAACTCAATTCTTGATACACGATAGTAATCAACATAAATTATGAACGTGTTTACTTTATTTATAACAAGTGAACTCTCTCAAGTGCCACTTGGTACATTCGTACACGAGGGCTTCTGTTGTAATTGTCTAAATCATCAGGTCAAATCAGTTCTCATAAGCGAGACCCAAACTCAAGTGACTCGGTTCGGACAAATATCGTGATTTAAGTTACACAGTGAACCGTGACTCGTATCACTACTGGTCGTGAAATATAAGGTTCCTACCGTAGTAAAGTATTCGGTTAACTCAGGGAGAGATACTCTGAGCCTCTTATCATTTCAAACTCAGACTTGTGTTAACATTGTCCTCCAAGATCACCACGATTTAACTTTACATATAGATATATATATCCCTTTTAGGATACGAACATGTGAGTGTTGTCTTTGAATGCTTATTTAGGTCCTATAACAGGCTATTAAGCTGCATTTTTTTATTGGTTAAGTCAAGCATGGACCAAAGAACATCTTTGATGCGTTTTGGAACCGGATGGTCAACTTGGCTGCGTCAAGTGGGGGCCCAGGGCGTGATACTGTTTTTCTTCTTGAGGCAAATTAAAAAAAAAAAAAAATCACGCCATTAGTTTTCAAGATATCAGATGCAAAATTTGTATACCGATTGTGTGCACCTTTGAGTATTTCTCAATTTTTTTGAGATCCCTACGTGAAACTGGGTCCGGGTTGGATGATTTTTTCAGGAAATTTTCCGGTTTTTTTAAATTTTCCGGTTGAGGTGTACGATACGAACATGTGAGTGGTACAGTTGGAAAAAACGCGCTATACTGAAGAAAATGACGTTTGAACCATGCTCCTAGGCCAAATAGTAGGAAATATTTAGAATATATATACAAAATGGATTACCTTTAGATGCTCTATTCTAAAAAAAAAAAAAATAGTATGGACCATGATCCTACTATAAATATTAAGGAAGCAGTAGCTGTTTCAGTGAAAGTCTAAAATTTCCATCAAAAAGTAAAAATTCTAAAAGGGATATACATAATAGTAATAAACACAAATTGTGTGAATCGTATGTACTTTATAACAACTGAACTCACAAGTGCTACTTGGCACATTCGTAGACGAGAGCTTTTGCTGCGAAATTGTGTTGCCTTGATAGATGGCACTACTAGTATTCGAGGAAACCAATTACTCCTAAAACGTTTGGGCAAGAGTGTGTATGATAATTCAACATACCACGTGTAGACCCGCTACTAATTATGCATCTCCCTTTTTCCTTGTATTTTATTGCCAATCTAAGCAATATAATTAACGTTATTTATTTACAAAAGAAAGAATAATTAAGAATAAATATTTACCTAGCCACCATGCTCCTATCCAATGTGGATTCCTTGGAGTAATTCCAGGATCAACAAACGGATGGACGTATATCATCGTACACAAGGATCCAAGAAGGTATCCAAACACAGGTCCCAGAATACGGATTCCTATTATTATTGCTATACAATAGAATAAAAAGGAAAAACAATTATTTAGAAACAAACCAACATCAATTTTATTTTATTTTATGAAGTACAACACCAAGTAAACTGTATTATTGGTCTAAAACTGAATTCCAGAAGTGAAGGAATGCTGCTAAAGAAAAGTTTAAGATACGGTAGCAATAATTAAAATATGTACTCATCATTTATATATGGGGTTGTTCTTTTTTAAGACAGAGGGGTGCTTACAGATATTTCTAATTTGTAAATTTATAAGATCATATAATCTTGAATGCATGACATTTACTTTTTACGCAGAGGGGTACCCATAGACAGGGCCGGATCCAGGATTCTCTGAGGAGGGGTGCACCACTAACTACCAGTACATTTGAATTAAATTTGAATTTTTTAAACGCCTTTAGGCATCTGTGATGTGAATGAGGAATTCCTTTGGAAATGTTAAGTGTTTGCTCTCGATGAATTCTTTTCCTTCAACCTTCAGAAAATTGACTTAAACTATTGATTTTGCAAAACTCACTGCTAACTTCTCACTTTAGGTAGTGTATATTCACAACGAAGGGAGGGGGGTGCACGTGCACCTTTGCACCACTCTAAACCCGGCCCTACCCATAAATATTACTAAATTCTTAACATTCTGAATGCATAAATATTCCAATAAACTGCTATATGTTGATGACCTTAAACTTTTTAAATCTATGAAATCAATAAATGACTGTAACGAACTTCAACAAGATATAAATATGAATGTGGAATTTATCACCATCATCATAGGCATTCTACCATTATTGGCAGATCTCTTGCCGCAACTGAGAAGCCTTCATACTTCACAGTCTTCAGCTAACCTCTTTGCCTTCACGTACAACTTCTCTGTTTTGATATCGTCCATTAATACTAGTCTCCTTCACAAGTCCCTCTCTTTCCTGCCACCATATCATCTAGCACGTCCTTCATTATACAGTTCCTTCTTAGCCAATGTCCCAACCAGATTCTCTTTCTCTGCTTAATAACACCCTCTCACTTGTTTTCCACTCTACCCAGCTGATTCTCTCCATTCTTTTCCATATCCACATTCCGAAAGCTTTCAATCGTTTTTCATTATTTTCGCGTAATGTCCATGTTTCCGATCCATACAGCACAATATTCCACACGAAGCATTTTATAAGTCTTTTTCTCAATTCTTCATTCAAGGTCCCACAAAATAGTGTTTTCTTCCTCCTAAAGGCTTTTTTCACCATTCCTATTCTTGCTTTTATTTCACCTTCACGCTTTATATCATTACTTACTATCCAGATTTCTACAACTAACCACCTGTTTTATTTTCTTTCCTTCTATGATACTTCTATATTTCACACCGACTGTTTCATTCCAATCACCATGGCTCTTGTCTTTCTCACATTTATTTTCAAAGGCCCCTCCTCAAGTTTTCTAAGCAGTGCCAATATTTAACAGTATTATTAGCGATTAGCGGATAAAAAATTTGTCCAAAGAGGAAACATATGACGATTGATAGATATAACTGAGTTTAACATTTAGGTTTATGTCAGCACAAAAATTTATGCACAGTTTCCGGAAAAAAGAAATCGAGGATATTTTTTTTTCCGTAAATCTAAACATTTATGATGTACAAGGACCGTGCCACATACAAGGGTAACTCTAATATTGAAGTTTACTGTTGTCAACTTGTTCATTATGTCTTTAGCAAGATGACAGTACATAGTATATAGGTTATAAGAGAAATGTCAAAATTATTTTCGTTCGTTCTTAAACTTTCATTTCTGTTAAAATAAAATATGGTTGTGAGGCGGGGGGAGTACGCTGGCTCGGTGGTAGAGTGCTTACCTCTGGTGCGTGAGGTTCCTGGTTCGATTCTCGGCGAAGTAAGTTTGTGGTGGACAACATCGTGTCTACATGTTTTTTCGGGGTACTCTGGTTTCCTTCCACTTTCTCATTCCACCAATTTTTCCATCAGCATTCACTTCCCCTAATCATCGTCTCCCTTAGCCTAGAGCAGCGTTTCCCAACCTTGCGGCACACTATGTGTGTAACTTGAATTCTCGCGGCACACTCATAGATTTTCTTATATTTAAATATAAAATACCATGATATTCTTTTCTGTGATTACTGATCTCCTCACAGAGAAGAAAGCTCGATCACTGGTTTTCCACCATGATAAATCATTATGCTTATTTTTCATTCTAATTTAAAAATAGAAAACAATTGCAATGAAATATATTGGACTTAGGTTTTTAAAAATACGCTTTCTTTTCGAAAACTGCATCCAAACTTTCACTAACAAAGAAGATCACTAAACAACGAACGAACGAACAAACAAATCTCTTTTACTTTTGAAACACAAATGTTGGTAACTCGTATGCATGTTTGTTTTGTCGAAAGGATTGGATATTTTAAAATTTGAAGTTACGAAATAGTCTGCTACAATAAAGAAGCAATAATGGTCATAACGTCATAATAATGATAACAAATACATTTTTCAATATTAAAAATGTACAGGAAAGTAACAAGGTGTGAAACTTAAAATTGGAGATTGACATTAGAGGTTCACAGTAATGTGAAATACAAATATACGTTTTTCCCTATGTCCTCATTTTAATTGCAATAGAATTAATAATTTTGTTTCGATTTACTCGAGGCACACCAGCGGCCCATTCACGGCACACCGGCTGGGAAACGCTGCCCTAGAGGGACGTTAAATTAAAAGAAAGGAAGAAAGAATATATATTGTAAATGGCAACGTTGCATTTTCGTTTAGCATTGGGTGCATAAAGAGTGTACAGCACAAACAGCTGGTCCAATTTAAAAAATTCTTTCATTTTAGATTGAAAACATCGTATTTGGAGACGGTTTCTGCTCTTTCATTTTGTTGTAACTCTGATAACTTTTGTGTCAGAGGACTTTTGAGACACCCTATATATATATATATATATATATATATATATATATATATATATATATATATATATATATATATATATATATATATATATATATCAGTTGATAGATGATATCGATTTAAACAATATGATATGTTTGAGAACAAACTTTGATGGTTTATTCTCTACGTTTCAAATAGAATAACCTATCTAGAACAGCCTTTTCTCGAGAATAAACTCTCCAGGTTTCGAGAAATCGAGAAAAAAAATAAGGCGCTATGAAGTATGTCGTTTGTTGCAATGGTATGTCGTTTATTTCGCTAAAAATACATTATTTATTTATTCATCAGCTTCATTTACCAACACTCCTTTCGTATAAATTTACCTTGCCCGTCTACCGTCCGTCCGCTGAACAATAAATCTTTAAAAAAAAAACTACTCGATCGATGACTACCAAATTTGGTCAGAATGTGGAGGGTAAAAATTTTGGAATCGAGTTCGTTTTCGGAGCTGACAATGAAACCAGAAACACTAGAAATCAATTATTTCCGGTTTTAACGTTTATCATTATAGAGACAAAACTGTAATGGACGGCAAGAAGCTGTTTTCTCTAATTGATTGAACGTCCAAATAAAATATTCCATCTTTATTCTAATCTCTCTCTATTGAGTCGGATGCGGCAGAAAATGAACTCATAGGGATTATTGTTAAAACTGGAAATGGTTTACTTCCTGCCACTTCCGTTTTTAACGGTGATCGCTTTAGAGCTAAAACGTTAATAGACAGCGAGAAGATGTTTTCTGCAATCGGTTAGTGTCCCCAAAATATATTACATATCTTCTCTAATATCTCTATTAAACCGGAAGTGGTACAAAATGAACTCATGTAACACCGATAAAACCGGAAGTGGCTTATTTTATGCCACTTCCGGTTTCAACCTTGATTGCTGTAGAGAAAAACAGTAATAGACAGCGAGAAAAGGTTTTCTGCAATCGATTAAGCCTCCCAAAAAATATATTACAACTCTACTCTAATATTTCTATTAATCCGAAGTGGTAGAAAATGAACTCATAGAGATCACCGTTAAAACCAAAAGTGGTTTCCTTTCTGCTATTTCCGCTTTTAACAATGATTGCTATAAAGTTAAAACGGTAGCACATAGAGGTGCAGCTGTCTTGCAATCGATTAAGCATCGCAAGAATACATTTTATCTTCATTCTAATCTTTACTAAAACCAGAAGTGGTAGAAACATACCGTAACTTCCGAAAAAATTGTAAGAGATAGCAAAAAGTTGTTTTGTTTTTTTACAATTGATTTAGCATTCTAAGAATAGTTACCATCTTCTAGCTTAAGCCGCGTAATTCAAACTGGAAGTAGAAAAAAATCAACCATTTCCGGTTTTAATGTTGATTGCCATAGTATAAAAACCGTAATAGATAGCGAGAATCGGTTTTGTGTTACCGATTAAGCGTTCCAAGAATATGTTCCATCTCCACTTTAATTTCTCTTCTTAAACCGGAGGTAGTACAAATGTAAAACCACTTCCGGTTTCAATAATTATAATAATTATTAATTGAGAAAATATCAAACCAAACTCCTTCGCGTGGTATACACGTGATATTGCTACGTGTTAAGTATTAGTAAACGGAAAATAATGACTTTTAAAAAACGTAAGACTCTGTTGCAATTTGTTACCACTGTAAAAGAGTCTAATGTAGCAGTTGTAAGTGCTATAAATTGTTCAGTGAAATATGGGACACGAAGTTTACACTAAAAATTCATATTCAGATGTAAATAATAATAGAAGCCAATAAATATATTGAGTTCATTCTACGAATTGGAAGAAACTTGTATCAAAGATACGTATATTCGCTTCGAATTTTCAATATGCGACCCCTGTATGGAATCCAAACATAAAAACTAACTCCTTAAAAACTCAGTTTGAATTTCTAAGGTGTCGTATTGATAAGCAAACGAATACCTAGAACTAAAAACTAATATTCAGTGAATAGAAATTCTAAAGCAATACTCCTTCAGTCAGGGACGGAACCAGGACCGACTTCTGGGGGGGGGGGTTATCATACTTCTACTTTTCAGGACTCCAAACTTTGGGATGGGTTTTATTTATATATATAAAACAAGAAAGTTTCCTCTTCCCCGATCGCCCCCCTCCCTGGATCCGCCCCTGCCTTCAGTAAAGAAAAAAGTGCTGGACATGATATTCTCATCCAAAACAAACTAGATTGCTTTCGAGCTTTCAAGTAAACTTACAGAATAGAAAAACACGCGTGGAAAATTAAAATTTCTATGATTCTAGAAATCTATGGACGAATAAGGAGAATAACTCACCATTATGAAGGATGAGTAAAACCTACAATAGACTCAAAAGAGCAATAAGTATCAAGTGAGAACGAAAAAAGGAACACTTTTGACCAGTGTCGTACGTAGAATTTCAACAAGGGAGGTTCATATATATACAGGGTGTAACATAATTGCATGGCCAAAAGTGACAAAGTGACTGCGGACATCCAAATAAGTAAAAATGTTCCTATAAACATTGGCCCAATGCTTCTTCGTTTCCGAGATACAGGGTGTTCAAATATCGAATCCCTCTAATGGCTCACCATGGTAAAGTGAATGGAAATGTTCAATATTGCAGGAATAATACAATCAAGTGGAATTGCAAATACATTTACAATAACATAGAGAATGAAACTAATCAACATTTGAGGTTATTCAATTATCAGTGTTGCCAAACTGATACAAAGTATTATGTTTTCAAATAGTCTTGTCTTTCGAAAACGAAGTGGAATGTGCCCCATGTTCAGGAACGTTTTGATGTCAGCAATCATATACTAACGAGTGAACATTTAGTGCTACTTGAAACCTTAACACTTTGTACCAGGTTGGCAACACTGGCAGTCCAATAACCTCAAGTGTCGATTAGTTTCATTCTCTATGTTAGTGTACATGTATTGCACAGGCATAATTCCACTTGATTGTATTATTCCTGTAATATTGAACATTTCCATTCACTTTACCATAGTGAGACATTGGAGGGACTTGATATTTAAACACCCTGTATAAAAGAGATCATTGGAATCATTGGAGCAATGTTTATAGGAACATCTTTACTTATTTGGATGTCCGCAATCACCTCGTCACTTTTGGCCATGCATTTATGTTACATCCTATCTCTCTCTCTCTCTCTCTCTCTCTCTCTCTCTCTCTATATATATATATATATATATATATATATATATATATATATATATATATATATATATGGTGTCTCAAAAGTACCCTGACATAGAGTAACTCTGTTATTATAAGAGTTACAATAAAATGTAAGAGGGGAAACAGTCTTCCAATATAATGTTTTCAATCTAAAGTGAAGGAATTTTTAAATCGGACGAGCCATTTGGGCTGTACACTCTTTATGCGCACAATGCTAAATGAAAATTCAACGTTGCCATTTACCTGGGGCTGGGGGAGGGAAGGGCGGGATGGTAGGTAGACAAATTTTGTAAGAGTATGGTCAATGGTAGCAAGTTTGAAATGAGGCTGGCCATCGACACGATAGCATAACAAACAGTATCACTTCATTCACTTATGTTGTGGATTTAGGTAAATGGCAATGGTTCATTTTTCATTTAAAATTTGGCGCATAAAGAGTGAAGAGTGTACAGCCCAAACAGCTCGTCCGATTATATATATATAAATCATTCACTTTAGATTGAAAATATCATATTTGGAGAAGATATTCCCTCTTACATTTTGTTGTAGCTCTGATAATATGATAATAACAGTTACCCAATGTCGGAGGATTTTTCGAGACACCCTGTATATACTATTTCTGAAGTTTTGTCCCTCTATATCCATCCTGGGCAAAATTGATAATGATCCAGCACGAAGTTCTTAAGACTTTTTTGTCTCCTGGATAGACAGACGGACACACGGACAGCCAGATAAGTATATATATATATATATATATATATATATATATATATATATATATATATATATATATATATATATATATATATATATATATATATATATGTATGTATGTATGTATGTATGTATGTATGTATATATATATATATATATATATATATATATATATATATATATATATACATACATACATACATACATACATACATATATATATATATATATATATATATATATATATATATATATATATATATATGTATGTATGTATGTATGTATGTATGTATGTATGTATATATATATATATATATATATATATATATATATATATATATATATATATATATATATGTATATATAAACTTTTGATAAACCAAACTCCTTGAAGAAGATTGAATAAAATTCTGATGGGAAAGTTATAGCACTTAATATATAGTGTTGCACTTTCCTTTATTTTGAGAAAATAATAAAATAAATCTTAAAATGTAGCTTAAGGACGTTTCGGATGACAGACTTTTTAAAACTTTTTTTTTAAAAAAAGTAAGAAGTAAGAACGAGCATATCTAATTTTTGCATAGAGAACTGTGCAATGCGTACTGATTCAATTATTTTTTTTTTCTTTTTTAATCCTTTCTTCCCTTGAGAATTGAGGGCGCTATTTTTCCCGTATAACAGCAACGCCGTTTACCTGGGAGAAAGTGTACTCGATATTTTTTTTTTTTTTCATTGCACAATCTTGTTCAATTGCTAAAAACGCCCACTAAATGCGGTAGTGTGTAGAAGATTAATGCTCGTGATGCCTCCAGTGGTAATCGCCAAAACTAGTTTTTTCTTTTCTTCTTCTTCTTCTTCTTTTTCTTCTTTGTTTTCCCTTTTTCTTTTTACTTTTTCTTGACACTGGTGCTCAAAAGTGGAACATTAGTTTTACGTCCATCTTAGGTTAATTTAGTGTTGATTCATTTATTTGTGATATTCCCTTTGTCAGCACTGTTATAGAGTACTGTCAGTAGCGTATTTACGATTTTGTTTCGGGGAGGGCTTTGCTAAGTTTCGGGGGATGGGGCTTTGCCTGAAAATGTGAAAATTCTGCAAGATATTTCGTATAGTTTACTATAGTAAGTGAGATTTCGTGGGGGTGCTTAAGCCCGGAAGCCCCCCTAAATACGCCACTGAGTACTGTATACGAATATGTGATATTTTCTGCAGTAGAAATATGTAGATTATACAGGGTGTATCAAAACAACACCGACAACATTTGGAAGGCGATTCCTGACACCAAAATAAGACAAAAAGTATATACCAATCAGGGTTCACAATACTTCCTATCGGAGTTATAGGCTGCCAATAGGGTTGTCATATTACCCGATTTTGGCGGGTACCACCCGATTTTCAGGCCCTATATTCGTCCCCCGCTTAATTATCTCTTAATCACTAAAAACCGCCCGCTTTTTGGACTGGAGAAAAATCTAAGACGACTTTGTTGATAAAGTGTTGTTATACTCAACGTAAACCGCTACATCTCTGTGTCAATCTCAATTGTGATTGAGGTAAATTTGGACTCGCGCTCAGGCTCAGGCTGTGTGCTATTTGCCCAGCGCGCGAGCGCAGAGCCGTTGGCTAATGAGAGATTTTTGCTCTAATGCACAGTGGATTTCTTTCTGTAGTTCATGTGTTTTAAATGTAATGTACTGGAGGTTCTATACGAATGAATATTCGTTTGTGGATCTTGTGACAAACATACTTGAATTATGACTTCATGACTTCATATAAATCATTTTGAGTTTCTTACAGAGAAAACCGTATGAACAATATCTACCGTATATCACTTTTAAAAAAGAACGTCTTAAAGATGTTCTTACAATTGCACATATTTTAGTGTAATACTTGTTTAATACTTACTTTACAATTCGAGACTCACATTTGTTGAACTTAATAACATTAAAGGCAAAAACTAAATTAGTTTTACTTTAGTTTCATTAGAAAAGTACATTGGAAGTGTCCCTTAACCCATTACTGCCCAGAATTCCCCACTCGTATTTTGAAAAGGTGTTTTTTTTTTTTTTTTTTTTGCCTGTTTGGTCCTAATATTACTCTAAAATACATATTAGAATATTTTTGAAAATATTTATTTTTTTCTTGTTTTTTCTAGCCCGGTAACTTAAGTTGCCAACAGGCACATACATATTCAAAAAAAGAAACATTTTGAAAACTTAAAATTTTGAGGGAGAAAATACATTGCAAAAACATAACTGTTAAAGTCAAATTAATCCTTCCTTTACAGACCTTCAATCCTTCCTTCTGGAGTTTTTCAAATCAATCCAGTTGCGTCATTCTCCTCAAACCATATTGTACCCAAAAAACAGTGCTAACCTCACGTCAATATACCACACAAAGAAAATGCAACGATGCTACTATGACTTCAAAGTTGCTTCACGGTTAAAACCAGCAATGCCAATCCATGACCTTCTGAGCTATGACGAAAAAATGCCGTGGCCAAGGGGACCAATGAGTTAACAAAGAAATCACTGAAAAAAAATGGTTCGAAGGATCCCAGATCAGTATTTGAAATACACAAGTTCACATCAGTACTTACAGTTTAGAATCCCCCCGCTTTTCTAATTTTAAAATATGGCAACCCTAGCTGCCAAAAACATGGAAAAATGAACTTAAAAAGACCATAGTTCCAAAACTATGGGATCTACCGTAGTCGAGTCAAGACCACTTAGAAACTAGTATGTGCCCTACGCAAATATCCATGTTTCAGAATCCTGCGGCACTTTCGTAACATTTTTTATAAAGGTAGTTGTTGAGTACTCCAAATTATCTACCCGTAGCCAACTCTCTCTATAAAAGAAATTGTTGCGTTAGTACATTAGGATTCTGAAACATGCATTTTTGGATAGTGCACATATTAGTTTCAAAGTGAGATCTTGACACGACTACGATAGGTTCCATAGTTTTGGAGCTGTAGACTTTAAAAGTTCATTTTTCATGTTTTCGGCAGCCTATAACTCCGAAAGGAAGCATTGTGAACTCAGATTGGTATATACGTTTTGTCTTATCTTGGTGTCAGGAATCACCTCCCAAACGTTGTCGTTGTTGTTTTGAAACAGCCTGTACAGTTTATAATAGCTAGTTTTCGTTTCATTTGTTTTTCCTTAAGGTGGATCGCTAGGTGTTCTCGGTGCTATGCTAAACGCTGCTTGAATAGTGCAGCGTTGCCAGATAGTGTCGAGTGTTTACTGATGGCAGATAATAAACGAAGTAATGATGGAATTCTGTTTGGATAATTACTGGAGAAATAGTTTTCGACGTTTCCGCAATTCACAGCTAAGTTCCGCTTCTCAAACTGCTACGCTAGAATCCAGGAATGTTCTTATTATGGCTACCACACTAAACGTTCAAATTTGGCAACAACGCATTATCACGTTCTGCGCAAGTTTCTTATCAAAATCTATTTCCTTAAATATAAATTAATATTTAAATAAAATGTGAAACATAACATGAAAAACGGTCAAACAATATATATATTTCTTAATAAGATCGTTACTTTAAAATACTTTACACATACAAATAAACAGTTCATAAAACTGAGCACTTCTAATAAGATCCATCAGCAAGTGCCATCTTGTGTGCTCATTGTAAAACTAATAAAATATTTTCTTTTATTTGTTATCTTTCTCGATATCAGAAGACACAAACAAATGAATCAGTATCTTGTGTTGTAGATGAAACATAACTCTATCCTACAGTACAATATTTATAATACGTAACGTTTCATTGCGCAGTAATTAAGGGAATGAGCTAATATATGTATTGACTTCCGGGTAGTGATCCACCTTAATTGACTTTTCAGTGCAATCGATGATGGTCAACATAGATGCGTATCTTTCACTATATAAAGATCCAGAATTAAACTTCCGGAAAACTATTCTGAAGATAAACAATTCTGATATTATGCCCACTCAATCTCGTACCACCAGTTTGATATCATGCTCATTCCTCCTCATGATCAGATTATGTCGACCTCACACACACAACACCAGTTTGACTTCACGATCAGATTATTTTGACATCACGTTCACTCGATCCCACACTCACAACATTCTTTCAACATCACACTCACTTGCCCTCACGCTCACATCATTTCGACACCACACTCACTCGATCTCACATTCACAACATCTTTTTGACATCAGGATCACTCGAACTCACGCTCACAACATCATTTCGACAGCACGCTCACTCGACCTCAAACTCAGAACATCATTTCGACATTACTCGAACTCGAACTCGAACTCACTCTCTCATCTTTTCGACATCACTCTCACTCGAACTCACACTCATAACATCTTTCGACGTCATGCTCATATCATTTCGACATCCCCCTCACTGGAACTCACGCTCACAACATCTTTTCAACATCTCGCTCACTCGATCTCACACTCACAACGTTTCTTCGACATCACACTCACTCGAACTCACGCTCACAACATCATTTCGACATCACGCTCACTCGACCTTATCATCATATAATTCTATAGACATCACGCATACTCATACCATTCTTTCGACATCACACTCACTTGACCTCAAGCTCAGAACACCATTTCGACATCACTCGAACTCGAACTCACTCTCACAATACCTTTTCGACATCATGCTCACTCGAACTCACACTCATAACATCTTTTGGCGTCATGCTCATACATTTCGACATCCCCCTCACTGGAACTCACGCTCACATCATTTCAACATCACGCTCACATCATTTCAACATCACGCTCACTCGACCTTATCATCATACAATCCTTTAGACATAACGACACTCACAACATTCGACATCACACTCACTAGGCCTCATATTCATAAGATGGGATTTTCCTATGGGTTGGCATAATTGGATACAACCGTGAGAACAGTATTGTCACTACATTTTATCCAATTTATGTACATTGTATATACGTTATTAACATATAAGATTATGTGGTGTAACCAACAGTCGTTGATCTATAATCCTAAAGATCAAATATGCATATATCACGTTTAGTTTGTTTATAATAGACAACATTATGTATAGGTCATAGCGTCTAAGATTATCAAATTGTTTATCAATTACATAACACTCTTCGATAGCAACTACAATCAAAGTGAAGTTCGGAAAGAAGCGCACAACAGAAAATTTACAGAGAAGAAGAAGATGTGTTTAATTTGATGACGGGTAGTAATAGATACTTTATCCATAAACTAGCGGAATGTCTTTGATGTTGGCATTCCAAGAACGTTTTAAGAGCGATTTTAAAACAACAGATTGCCTTCAGAAGTGCTGCAGCTAAATCGGTCGTAATTTCACGAACAGGAGGTATTTTGGGATTTAGCACAAATATATCCTCGACAATAAAACAGCAAGGAAATTGGCGCAATGTAGGAATATGAGGCGTTCATTTCCGAACGGTTTCTTGTTCACATTATGGAAAAAGAAAAATGTGCTAGTGCTAGGACGTTAAAGAGTTTTTGATAAGAAGCGAAGAATTATTAGCTGAAAATTTGAACAAAGGTTACGCAATAGTTTGATGGAAATATAGAAAACTAATTTGGATAATAATCGCTTTGGAACCGTTGAAGAACAAAATGCCATTTGAAACTGTAGGAGCCATTTGCCATGGACAAGAGGTTTCTTGTCTGTATTAAAAGGCAAGCAAAACAAAAGTGATATTGTAATTAACTAACTCCATGGCCTATGGAACCCGGAGGTTTAATGCTGCGTTCACGAAAGCTCTCCACTGATTTCCATCCTTAGCCAACTGGATCCAGTTTCTACTTTGTGTTCCTATTTCTGCGAGATCCACCTTAATATTGTCCTCCCATCTGTGCCTACGTCTTCCTAATGGTCTTTTACCGATTCGTCTTCCAGTCAAGGCTTTGTAAGCGTTTCTACTTTCTTCCATCCTAGCTGCATGACCTGCCCATCTAAGCCTCCTAGACTTGATAACCCTTACAATGTTTGGAAACCGTATAAATTATGTAGTTCCTCGTTATGAAGCTTCCGCCATTCCCCATTCCCGTTCCTCTTGTGCCCAAATATTCGTCTCAGGATCTTGTTCTCAAATACTTTCAGTCTATGTTCTTCCCTCAGAGTAAGCGACCATGTCTCGCAACCATACAGAACAACAGGCATGATTATTGTTTTATATATTTTAAGCTTCAAATTCTTCGACAGAATTCACGACGACAAGAGATTTTGAACTGGATAATAACACGAATTCCCTGCTTTTAGTCGACATTTAATTTCTTCGTAAAAATGATTTTCGTCTGATAATATTGATGCTAGATATTTGAAAGTATTCACTTTATCAAAAGTATTATTTAATATTTTAACTCATTCATCATTTACCGCATTACGGTCTCGGCGCACTTCCAAGTATCTATTTAGTTTTTTTCTGTATTTACTTCTAAACCCAAGTCCCTGCAAGCAGGGACGTACGCAGGGGGTGGGTCTTGGAGGTCCAGACCCCTCCCCCGAAATTTCGACTTTTCTGTAAATTTAGCCTAATTTTAGGGGCAATTTCACGAATTTTAATATGAAATACCCTCATATTGAGTTTGGACCCCTCCCGAAATAAATTCCTGCGTACGTTACTGCGCTGCAAGCGTTTAGTAAGACCTCTGCATTTCTTTCTATTGTTCTCCTATTATCTCCTATTGAATTTACATCATTCGCATATGCCATAACCTGGTGAACACCGTTATGATATTGCAATTATTATTTTTAAATCTCTTTAAATATAGATAAAATGGAAATTGATCCAAAGTGATATGAAAGAAATTATTATTGCTGTTGTTTCTGAGATACAATGACTTAAATATAATTGAGTAAAACAATAGACCCTACTTATCTTTGGATATTATGCAGTGTGTGTAACACAAAAGTAACTAAAAACCGTGAAAATATTAAAATACTAACAGAATACCCGTTCTTCGCATGGGGAGAATACATTTCATTTTGGCCATAAAGGGGTGAATTTGTCTTAAAACGGCATCGGAAGTATCACTGTTCGTTCGTCTCAGCGACCTCGAAAACTGTGGATTCGACACTAATATCGATCATTTTCGATCATTTTAAAAATATTTCCTCCTTCCTTCCGCTAAGTTGCACCGTCATTGTGAAATGATGAAAACCGTCCCAGGCCCGAACCTATGTTGAAAATTTGATCGAGATCGATCTGGTGCTTGAAGAGGATCACAAACATAGGCATTTTTATTTTTTTTTTTTAAGATTTACGTTGAAAGTTTGTCCAAAGATAAATTGGATTGAAATTCGTTAAATATTTCCTCTGCCCTAGTTCTAGGTGGTATAGAATATTGAAATTTTACATGTGTAGGCTTATTGATACATATTTCTATAGGTGGTGAAGAAGATTTCATAGTTTAATTCTTAATATTTTCGCTAAACTGAACGAAGCCGTAAGACTGATTTCAACTGAATTCTGAGCGCTGATCAAGTTTCCGTAATTTGAGACGTCGCACAGCAAATAAAACATTTGAGGAGATGAAAGAGACTTATGGATACGAAATCCCATTATAAACTGTTGTGAAGCACTGGTATTGTGTGTTCATATGTGGTCGGATTTTCATAGAAATAGCTCCCATTTTAGGAAAATCCCAGTCCGCCATTAATGAAGATATGATTGGGGAAATTAAAGCCGCTTTCTTGGAAGATCATCGCATAAGAATTCGCCAACTAACTGAAGATGTCAATATAAGTATGGAGTTTGTGAAAAAAAAAAAGTAATCCATGAGTATTTGTACATAAGGTGTCTGCCCAATAGGTTCTCTGGCTACTGACATCTTTTCTAAAGAAGAAACGATTCACTTGCTCCCAGGAATTTTTAAAGCTATACCTCTAAAACCAAGAGGAATTTGCTTTTGACAGACTAATAACTCAGGTTGAAACATGGATCCATTGCTGTAGGCCAGAGACAAAAGTCCAGTGAAAGCAATGGAAGCATACTTACTAACTCCAACGAAGTCCTGTAGCCAGCCTTCAGCAAAGAAGGTCATGCTAATTGCATTTCGGAACCAGCATGAAGTAGTGATGACAGATTTCCTAACGAAGAGTACCACAATTACAGATACATATTATGCTTCACTGCTGCAGAAAGTATAGGATTTCATCAAACTAAAGAGGAGTGAAATGCTCACCAAAGACATTCGTATCCCTCAATACAACGCTCCAGTTCACACCTCGCATATTGACAAGACAGAAGCAAGGTCCTGCGGATATGAAATTCCCTGTACTCTCCTGATCTTGAACCATCTAACTTTTATGTTCCTAACCATTATGCCATTTTTGAAGGAAAAACATTACAAAGACGATCAAACGTTGGTTTCTGATGTCAAGTCATAGTTTCTAGAACAATTTGCGGACTTATACAAACAAGATCTCCTCAAGTGTATATAAAGCGATAGGAAAAGTGTGTGACTATTGAAGGATTCTATATAGAAAAGAACTAATGTCTCTATCCGATTTCATTTATCTCAGTTACCGGTAAGTGGGTCAGGGGAAATTTTTAATGAACACCGCACATGTTTACACTAATTTACAATATCTAAATAATTCTATAATATTCAAGAAATGGGTGTTGAAATTTTGTTCAGACAAATTGGACCAATAATTAAAGGATAAGCTCTATTCTAGAATCCAGAGATGACGTGGGTCAATGAAAATTTGACCCACGACCCACTGATCAGCCACCCATCGTGACCCACGTCCCACTGACCTACGACCCACCGTGACCCACTTTGACCTACGTCCCACTCTGACCCACTCAGATCCACCAAAACTCCATCGCCATCAATTCTGACCCACGATCCACGCCCTCTTCTCTACTGACTAAGGAGTTTACACTTGTAATAAAACAAAGCTGTGAAGATTTCACTTATCGGATTTTGAATTTTTACGGTCAATCGCTCTAGTACCGCTCTGTTACAATAACGATGAATCTGACCTTTACTATATAAAATAGTAAAGTGTTCGTCATGGGCCAAATTGCGATGAATTTCAATTAAATTACCATGGTATAATTATTTCCTTGTTGAATTGCCGATAATTTTCAGATGAAAAAGGATGAAATTAGAATTGCAAATCAAGATAGGTAGATCAACGTAAAGGAAAAAGTGAGTTAATTTGCGCGTGAGTTGCAGGATAAATAGGTAGAATACAACCATTGAAAATATTGGAAAAGATTTTTAAAGATATGGTGGCTTCCAGATTTTTTTAATATATACTAAATAAACAACTTGAGGTTACATATACTCACCAAGATACATTGGAGATTCTCGACTTGCAACGTTGTCGTCAATAAAAGGAATTCCCAAAGTATTGACGGCCGTCTGACCCATTCCAATACAGAATAAACTAACAAAAAATATAAACAGGATGATATTTGTAATTCTTGAATGAAATTTTTTTTCATCCATTTCTCTGCAATCCTCTTCCCAGTAAAACTCACTATTTTTAAACTCACTTTCGTCAAAGGCGTAATCTTCGGGAGTCACATTCGTCCACTGGCTAAGAACGGATTTCATCACAGGTTCACTCGTTTTACGACACAACTTTGAAGGTAAGTTACTCGCATTATTATAAGCACTACCGTTAAAAGTATCACTTTGATCGAAATTATTTTGAATTAATTGATCACCAAATATAAAATGGGGCAAAGTACAGGCAAAAGATGAAACTGCGAACAGTGCCATACCACAGGCTATCCATTTAGGACGATGGCTTTGCCCGCCATAGTACGTTAAAAGAAGAGAGCTTCCGATTTGGCCTAATTCCGCAGCACTCATGATTAAACCCGTAGTTTTGGACTGAATTTGAAATAGTTTTTCTATTGTCGTTATCATGCTTGCGAAATACGTACTGTACATTCCTTGTAGCACCCACGCTAAACTGAAAATTACTAAAAACATTTGTTTTGACGTAAAAATCTGCAGCCATCTTGGTGTACACGAACCAAGTCCACATTTTGTTTCGTTCAAATTTTCGTCAACGGTTTTTAAACACTTACTGTTTTCCGCGGAACCGTTTGCATGCGGAGGTGTGTTTGCGTAATTGTATATTTGTCCATTTTTGATAAGTAATTGGTCCGTCTTATCGAAACCATTACGTTCTATGTGCGGAACCGAGTTGATTTGTTCCAGTAGTGTTTTGCTTTCCTCCATTGGAATGTTAGTGTGGATTTTTTTTGTTAACTTAAGATGGTTGATTGGAGTTCCAGCATGAATGATGTGGACGCGCTTTTGGACGATGCAAAGAATCAAACAGGATGGATAGAGGTTCTGGTGTAATTGTCCTTTGATGATCTCACTGGGGTTTCCATACCTGTAAAAATAAATAAAAGAGGAACTTAAGTGAATGTAATTATTAGAAACTAAGTATGGTAGCATCTTTTAATTCTTACGAGTAAGCAATGCATGGAGAGCAGATATATTTTTGTTGTCAACAATCAATCAAAGGTGATTTTATAGAAAATGTTTATAGGCAACAATAAATCAAAAATCACTTTCTAGATGTTTGTATTCAGTAGAAAATCAAAGATCATTTTCTACAAAATGTCTGTTGTCAGCAATAAATCAAAGGTCATTTTCTAGAAAATGTAGCAACAATAAATCAAAGATCACATTCTAGAAAATGTTCGCAGGCAACAATAAAAAATGTTTGTAGACAACAATAAATCAAAGGTAATATTCTAGAAAATGTTTATAGGCAACAATAAATCAAAAATCACTTTCTAGTTAATGTTTGTAGACAGCAACAAATTAAAAGATCATTTTTCAGAAAATGTCTGTTGGCAACAATAAATAAAAGAGCATTTTCTAGTAAATGTTTGTAGGCAACAATAAATCAAAGATCATTTTCTAGAAAATGTCTGTTAGAAACACATCAAAGGTCATCTTCTTGATGATGTTTGTTGACAACAATGTATAGTACTTTTCGAAATACTTTTTGTGCAGGTTTCTGATTAGGGTTCCAATAGGGACTTATACATAGAAAACGTTTCATAACAATACCGTCGAAGTTTGAAATGTGATTTCTGATACAAAGATAACTTAAAAATTCCATTATTTTATACGGCATTGCAGTGGTACACTGTAAAGGGTAAAAATGACCTTTCACCGCTTACTTCCAAGTGGCATTTGACCAACTTTTCTGCGTTGTCTTTTAAAAGTTCAACACATTGAATTTTCATAATACAATTTCGATACATGTATGCAAAATCAATTGGATTGAAATCTGTTGAGTGAGGAGGCCATTATATGTTAAAGTATCTGCCAATTTACGCATCAAAAGTTATGAGTTAAGGAGTCAGAAAATATGTTATTTCCTTGACAGTTCATCGTCAACTAGTGCCTAAATTCAGCGCAAAGGATTTAAAAGTACATTTTAAGAATTACATTTAGTAACATCAACGTACATATTGATCCTGATAAAGGAATAACATAAGCCGATAAAGAACAGCTTAGACAACTTGTTTGTATGATATAATCGCGGGCCAGAGATGGCCATTTCGCAAGCGGGGCTTATCCGGGCTCACGCGGAATCAGACTCGCTATCTTCAACGGAATTCTGTTTATTAATGTCAGTGATGCTTAGTATAGTTCGAGCTCATTATGCCCAACTAAACTTGAGCTTACTAAGGGCTCATACTCACTATGCTCAATGACGTTCCACTCGCTTATGTTCTCTCTCACAAGATCCACGAGGGACTTGCAATAGATCGAATTTGTTTTTAGGATTTTAGGATCTAGGATTTAGATTTGTAGGCTTCCGGCATCTATGGTCATGTTAGTCGTCGTATTTTAGGGATGACGTTCCTCGGCGAGCACACTATCCGAGGAAAGGGAACGCAGAAAAGATTGGAGGAGAAAGGAAGCGCGCTGGGGCCTATGCATATTAGGTACCACCCCGGCATTTGCCTGATGTGAATGAGGAAAACCCAGGAAAACCTCATTCAGGATGGCTGGCCTGAAAAAGCTTTTTACACTTTTTTCGACCAAGTGTCCCACCGGGAATAGAACCCGGAACCGCTCGCATCAAAGTCGAGAGTGTTAGCGATTACGTTATGCGGGACCACTAGATCGAACTTGTGTTGCGGCTCGCTATCGAATTATAAAGTTCGTATTTATTTATTTAAATTGAGGCCTATTGAGCCCAAGAGTGAGGTGTTTGTGGTGAACAACATCGTGCCTGTGGGTTTTCTCGGGGTACTGTCGTTTCCTCCCACTTTCTCATTCCACCAATTCTTTCATCATCATTCACTTGCTTTAATCATCGTCTCCCTGAGCCTAAAAGGCATAATCGTGGGACGTTAAACTCAAAGATTTCATTTCATTTCCCCAGAGTCAGGCTTTTGAGTTTGGACATCTTTGTTGCAGACATACTCCACTCGTACGTACATACAGGACGAACATAGTCTTTTTAAAACTCGGTTAAAGAGTGGCTGTTAATTTTTTTCAAACACCCTGTACACACTGGAAAATATTTTCACTTAAGTGTGGAAAAATGTGAAAAATCACTCATTTGTCCCCCCCCCTCTCTCTCTCTTACATAGCAACAAACTTTTTTTTCAGCAAACAAAAAAAAGAGCGAAACTCTTGTTGTCTTAAGTATATCACGCAAGACATCTCTTGGAAAGCAAGATAAGGAGAAAGAGAGGGAAGCATTACCTTATTCTGTTACAAAGTAAACTGCGTTCGTTCATTGCCAAAGGCACTGGCACACAATGACTTACCTACGAAACAGCTCACTTTCATCTTTTGCAGACACACTACAGTGTTGCAAACTATCTGATAAGTTTTCCAATTTAATATTAACGTAATCAGTATCCTATGGTTGCACGTGATCCCGAGTTCGTTTCCAAGTGTGCTTGGGGCCAAGATGGCTCAGTTGTACAGCGCCTATCTCTAGTATGTGGGGTCCCTGGTTTGATCTCCGGCCAAGTAAATTTGTGCAGCACAACATCGTGTCCGTGAATTATCTCGCGATACTTCTCTTTCCTTCCACTTTCTCATTTCACCAATTTTTCCATCTTCATTCACTTGCCTTACTCATCGTCTCTCTTAGCCTAAAGATCGTAATCTGGGTCGTTAAATTGAAATATTTAAATTCAATTCAATTCCAAGTGAGGACAAAGGCTTTTAAACCTTGACAGAGCTTTGTTAAGCTGTTTGAATTAAGGTTGTTTTAAAGGGACAAGTTTTGCCGATAGATGTCACTTGTATTCTCTTGTATTTTTTACCTTTCACGAAAATGCACGATTTCTCTGACAAGTTTCAACCTAAAGACTTCAAGGAACTCCATAACCTATCGAAGGCAACAGTCCGTGTCGATTTTTTATTTAGGATTTTCTTCATTGTTGAAATGGCTTGATTGTTGAAATGGATATCCAAACCTTTAACAATATAACTGTTTGAACAATGAAGAAAACTCTAAATAAAAAAAAATCGGTACGAATTGATGCCTTCGATAGGTTATAAAGTTCCTTCTCTAAAAATCTGAAGTCTGTGGGTTGAAATTTGTAAGAGAAATCGTGCATTTTCGTGAAGAGTAAAAAATACAAGAGAATACAAGTGACATCTATCGGCAAAACTTCTCCCTTTACACCAATCTTAAAGATTAACCCGCAAAGAGCTTGGAAATGTCCCACTGGAAGTTCCTCTGTTGGGACAAGCGGATATCTGAGTTTTCGCAGGAATTCCGATTAGGTGCGGTTTACCACGGTATTGTATGCCACAATTCGATTTTGGTGTTGATTTATCTTATCTCATAATCGTGAAGATTGACACAAAATAATCTAAGGTTTGCAAGATGACTATATTATTACAATGATATCCATTATATGTATGAACGGAATACATACAGACGGCGCCAAGCACGTTATCAGATTACTTCACTATCAGCTGTTAACGTCACAGTTAAGTTTGTTTAACTGAGTTCAACACTCGAGGTAATCATTTGTGTGTCCAGAAGCGCGCCAAATGTCTAGAAACACACCTAGAAATGCGTCTCCAAATTAATATGACGTATAGTTTGTGTATGTTTGAATGTGTAACCAACATTGAATCTAGGTATATCATCAGGGTCACCTATAAGAGGGATGGAACAACCCCAGTAAATGTGGAAGCACCAGACCTTTGAGAGGGCGAGGTGAGGTGGCGACGCTAGGCTCGTAATATTAGGGTGACAAGATCACCAGCTTACTGAAATACCATGAATTGCAAATTACTTTTACACTTTAAAGGCGTCAGATTCTTTTCTTTTCAACCACGATTAGCTAATCTTTGTACTGAACAAACTTCCAATTAAATATTGAGATTTTGTTTTACTGATTCCAATATGTACTCTACGGGGCAGAAACATGGATGTTACGGATAAACGGTTAAAAGAAATGGAGGCTTTAGAAACGTGAGCATGGAAAAAGAGGAGATAATTCGCTGGGTTGAACGGAAAACGAACGAAGTGTTAGAAATAGTAGCAGTAGGGAAGAAAAGAAGAATTTTAGATGTAATTAAGAGGAGGAAGAGAAACTAGTTGCTACATTGGCTGAGGAGAAACTGTATTACGAGAGACGTGCTAGAGAGTATGGTGGGAGGAAAAAGAGGGAGAGGTGAAGGAGACAGCAGTTGAAGGAAGGCATTAAAACAGTAAATTGCTGCGTCAAGACGAAGAGACTAGCTGAGGACCACTGTACATCGAAGCTTCTCAGTTGCTGCAAATGTCCTGTCAATAATGGCAGAACAGCTATGGTGGTGGTGATGATGACGATGATATGTTTTACCAATATTAGCCAAAAAGGAGACCGAAAATTAAAATAATAATGATTATAATCAAATCTCTTAATATTTTAGTATAATTTGAGTGAAAACTGAAAACGACAACTTTTAACCTATATTTGAAATACCGGTACAAAATAACAGTATCAAACTCGAAGTTATTTGAAATAACTGTACAAAATTAATCTCATTTGTGAATATGGATCATTTATTGTTGTATAGGTATAATGTTATATCGCTCAATCCTCGATGTGCAGTATACCTAAGGAGACTAAAAGTTATATTGATAAACAATTATTAAACGTATACGCATACAGCTATAGGGGCGCGGTGGCTCAGTGGTAGAGCGTTCATCTCCGGTGCTTGGGGTCCCTGGTTCGATCACAGCTCGCGCCATGTGGACTTTGTGGTGGACAAACACTGTGCTCATGGGTTTTCTCGGGGTTCTCCCCTTTCCTCCAACTTTCTTCATTTTTCTCATGCTCACCGTCTCCTTTAGCCTAACCGCCATAGGACACCATAGGACATACAACTTAAAACATTTCATTTTGCATCCAGCCATGAAATGAAGCTTGCGGTTACATGCACTAAGTTTTTGTCAATGTCATGAAAATGTTATTTCTATATTAATTTTTTAAGCACACATTAAAAATTTCCAACGGATGATTTAACCTCGGAGCCAAAGCATACCCATGTATCGGCATCTACACTATGGGATCACCGATGTTCAATTTTACATTTCTCTGGAAGAACACCACTAATATGTTTTGAATTAAATGAAATAGGCCTATCAAATGTAACGTCCCACTTTATGCACTGAGGCTAAGGAAGACGGTGATGACGAGAAATGAATGAAAAAAGCAGAAGGAAACATAAAAACACCGGGAAAACCCACACACATGGTGCTTGTCCACCAAAAATCTCACATTGTGCAAACTGGGATTGAACCAAAGACCCCATGCACCAGAGGTGAATACGCTACCACTGAGCCACCACGCCTGAAGCAACTGAAACGTGGAAAAAAAAAGTCCTCTTTTGCTATAGTTATCCCAGGACGAACCGACAAACTTTACCAGCTCGTAGGTCAAAGGTTTAAATTTACTCGAGATAACATCTTTAGAGGGCCGCGGTGGCTCAGTGGTAGAATCTTCACCTCTGATGCTTGGGGTCCCGGGTTCGATCCCAGCTCTCGCCGAGTGAACCTTGTGGGGAACAAACACCTTCTGCGTGGGTTTCCTCGGGGTTCTCCCGTTTACTCCCACTTTCTCCATTTCATTCATTTCTCATAATCACCGTCTCCTTTAGCCTAGCCGGCATAACCATGGGACGTAAAACTTAAAGATTTCATTTCATTTTTCATTTCAACATGTGTAGAATGGTGTCTGATATTCCGATAAGTAATCCTCGTTGTGTTAAAAAAAAAAGCAGGAAGCATCGTAATCCAGCACCAATGACACATTTCTTTGTATGCAACAAGCTTTGATTAGAATGCCTTGAAAACGAGTAATAACTACAGAAAGCGACATACTGTAGTTATATGCTACAGGGGCACATCAACTCACACGGACTGCATATCTACTATCACTTCAGCGACATTTTTACTGTAGCCAAGAAATTTAAGTAAAACGTGTAAACATTTTTCCCCTTCCTTTTTACATCCTATATAAAAAAATCAAGTAGTGCCGGTACTTGTGCAAGACTAGCGCAAGAGTCTTGGTCTTGGTGTTAGTCTTGCAAGTATGGTCTTGGTCTTGCATCCCTTGGTCTTGGTCTTTCATTGGGATCCCTGGTCTTTGTCTTGGTCTTGTATTCAGGACTCTTGCACAAACTGCAAGACCAAGACTCTTGCGCTCATCACTACCACTGAGCCACCGCGGCCCCCAGGATCTCACATACAGATGGACATAAAAAACGTAATATTTGACGTATGTAACAAACGTATGCGTATGTAATATATGGAAGACTATTATACGTCAGACATCCTACATCGGCATGATGTAACACCTATGCGGGAAAAGTGTAGTACGTAAGTAGCACTTGGATAACGTTTGCTCCGTACATATTTCCGTAGTAAACATAAGTATTCCGTATATTTGTACAATATACCTCTGTTCGGATAACGGATTTTTCTCAGTTCATTCCCATATTCGTGGACTGACATCTCTTGGACATTCTAGGGTTGTCTCTGTGAGACGTGGGGTATGAAAGTGCATCGAACACTCTTCTGTGCTTCGCATCTCACTTTAAATCCTAGGTCTCGTTTTTTTACAGTTTCGTTGCTGACAAAGGAATTAAATATAAATCAATAAATAACTAAAACCGGATGACAGCAGAACTTTGCAATTAGCTGTGAACAGATCACCCCCACACAGAACATCCACCAAACTAATTCTGCCCCAGAAGAGCTGCATTAGAGGACCACGTCAAATGTCCGGCCTGTAATGTTTGAACTCGCTATATGCGCACAAAACTCTCTTGATACTAGATTTCTGTCACACCATTTTCATTCAAGTTTTTATTTTTTCGCTCAATGTATTGTAACTAATCAATTATTCATGTTTTATAATCCCCCCCTCTCTCTCTCGCTCGCTCGGTTACAGACATTAATTTCCCACAGGAATTATAATATTAAACTCCCAAAGGTATGTCGACACTGCAAACTGACGAGATTGCAATGTGTTTTGTATTTGCACACTGTAATTAATTTTGAAGAGCGTTTTACCCACAAACACATTAATTTGAGACAGTGTTTGCTATTTACGTGTTTAGAATTGCATATGAAATAATAATAATAATAATAATAATAATAATAATAATAATAATAATAATAATAATAATAATAATAATAATAATAATAATAATAATAATAATAATAATGTATTTTTTCGGGTATCACGTGAATACTGTTAGAATCCAAAAATCTTTCAGTTCTACGTCCCACTTAATACCGAGTACACTAAAGGAGATACTGATGATGAGAGAAAATGAAATGGTGGAATGAAGGAAGTGAGTAGAAATGGGAGAACCCGGGAAAACCCACGTACACGGTGTTTGTCCTTTTAGAATCCGAATATTATTCCGTGGATATTTCTCTTATCCTTAAAGTTTCAATTCTGATAGGTATATCTATTATCCTAAGGGGTTTTCAAACTATTATCCTCAGGGCTCCCCTCAACCACCAAAATTTGAACACCCCTCCCTAGTCAAGAATGAAATATGTCAACAACATAAATACATGTGCTCCTAAAACAAAGACGCACTATGATAAACTATGTTTTATTTATGCTTAAGCCAAAGGTGAAAAGGTCTTCTCTGATCATATGTGGAAAAGACGTGATACAAAGGTTTAGTCCACTATGTATTAGTAAAGCAGAAGACTGCATACTTAAGTATGTGTGTTCCATTATGAATATATTCGTTTGTAGGATCTTTCCATAAAAGTCCTCGCGCTTCCCCTGACAACCTCGCCGCCTTCCCAGGAAGGCGCGCCGCAGTTTGAAAACCCGTGTATTATCCTTAAAAACTTTCTTCTGTGCTAGGTATATCCCATTGAAATCCCAGGAAAATCCTGCGCATATTTCCATTATCCTTAAAGCTTTATTTTGTGACAGGTATATACCATTAAAATAAAAAGAAAAATCCACTGAACGTTTCCATTATCCTAAAAGTTCTGCTGTGATGAGTATATCCCATTGAAATCAAATGAAAATCCCCTGAATATTTCTATAATGCTTAAAGTTTCTGCAGTGACAGGTATATCCCATTGAAATCAAAGGAAAATCCACTCGACGTTTCCATTATCCTTAAAGTTCTGCTGTGACGAGTATATCCCATTGAAATCAAATGAAAATCCACTGTATATTTCTATAATGCTTAAAGTTTCTGCAGTGACAGGTATATCCCATTGAAATCAAAGGAAAATCCACTGGACGTTTCCATTATCCTTAAAGTTCCGCTGTGACGAGTATATCACATTGAAATCGAAAGAAAATGTCCTGTATATTTCTATAATGCTTAAAGTTTCTGCAGTGACAGGTATCCCATTGAAATCAAATGAAAATCCACTGGACGTTTCCATTATCCTTAAAGTTCTGCTGTAATGAGTATATCCCATTGAAATCAAAGGAAAATCCTCTGAATATTTCTATAATGCTTAAAGTTTCTGCAGTGACAGGTATATCTCATTGAAATCAAAGGAAAATCTACTGGACGTTTCCATTATCCTTAAAGTTCTGCTGTGACGAGTATATCCCATTGAAATCAAAGGAAAATGCCCTGTATATTTCTATAATGCTTAAAGTTTCTGCAGTGACAGGTATATCCCATTGAAATCAAAGGAAAATACCGCAAATATTTATATTATTCTTAAAGTTTCTGCTGTAACAGTATATCCCATTAAAACTCAAAGAATATCCCCTGGATATTTCTACTATCGTAAAGTTTCGTTTCTGACAAGTATATTTCATTGAAATCCAAGGAAAATATCCTTAACCTTTCCATTATCCTTAACGTTTTTACTATGCCCGGTGTATTCCATTGAAATCCAAGGAAAATCCTGTGGACACTTCTATTATCCTTAAAGTTTCTGCTATGATAGGTATATCCCATTGAAATTAAAGGGAAATCCCTTGTATATTTCCACTATCCTTAAAATTTCTACTGTGACAGGTATATCCCATTGAAATCAAGAAAAATTCCGCGTATATTTCTATTATCGTCAAAGTTTCTACTGTTATATACACACATCCTAACAATGTCATACCTATATCTAACAGTGACACAAATACGTTTAAAGTGACACACCTACTTATTACAGTGACACAGCGACTCCTAGCAATGACACGCTATTTCTAACAGCGACACCCCTAACAGCACAAGATGTGCTAGGCATGTGCCATTATTTAGGTGTCCCAGCTACTTTTTAGGTACCGACACTTGGTACATATGATATTCATGTGCTAAGAATGTACTTCAGCTACCTTCAGTTTTAGGCACTTGTTACACCTAATTGATATTTGCGACTATGTACCACAAAAGTAGCATTTATATACCTGGCTCAGTTTCGCACTGTGATAGTTCTTTGTTTTTATGTCGTCACTTGGGACATGTATCTTTCATATTCGAGATACTTCCTTTAGGTGCATACTTTTTCAGATACTTATGACACATAATTGATATCTGCAGCGTCGCACGAATGACAGTCAGCTTTTTGCATTTGCTCATGCGCAGTAACATGCAACGGTTTCTCGCACTTTCTGCTCCACTTTTTGTCCTTCTAGTACACATTCGCTGGGGGGGGGGGAAAAAAAGCAACAAATGCATCAAATTTGGGAGATGAATTTTGAATGCCATAACTGATGAATAAAAATTAAGATGAATCTTTCATACATATGTGAACAGTTAATTATTTACGTAGTTAGAGATAAAGAATTGTATTTTTTAAATGCCAACTGTCGCCGATCATTTGAAAGTGAATGCGGAAGAAGCATGAAATAAAGTAAAAGACGTGCGACATTTTGTTATAAAATTACATGGCGAACGGATTTTATCTGATCCCAAACGGTTATCGTCGAATATACAGGGTTACAAGAGTACTCTGATTAGCCAAATTAAAAAGATCCCAATAATTTATCCCTCTACAAGCGACATTGTCTCCATCGCCTCCGTGGCAAAGTCGGAAGAGCACATGCCTAGTAGTGAAAGGGTTTATGGTTCACGCCGACTCCTGGGTACTTTTTTTTTTTACTTTTTAAAATGTTTTTAGACTCGCCTTAATGTAAACAAATTACGCATAAAGGCGATTTAACATATTTTTGGGAGTAATTTTCGTTTATGGTGTGGGGAAAAACATATCTAGAACATACTAGGTAAGTTCCCATGGTACATGTCAGGCATGTGCCTAGGGGCGGACATAGACGGTGACTATCACTTGCCATCCATGTAATTTCTCTCTCATAGGTACATAAGGCACATACTGGGGACATTCCCATGTACCTGAGGAAACACGATAGGCATATGCCTGCTATGTACTTGTACTATTAGGGGCATCTCCTAACACTATCACACCAATTCCTAAAAATGACAAACCCACAGCTAGTAGTAACACACATACATCTAGTGGCATACCTACTACTAATAGGGCATACTTCTAAAGTGACATATCTATTTCTAACAGTGACATACCTATTTTTAACAGTGACACATCTACTTCTAAAAATGACACACCTATTTCTAAAAGTGACACATTTATTCCTAACAATTCAACATCTACTTTTAACAGTGACACAAATATTCCTAACAGTGACACACCTACTTCTAACAGTGACACACCTATTTCTAAAAGTGACGCATTTATTCCTAACAATTTAACGTCTACTTCTAACAGTGACACATCTATTTCTAACAGTGATACACCTATTCTAACAGTGACACACCTATTTCTAAAAGTGACACACCTAATCCTAACAGTGACACACTTACTTCTAACAATGGCACACTTATTCCGTACAGTAACAAACCCACTCTGAACAGTCACATCAAACTACTAACAGTGACAGACATACTCCTCACAGTAACACATATTTATAACAGTGGCACACCTGCTCCTCACAGTGACACATAAATTCCTAACAGTGACGCATTTGCTCCTAAGAGTGACACACAAACGTTTAACAGCGACACACACTTCTAACTGTGACACACAAACACACACTAGTTATAAAAGAATATTATAGAATGAATTATTTTCTGCCTTGTTCGTGGATAGAAATATTTGAACGAACAGTCTCACGTTCGTTTCCTGAGTTGGCAACACTGTGTGGTCATGTTTACCTTAGTACTAAATGACTAAGTGAAAAGTTAAGAAAGAAAAACGTGAAAGAAAGAAGAAGAAGAAGAAGAAGAAAAAAAGAAAGGAAGAGTATATTAGTAAGAGTGGTGAGTGCTGAATAATGACCCAAAAGGATTGGAGAAATCCACCTACGGAGGCGTTCTCTTTTTTCTATTGCTTAAAAATCAATGACGTCATTTGCCAGATTACAAACATAAAACAACTTGTCTTTCAAACGTCCGTGAACCTAGTTTTCAGAGATTTCCTCCTCCCCCTCCCCCTCTTCTAATATAGGTCTCTAGCAGACGAACTAATAACCTATACAGGACGTCTGGAAGGACACGTGAAAGAGAAAAGGGGACAAATATTTACTTAAAATGACCGGGAGAATACATACTTCAAAGTGCAAGACATTTTCATTGAGGACGAAATGAACTTTAAAAATTTGTCTGGAAAATATTGCATCTTCATCTGCCATCACGATTTGAAATCGTGCTTCGTGGCTATTCCCTCTAATGGCGATTCCCTATTGTTGAATATCTGGTTTTCCATCGGAAAAAAGAATGTCGTCTTGACCTTCTCCAACAAAACTGCTCATTGTTTTAGTGCAGGGTTTCTCAACCTAGTCGTCTGGACCCCTAGAGGTCGCGAGAGGGTTTCATGGGGTAGCGAAGATAAGCGGAAGAGATAAAACAATGAAATCTCTACTAACGGACACTTCCCGTAACGGATATATTTTGTAATCCCCAAACACTGTAATAGGAAAAAACATATTGACAAACCTCTCTAAAGCGGACACTCTAGTACGGACACGGACAGTCTTTTCTGTCTTTTATAGGTATTATTTACCTCCGTATTACGGATACTTTCTCTAGAAACAAGTTGAAAAGTGTACTAAAAATGAATTTTTAGTAATTCATACATGTGTCATCAAGGAAGCATTGTGACAACATTTTGCCTCCTCAACTGTCTGCTCAGCAACCCAGACGAAGTCTCTGTTTAACTACACTCTCATATCCTTTGCTTGCATCCCCCTCCCACCCAAGCTGTTTTAGGCACAAAAGTGATTCACTGTTACTCACCGTTTAGAATGACACGTTATGGTACTGTCCCGCTGGAATCTGTAACCAAGCACAAGACAAGTTTGGTGTTTTGGGCCTGCGGTACACGTCTCAAAAAAGACACTACTGGACTGCAATTAACTCACAAATTAAAACAACATACTGAAAATGTAGTATGTAGTAATAAGAGTAAAGAGCAGAGAATTATACCACCTTATTTACATGTTGTGCCTTGAACATAGAGTATTGGGTGGCGGAAGGCAATGCGGGCATTTTTGTAATATCCGTAAATACATGATTCAGGCAAAAATATTTTTTCTAATTGCATATTACGTTGTTTACTAATTTACGTCATAAAATATAGAAACCTTTCTAAGGCGGACACCTTTCTATACTGGACAATTTTTGATTCCCCATGGCTGTCCGCTTTACAGAGGTTTCACTGTATAATTAGAATCTAATACCGGAAAATATTTTTAAATATTATTTCGAATTTTGTTCTGATAAACCTTTTTAAAATTTTTATATATACTGTTAAGAACAAAAAAAATAGGTCTACTAAACACTTTCAACAGGTGCAGAATTGTTTAAAAATCAATTTAAATGAAAGAGGTGCGATATGAAACTAATGAGAATTGCCTATTGAAATACCAGAAAAATACAAATGCAACAAAAGCTGCAGCATGGTGATTTCAGTAGTGCGGCAATGTCCGGGTCAATCTTCGTGACCCATATTAAGTCATTTAAAATACACAACAACTTTTTTAACAGCTATCCGAATTTTTTAAATCACAATTAGAAATCACTTTATTTATTTTTTTTATCATATGAACCAAAATTAAGGGAATTATGAAGTTTTAAATTTTTCAAGCGGCCTCCATTTTGAAACAGTATGACGGATCGGATTCGATATTCCTAATATGAGTGAACTGACCAAATTTGGTTCGCTTTTAGGGAAGTTGCTGTTATCCACTATATACAAGAAATCAATTCTACTATTATAGAAATAGATGGCTATCGCGCGATCTCCGCAATAGGTATATTAAAAATCCCACACAAGCTTATTAAAAACCAGAAATTGTAAAGGGGTCCGTGAGGTAAGAGTAGTGTTGCCACGAGACGAGACGAGACGAGACTTCAGGCTGTCTCGTCTCGTCTCGTGCAAAGCATGTCTCGTCTCGTCTCGAAACAATGTGCTCGTCCCGTCTCGTGTCTCGTCCCAAGAGGTTCTGTCCTGTCTCGTTTGTCTCGTCGTGTCTCGTCCCGAGAGGTTCTGTCCCGTCTCGTTTGTCTCGTCTTGTCTCGTAAAAAATATAGCAGCATACCATGGGAACGAAAGTAAAATGTAGGAGACTGCACCATGCTAATCAAGATACAACTAAGTTATTACCCAGAACACACAAGACAAGGAATGTCACTGTGGCTACACCGTGAAGCATTCACCTCCGGTGTGTGTGGTAGTCGGTTCGATCTCGGTTAGTGCCATGTGAGCTTTGTGGTGAACAAACATCGCGTGTGTGTGTTTTCTTGAAGTTGTCTTGTATCCTATCACTTTCTTCATTCCACTAATTTTTCCATCATCATCAATTCGGAGTGGGCCAAAGTTGCCTAAAGGTCTTAAAAATAAATTCAAATAAGCTCACAAGGTAAGGACAAATAGTTTACAAGATAATATATCTCTGCTGTTAGTTGTCTGAGGCTTCTCGACCCTGGCTTTTTTTTTTTTTTTTAACATTTTGAAACAAATTTGTTTCACCAGTTTCAATACACGAATATATATTAAATTGCTCATGGGTACGTAGAAGATGAAAACACTAATGTCAAATAATGTTTACACGACAAACAAAGTTCGATGTAAAGGTCTCACCATACGAGGGCGCCCATGTTCTGGTTTCCAAGGGGGGGGGGAGTATAAGCGACGTTTCAAATATAGTTTCAAATTTTGCTGCAACTAATATAAAAATTCGATTGTGTTTCTGATATTCCCAAGTACAATTTCCTCTAAGGGAGGCGAGCGCCCCACCTTGCCCTCCCTGATGGGCGCCCTTGCCCGACACTACCGTATACTATCAGCCCACTTGCTTTATAGTGTCGGTATATATATATATATATATATATATATATATATATATATATATATAGATAGATAGATAGATAGATAGATAGATAGATAGATAGATAGATAGATTTGTGTGTACACTTTGATTTCGTATATTCCAGCCTTTAGGTTTCGTAGTGTTAACCCATACCAATCCAAAAACTACTTTCCGTTTTAGCATGTTTAGATTTGTTGCAATTATTATTTTTTTTAAAGCTTGGAACCAAATAATTTTATTGAGTAATGGAAATTATTTGATTGAAATTTTATAGGTTACTGCACAGTAAGCTCTACTTAAAGTGCCATTGCAATGGGAGCTGAACGACACATCGGAGGAAAGAATGCTTGGGGCCAGTCTACACCTCCATGGCACAAATCTGTTCCCATACCCGCGGGGTGTGTGCCCCTATATGGTGGTTGCCCCGTTTGTGTATCAAACTCATGACAGTACACCCAGATTAGCTAGTGGTCTAAAAAAATGATTTTTGGGTGGCCATTTTGGATTAAAGTTTCTTATATTGTCGTGATCTATTCGTAATCATACAAGGTACACCTTCATACCAAGCCGAGCGGTGTGCGGCGATAGACTATCGGCTTGAATTTCCCGGATTGAGTCCCGGAAGGGTCATGTGTATGGATTTTAACAGCATTTGTTTTTCCGTATTGTGTCAGCGGGCGAAATCGTACGGAATAAAAGGATTTCAGTCTGAATAATTTGGAGAGAATATCCTCGCCAGGTTATTTTCATGGGAGTAAGAAATTAGTAATAATATAGGATACATATTTTATAGCAGGGTTAAAAATATGGTTTGGGTATCCTATTTCTTTTCTGTTAATTATGTTCTTCAATGTTCGAATTTTGATCATTCTCATGATATTTTCTGCTTTCAACGCAGTTCCATGAATATTATACCAAATGTTCTTTACATTTATTAAGTTCAGAAGGTTTTATCCGCCTGTAAGAAACCATTTTTGAAGATAATTCAGGTCCTAATGAATATTTTTCACTAGGAAAGGGAAGTATTACCCTCTTCTAAACATGGAAGCAGAGGGCAATTTCGCACTCTGGTCAGATCAAACATTTCCGCGTAACAAAAGGAAGGCCCCCTGTAAAACCTCTTCACTTCCAGTGTTATTGCTACTACCATAAATCTGCTGAAAGCAAACAATTTGAAGGGTTCGTTGATTTCTTTGTCCTTCTCCCGGCTTTCAAACGAAGAGGTGAATTTTACAACATGACTGCTGTAAGCGGGCGATTGGTAAAATGGTAAAAGCGTTCTTTTATGTGTATGTGTATGTGTGTGTGTGTGTGAGAGAGAGAGAAAGAGAGAGAGAGAGAGAGAGAAAGAAAGAAGACAAAATTTTAGTTGCAAGATGACGTACTTCAATTGCCGTTTCTGTACATTTAGCAAAAAGAATACCGCCGCGCCACCAGAGAATAAAGGCAAGTGTAGCCTGTTCTCCTTTGCCAACTCAGCCAGAACTTTCAACTACAGGCTGTGATAAGTGTAGACCTTACCCAGTTTTCAAATTGAATAGCTGGTTGTGGTAGTTCGGTTTCTTGATCTTGCAAAAATCTTCCCTGTCTTTGTTTTGTTCCTCATCATTCCAGCCAGAAATGAAAAAAAATGAGAATTCCTCAGTTTACAGCAAGGGGAGTTTCGGACAAGAGATTAAGGATGATATTCCTGGAAGCTCATGTATCACGATTGTTTCATTCAATAGACAGAGGACACTTTTCTATGAAGGCTTTTCAACATGTTTTCTCACAAAGGGGATTTTCCTTTTGCAATCTATAGGACCACTGGCAATTTCAATCTTGGCCATTCCCGCCAGCGTTTTCACTTTCGAGACACGAGACGAGACGAGACATTTCACGAGACGTCCCGTCTCGTCTCGTGTCTCGTCTCGTTTTCGAGACGGGACAAGTAGTCTGTCTCGTCTCGTGTCTCGTCTAAAAGGGTTCCGTCTCGTCTCGTGGCAACACTAGGTAAGAGAATGTGAATGGGGGTCGTGATAGGAATTAGGTTCAGAACCACTGCTTCAGGGAATAGAAACAACAATCATTAAGGGTGAAAGCCACGGCCGAGAAATTCCACTACAGGCAATGTATTTCATGTAGTTCTGAAATGATATTTTAAAAGTAGCACATATTTCTGACAAGTTTTATATTCTTAACGTTTAAAAATGAATTTAATATTCTTATTTAAAAAAAGTCCTTCGATTATACCCTTTAGGCCAAGGGAGACAACGATTAAAGCAAGTGAATGAGACTGGAAAGATTGGTGAAATGAAAACGTGGAAGGAAACAGGGGTACTCCGAGGAAGCCCACGGACACGATGTTGTCCACCATTAACTTACTTAGCTGGAGATCGAACTAGGAACCCCAGGCACGATAGAAAAGCACTCAACCACTGAGCCACCTTGCTCCTATATTTGTGCAATATTTGTGATGTGTACTTCTAACATTAAGGAAACTTTAATACGTTTTAATATTATTTCGAAAGTATATTTTATTATTTCTGACACATCATAACATTACATGAATTAGCCTTCATTTCGAATATACATTGCTATATTTCCGGAATGTACTTTTAATATGATATTTCCAAGTTATTGTAGTATTTCGTAAATGTATTTTCGTATTTCATTTGTTTTTTTCTTGAAATATATCAATAATCGTCTTTCCTTTGATTTTTCAATAAAGAAAATATCAGAAGGATCGTATATATATCATATTCGATTTACAGACCTCGTCCGATCTTATCAAACTTGGCGTAGAAGTAGACCTTGATTGATTTAGTGAGTATGTGTGATAGTTCCTTTATTCACATAATTAGTTTCTTAGTTGGGAGCAACTAATTGCTATGTAGAACCAGAATTAAGCAAAATTAAATGAAATCTTTAAGTTTAACGTTCCATCGATTATACCCGTTAGCCTAAGGGAGACGATGATTAAGGCAAGTGAATGATGATGGAAGAATGGTGAAATGGGAATGTGGAAGAAAATAGAAGTACTCCAAAAAACACGGACAGAATATTGTCTACCACATACTTACTTGGCCAATGTGCCTTCTCACTCTTCACTCCTCATCCGTAGTTATTTGGCAAAATTTTAGACTACCGTTGTCCCATCCACCTTATTCACCGGACCTAGTCCCAGCAGACATTCCTGTTTGCCAAACTTAAAATTACTTTCAAAGGATGTCGTTTCCCAACCATAGAGGAAATTCAGGACAATGCGACAAGAGATCTGAGCAACATCCCACAAAGTGCGTTCCAGGAGGCTTTTCAAAAGTGGAAAAATGTTGGGAATGGTGTGTTGTCAAGTAGAGGGGACTACATTGAGGGAACAGTGCTTAAAATATTGTGAAATGAGTAATTCATATTTTATACCAAAAGCTCGGTCTTTTTTGAACATGTCTCGTGTGTGTATAGCATAGTTTGGAAGTTTAAAAACTAATTACAAAATATTACCCAAAAACGTTTTCGAAATGGCTGAACGCCATTATCCATTACTCTATACTTGCTTGACTGCTACTGCCATCTGTGTGCCAAATCTATCAAGTGCTTGAATTTAATGTATTCCTATGCAAATAGGCCCTAATAATATAATAAACTTGCAAACCGCTTGCTGTAAACTTGCATTGAAAGTCAGCAAGCTTGCATCCGGTTTGATTGAAAAGTGTGCAAGCTTGCCGCAAACTAGATTCCAGTAACGAAGTTATATTGGGACAACTTTGCACTCAATGTTCCATTCAAGATTGACGCAAGCGTTTTACGATGGCGGCAAGTCAATAGGCAATGAACGTCCAGTGATGCTATGGTGCTCTACGAAGGATCTAAAGTATCGCTTGCAAGTACAACAAAAGGCAGATTGTATGAAAGCACAAATTGAAAACGCAAGCGTAGAAAACCTAATGCCAAGCACGCGCCAACTGAGCGAAAGCTTTCTTGCTACTTGGCGATGTTGGTTATCTCAGTCATCTTTTCAATTTCCAGAGTCTCAAAAGGCCAATAAAAGACAATAGTTCCTATTATTACTCACGGCTACGTCCCTGATTCAACATACATTCAAATGGCATTAGTTTCAATAAACCCTGTACATAATTCATGAGATAGTCGCAGAGAATAAGGTTAAACATGTATGAAACCTATTTAAGTAAATACCTCTTAAAATCACTTCAATATATGTATTTTTATCTTCGTTAAATGTTGTGAATATGTGAAATATTATGGTAAGAAAGACCTTCAAAATAAGTACTAACTTTCTCTGCAATATTATACAATATATATGTGTCATATCTTCCCTTTATTATATATATATATATATATATATATATATATATATATATATATATGCTCATTCACGGTAAGATTATTATGAAAGAAAAAAGAAAATAGACATCTGAAAATGCAAGTTACAGTGTGAAGTTGTTATCACGCATAAAATTTAAAACACTAGATACATAGATATACAATTTACGAGTGTGTTCAAAAAGTATTGAACTTTATTTTTTCCTGCGTAAACCAATAAAGCGCAGGAGACTTCCTTCAATGTAGATGTGGAGGGGACACTCATGCGCAGTCATGAATTTTTTTCCCGCCTGCAGAAAGTCAGTCGCTGGCAGTCACCTAACGAGTGAAAACGTGTATTGAGAGGTCATCGGGAATTTCAGGTTTTACCAGAGAAACTTGAGCAGCGATATTGCATCAAATTTTGCCAAAAGCTTGGCGATAACCAAGCGGAAACCATTCACAAGATTGAACAGGCTTTCAGGGACGGTGCGATGAGCACCTCACGCATAAAGGAGTGGTACAGTAGTTTCCAAGATGGCCGCACATCTGAACCACGTTCAGGTAGGCTCTCAAGAAGCCGGAATAACAATGATATTAAGGAAGTGCGGACTGTGATCTTTCAGGGCAATTGTATCACAGTCCGAGAAATTGCGAACGATGTAGGAGTAAGTATCGATCGGTATATTCAATTTTGAACGAGAATTTGGACATAAAGAGAGTGCTTGCGAAATTTATACCGAAGCTGCTAACAATCGAGCAGAAGCAATGGCATCTGGACATCGCACAGGAGATGCTGCACAATGCAAACAGTAACCCCAACTTTCTCAACACCGTCACCACAGGCGATAAAACACGGGTTTATGGGAATAACCCGATGTGATTAAGAGGAGACATCATGTGAAATGCGAGAGCACGGTTGCTCATATTCCAGAAGTGTTTTCAACAATGGCGTGAGCGCTGGGAGAATTGTGTGCATTACCAATATGATTACTTTGAAGAGGTTTAGTGTTTCGGATTTCCAAATCAATAAATGTATTTTTGCCAACTAAAGGTTCGATACATTTTGAACACACCTCGTATACAATATATAGAACTAAGTTGACATTAGGCCAAATTGACTAGCCGCGGACGTTCCCATTAAACTTCCAATAAATTAACCAATAAATCAAACAGAATTAGAATTTAAATTGTTATTCGAACATTTCGAAATTTATAAAGTGTTAGATAATTTATGAACACTTACAAAAATTGATTGATGTTATTGAATTTGGAGTCTTCTAGGCTCTAGAAAATTTATGAATAGTTACCAAGGTCGGCTGATATTTCGCAAATGCTTTCAAATTAGGGAATAGTTAAAAAAGTTGGCTGATATTGTGGAATTTTTCTATGTTCTTGGATCTAGAAAATTTATGAATATCTACCAAAATTGATTGCATTTCACAATTTTTTAGTGGACACGTTTCAGAAAAGTTACCGAAGTTGGTTGATCTTATGTAAATTTATAATGTAGGAGTAGTGAAGTTATTTATTTAACATTACAAAAATGTTTAATATGCTAGTGAGGCAGGTTTCACTATACCATTTATTTTAATGTAAATGGGCGAACAAATTAAGTCAATAGAGTAGGGGTAAGTGGGTCAGTTCCATTCTCTTTTACGAGGGAGAGTTAAATATATATATATATATATATATATATATATATATATATATATATATATATATATATATATATATATATATATATATATATATATATATATATCAGAAATTTCACTATGTTTCTCTTTAGATTGTTCACATAGCTTCTACACTGAGTAAAATCCGTTATCCGAACAGCGGTATATTGTACAAATATACGATATAAGTATATTTACTACGGTAATCTGTACGGAGCATACGTTATCCGTATGCTACTTACGTACTCCCCTTTAACTGCTTAGATGTTATATCATACCGCTGCACAATGTCTGATATCTAACAGCTTTCCGTATATTACATAGGTATACGTATGTTACATACGTCAGCTGTATGTTATAAACGTTGATCACCGACTATATAAAGTTTTTTTCTTTCGTACGGAAAGTACGTTTATTCGGAACACTTATACCGAAAGTACGTATAAAAAACATACAATTTCAGTTATACTTTTTTGCAGGATGTTACTTAGGCTTGTACGTTAAGTTCAAAATCTACAGGATTTTCGCATGTACCTATGTTTTACGTATACCACATACATGTTTTTTCTCTGTATAGCCTCGCGTGTTATGAGGTGTAGGTGGTACCGCTATGAGAGTTTGATTTTAACTATTCCCGGTGGAAAAACTCGGTCGAAAAAGTGTAAAAGCGTTTTCAGCCTAGCCATCCTAAGTGAGGCTTTTCTGAGTTTTCCTTATTTACACCAGGCAAATGCCGGGATAGTACCTAACTTATAGGTCCCAGGTCACTTCCTTCATTTCCTTTCCTCATTTATTTTCCATTCCTTCATTTATTTTCCTCATTCCATTCCCATTCCTTTATTTCCTTTACTCATTCATTTCCCATTCCTTCATTTATTTTCCTCATTCCTTTCCTATTCATTTATTTCCTTTACTCATTCCTTTCCCATTCTTTCATTTCCTTTCCTCATTCATTTTCCATCCTTCATTTCCTTTCTTCATTCATTTCCCCATTCCTTCATGTCCTTTCCTCATTCTTTTCCCATTCTTTCATTTCCTTTCCTCATTCATTTCCCATTCCTTCATTTCCTTTCATCATTCATTTCCCATTCCTTCATTTCCTTTCTTTATTCTTTTCCCATTCCTTCATTTCCTTTCCTCATTCTTTTCCCATTCCTTCATTTTCTTTCCTCATTCCTTTCCCATTCCTTCATTTCCTTTACTCATTCCTTTCCCATTCCTTCATTTTCTTCCCTCATTTCTTTTCCATTCCTTCATTTTCTTTCGTCATTCCTTTACCATTCCTTCACTTCCTTTCTTCATTCTTTTCCCATTCCTTCATTTCCTTAGTGGGACCACCGAGTTCCGTTATTCCCCATAATTAACGGCCTAACATAGTCATAGATGCCGAAAGCCCAGAAATCTAAATCCTAATCTCTGTTTTTAATTTCTCCATTTTGTTTTGTTTTATTGTAGAAAGAACATGGCCGCACTACAAACACTTTGCACCAAGGAAGAAGAGAAGATAGTGACAATATTTGTTGGGTCTGAACATGTGTCAGAAACTGAAATTCATCAGAGGCATTCAACCCAATACGGACACAGTGCTCTACCCTGCAGACATGTGTACGACTGAATAGAAAAGTTTTAAAGTGCTCGAACAAGTGTTTGACACATAGGGGAAACAGGATGTGCGTCAACTTCCACCACTTTTACTTGATCACTACGAGAATCAAATCGAGAAGTTTTGAACACGGTAGTCACACAGAAGATAAAACGTAGGTCTTTCATTAGGATGCAGAATTCAGAAAGAAAATGTGGAGTTAAAATACCCAGATCACTAACGAAATAGGAATTCAAAACTCAAATTTCCTCGGGAAAGATGATGATAAACATGTTTTGGGAATGAAAAGGAGCTATGCTGGAAGACTACCTGAAAAAGGGGGCCCGAAAATTTAACAGAGCAAGATACAGTGACTTGCTTGCTAACAATTTGAGCTCAACAATTCATACTTAATAGCGAGATCTATTGTTAAAGACAGTATTTTTATTGCATGATCACTGTCCTATCTTCTTCCTTAGTGGACACTACCAGCAGGCCCGTAGCCAGCCCCAAAATGTAGGGGGGGCCCGGCTGAAGTTAGGGGGGGCCCGATCCAACCATATGATAGTTCATCACCGTATTATAGTTCTTTTGCAAGCCTACTGTACAAATGTTAGGGGGCCAACAAAAATTTAGGAGGGCCGGCCCCCCTAGACCCCCCTCGATACGGGCCTGACTACCAGCGAAGTGGCCACGTTCTGTTTGCATTAGAAGAAATAAAAATGAAGCAATTAAGACCAAGCTTTTGAAGTATTACCACAATAGTAGTATATAGCATTATAACATGCAAGGATAGAAGGCTGCGTACATAATCTGAAGAGAAATGCGGAGAAAGTGTTGATAATATTTAAATTTTTCCTCGTAGCTCAATGATATTTTTCTCTCTTAGTTCAATAAAAATTTTCCCATTCGTAGTTCAATAAAATATTTCACTCGTAGTTCAATTTATTTATTTATTTATTTATTTATTTATTTATTTATTTATTTATTTATTTGCCTATTTTGCATACAAATGAGAGTGTTCTCGAGCACACATACAGTTGTCAAAATTACAAAATAATTACATATATGGTATAGAAAAAACTTAGATAAAATAATACATACATAACTATGACTTTTATAAGCTTATACAATCATAATATAATTAACAAAGAAAAAAAAAACATTTATACATTATCTTCAAAAAACTCATTTACCGAGTAGTAACATTTATCTACTAAGAACTCGTGAAGATCCGATTTAAACATAGAATATGATTTGTTTTGTTTTGGAAAGTCAGGTAACTTATTGAAAATTTTTGTACAGTTAATATATACACTTTTTTGAAAAAACGAGAAATTTTGGGGGATAACATGCAAATTATTAACGAATCGAGTATTGTATTTATGGACGTTATTGTTTTCAATAAATAAGTGTTTGTCACTTACGGTAAACAAGATAACTTTATATAGATACGCACAAGGTAATGGTAATATTTTTTGTCCTCGAAAGATGGGCTTGCAAGACGACTTTGGTGACAATCCAAACACAACCCTTAGTACTTTCTTTTGCAAGCGAAATGTGCTAATACATTCAGTAGAATAACCCGAAAAAATAACACCGTAACTTAATAAAGAATGGAATTTTGCATAGTACACTGAAACTAAAACCTCTGTTGTGACATTACCTCTTAGTCTACGGAGGCCGAAACAAATACTACTTAATTTTTTGTTGAGTTGAGAAATATGCTTATTCCAAGTTACTTTCGAACTAACGATGACACCACGAAATTTAGTTGAAACAGAAAAGTCGACTTTTTTGTTATTTACCATTACATAAGGAATAAATTTATTTTGAAGAAGATAATAAAAAATTAGCGAGGAAGTTTTATCATTGTTTAAAACTAATTTATTGCTACTTAACCAGTTACTTAATCGTGAAAACGCAGTGTTTAGATTATATTCAATATCATGTCGTGAGTTACCTGTAATAATAACATTGGTGTCATCAGCAAATAAAACACATTTATTAGGCAATATTTCTTGTGTCAAATCATTAATGTACATAAGAAAGAGCAATGGACCAAGCACTGCTCCTTGAGGTACACCAGTTAGTATTGTACCTTTATAACTACTAAACTTACGCATTTCGCCATTATTTTCGTTTGTAATTTGAACTATCTGATACCTATCCTTCAAGTAAGACTCGATCCATTTATTGGCAGTTCCTCTTATACCATAAAAGCTTAAGTTTTTGAGTAAGAGATCATGATTTACAGTGTCAAATGCTTTAGTAAGATCAACAAAGCGTCCAATTGCCCATTTTTTATTATTTATTGCATGCATAACAGTACTAAGAAAATCGAAAATCGCAGAATCAGTAGATTTGCCAGTTAAAAACCCTTGTTGAGATAATGATATTAGATTATTGGAACGTAAGTAATTCCTTATCCTATTTGACATTACCAATAAAAATTTCTCTCGTAGTTCGATAAAATGTTTGAAGAACTAGTACAAAGTTCCTAGAGTGAAGGGCTAGATTGAAAAATAAGATTAGAATCAACTGTGTATAATCAAAAACTAAGTGTTTATGGCTTCATACCAGAGATAGTTACTCTCACAAGTGAATATTCCTTGGATATGAATCATTCTTTATAGTGTCAAGGAGACAAATCCTGAAGTCGATGATGAGTGAATACATTAAGCGTTCAGTTGGAAAGACGCAAGAAACAGCTCTAGAAAAAGGACAATAACTGACTTAATTAAAACCTTGAATGTAAACAAAACGCATGCATAAGAAACAATAATATTAAATCAAGGTTTTCTTTAAGATGAGCAAAACGTGCCGCGTGCACAAGAAATGCGCACAGGAGTCATGAATACTTTTAATTAAGAAATTTCTTCGGAAATGTGTTTTGGGCAGGTCAAGACAAAAATGAAACACAGACGGTCACATCCGTCAACTGTGAGGCTATAGAGAGTGATTAAATGAATGATTGATTAATACATTTTATCTTTTATCAATATTGAGGCTATGGAGAATGATTAAATGATTGATTGATTCGTATATTTAATCTTTTGTCAACAGTGAGGCTATAGAGAGTGATTAAATGATTGATTGATTCGTATCTTTTATCCTTTATGAACAGTGAGTCTACACAGAATGATTAAATGATTGATTGATTCGTATCTTCTATCCTCTCTCGCCAGCGAGGCTATAGAAGATGATCAAATGATTGATTAAGTCGTTTTTTTTTATTTTTTGTCAACAGTGAGACATAGAGGGCAACTATTGATTGATTGATTCTTATCTTTTATTTTTTTGTCAACAGTGAGATTGTAGAGGGTGATTAAATGATTGATTGATTCGTGTCTTTTATCCTTTGTTAATAGTGAGGCTATAGGGTTAAGTAAATGATTGATTGATTTGTATCTTGTATCCTTTGCCAGCAGTGAGGCTGTAGAGGGTGATTAAGTGATTGATTAATTCGTATCTTTTATCCTTTATCAACAGTGAGCCTACACAGAATGATTAAATGATTAAATGATTGATTCGTATCTTCTATCCTCTCTCACCAACGGGGCTATAGAAGGTGATTAAATGATTGATTAATTCGTATCTTTTATTCTTTGTCAACAGTGAGGCTATAGGGGGTAATTAAATGATTGATTGATTCGTATCTTTTATCCTTTATCAACAGTGAGTCTACACAGATAATTGATTCGTATCCTTTATTCTTTGTCAACAGTGAGGCTATAGGGGGTAATTAAATGATTGATTGATTCGTATATTTTATCCTTTGTTAATAGTTAGGCTATAGGGGTAATTAAATGATTGATTGATTTGTATCTTGTATCCTTTGGCAGCAGTGAGATTGTAGATAATGATTAAATGATTGATTGATTTGTATCTTTTATTCTTTATCAACAGTGAGTCTACACAGAATAATTAAATGATTGATTGATTCATGTATTTTATTCTTTGTCAGCAGTGGGTCTGTATAGGACGAGCTAAAGTTTAAATTGGATTATGAATGATGATAGCACGTTCGATGCTCTCCAATCTAGGAATCGAACGCAGTACCTCGTAGACTACCGCCCTCCAGTCAGTAGATTAGAGAGAAGAACTGGTTAAAAACGAGGCCAAGGGTTATATCTAAAGGTAATATTAAGCCATTTGACTGCTAGAACTGAGAAAACGCTCTGAAGAAATAGCGACTAATAATTCGACCGTCGATTTCAAACCTAGAACCTGCTGATTGCAAACTAATAATAGTAACCATTAGCCTGCACACATTTCCGGTTTGTATACAATCAAAACAATAAATTATTACTTAAATTTATGACGTAAAATGGAAACTCAAATGATAATCAAAGCTTTATGAAAAAATAAAAGTTACAACCCATAAAGGGCCCCTTAGTTTAGTTTATTTTTTCTATTAGGGTTATTTGAAGGAGAGAAAAGGTAAGTTTTTGTCAAACTCTTGTATGCACGCGATTTACACCTTTGTGCAATGATGTTCAAAGACTCCCGTTTGTATAAGCATCCCAGCACATTGCCTCCTGAAAGAAAGTTTCTTTCTTGTACTGTTGGTCAGTACTGCTAATTACGTTTTAATACAGTGTATATACAATGAACGTACACTTCTCTTCGGTTGTTAGGAAGGTCTTGGAGCGCTTTACATTGCTGCGGAAAAAAAAAGAGGCATGTGGGCTTGCATACGCATCGCAGTGATTTGGGATCTCCACCCTGTTCCTGCGAGTCAAATCCCACTACATTGTTACATCATTCGTTTTAGATACATTGTAGCAAAGCGAAAAACGAAAGTGCAAGGTCAGTGCATTACAAAAGAAGTTGTATACTATTAAAGAAAGAGAAAACATAATTTATTGGAGATTTTAAAGCTCTAATTTTCTTTGAAGATGATATGGCTTTTTATCATAATCATCATTGTTATTCTATCATTATTAACAGGTCATTTGTCGCAAACTAATTAGCTAATAGACACCAAGAATCTCAACTAACCTCTTCGTCTTCACGTAGGAATTTTTATGTTTTAATATTGCCTATCAACAGCCTTTCCGCCCCTCCCTCTTTTTACTTTCACCGTACCTTCAAGCATATCCCTCATAATACAATTTCTTCGTATCCAGAGGTCCAACCAGTTTCTTTTGCTATTTTTCAGAGGCGGATCCAGAAGGGGGCGACCGGGGCGATTGCCCCTCCAGAAGAGGAAACTTTCTTATTTTATGTATAAATAAAACTCATCCCAGAGTTTGGAGCTTTTAAAAGTAGCTCTAAGTAGCAGTATTACAACCCACTGCCCCCCCCCCCCAGAAGCCCGTCCTTGATCCGCCTCTACTATTTTAAAGTACATCAAGGATTGTTTTTTTCTCCCTCACTATTTCTAACATATTCTCATTCGCTCTCTCCATTCTTCTCCGTACTCACATTTCGAAAGCCTACAGTCTGTTTTCATCTTTTTTTTTTTTTTTTTTTAACAAAGTCCAATTTCTGTTCTGTAGAACCATTGAAGAAGAAAAGGTCACTCTTAACAAGCAGCCTTAATATTGGTCTAAGAGAGAAATTGGTCAAGTGCTATATATGGAGTATTGGCTGTACGGTTCAAAGACTTGGACATTACGGAAGTTAGAGAAGAAATATTTAGAGAGCTTCAAAATGTGGTGTTGGAGGAAGATAAAAAAGATAAAATGGACAGAAAGAGTAACAAACAAAGACGTTTGAAAACGGATAGGAGAGAACAGGACGATTCTAGCCACTATCCTTTGCAGAAGGGCCAATTAAATTGAACACATCTTGCGAAGAAATTTCCTTCTTCATACCACCATAGAAGGAAAGATGGAAGGAAAGCGAGGAATAGGAAGAAGAAGAACACAAGTGATTGATGACTTGAAAAATAGGAGAAAATATTGGAAGTTAAAAGAGAAGCTAAAAATTGAGAAACATGGGGGAAACATTTCCAGGTCCAAACTGCAAATTAAGAAGAAGAAAAGAAAAAAGTACTCTTATTAGTCTCAGAGCATGCCAAAACGCAGAATACTTAATAATAATAGATTCGGGGGCTTTAGAAAATTGAAGGAAAAGCTATGACTGCAATGGTATTATTATTTTTCTTTTTATCAGATTATAAAAGCTAAAATGGGATTGCAGAAGAAGTCTTTAGGAGGAAGAATAGCATTATTATTGAAGATTTGAAATGGGAATGAAGAACAAAAACAAGAATAGAAATGAAGTCTTTAGGAAGAAGAGAAGCATTATTAGTGAATATTTGAAATATGAATAGGAAACAAAAGGAAAGAATAGGAATAAGGAAAGAAGTTTTTGGGAAGAAGAGAAACATTGTTAGTGGAGATCTGAAATGTGAATTGGAAATTAAAGCAAGGATTGGAATGACGAAAGAAGTGTTTGGGAATAAGAAACGTATTGTTAGTGAAGATTTGAAATGTGAGTGGGAAATAAAAGCAAGGATAGGAATGACGAAAGAAGTCTTTAAGAAGAAGAAAAGCATTATAAGTGAATATTTATGTGAATGGGAGATAAAAGCAAGGATATGAATGACGAAAGAAGTCTTTAGGAAGAAGAAAAGAATTATTAATGAAGATTTGAAATGTGAATGGGAAATAAAAGCAAGGATAGGAATGACGAAAGAAGTCTAGTAAGAAGAAAAGTATTATTAATGAAGATTTGAAATGTGAATGGGAAATAAAAGCAAGGATAGAAATGATGAAAGAAGTCTTTAGGAAGAAGAGAAGTATTATAAGTGAATATTTGAAATGTGAATAGGAAATAAAAGCAAGGATAGGAGTGACGAAAGAAGTCTTTAGGAAGAAGAAAAGTATTATTAATGAAGATTTGAAATGTGAATGGGAAATGAAACCAAGTAATGAAATGACGAAAGAGGTTTTTAGGGAGAAAAAGAGAATTATTTATGAATATCTATTTGAAATGTGAATGGGAAATAGGATCAAGGATAGGAATGACGAAAGAAATCTTTAGTAAGAAGAGTAGTAAGATTAGTGAACATTTGAAATGTGAATGGGAAATTAAACCAAGATAAGGAATGACAAAGGAAGTCTTCAGGAAGAAAAAGAGCATTATAAGTGAATATTTTAAATGTGAATGGGAAATGAAACCAAGTAATGAAATGACGAAAGAGGTTTTTAGGGAGAAAAAGAGAATTATTTATGAATATCTATTTGAAATGTGAATGGGAAATAGGAGCAAGGATAGGAATGACGAAAGAAATCTTTAGTAAGAAGAGTAGTAAGATTAGTGAACATTTGAAATGTGAATGGGAAATTAAACCAAGATAAGGAATGACAAAGGAAGTCTTCAGGAAGAAAAAGAGCATTATAAGTGAATATTTTTAATGTGAATGGGAAATACATGCGAGGATAGAAGTGACGAAAGAAGTCTTTAGGAAGACGAAAAGCATTATTAGTGAAGATCTGAAATATGAGTAGGATATAAAATCAAAGAAAGGGATGATGAAAGAAGTCTTTAGGAAGAAAACAGCATTATTACTTAAGATCTTAAATGTGAATGGGAAATTAAAGCAAGGATAGGAATGACGAAAGAAATCTTTAGTAAGAAGATAAATTCAGTTTAACGTCCCACGTTTATGCCTCTTAGTCTAAGGGAGACGGATGATTAAGGAAGTATTGGTAGAATGAGAATGTAGGACGAAATAGGAGTATCCTATTGGTTTTCTTCTAAAGTGATACATTTACTCCTAATAGTGATTCGTACTATCCTAATAGTGATATATATATATATATATATATATATATATATATATATATATATATATATATATATATATATATATATATATATATATATATACTCTTAACAGTGATTCATATACTCCTAACAGTGACTCATATACTCCTAACAGTGACTCATATACTCCTAACAGTGACATGTATACTCCTAACAGTGATTCATATACTCCTAACAGTGACTCATATACTTCTAACAGTGACACATATACTGCTAACAGTGACACATATACTGCTAACAGTGACATATATATTCCTAACAGTGACAAATGTATTCCTAACAGTGACATACAAACTTCTAGCAGTGACTCGTACACTAATAAAAATGACATAGGCCTATATGCTACTAACGATGACACATATACTCTTAAAAGTGATTCACACACTTCTAACAATGACACATATATTCCTAACAGTGACATACAGTTTTTTAGCATTGACTAATACACTCCTAACAGTGACTCATATACTCCTAACAGTGACATGTATACTCCTAACAGTGATTCATATACTCCTAACAGTGACTCATATACTTCTAACAGTGACACATATACTGCTAACAGTGACACATATACTGCTAACAGTGACATATATATTCCTAACAGTGACAAATGTATTCCTAACAGTGACATACAAACTTCTAGCAGTGACTCGTACACTAATAAAAATGACATAGGCCTATATGCTACTAACGATGACACATATACTCTTAAAAGTGATTCACACACTTCTAACAATGACACATATATTCCTAACAGTGACATACAGTTTTTTAGCATTGACTAATACACTCCTAACAGTGACTCATATACTCCTAACAGTAACATATACAATCCTAACGGTGACACATATACTCTTAACAGTGACTCATATATTCCTAACAGTGACACATATATGTACCTAACAGTGCCTCATATACTCCTAACAGTGCCTCATATACTCCTAACAGTGACTCATATACTCCTAACAGTGACTCATATACTCCTAACAGTAACATATATAATCCTAACGGTGACACATATACTCTTAACAGTGACTCATATATTTCTAACAATGACACATATATGTACCTAACAGTGACAAATATACTCCTAACAGTGACTCATATACTCCTAACAGTGACTCATATACTCCTAACAGTAACATATATAATCCTAACGGTGACACATATACTCTTAACAGTGACTCATATATTTCTAACAGTGACACATATATGTACCTAACAGTGCCTCATATACTCCTAACAGTGACTCATATACTCCTAACAGTGACTCATATACTCCTAACAGTAACATATATAATCCTAACGGTGACACATATACTCTTAACAGTGACTCATATATTTCTAACAGTGACACATATATGTACCTAACAGTGCCTCATATACTCCTAACAGTGCCTCATATACTCCTAACAGTGACTCATATACTCCTAACAGTGACTCATATACTCCTAACAGTGACTCATATACTCCTGACAGTTACACATATATTCCTAACAGTGACACATTTAACCCTAACAGTCACAGTGACATATTTACTCCTGGCAGTGACACATATACTCCTAATAGTGATGCACAAACTGGTTGATATTTGTTCATATTACATATGGAGTTCTCACCTGGATCATTGGTCCCGCAATTTACATTCGTCCCAAACCTCATAAACCAACAGGACGGCCCTGATCGCGAATAATCACGGGCATTCAACACCTGAAGAACACCCAACAGTTACAAATGAACATTAAAGCAAATAAAATTTAATTTAATAGTTGGCTATATATCAGTTTGGATAGAAGTTTTAATTGATTGATTTCTTTTCTCGTCTGTGACCTTGATTCCCGGCGGGAGCTCATGTGGTTCGGATTCCACGTTAATCAGTAGGTCCACGTCTCATATAGCCTCGCTGCTGAAAGGGACGCTAAACTAAAATCAACTCAACTCGTCTGTGACCTTGTAGGACGACGTTTCACGACGTACAGTTTGGGTAACACGTAACAGTCAACCATGTCAAAGATCATTAGCTCTGTAGGCGTATGAAACCAACCAGAGAATTCATCCTCTACTTCCACCAAGACCTTGAACTTTGATTAACTGCTATCTTCCCTCCCCTTTTGATACCGTACCCCTCACCCAAAAGCAAAGAAGCAAAATGTAGTTTCCATATTATCAGATTAAAAAAAAAAAAAAAAAAACTTTCAGGACTTGTTCTTCATTACTCCATATTGGCTGTAGCTAACTGCCAGCTTGATGATGCAAAGTTTGGCTTAGTCTGACGGAGTTTACTTAGTGGCAAATGGAGACGGAATAGCGTGGGGAGGGGGAAGGGGATGTTGTCAGAGAGAAGTCAACAAAGCCATTCCCATGTTCAGACAGAGCTAACATCATCATTCTTCTAACGTCTTCTTGTCCGTAGGTTTTCTCGGGGCTTTCTCGTTTCCTTCCACTTTCTTCATTCAACAATTTCATTCATTTCTCATCATTACCGTCTCCTTTAGCCAACATGGCATAAGCCTTCGGCGAGAGCAGTCCCAGGTTCGATTCCCGGTGAAGCCATTTGGTCGAAAAAGTGTTACATAAAAGCTTTTTTCAGGACAGACATTCTGATTGAGGTTTTCCTAGATTTTCCTTATTCACATCAGGCAAATGCCGGGGTGGTACCTAAATTATAGATCCCAGGCCGCCTCCTTCCTTCCCTTTCCCAGGATAGTATGCTCGCCGAGAGATGTCATCCTTCACATGTGCCGTTCCAATATGACCATAGATGCCGAAAACCCTCAAATTTATAACTTAGGTCACGAATCTCTGCTGCGATTGATCACTGAAGAATTTCTTCCAAAACAGATACTATTGAAGTAACTTAAGTATTACTCTTAAGTCTTCATCCCGGCGAAATTAAAATACCGCTAATTTTACAGTAATCATGTGATATCTTCAAATAGATAAAAGATAATCGACATATGGAACAAGAGCGCCATAGACAATATTATTTTACATGAGAAACCGTTATCACGACTCACTTATCTGCTTTCGATTTCGAGCCATTTTGAAAATCGGCATTTATTTTCGCGTTTCTAGACAGCTGAAAACGGAAAGCCACTAGGTGACTTGTGATAACGGTACCTCACCCAAAATAATATTGTCTACACTGTAAAAAATTTCTCTCGAGGTTTCCGGAAAAATGCGGACAGCTCCGGAGGCAGAGACGTTTCCGAGGAATTTCGGAAAATGTATTTTTCCGACTCGCTAAGAAACTTGTAGGTTTCCGAAAACGATCGGAAAAGTTTTCTGTCTTGGGTCGGAAAAGTTTCCGAACATCTTCCCGAGAGTTTTCGGAAACCTACGTGTTTCTTAGTGAGTTGGAAAATTGCTGTTTCTGAAATTCCTCGGAAACATCTCTGCCTCCGGAGCTGCCCGCATTTTTCAGGAAAGGTTTCATACTAAAACCTTTCCGATTTCCTTCGGGAATATCCTAAAAAATATTTTCCTTACGGAGTGATGCATGATTTTAAATTTTATATGGCATGGAGACCTTCTGAATAAAATGATTCATCAAAGATGCTAATACAATATATATCATTTTTTTCTTCCTTCTTCTCTCTCTTTTTTTTATTTTGATTGTCTTCGATTCTGCAAATCAAACTAATATGTCTCCCTTAGAACAACATTGAAACTTTTACGCTAATTAAAAAAAAAAATAGAAGTTGTCGGCCATACGTGCTTCTTGCATCTTTGATGGATAACAAAATTCAGGACTTCGTGCTGCATAAAATGTGAAATCAGGCATCACTCCGTAAGAAAACATGGTGAGCCAAAACGGGTCAAATGTCGTAGAAAAGTGAAAAATAGAGGATAGAACTTAAATAATTTATTTGTTCTAAAATCACTGTTCTTTTTAATCTGGCCTTATATTTTTGAAAAAACATGAAGTTTCATTGTAAAACTTTAAGACCAAAACCATAGCATACATTTACCATTATATTTATTCAAAAAGCCCATGGATCTTTTTAAAATATCCATATCACGTAGAAGAGTGCAATAGACTAGTCACCAAATGATGATTGTACGTCACATCCTTAAAGGTGAATATATTAGATTTAAGAATTCTGTATGTACACTACAGTCTTTCTCATTTTTTATTTTTTTTTTGTGCAGATATATTGAATGAATCCAAATGTAAATACATTGTTTATATACACTTCCGTTTCTGTAAATCGACACACATTGTAATCTCACATAGAGTTAATCTCTTCAACTGTAATTCTGACTTTAGTTTGATTCTTAAACTTTTGCTTTAAACGTAAATTTCACGAATATATGGATCTCATAACTGTCGAACACTTCTATGATTGCGAGTCATGAGTTAGCACACTTAATTCAGATACTTTACTTCATTTCACTTTGTATAGCAATGGTTAATGGCTACCTTATGGGGAAATTTGTGCTTAACAGGTTAGACTATTTTTTCTTGTTTTTCTACGTAGATACGCGCCACACAAGTAAGAACATATGGTACTTAGTTTATTTACACACGGGCCTATTAAAATAATATTACAAATTTGTTAATTAAAGTTTACAAACATGTGGGTACGTACAGCAAATGTGCTTTTTTTTATCTGTGAGGAAGCGTTCTGTGTAGTCGAAAATGATTGGATTTACATCTATTGTAAGTACTCAGTCATATTTTGAGAACTAATTTGAATTGGAATTTTTCTGATAGTTTCTAAATACCATATTTTTCATGTGCGAACCATTAAAAAAAAAAGTTTTCCTTGCTCAACATGTTCCCATACTTTTAGAGAGAACGAATGCAATTATTTTTACAAATTTAGTAAAACATAAATTTGAAGAGTGAAAATTGCGTGACTATACCAGAAATCTAACCCGTGACCTTTGGACTGACTTTCCAAATACGGCATCAGTCGATCCACCTTCCAGATTTTTTTAAAAATCAACTGATCATTCCTCATTTTGCTGAGCACACGAATTAATTCGTAATTTTTTTTTAACCCTTACCAAAGTAGACAGAAACACGAACACAAATATATCTAGGACATTTAAAATTCCAAAGGCTTTCCCACCGGGAATCGAACCGGGGATCACGTACACAAAAGGTGTACGCGCTACCGTTAGACAAGTGAGAATGAATACCAGCACACAACGTTCACTCTTGATGTCGATATTCGGCTATCAAGATCACATGAGGAGTAGTATAACTTTCATGTCGTGGTAGGACTACCTTCGTCTGATAATAGTGACGTGTTTATTTTCTAACACAGCATGTAGGTTTTTCCCTTCCGTTCTGTCATGTTTCATTTCAATGAGGCAGCCGCTTTTAGGGAACCTCTCTGATATCTAAAATACCTCCTTAGTATTCAAATTATCTTTAGAATATTTTCATTACTGTTAATACTTAAATTCTACGGAACACCTCAAGAACGATTATTTAACATACAAAACTACATTTGCTGAAAAAGAAATAGGCCTAGGGCCTATATATGGAAGAAATTTGTGCTTGGATCCGTACATAAATCTGTACAGCATCGCCAATTGCTACCATTATGCAAACACGACAGTGATTTCCTAACATAAACTTTGCATAATTAAAAGAGTCATATTTACGAACACCAATGCTACGGTATTTTCTGGAATAAAACATAACCAATTGGTAATGCAAATGTAAACTTCAACCGTTGTTATTGTTTTGGGCAGAACTGGCACGGCGATGCAAATGTAAATCTATGTTAAAACTTGTGTTTTCAAAAGTTATTCAAACAGAGTAGCGAAGAGGGGATTTCTTGCTGACGTAGATGTTAAATAAAGTAAAATGGTAAGACGTGGCAATACGATGAGCTAATCTATCCTAACCTTACCTACTTTATCCTTCATTTCTCTGGGTTGTGGTTCGATTGCCGGCCACGCAAATTTGTTTTAGACATCATCATGTCCGTATTTTCCCCAGGGTACTCCTTTCCTCCCACATTCTAATTCCACCAATTCACCATCATCATTCACTTCCTTCATCGTCTCCCTTAGTATAAAGGGGAATAATCTTCGGACGTTACACCGAACTATTTCATTTAATTTTTCTACCCTACTTGTGAAAATAATCGTTAAACGTTAAGCTAACGTAACCTAACATACTCTACCCTAACCTACATTTGAAAATAACGGCAAAGCATTGAGTTAACTTAATCTACACTACTCTACCCTAATATTCTCTACTCTTCCTATCATACCGTATACTTATGGTATGCCTATACTTAGCGCATAAACCGAACGTTGAATTTAAGAAAAGACAGTATTTCTGTGAAGCTTAGCGTAGTTTATAGCCAAATATTATTTAAGAAAAAGGGACTATCTACCTTTACTTGAACATGTCGCTTAACAGGTGGATAAAGAATTGTAATCTGTTAGAGCACAGCTTTTTTTCCTTGAATATTTGGGGCCTAGATATCCATATTTGGTTTGGTTTCGAGTTTAGCATCCCCATCAGCAGAGAGGCTTAATGTAAGATACGAACTACATGAGCTCCCACGCCATCCCGCTTATCCCCGCCCCCCCAAAAATGCGCTATTTTTTATTTTATTTTTTTTAAATATCAGATACAGTTTCCTTTTCGTATTTGATAATTTTTTTCCCTTAAAGATATGTCTGTCTAGACGCATTAAAACACATTTCCCTTCCCGAAGAGTCAACTTAGGCCGCTTTCTTCCAATATCTAGTACGAAATGCTACCACATTCTATGCGTACCAGTTTTTTTATTTTTATTTTTTGTTGTTACTGCACTGTTTTAGCCAATCAAATGTATGATATTGCATGACACGTCGTAAACCTCATAGTTTTATACAACGCCCGATTATTGGTGGATAAGTTAATTCTTTCTCACAAACTCTTGGTGCAACGATGTAAGATTCTTTCCCAAAGATATAAATAATCAACGGTTTATCTTATCCGATCATAATTGTCGGTTAGTGCAACAGAGCGTAACTGTGCAAAGTGTGGAAACGAAGTTAAAATTCAAAACAGAGGCAAATACAATGTGAAACATATTTCGTAAAAAAAAAATAATAAAAAAATAAAATAAAAAAAGATTCTGAATATAACTAATTACTGTCAGTGCACAACATACTGAAATGAAATTTGAGTGATACTGAAAGTATAGCATGTGTAGGTGTGCTCTTCCATTATCCTCGTTTATGCGTATACCCCTGTCGCTGACGCGCCTGCTCCCTACGGACACACCCTCTCGCTGTCGCTCTAGACGCAATGCTGCGCTCCTGCTTTGACTCGGTTAGATAGCATTCGTGCTTTTTAGTGACCACCTACAAGTTGGTTCGTGGTTTATACACTAGCTCCTCGTTTGGTGCATGTTCTGCAAAAATGCAATTAATGTGTGAAATTATGGTAGAACTGTCTGCTTGAGTAATGCCCCAAATATCCTAAACTAACCTCACCAAAACTAACCCAAAGTAACCTAACCTACCTAAACCATAAAAAAGTACAGAAAATATAGCAAGAAAATCTACGGACGCAGTTAACCCGGTGGGTTTTTTCGGGTTGGACCCACCTGAAAAAACCCACTTTAAAGCCCACCTGGGTTTTGGAGCTATTTATTAGTAGCCTATATTATTGGTACAACTAAGGCGATCACATTGAAAGTGATTTTTGTAAGATTTTAGACTTTCCTTGGGCGAATTAGAGGCTTTGACGTTAAGGTATACAACATTCAACATAAGACCTTTATAAAGGTCTGAATACACTAAATGAATTTAAAAAAAAACTTACCTTAGCTTGAGATAGCTATAGAACAAATTAATGTATGGATTATGCTTATAGCCTATTTGAAGTAAAATAAGCAATTTTGTACTTTAGAAAATATTTTCCGTGAATAGTGTGCTCGTCAACTTGGCGACACCGAGAGACATTATCACTTATACGTTTGACGGGTTTAAGGTCATAGCTGCCGGTACTAATAGTACATATATAAGTAAAACTATTAGTATTATTTCTTACCTTTAATGTAAAACACAAGTTTCTTCAACTACAATTTGGTTTTCTAACAAAAAAACAAAAAAAAAAGTTGCTTTTAGTGTTTCTACATTTACAAACACAGGGAAGATGACTGACTTTTTCTCCAGCAACACATTAGATAAATTAACAAGAATTTTAATATTTTTCAGAGGCTAGGGGCACAGAATTGTGCTTTGGTCCAGGTCTTAGAAAACTGTAAATCTCGTCCTGACAATTACACATGACACAAGGAGAAAAATCAGCTTTTCATCAGATTAAACTGACGAACGTAATTTTGGCAAATGCAGCCATGTAAATAAATATTGCTAAACGCGCAAAGAATATTGAAGGTAGATTGTACCACTGATTTATATAATTTGCATATTGCTTTCCTGTAAAGCATTTTTATAGCATATCTTAAGTTTTTAAGCAGTTTCAGTCTCTACAATTAATTGCAAGGTACGAACAGAGAAAAGCAGCTGCTGCCTAGTGAACTTTCGCCTATTATATTCTTGAAAAAATATAAATGAAATGAAATCTTTTAGTTTTAGTCTCACGGTTATGGCTGCTATGTTCAAGGTGACGGTCATGAGAAATGAATAAAATGACGGAATGAAGAAAGTGGGAGGAAACGTGAGAATCCCAAGAAAACCCACGCATAAGGTGACTGCCCACCCCAAAGCTCACTTGGTGCGAGCTGGAATCAAACTAGGAACCCCATGCACTAGAGATGAACGCTCTACCACTGGGCTACCGCGGCCTCTTATACTTTTGTTCAAAACTAGATTACAGTTCATTGCATTCTGTTGGAAAGTTGAGGGGAGGGGGGATCTGAGGTGTCCCGTATTCTCATGGAGAAAATATGGCAGGTTTATTTACGCTGGAAGGTGTTAATTTCATATAAGACATTCTGAAACATTTATTTATTTCATACAACATGAATTGTATCTGTTTTAAATTAATAGACCCCTTTTGGTATTTATATTTGTCGAACGTCAGTCAGGCTTCTGGATGACTTCATCTACATTTGTTCGTTTGTCTGCCGAGCTCATTCATGGCTATGCGGTTAGTGTACGCGTCTTCGGCGTGGGACCCGGGTTTGCTTCTCGGAGGGTGCTCATGTGGTTCGGATTCCACGTTAATCACTAGGTCCCGTCACATATAGCCTCGCTGCTGAAAGGGACGTTAAACACAAAATCAGCTCAATTCGTTTGTCTTCCTCTACTACACACAGTACATGGTACAACTTTCGGCCTTTTAAGTTAACATTTTTAAAGTACAAGCACGACACACTGTAAATTTCCTGTGTAGATTTTGGCGGTATACCAACGTAAAATATCAAAATGGCGGCCACTTTTTCAAACCAGCGAGTATCCACGCTACGAAGCGCAATTTTCAGTGTTTTAAGTTGAAATTTTAACGGTGGAAGCACGAGACATGCTTTTAATGTATAGATTTTTTCGGCAATCGAATGTAAAATTTCAAAATGGCGGCCATTTTTTTCAAAGCAGCACTGAGTAGAAAATTGTTGCAAGTTGTGACAATGACGATCTTGAAATATAAATCACATTTTAACACTTTTACCCCAAAGACATTGAAATATTACGAAAATACCCATATGAGCCGAGGTGGGTTGGGCTTTTTAAAAAAAGCCCGGGTTTTTTCAAACCCTGGTTTATGCACTAGCTTCTCATTTAGTGCATGTTCTGCAAAAATGCAATAAATGTGTGAAAATTTGGTAGAACTGTTTGCTCGAGTAATGCCCCAAATATTCTAACCTAACCTAACCAAAAGTAACCCAAAGTAACCTAACCTACCTAACCATAAAAAAAGTACAGAAAATATAGCAAGAAAGTCTACGGAACGCACCCCCTCGCTTCGCTCGAGCCCGCTTGCTGCGCTTCTGCCCTGACTCGGTTAGATAGCATTCGTGCTTTTTAGTGGCCACCTACAAGTTTGTTTGTGGTTTATGCACTAGCTCCTCATTTAGTGCATGTTCTGCCAAAATGCAATAAATGTGCGAAAATTTGGTAGAACCTCCTGCTTGACTAATACCCCAAATATCCTAAACTAACCCAAACTAACCTAACCTACCTAAACCATACAAAAATACATGAAAGTATCGCAAGAAAGTACAAAATTTAAGCAAAACAATCTGGCCCCCCAATTCCAAAAATATGCCATAGTTTGAATACCACATGTGTAAACTGTATTGACACTGAGACTTGCTGAAGTCGTTGTAAAAGTAGTAATGAAGTCTCTCATTTAGTGCATGCTCTGTTAAAAGAAATACTAACCTCTACCCTAACCTGGAGATGTAAGAAATGTATGAAAATTTGGTAGAATCGTCTGCACGAGTAATGCCGAAATTACTTATATTCACACTCTCACGAAATGTTTTACATCGTATTTTTAGCTATAAATATTCTCTGCTCGAGTGAACCCTATTATAGGTTTGGGATAATTTTTGGAATTGGGCCAAAATCATTTAAAATCACCATGTAAAAATTATTGCGGATGTTTTAAGTATTTTTCCACCATCCTCGTTTATGCGTATGCCCACGTCACTGACGCGCCTTCTCCCTACGGACGCACCCCCTCGCTCTGCTCGTGTCCCCTTGCTGCGCTCCTGCGCTCACTCGGTTAGATAGCATTCGTGCTTTTTAGTGGCCACCTAAGTTGATTCGTGGTTTATGCACTAGTTCCTCATTTAGTGCATGTTCTGCAAAAATGCAATAAATGTGTGAAAATTTGATACAACAGTCTGCTCGAGTAATGACCGAAATACCCTAAACTAACCTAACCTACCTAAACCATAAACAAATACTGAAACCATAGCAAGAAAATACAAAATTTAAGCAAAATATTCTGGCCCCCCAATTCCAAAAATATGCCTAGTTTGTATGCATTATGTGTACACTGAATTGACACTGAGACTTGCTGAAGTCATTCTGAAAGTATTCATGAAGCTTCTTATTTAATGCATGCTCTGTTAAAAGAAATACTGACCTGTTCCCTAACCTGGAAATGTAATATGTGAAAATTTGGTAGAATCGTCTGCACGCGTAATTCCGAAATTACTTATATTCACACTCTTCGTTTACGAAAAGAGTTTTACATCGTATTTTACTTATAAATGTTCTTTTCGGTAGGACTGACTGCTCGAGTATGTCAAATAATGAAAATAATAAAAAAATTAATACACTTTTCTACTTACTCTCTTTATTTTTTCCGTCGGACGTTAAATAATATTTAAAGTTAATATGTTCATTCATTTATTTCCCATGATGCATCAATAAAAAGTTTCCGAGTAGCCAGGTAAAGCTAGTTTACCGTAAAATAAAGGAAAAGTAACATGAAATTATGGGAAATATATGAGAAAATTCCTTTAAAATAAAGAAAACTTGTTTCCGATGATGAAAGGATTCTATATATTTCTGAACACACCGAATCCTTCCTGATTTCTTACGGAAAGTGTCTTATTTTCGTTAAAATGGAGTAACGTTCTGTTGATTTGTCCGGAAACCTAGACTTTTCTATGCAAAATCTTTCCCCGAAGATGAGAAACCTTCCCGATATTTTTTACAGTGTAGGGCGCTCTTGTTCCATATGTCGATTGTTCAATATTTCAATTATCTTTTATCTATTTGAAGATATCACATAATTACTGTAAAATTAGCGGTATTTTAATTTCGCCGGGATGAAGACTCTTAAGTTACTTCAATAGTATCTGTCTTGGAGAAAATTCTTTGTTGCCGTCAATCGCGGCTAGAGATTCGTGAGCTAAGCTAAATCATAATTCCCAACACGGCATAACTGTGGGACGTAAAACTAAAAGATTTCATTTCATTTTTAACGTCTTCTTTAGTTCCTCGGATCATTTCCACTCTCAATCTGATATCTCAGCGATTCGCTCACGTAGGCCTATATGCAAGGTGACCAGACGTCCCGTTTTAGCCGGGACAGTCCCTTATTTTCAACCGTTGTCCCGTTTTTTTGTGATTCTCAAACGGTACGCCTAAATGTCCCGTTTTTAAGCAAACATGATCCACGTGTTCCGTAATTATTATTCAAAATATAAATGGTCAATGCTAATTCTACACTCTTCCGTACTAACACTCATTCGGAAGGTTCAGGCGTGCTTAGAACTTCTGAATATTCAAATGAGAATTAAGTGTTCTATGGTTCAAGTGGGAATCGACTTGTAATTCTGAGTGTTGAAGTAGTTAAAAGTATTTTTGTGTAGTACTTAAGTTAGAAACGCTGTTATCATTCTTACTTGTGTAGGGGGGCGCGGTGGCTCAGTGGTAGAGCGTTCACCTCTGGTGCTTGGGGTCCCGGATGCGATCTCAGCCCCCGCCAAGTGAACTTTGTGGTGGACAAACACTGTGTTCGTGGGTTTTCTCGGGGTTCTCCCGTTTCTTCCCACTTTCTTCATTCCACAATTTCACTCATCTCTCATCATCACCGTCTCCTTTAGCCTAACCGGCATAACCGTGGGACGTAAAACTCAAAGATTTCATTTCATTTTTTCTTACTTGTGTATTTTGTAAATTGAAAACACTGCTGAGTCCCAAAATGCAATGTGGAAGTCACCCCCTCCCGTTACCAATTCGTATGCGTCCCATTTTTGAAAGTAAAAGTTCTGGTCACCTTGCCTATGATATTCCATAATGATTTTAGTTCGTCTTTACAAAGAGATAAAAGAGACTGTACACCGTGTAATTCAATGTTACATAGTTATATATTAAGGTGGATCACCACCCGGAAGTCAATACATATTTTAGCTCATCCTTAATTACTGCGCAATGGAATGTTACATATTATAAATATTGTACTATAAGATAGAGTTATGTTTCAGCTACAACACAAGACACTGATTCATTTGGTTGTGTCTTCTGATACCGAAAAAGGTCACAAATAAAAGAAAATATTTGATTCGTTTCACAATGAGCACACAAGATGGCACTTGCTGTTAGATCATACTAAAAGTGCTCCGTTTTGTTAAATGTTTATTTGTATGTGTAAAGTATTTTAAGGTAACGGTCTTATTATGAAATAGATATATTGTTTGACCGTTATTCGTGTTGTGTTTCACATTTTATTTAAATATTAATTTACATTTAAGGGAATAGATTTTAAGAGGAAACTTGCGCAGAACGCCATAATGCGTTGTTGCCAAATTTGTACGTTTAATTCCTGGATTCTAGTGTTGCAGTTCGAGAAGCGGAACTTAGGTGTGAATTGCGGTAAAGGTTGAAAACTAATTTCTCCAGCAAATATCTAAGCACAATTCCATCATTATTTCCTTTATTATCTGGCACAAGTAAACACTCGACACTACCTGGCAACGCTGCACTATTCAAGCAACGTTTAACATAGCACCGAAAACACCTAGTGATCCACCCTAATACATAAAAATGATTGGATTGTCCGAGAAATATTTTCTAGTAGTATATCTCCTTCAACAGAACGCTTTGTCGCACTCAATTGAAACACATTATCAGGGCCGGCTCTACCATAAGAACAACACGTGTATTTGCATGGGGCGGCAAAATCTGTCAGAACTATATTATTTAAATAAATATTTCTTGTTGGAAACAGACTTCTTCGTAGTTAAATTTACTAAGCTGACCTACTATTTGAATACTATATTCATACATCATGTTTAGGTCGCATTAGTTTAACGTCACATGGACAGTACTAAGGCAAATGGTCAAACAAATCCCAGGATGAATTGCTTGATTGTTGTCAAATACAAGAACTCAATCCTAACGCCTGTTCCATTTAGTTAGTTATCAGAGTTTTGATATAAAAATTAGTCTTGTCTTTGTCACAAACAAGTTCCTTATCATTGAAGGTGGAAACAAGTTTCTTTAAAAAAAAAAAAATAACAGATATAGAAGTTAAATATAAACTAATTATTTGCTGAGCAAAACTATATATTTTCGTTAAAATTCAACATTTGTTACAGTTTCGCCAACTAACTCTTTGGCTTCATCAGACACTATGTGATACAGGAAAACTGTATAATAGTATATACTGGCTACTGGCAGCAGCAAATCCCTTTCAATTATACTTATTTGAAAATTTCTATATAGATGCATTCTATTGTTGCTAATTATATAAAATGACGATCTTAACTTATTTAAACTTATGGAAAATATCACAGATCTAGAAGCAAAATCAAGAAATAAAGATAAAAGAACTAGTTGCATTGGAATTGCAAACTAGTATATTGAGATTGAAGCTCGATATTGAATTCTAAAGAAAGGGATTACCATCTTTCCTCTGTAGATGTGTTTGCTTTATCTTTCACTAACGAAATAGATTATTATTTGAAGGGAAAAAACAGACACACGAAATTGCATTTGTAATGTTTAGGCCTCTCTGTATGCAAGTGTCCTTTCCCTTCCGTTCGTTGTTCATGATGGAGTAGCATAGGGTACACTTAAAATCTTGGCTTTTAAGATTTGCTCTTCCTGAAGAAAGGGGGCAGCAAATTATGTCATTCCATGGAGTGGCAAATTGCCTAGGGCCGACCCTGCATATTACCCTGTAGTTTGTTGATTTAGCACTAAGTGGAGGTGTATTAGTGTTGCAGCAAATCTTGTGTCATTCATTATTCAGAGTTATCCCAGCTATAGAGCTTTAGTGGTACTTTTTCGAGTGGTTTATTAAATTGTACTTTTGCTTTCTTCCGCAGCCTTCAATCTTTTATCTGGTCTGGCCATACACAGGTTTATAAGTCAAAGCTATTCTGGACTCCAGGCATGACTTGAAATTTACATTTGGCAAAGCCATACACAGAGAGGATTTCTAACGTTAAGTCTATCAAGGGAAAATAGGTTTACTGTACAGGTGCTTGCTTACTAACACATGACTTACAATCTAAAAAGAAAAATACTGTGGGAGTAAGACATTCTTATTTAAAGTAGGAAGGGCTGAAATGTAAAAATAATCGATAACAAACGATAGTAGCGTCGAATCCATAGTTTTTGCGGTCGGCAAGATGAATAGTAACAACCACGATGCAGCATTGGGTTCAAGATCAAGATCAGCCCCATCAACATGACGCAAAGTTAGAAGGAGTGAAAACTAAAATGTCCAAAATAACCAACATTAATATCGAATCCGTAGTTTTTAGGTTCGCTAAGCTGATTGGTGCCACACATAATGACATTTAAGCCCAGCTTAGTAAAAAATGTGGATATCAGTTGACCCGGGAATCGACAGAGAGCAACGCCAGAGGCGTTGCTCTTGGTTATTTATTTTACTAAATTCTTTATTTAAGACAAGAGCAATTATTTATTCTACTCGGTTGTGGTACATGGGATTACTGGTTCTAACCCAGCTCGTGCCAAGTGGACTTTGTGGTGGACAAACATCGTGTGCGTGGGTTTTCTCGGGGTTCTCCTGTTTTCTCCCACTTTCTTCATTCCACCATTTCATTCATTTTTGATCACCATCTCCTTTAGCTTACACGGTATAAACGTAGGACGTAAAACTCAACTCGGTTCCTTATTTTTGGCATTGCACATATGAGTTGGACTAGAATTGACAGGGGCGGTGCCGAAGGTGTTGCTCTTTGTTCTTTATTCTACTTAGTTCTTTCAAATATTGTGGGATTAGAATTAGCAATTAGATTTTTGGTTTTTTGGCATTTATGGCCATGTTAGAACCAGTGTTTCTTTCAGAAACAATGTTCCGGGGGGCACTGCTGGTACTATTTTATTTATTATTATATTATAGACGTAATATTTTGGTCTCTTCCGGGGGAGCACTCACAGAGCTCCGGGGGAGAAACACTGGTTAGAACGACATGTATGAGGGATGCTTTTCCTCAGCGATCACACTATCTGAGGAAAGGGAAGAGAAAAGTATTGGGGAAGGAAGGAAGCTGCCTGGGAACTCTATGTTAGGTACCATCCCGGCATTTACCTGGTATGAATGAGAAAAAAACAGGGAAAACCTCACTCAAGGTAGCTAATCTCAAAAGGCTTTTACACTTTTTCGACAGAGTGTTCAAATATTGTGCATGAATATTATACTTCCCGTGAAACTCGACACTCTTTCTAACAAAGTAAAATTTCACATCTTTCGTAGTACCAAAGCTGAAACCGTTTGGGACATTAAACTTTCATCACATAAACAGAAAAATAAAATAATCATACAATGTTGTAAATTACAACCATTCTACAAAAGAAAAACAAACTATGTTTAAACTTTACCCTGTCAAAGGTTATTAGCATCCTTGTAGCAAATGCCGTAAGTACAAAGAACTTTCTACCCCCCCTTTTTTTTTTTACAGTGTACATATGTTACTGAATTCTATGACATGTTCTTAACCTTGACAATACTTATATTCACAAATAATAAAAACGGAATAACAATTAAAACCGCTATCCATATATATCTCATGTGTCAGAAGTGTGTATTCATTGTGAGTTAGGTTCAATGTGCGTGGTTTTTTGCATGCGTATTTTGCATTGCATAACTAGATATCAACACAAATATGAGCATAAGGTCATGATTAAATAGACATGCATGCATATTAAATAGATAACAAAGTCATTAACTTACTATAAAATTAACTTTGTTTAGACTTACTTTATTTGTTCTGGTTTTATTTAGGGGCGGACTGTCGTCGCAGATTAATGGAGCAGTGGACTACCATAAATAATTTGAAGATTCGCAAAATATATGAAGGCGAAACATTTCGTGGTATTATAGGGTAAGAAAAACGTGCACATGAACAAAATCCACGTGCATAGCTAAATATAAAGGTCATTTGTGCTATCAAGATTTGTTTGATCGAACCACTCTTTCCTTTTTAATGGAAACGACCGTGTTAATTTACTAAAATACTTATTTGTATTTTCGTAAATCATAAACTGATCCATTTAAATTCTATGATGTGACAATACAATTTCTTGTTAAAACAAATATAAATAGAACGGAAATTCGTTGAAGAAGAGAATGCCAAACATGACACATGCGATGATCTACACTGAACGCCATAAGCAAATGCTGCAACATTCCAGACTGTGCGTTCCGTCACTGGTTGCTGTTCAATTTCTCAAATTCTTGCGCTAGAGTACATGTCACAGTATAATACATGGTAGTCATGAGCACAAGATCCGCAATATGATATGCAGTAGTCGATGATGTGACGGCTTTGTTTTAAGCTTTGACGTTCCTTTGTCTTTAAGCAACCGATTGTATTTACATTTACGATACTGTGGCAGCATTTCTTTCCAAACGGGATTTCTCAATCATCTTACATCATTTTGTCTATTCCTTATTTTCCCTAACGAATCTTATACATTATGACAGATAAACAACAAAATTTGCATCCGTTATTCTAGGCAAAATAAGAATCTTTGTTTTGCCTAATCCTTGAGCCACCTAAAGTGGCGGGGAACAGAAAAAGGCGGAGGACCCCTGGAGCTCAGTTGTAAAGAACTCCCTTCCGGTGCACCGCATCCCTGATTCGAATCCAGTTCGTGCCAAGTGCGTTTGTGGTGAACAAACACTTCGGTAGATGAATTGCTTCAGTGTTAAAGTATATTTGAAACCATTTAAAAAATCATCATTGTCCGAAAATGTTCACGAGAAATTTTCATTTCGCACACAAAACAAAACTACTTCTTCAAATTGTTGTGAAAAGTAAACTAATAGATTTAAACAAAGACAACATAAACATAAAAAGGCGGCTTATTCTTCCAAATTTTATAATAGTGCATACTAGCACCATTTTGCGAAACTTTTCCCTCGTACTATACTATAACATTCATCAAATGCTAATTGTATCATGATTCTATTAAATTTATATAATGATTTTTAAGTTTATAGAAAAACTTATTTAGTTAATAAGTAATAAATTTTATAATTTATTTTTGATATAATTATCTATAATCTGAACCAGGAGGACATTTACGAAGGAACAGACCGGACTTCCCCCCCAAAAGTTCGGAACTCGACACACTTGTACATTTTCTTAGTAAAACTATACATGTTTAGCACACACACACACACACACACACACACACACACATATATATATATATATATATATATATATATATATATATATATATATATATATATATATATATATATATATATATATATATATAGTCTTCCAAAGAACTGCAAAAAAGTAAAAAGCTGTAACTTTGAAAGTACTACTTACAATTTTGTATTTTGTTTGTAATGTTTAGTGGAATTGTTAAAATTTTTGTTGGCAACAATGAGCGGATGTAAACGTTGACGTCATAACCGCAAATCACGTGACAAAGATGGCGTATACTCAAGAGAAAGCGCAATGTGTGGCGTGGTTTTGTGAGTTAAAATCTAGTGTTTTGGTGAGAAGAAAATTCCGACAAAAGTATCAGAAACAACCACTTGTAGGTTCAAGTATCAAGAGATGGTACGATAAGTTCCTAGCTACTGGAAGTGCCTTGGACTTGCCTCGTAGTGTAAGACCAAAAAACCAGTGTTGATGTGATTCATTAAGTGCAGGAAAGCCTGTTGCGAAGTGCAAAGAAATCGTTCAAACGCAGATCCTTGGAGCTGTGAGTGCCAATGACAACGCTACACAATATCGTTCGTAAGAAAATAAAGGCAAAGCCTTACAAGTTGAAACTTGTAAAGGAATTGACGGAAGAAGACTGTGACATAAGAAGTGAGTTTTGTGAAATGACATTCTTGAATTCCCGAAAAATGGATTGGATTTGATTCATCTTGAAATCCCCATACAGTCGACTGCTGTTTACGTTCCGGCTCATATGCATATATCCATGATTCGTCACCTGTTACAATCTTATATACGTCTTTTGAAGCACTGCCATTGCATAGCGTCAATTACCTGCTTCGCTGGGCTATTGAGCATTTGTGTGCCACCAATCGATGCGAGCTTCTTTTAGAGTTTTTGTCAAATTATGTGGGATCCAACGATTACAAAGCTTTCTCACAGCTAAATGATCATGTAATATTTTATATATGCTGGTGGAACTAATGCCTAGGGTTGTCTCAATCTCACAATATGTCACATGAAGATCTTGCAGTATTAGGTTTTGCACATCATTAATGTTTTCTTGAATAACAACTGATTTTGGACGACCTTCGCGAATTTCGTCAGTGAACGAATGGTGGCAACGAGTAAAATCGTTATACCAGCGTTTCACAGTGGCAAAGGATGGGGCTTTATCGTCAAATGTGAAAGTAAGTTGATCGATGCAGTCTCGTCTTGATAATCCATGCCGAAAGTCGAAATAAATCATCGCACGAAAATTTTCAAGAGTTCATTCCATTTTTCTGTTGTTACGCAATCTTCAAGTCATCGTAAACAACACAATTAAAGCTATTGACAAAACATTTGAAGTACATTATGGTCAACAATGTCAAACGTTTCTATGCAAACAAACAGTAGCGCTTAACTAAAATCAGTATTGCCAAGTCTCAAAATATAGATAGTGGCCCTCGTATTTGTACTATTTTTTTCTGTTAAAAACAATCTAATTTTATGATTTTTTTTCTGAGAATATAGATGTCAGTATGAAATTTACTTACCGTTTTTTTTTCGGCTGTAGGATAACACCCGTTCGACACTATATAAATAGTCTTGTTTTATTGCACCCCTCCTAATAAAAATTTCTGGTAACGCGTCTGATCTGAATGATAAATAGTTTAAATATGCGAGCGAAGTAGCTCAAATGGTAGAGCGTTGGCTTCGCATTCGGGAGGATGTGAGTTCGATTCCCGCTGCCGAACATCCTGATTGAGGTTTTCCAGAGTTTCCCTCAATCCTACCAGGCAAATGTCGGGATGCTACCTACTAAAACAGGCCCTGGCCGATACCTTCCCAAATCCTTTCCATTGCTGTTGTTGTTATTGTTAGATATCCAGTATAAAATAGCCTCAGAGCTGTATCTGGTATTTGTTAAATAAATAAATAAATAAATAAATCTGAGGGTACAAGCTTGAACGGAAAGGTATCATTAGGGGCGCGAGAGAAAAAAAAAGGCATGAAAACATTGTTCTAGAGCAGTGATTCCCAACCTTTTCTGACTGACGACACACTTTACCGAATGTCAAACACATCGCTATACATTTCCTTGATATTTTATTATAAATAATAATAATAATAATAATAATAATAATAATAATAATTATTATTATTATTATTATTATTATTATTATTATTATAGTGAAACCAACTAGTATTTATAATGACTTTATGTGACACGGACCATTATTGCTACCGATCTAAAGGTGTTGATTGGTACAGTCTGTCTCGATTTGAAATAATAATTATTAAATTCTTCATGATTTTTAAGTTCTAAAATTTCGCAACACACCTTAGAGGACTGAGAGACACACCAGAGTGTCGCGACACATCGGTTGAGAACCACTGCTCTAGAGTAGTGCTATTAAAATTCGAACAATTTTATCGAATATTGAAAACAAATATTCAGAAATTCGAACAATTCATGAAAATTATTGGAATAAAGATTGTTTGGTATAATTTTAACAATGGCAAGCCCGAATACATTTTTGGATCCAAAAATTCAATATAATTTAGTCAAAAAATTTCTTGTAGGTCTTATATCTGGAGAACTACATGCAGTGTAATAAAACCCAAACTATGACTTAACTCAGTACGATGTTCTTATTCCGTAGAAAATACGAAAACTCAATTTAGAGGCCATCCAATAATTTTGGGTCCCCTGATCCAATTTTGGACCAAAGAATCCATTATATTTTAATCAAAATTCTCTTCTAAGCCTTATATCTGGAGAACTACATATAGTGTAGAAAAACCGATACTATCACTTAAGTCAGTATGGTGTGCTTATTCCATTAAAAAAAAACGAACATTTAATTAAGAGGCCCTTTAACATTTTGTGGGCCCTGATCCAAAAACTAATAGTTGGCCAAGATGTCAATCTTTAGATGAATTTTTTGGACCATTCCTAAAATTCTTGTTGAAAATATTTTTCTATTACAGGCTTTCAGACGTTGTAATTCCAAGACGATCGTCATATATAAGATATAAAACAAATATACGGATTCGTTAATTAAAAAAAAAAAAAAAAACGTGTTTGAAATGCAGCCTTGAATGTATACAACTGATCTTAAAAGCGACAATGCATCTGTAATAGGCAAGTCACGGTTCATTCACCTCTTTTAATAAAGCGACTTTATGTACATTTGTTGACAAAAAAAAAAAAAAAACAAAAAAAAACAAAAAAAAACTCTGTCCTCTTTCTTTGAACCATATCAATGAAACATGTTGCATCGTTACTTCGACACAGACTGACAAATATATTAGTACATCTTAGGAAGTTCGTGTCCTGTTTTCTATTAGAAATTTATTACGAAAGATATTTCTGTTACTTGTGTGCTGACATCTATTGACAGTTATATATACGTATATTTTTTATTTATTTATGCAGTCTTTTTATTCTGTTTACCTTTATTTGGAAATTGATGCAGCCTAATGTAAAAATATTTATGTATTTTACTATTAATATATACAGCAAATGGAAGATGCCTTATGTTTTTATAAAGGTTATATTTTGTATGTATGCAAGATAGATCAGTGACCGAACTTTACAGGTGTTTTTTTTTTTAATTTTATGTTTATATATGGTTAACCTGATTGACACCTGCTCTTCTTGGAATATAAACTAAGTGCGGTGCATTGAAAATTGAAATAAATAATACATTTGTTTTAACAAATACACATTTGAATCCGGAAGTTAAAGGGTATGGTACGAATTGATTCAAAATTGTGACGCATTTAAAGAACCGAAACATACGGTCAGGGTCAATTTAAGCATATCAAAGACCTGTCGGCAGAATTGACTTGGACATTATCTTTCTAAACCAGTAATGGTCAAATGTTGGCCCGCGGGTATGTTTCTTCTTGGCCTGCGAATACTAATGAAGAATGGATGATTTGTTCCTTTTTTTGAAGAAGTCCAAGCGTAACAGGAATGTATAACTAACCATTATATTGTATCTGAATCCATACCTGATTTTTAAGTTTGAAAATGTAGTATTGATCCATCTCCTCAAATTTCAAATAACTTGGAATACGAACGAAAAATTGGGGGCACGGTGGCTCAGTAGTAGAGCGTTCACCTCCGGTACTTGATTTCCTTCGTTCGAACCCAGCTTGCGCCGTGTGGACTTCGTGGTGGACAAACATCGTGCTCGTGGGTTTTCTCGGGGTTCTCCCGTTTCCTCCCACTTTCTTCGTTCCACCATTTCATTCATTTCTCATCATCATCGTCTCCTTTATCCTAACCAGCATAACCGTGCGACGTAAAACTTAAAGATTTCATTTCATTTCATTTCACGAACGAAAAATTCGAACAAATTTTGCCTTGGAAAATGAATGCTGCTTTGCAATCTGAACGCCCAGCCAGGCGCGAACCCAAAGTAGTACCTGTTCAATATTACATGCCAATACGTCTATGTAGTATTGAATAGGCATTATTCTGCACCCCAAAATGCAATAAGTAATTGTAAAATATTTCCATCTGTATTTACAGAAAAAATATAGAACCAGATTGTTTTTATAAGAGAAATAACACGGACAGTGGCGTATTTACGATTTTGTTTCGGGGAGGGCTTTGCTAACTTTCGGAGGGGGCTTTGCCTGAAAATGTGAAAATTCTGCAAGATATTTCATATACTTTACTATAGTAAGATTTCGGGGGAGGTGCTTAAGCCCGGAAGCCCCCCTAAATACGCCACTGAACACAGATGAAGTGTAAGATCAAATTTTCATGCTACATTAATTATTTCCCTGTTGAACAAGTATAGTTTTAGAGAATCGATTTATAAAGTATTATGAAATGAAATGAAATTTCTAAGTTTATGTCTCATAATTATATAAGACATAAAAGGATTATGAACCAAGGCTATGGAATACGGTAGTTACTGTATAATAAAAATGGTCGAATAAATGCGTCCGGGCCTTGACTCATTTTACTGGGTCATCGGTTCACCCCGTGAAAATAAATATATATAATTTGCTTATTTACAAACTTATAATGATTCTTTACATGAGTTTTTTTTACCTGCGCGGTTTCCAGAAACCCGCAAAATTTGCCTCACGTAATTTCCATGTTCGATATAGAACGTACTAATTTCAACAACTTTTCTCATGAGAAGAAACAAGTCTTCAGTGACAACCATATTAACAAACTTTGATCTGACTTCTGTTCTGAAAATTGTTAGTAGGAACAGCATACATTAAAAAGTTGGTTGAAAGAAAAAAACTGCCAGGGACCGACTGATTAGTGTGGAATCCGAGCCACATGACCTCCCTCCGGGAATCGAACCCGGGTCTTCCACGCCAAAGGCGCGTACGCTACCCGCTTAGCCACGATGGAGCTCTACAGTATAGATAAGATTTTATGTATTAACTCACTTTCTAAATGCAAGAAAATGGCTCTTATTTCCTTGCGGCCAGCACTATTGTAAATTTAATGTCTACTTGTCTCACACCAAATCCTCTTTAAGCATAGTTTCTATAATAGATAGCAATAATTATAGTATATCGTTAATACACTTGTACAGTGTGACCTTCTGGTGCTAATAATAAGGCACCATAAAGTAAAACAATAAATACTTTCACGAGTTTAACTGCAAAAAAAAAAAAAAAAAAAAAAAAAAACTAATACAGTACTCTTCGTAAATCTTAAATATTAACATTGATTTTGAAGAAGCACTTGATATTATAAATAATTATACGTTTCTGTTTCAACAATTATTTGTTAAATGTGTAAAAAAAAGCGTATTTTTCAAAAGAAAAAATGTATTGTATACAATATTGATATTAGAGATTAGCTAACTGCATCTTAAGGTGTACCACAAGGTTCTGCTTTTGGTCCTCTGTCATTTACATTATTTATAAATGATATTCTTTTTATGGATTATTATTTTAAAGCAAATTTATTGCTATTTATAGAAGGTTTACCAAATTTAAACATGTAAAAAATATTAGTACAATCGCATTTGATTTCAGCATAGTGAGAATGGAAAAGTAAATCTGTGTATTGATAATTATATTAATGATATATGGGAATAAAAAATACATAAATTCGAAAAGCCATTTGTCAATTGATTGAAGCTGAATGTTCCTTTTCACAACATTGAGGATATATGAGGAGGAACTAATTACTTATGATGAACCAATACTAACATTTGAATACAAGACACACACCACTACCGGGGATCGAACAACAGATAACGTGCACAGAAAGAAAGCTCCACCTGGCCAATTCACCACAAAAGGTTCTAAATATTAGACTTTATTTGACACAAAACTACTGACGATTTAAAAGAATGCAACATCAATGTCTCTATCGTCATATTGAGATGATCTAAAGCTATCCAACATTATGCTTACACTTTGGAGAGCTTATCAATAGTGTAAAATGTGGAACAAAGTGTATGAAAATCAAATAAGCTTTAACTATTTTCTTTTAGTTTAATTCAGGAATGCACGAAGAATTCCCATAATATGGAAAGAATATACCACTTTCGCTCACAAGGAAAGTGATTTAGCTATGTTTTGATTTCGCGAAACATAATTTAGAGAGTCAACTTTGGGGAACTTATTTCGAGGGAAGATTAGTGGAAAATTCTTTTATCAGCTGAATCGAGAACTTTGGTAATAAATAAATAAATAAACAATTAAATAAAATCATTAATAAATTAATAGAATAAATAAATAAATCAGCAATAAAATTTATTATTAAAATAAATAAATAAACACGAAAACCAATTTAGTACCTAAATTACTTATTTAATGAATATTATTCAATAGTTGCCAACAATTTTTTGGATATCAAAAAGCAGTTTTGTTATGTTTCTACTTCGATAAAATAATTGAGGAACATTACCTTAGAGATAAGGCCAAGAAACTCAACCGAAGTTCTTCAATTAATTTCTGTAGCTAAAAGTCAGAGACTTGAATAGTATTTCTGAGATATTACTCATTAACCTATTTCTGTTACCAGACAAGGAACAGGCAATTTAGCTAGCGTATACATGTATGGTTATCCACAAGAGGGAGAACGAGACAGAACTTTTTCAATAGAAACAGATACATTTTCTGAGGTGAAATATAACTATCCGAGACGAAACAGCCTTAAATTCTGTCTTTTAGACAACCCTATACGCAGTACACATGCAACTATAAGCTTAATTTTTGCATACCTTGTTGGTACTATTGTGGCTTTGAGAGAACAACAAGGGGGTAAGGGGCACAATGCTTCTGTAGTAGAGCACTTACTTCTGGTACGATCCTGGGATACGTGGGGTCCTGGTACAATCATCGGCCAAGAAAGTTTGTGAAGGACAAGGTCGCGTCCGTGAGTTTTCTTAGGATACTCCCGTTTCATTCCGCATTCTCATTCCACCAATTCATTTATCATTATTTACTTGCTTTAACTATCCGTCCCCCTTAGCCTAATGAGCATAATAGTAGAATGATCAACTGAATTTCATTGAAAGAACAACTAAAATTTGTAGTACAAAAATGGAGACACAAAATGTCAGTGAAAATTAGCAAGTGTGGATAAATAAGCAAATCTCGTTTCGTAATCGATAGGTTCTGGGATCAAATCTTATAGCCAGGTTTCATGACTAAGGCTTTTTCTCGTTTTTCTACAGTATAAATAGCCAAATACTGAAAATATTTCGTTAAATATATAGGCCCAGGATGAATTCCACGAAAGAAACAGGTTCCAATTTTCACTGCTAGTGTGTTTTAGAGTAAACTTTCTTTACTACCGTAGCTATATCTATAGTCTTGATAATAGATAAATCAACAAATAAAATTATTAATAATTTGATAAAATAAATAACTAGAGATGAAAGTTAATTTTCTGGATTGTTAAACTCAATGAGTCAAGCTAGGGTTGCTTTTGGAAATTTCTTTGTTAATTAAACACTCGGACGAAAAAATGAAAGACGCTTTTTCAGGTCAGCCATCCAGAATGAGGTTTTCCTGGGTTTTACTCATTCAAACCAGGCAAATGCCGGGGCAGTACCTAACTTATAGGCCCCAGGTCGCTTCCTTACTTTCCCAATCCTTTCTTCCTTCCCTTTCCTCGGGTAGTGTAAAAATGAAAATGAAATGAAATCTTTAAATTTTACATCCCACTTTTATGCCGGCTAAGCTAAAGGAGACGGTGATGATGAGAAATGAAGGAAATGTTGGAGTGAAGAAAGTGGGAGGAAACGAGAGAACTCCAACAAAACCCAGGCACACGCTGTTTGTTCTCCAGAATGTTCACTTGGCGCGATCTGGAATCGAACCAAGGACCCTATGTACGAGAGATGAACGCTTTACCACTGAGCAACTGTGACCGTCGGATAGTGTGATCGCCGAGGAACGTCATTCCTTATACGTGACGGGCTAAAATGGCCATAGATGCCGAAAGCCCAGAATTCTAATTCCTAATCCTAATCCTAGTGACAGTCTAACATGGCCATAGATACAGAAAGCCCAGAAATCTAATTCCTAATCCTAATCCTAGTGACAGTCTAACATGGCCATAGATACCGAAAGCCCAAAAATCTAATTCCTAATCTTAATCCTAGTGACGGTCTAACATGGCCACAGATACCGAAGGCCCAGAAATCTAATTCCTAATCTTAATCCTAGTGACGGTCTAACATGGCCATAGATACCGAAAGCCCAGAAATCTAATTCCTAATCCTAATCCTAGTGACAGTCTAACATGGCCATAGATACAGAAAGCCCAGAAATCTAATTCCTAATCCTAATCCTAGTGACAGTTTACATGGCCATAGATACCGAAAGCCCAAAAATCTAACTCCTAATCTTAATCCTAGTGACGTCTAACATGGCCACAGATACCTAAGGCCCAGAAATCTGATTCCTAATCTTAATTCTAGTGACGGTCTAACATGGCCATAGATGCCGAAAGCCCAGACATCTAATTCCTAATCCTAATCCTAGTGACGGTCTAACATGGCCATAGATACCGAAAGCCCAGAAATCTAATTCCTAATCTTAATCCTAGTGACGGTCTAACATGGCCATAGATGCCGAAAGCCCAGACATCTAATTCCTAATCCTAATCCTAGTGACGGTCTAAAATGGCCATAGATGCCGAAAGCCCAGAAATCTAATTCCTAATCCCAATCCCCTGTTTATTAGAGAAAGAAGTTTCAAATACACCTGTGAAGCTGATTTAGAATAGAGTAGAAACAAACTGTATTGAAACGTGGGAAAGAATTTTAGTAGGAGATTTGATGGAAGTAAAACGAACATTGACGAAACCTAGTACACGGCTGCTGTAGTCTGAATCGCTAAGTACTGGTATTAATCTGCTTGGTAAAGTAAAGTGAGAAAACACTGAATTGCGTGCAGTAAATTGTACTGTACATGAGATAAGAGTAAGAAAGTTTTAATATATTAAGTTTCAAACTTACCTATTGTTCTTTATCACGCAATAACCACACGAATACAGGAGGTTTACTATTTCCTAACTCAAAGAGTATTTCCGACTGAGTTTAAACCCCCAGCCTTCGGTGAATTAAGACAAATCAGAATTGTCTGCTTCGCACAGTTGTCATATTGTTACTATTCAGACGGTATTAAAATTTCGTCAAACCAAACACAACACTACTCACTGGCTGATCGCTCTGCACACACTTGGCAACTGAGCAACAATAATACTTCCTACCAATAGACAGACGACTTAATTTGATTGGGTGACTACCAGCCGGTTTCACCAATAAAATTTCTAGCGTAAAGTAGGTCAAATTAAGTCGCGTGGACTGTTCTAGATGGGATGCTGGAAGGTTTGAAAAGGACGAACTGGTCAGGGATTCATTAAACAGAGAAGTGTAACTTGTTGTGTATATTACAGGTTACCCGTGATGGCATCTATTTCTATCTGTTCGTGTATAACACAGTAAACTACCGAGTACCTGCCTAATGTGGCGGAAGGGCACGCCGGATAGACCGGAGTTTTATGAACTCATTTTTTTGCTGCACCAATACCAAAAGACAAAGTTTTTATACCAAAACTCATAGTTATAATACAGTACGTATTTTCTTGTTTCTTATTTGGCTCTGTCCTGGTAGTTTATAAATGTTTATTTACCGTACTGCACGTTTCAAGAATTTATTAGAGAAAAAGTAAGTTAAAGAATACGTACAATACATATAAACTGTTCACATTTTAACATTTATTCTGTAGTGCCTAACTTAAATGCAGGAAACATAAAACCAAACATTAACGTAAACCGTAGGCCTAATTTTTTTAAACATAATTGACTCAAACTGATTTTACAGTACATAGATATGAAAAGGTAGTTCTAAGATAAGAGTCAAAACTTATAGTTTTTCGTTTTTGAAAAAGTCCTTAATAGATGACTGCTTCTGCATTTTAGCTCTCTTCCGCGATGCAATGTCCCTCCACTTAAGAGGCCTCATACCGGCGAAATTAAAATACCGCTAATATTACAGTAATTATGTGATATCTTCAAGTAGATAAAAGATAATCGAAATGTGGAACAAGACCGCCCTAGACAATATCATTTTACATGAGATACCGTTATCACGACTCACTTATCTGCTTTCGATTTCGAGCCATTTTGAAAATCGGCATTTATTTTCGCGTTTGTAAACGGCTGAAAACTGAAAGCCACTAGGTGACTTGTGATAACGGTACCTCACGCAAAATATTATAGTCTAAGGCGCTTTTGTTTCACATTTCAATTATCTTTTATCTATTTGAAGATATTACATAATTACTGTAAAATTGGCGGTATTTTAATTTCACCGGGATGAAGACTCTTAAGCAAACAGATAATATCAGCTAGCGTCGCTTCCTCCTGCTGATTGATATGCTGCAACGCTGCTTCCATTGTCTTGAGCCCTTCCGAACATGGGCGCCCGAAGAAAAGTTTCTAGAGGGGGGCCAAACTTCCTGGTTGCTATATTACATTTGGTATTTTTTATTTGTATTAAGAAAATCTTAAGAAATTTAATATATTTTCGTAAGCCAGAGGGGGCCCCGGGCCCCACCCTGCCTTCCCCTTCGGGCGCCCATGCTTTCGAATGTGGGATGAGATGTTGCCAACGCAACGCCTTGCCTTCCTCATTTAATTACGATAAAAGAAAACTAGGCCGGATAGTCGCGAGTCGGGTACTCTAGAGTCTACTGTACAAACAAAAAACAGCGCGTTTTAGATAATTCTGCTTCTAACAGGGAGCAGGGGCTATTCCCATATTTTAATTAACGATTTCGTAATATTCCAATGTGAGAAAATAACTAAAACGTTTGAAATGAATTTTTGAACATGGGTCGAGTTTAGTTTCTATCATTTCACTTTGGTTGAAATGCATACCCTAAGGGAAAAAATAAAAGAAGTTGAAATTTACTTCCTGTGTGAAGGAGGGTCATCTCAGATAAGGATGCATGGCCTTTTTGATCGCCAAGTTTCCTTCAACAAGGCTGTAGCTACCGGCCACTCAGTCTCTCTAAACTTCAAATCTGAAAACCAGTGGCGGATCTAGAAGGAAAAAACGGGGGGCAGTCACAATCCAGACTATGATAGATATATCATGAGTTTACTATAAACTTTTGAAAATATATAAATAATAGCTTAAATTATTTTTGCCACTCAAAAAACTGGGTGGGCCTAGCCCCCCGGCCCTGGTCTGGATCCGCCACTGCTGAAAACGCTTTACAGGAGTTCGGTTTATTTAAACTTCTTTACCATATTTACACTTTCTGTCCGTGTCCGTGTCCGTCCGTCCGTCCGTCCAGATCTCGAGAGCTACTTGATGAATTACCATCAATTTTGACCAGGATTACAAGGTCAAAAAAAAAAATAATAATAATAGGAATCGAGTTCTTTGATGGAGGTGATTTGTACGAGGTTTGTTCAAAAGGAAACAGAACTTTTGCTATGACATCTGAATTGCACATTGTACAATATTTTAAGCAATGTCTTCCTCACAGTAGTCCCCTCTTCCTGTCATTTTGTTTAGAAAGCATCCTGGAACGCACTTTCTGGGATCGTGTGCAGGTCTCTCTTCATAGTGTCCTGAATCTCCTAGGTCTAGGTCCGGAGAATAGGGTGGATGGGACACAACAAGAGTGTGATATTTTGACAGATAACTGCGGATAAGGAACGAAGTGTGTGTAGGAACATTGGCACGGTGCATTATCGAAGTCTGATTTTCCCACAACTTTGGCCTCTTCTCGCGCACACATCCCTCAACCGCGCTAAAATGTCCTGGTACAACTGTTTGTTTACCATCTGACCGCGTGATACAAATTTATAATAAGCAATGCCTCTTCAATCAAAAAAAAAAAAAGTCATGTTGATTTTTGACAGACTCATGCATGCTTTATTTTGGACGAGAAGACCCTGAATCTATTGAAAATCAATTGAAATGTCTCTGTAAATGTTTTGTCAAGTTTGTAGCAAAATTTCACACAAACATGTTATTCTTCAAACTCTTTCATTGTTATTGTATGACTAATTAGATGAAGAGCTTGTGCACGTGCTCACCTCTGCGGCTGTAGTTCGGTGAATAATGCTCATAGCGAAACGAGGCAACTGGCAATTTGGTCTCTAAACCGGCCGGTTGGCGCACTATTTCAAAAGTTCGGTTTCTTTTCGAATACACCTCGTACATCGGAAATGGTAAAAATCAACCATTTTTGGTTTTAACATTGATTACTATAGAGCTAAAACGGCTCTATAGAGAATACATTTCATCTCCATCACTCTCTATTAAAACCGGAAGTGATAGAAATCTACTACATCGACTTCCGGTTTCCGTATTATTCAACTTATTGCAAAAACGATAAGAGAAATAACGAGAAGCGGTTTCTTTGGAACCGATTACGCGTTCTAAGAATATTTGCCACCTTCTCTCTTAGCCCTGTATTCAAACCGGAAGTGATAGAAATCAACCACTTCCGGCTTTGACATTGATTTCCATAGAGTATAAACGATAATAGGTAAAGATGAAAGGTTTTCTGTAATCCATTAAACATCCCAAGAACATATCCCATCTCCACTCTTATCTCTCTACGAAAACCGGAAGTGGTATAAATCTACTACCTCTTCCGGTTTCAGCAATGCCGTGCCGTAGAAAATCATTACCCGGGGCGAGAGTATACGACGGCGCCCCGTACATATGAGTGAGGTCGACAGACTAGCCGCGAAGCGTGAGAAAATTTTCAAAAATAAACCCTGCTTTTCCTTGATTTTGACCATTTTTTATTACTTTTCCCCTTTCATTATATATATATATATATATATATATATATATATATATATATATATATATATATATATATATATATATATATATATATATATATACAGGGTGTTCATTTATTATGTAGCCAAAATTCATTGGTGAAAATCTCACACTAAAACAATATAAAAAGTTCATATGAACATAAGGCTAAAATCGCGTTGTTTCAGAGTTACGAGATGCCGAAATCGAGAGAATTGTAACTTTGAGGCTGTCTAGTTCGAAAACTATGAGAGATGTCAACGGCAGTTAAAGAAATATTAGAGGAAATAGTACACTGTCCATCTAAGTAACCATGTTTCAAAGTTGGGACGTAACGGCGCAATGGATTTTATAGAGGGATCTGTGGTATAGGTTCCGCTCTTTCTGCCCTCTCTCTAAAATCATATGCGCCCGTACAATCCAACTCTGAAACATGGTTATTTAGATATACAAATATTTCTCTAACCGCCGTTGATATCTCTCATAGTTTTCGAGCTAGGCAGCGTGAAAGTTACAATTTTCTCGATTTCGGCATCTCGTAACTTTGAAACAGCGCGTTTTTCGCCTTATGTTCATATGGAATTTTTATATTGTTTAGGAGCGAGGATTTCACCAATGGATTTTGGCTACATAATAAATAAACACCCTATATATTTTCATTTTTTTAAACCCACATTTTGCGCCCCTTACTTCCGCTCCCGGGGTCGTCGCTCCTCTCGCCCTCCTATGGCACGGCACTGGGTTTCTGTGTGAAAATATCACGCCATATAAAGCAAACTGTATCACGTGATATAAGTACACGTGACATTGTTGCTTGTTATCATATTAAGTTTGAGGTTGAGCTATAGTATGTTGCATCTTATGATCTAACAGTTGAAAAGCGCCAATCCTGGCTCGATAAGCCATCTTGAGAAGGGCCAGTCCTGGCGCTATGAGCCAAACTCGAAAAGCGCTGGTTACGCTAGTTCGATTCCGTGGCTGGGTAGCCAAACTTGAGGCGTAACGAAATTTCCCTTAAAATCCTGGCTATGGGAACCGAACCTGAAAAGCGCTACCTTGCGTCTTATATTACCTTAAGTTTGTATCCGTAGCTGACATTAAAGAAACGAAGGAAAAGAAGGAAAAAAAAAAACATTGGGTCGCCGTTAATCCTTCTTATACTATAATTTATAGACCAGTAAACACAACGCTACTTACTCCAGATTCTTGTACACTACTTGCGTTGTCAATGCTAAGGAAAAGACGAGAAAAGAATGAAAGAAAAAAAAATCATTTAGGATAACACCATATATCTTGCATCTCTGTTTATTTAACTTTCCTTGTAATAAACGTATAACAAAAGACTCTCATTGACATTTATGATCGTGGATAGCTAGATTCAGGGAAAGAAAAAAAAATCTTTGTATTCCGTTTAAGTTTCTCAAACCTTTTAACGCCAACACCACTCAAAGCTAAATAACAATATAAAGTAAGCCGCACTGTACTAACAGTAAGAGAGTTGTTTACATTTCTAGACAATAGCACAAAGTCCTTGGTAGGCTACTTCACCAGAGGAAAATTACCAATTACATTACCACTCGTGAACATCTCATTGCAAAGAAGAGACCTACGGCTGCGTCGATTAACCTTCCCCCTTTTAGTACATAACTTCTCCACTTCACCCGCATCCAACTGCTAAGAGGGCATTTCCCTCAACATTTACTATTAGCAGCGGCGGTAATAACATTAAACTCTGTAGTACATTATGGGGAACACAAAACCAGCCAGTGAAATTAGACTCGACTTCTGACACTCCCGCATTGAAGTACGAGTGGTATCGTACACCCACCGTCTTAACGTGCCTCACTGATCTAGTGAGCAACATCACAATCAAACGTAACAGGACAACTCGAGAATGCAAACTTAGGGTGCGGCGACTTAATGCTTAGATTGAAAATTATATAGACATACTTATGTATATAGTTATTGATAAACAATACGGAATGCCCGCTGCTAGACAGACATAAACTAGCCATCGCTAATCAATTTCTAATTTATCAAATAGAATGCCTGAGAGAATAGACAATACGGAATACCTGTTGCTAACATACATGTGTTAGATGGCAGCTGGTAATATATTATACATCTAGACAACTCTAAGAGATGATTTTTATTCAGAGCAAGAGAGAAACGGCTTTGATATCAGACTACCCCAGCTGGCGTATGATTCAACTTACTGGATAGAGACTCACTCTCGTTTACTCGGACATATTACGGACAAAACTCATTTCGGACAATATTATGGACATTATAAACTGACTCGGATAATATATATATATATATGTATACACCAAAAAAACTGAGAATTATTGAACGTATATTATTGTTTGTTCATAAGTAATCTGTAGTAAGATAATAAACGCACGAAGACATTAATATGACGTTAAATGTTATATTTAAAACAATTTGGACAACTATAAACGGTGGACAATTTCTTCCGCAACTTCCCGGATGATACCAGTTTCTTCACAAAACGGAATAAAAGGAAATAGACATATTTACCTAATAGACAGTTACTAAAGCTCACCCGACCGTGGTTTCACTTTACGAATAGGGACACTGAGGAAACACTGTGAAACAGCACTCCAGGGTGACGACCGGTCCTGACGACTCCTCCAACATCTCACCATGTGTACAGCCATAACCTCGGCGTGGATTGATCACACCCCCTCCTTGGTTAACAGCAAGCATACGTTCCACTGCTATCTCCACCAGGTAGACCAACAATCACTGCAAAGCTGCTGCAATGTTCATCCTCACAACAGCGACTACAGTTAGACACATTAAATTCCGGAGAGGCAGGCTGAGCTGACAACAAGTAATATAGGACGAAGTCCCTTGCCAAGAAAACGTAGTAAGGGTGGATGGAAATTTTACAACGTCAAGAGAAGGAGGCCATACATCAATCGAGTTCAGTCTCGGAGACAGCACAAAAGGGATTTCTGAACTTCAGCTTTCATCACATTAACAGTTAGGAAATATCTAACCAATCCCAGCCGTACTCCAAAACACACAGGTCGGGTATGCGACGAATCACTCAAGAAACTTCAACAAATTTGAATGAGAACCGTTTGTCCATTGACAGTCCAGGAACAATTAAGTTCCACAAAAGCAAGTATGACAGTAACCAGTAATACGTCAGACACACACACGCTGAACAAGTTTTTGACGAATCCTTTCTTTTAAATCACCACGTATTCATTCCTCCAATATATTGTTTAACCACAGCGAGACTTAAGAGGATATCGATAATAAAATAACGACCACCTATTACATGGTTCACTGTAAATTAATATCCAAATTATGGACAATCGTGCTTCTCACCACACCACGGCCATATTCGCAGTTCGTAGTACAAAGAAAAGGTGAACCAGAGGGGGCTCTCCGCAGCCCTCTCACTTCCGGATTGGTCATTCCATACTACGCATCAGAGCGTAGAATGGAAATAACAGATTTTATAATAAAACAAATATAACTAAAGGAGAATAAAAATTATATAAACGAGCATTTATATATGCAGATTCATAATAATCCTTTCGTTTTACATGAAACACAAAAATTTAAATTACTTCAAACGATCCGAGCTACTCTCAAAAGCCGCTCAATGCAAACCATAGATATACAAAGAGAAATAGCATACTACATCTACACGCACTAGTCCAATTGTCGACCATCTTGAATCCTTCATGAGAGTCGAGAATTGAGAAAATATAATAAGAAATAATATTAGCTGAGAGCTGATTGAACATTTCCGCAAATATTCTCTTTGAGAAAATGTAACGCTCAAAGAGGAACGTTACATCCACCCAGAGGACAAGAAAAAAAAATTCTCTCTCGTTTTTTTTTACCCTATATATTGTTAGTTAGAAGTTATTTATATGGATAATTTCGAAGAAGTTCATCTCTTCGTTCTTTGGAACAGTTGAATTTCTTCAAATTATGAAAATTCTGCGTTCCCACACTTTCCCCAGTGAGGGTATGCAAAATCACTGAGTTTTTCAGAACCCTTCTAGCCAAGAAAGGGCCCGAGAAACATTTCATATATTTAGCAAATTCTCCTTTAACCGAAGAGGAAAGATGGTGAAGTTTAACCATTACTAGGTCTCCTTCTTCTAACTTAACCTCCCTTCCTGTTCGTTTCAAAGATTTCTTAGTTTTATTAGTAACTTTAGGATACAATGTAATATGACGATCTTGGGTAGGTGTCTTCTCTAGAACACCAGGCCAAGGAAAATTCTTTTTAAATGCTTCAATAGCAGAATAAGATAAAAATAGCTCTGCAGGCGTACAATCAATGCTACTACATAATGAATAATTTAGGAGTTCCTGACATCGCTTCAGTACAGTACTCCACTTAGAATGATTACTATGACACTCTAAACGAATAATTCGGTTGAGTTCTTTATGGCTCCTTTCTGCCAAACCATTCGAAGACGGGGAATAACTAGACGTTAACACGGATTTCATATTATGCTCCTTACAATAGTCCTGCCAGAGGCGCGAGATAAACTGTGAACCTTTATCCGAGACAATGGCATTAGGATAAGGGAACAAATAAAAATAATTCCTTTCCAACACTGAAATTATACCTTTAACATGAGCAGTCTTTAAAGGAAAGAAACAAACAAACCTAGAATAAACATCAATAATAGATAAAATATAATAATAGCCATTACTAACTGGGAGCCTCCCAACGAGATCTACCGCTAGGCGGTCGTGAGGTCGACTAGCTTGTATATGAATTTCTTCTTTAAGTATTACCTGATTGGCGAACTTTGTCTCAGCACAATCAAGACAATCTCTAATATACTGTCGAATTGACAGTCTTTGTTTCTTCCAATAAAATAAAGAACGACATAAAGACATACATTTCCTAGCTCCAAAATGACCACGTGAATGGACTATTCCAATTATTTCTTTTATTAACTCTTGAGGAATAACCAAAAGCCATTGGTTCGAATTCCTATGCTTGAAATATAACAAACCTTGATAACAAGTGACATGTTTTGAGGAACTATCCAATAAAGACCTTAACTTAATACAGAAGTCGTCGTACTTCTGCTTTTCCCTGACTTTCTCCAGGTTGAAAAGAGACGAATCTTGAACAGACAAGAAATTGACATGATACTCTTCTAACTTCGAAGGCACTTCCGGTGGATTTCTACTCAATGTATCCGCGACAAAATTCAGACTCCCTGGACAATGCTCGAAGACAAGGTCAAACCTTTGTAATTTAAGATGCATACGAGTCGTCCTAGTATCTAAGTTCTTCATAGAAAAAGAATGAGTGACTGCAGCATTATCCGTATGAATATACGCAGTTCTTCCAAGAATATATTGTGAAAAACGTTCACACAAAAATAAAACAGAGAGCAATTCCAACTGAAAAGAAGACAATGAAAGTTCGTGAGGTTTGACTCTACGACTAGCGTAGGCGATGATATTTGGATGATCAGACCCATCGGGGTACTGTGCCAGAAAACCAGCCAAATTCTCAGAACAAGCATCCGAATGGATGTGAAATGGCAAATTGAAATCTGGTTGTCCCAACGCAGGTGGATTACTGACGATTTCCCGCAATTTATAAAAGAGATCCAAAACTTCAGGAGTGAGTTTGTACTTAACATCCTTCTTAATAAGATCGTACAACGGAGAAGTAAGAGTCGAATAATTGGGAATGAACCGCTGTCGCCATCCCAATAATCCTAGAAATTGACGCATCTTTTTCTTGGTTTTCGGGATGGGATAGCAACGGATTGGCTCATTATGACGTGGGTCAACTTTAACAGTCTGACCACTAATGATATGTCCCAAGAAGTTCACTTCCGTCAGAAGGAAACGACACTTCCGGAAATTCAGGGAAAAATTCCCACGTTCAAAAATTTCGAACACACGCTCCAGATGGGCGAAGTGTTCGTCTAGAGAAGTGCTAGATATTAAAATATCGTCCAGAAACAAAGTGACAAAATCTTTAGTACTTTGATCGAAGTAACTATGCATGACGCTCTGGAAAATAGCGGGCGCACTCTTGATTCCTTGAGGTAAGACCATCATTACGTATTGTCGCCCTTTATAAACAAAACTCGTACAGGGGTATGACGAAGGATGGAGACCTACGCCATAGTATCCTGACGAACAGTCAAACTTCGAAAAGTATTGCGCTTTCGCTACACGGTTCAATATATCACCTATTGGTTCCACCTGAGCCTTAGGAGCTCGGACACGGTGGTTCAGTAGGCGAAAATCAATTACAGGTCTAACAGCACCAGACGCCTTGCGAACACAATGCATGGGGTTCCGGTACGGTGAGGTCTGTTCACGGGCTATGCCTAATTCAATCCATTTTTGTAATTCTGCCTCAAATTCCATTTCCATGGATTTTGGCACAGAATAACACGGTCCTACGACAGGTTCTTCGTCAGTTAATTCTATCTTGTACAAAGGCGTTCGTATCCTACGAGGATACTCGCAGAAAATATTACGATATCGGAGTAACAAATTATATAAACGTTGCTTAACGTTAGTATCTAAATCTTCTCGAGATGAGATATAATTCTGAATTTCAGTTTCTGAAAGGTTAGATTCAGGAACTATATGCACATCTGACACAGAAAAGGTAACTGGATTTTCTACTGAAGGAGGAACCTCTAAAATGTTGACATCAGAACACAAAAGTTCGGAAGGAAGCGATTTCTGCTCATCGGATGGCCATTCAGTCCTCCCGGTCTCAACCTTGTTCGAAGACAAAGCTACTATAAGAATACTAGGTTGATTAGTCGGAATTACGACATGACTACCAGCATTATCACGCAATCGGATTTCTTTCCTCTCCCTGTCGATAACAGCTTTGAATTTGTCTAAGAATGGACAACCCAAAATAAGATCTGTTCGAAGATATTTTATGACAAACAACGGGATATCAAATAAATGACCCTGAATATTTAAACTAAATATCTGGACACCTTGAACCGAAAACTTCTCTGCACCAGCAAAGGCACCTAACGACAAACCAGTATATGGTCGCAATTTAGCAGATGAAAATTTTAATTTTAACTGCTTCCAAATATTCCAGTCCAAAAGGCATAAATCTGATCCACAGTCAATAGTACAGGTTAATTGGACTCCGCCAATGTTTCCTTTAACAACGGGGGAAGAAGAAAAATAATAGTCGGGCTTTTCTTTTTCTTCATCCTCCTCAACTACAAAGTTTACGTTAAATGATATGACATTATTACTCTCGTTATTATTTACATCTCCAGATAATGACTCCACCAAGACATTGTAAGTTTTGACGTTAGTTTCCGAATCATTATCTACGGGGACTGGAGAAATACAGCAGTCGGTTCCCCCCGTATTCGGAAAAGACTGCAACCTTAGTTTTCCGAAGGAGATGAAGGTTGATCTTCCCTTGGATTGGAAGATGCTTCATCTCGTCTCCTATCATTATTTTGATATCTTCCGTTACGTCCTCGATTTCTTCCACGATAACGGTTTCTACCATTTCCTCGATATCGATTATTATACTGATAATTATTATTGTTATTGTTATTGTTATTGTTATTTTCAGTCTGAGCATAGCTTAAAAATTCAGTTTGACAGCTACTGTCAACATGTTCTGAATTACGATTAACGATTTTTGCTTGCTTAGCGAATACTTTCTTTGTCGGAGGCCTAACTTCATGCATAGAATTATCCTCAATCCCAGATAATAACGCTACTTTACTCATTAATTCATCAACACTATTATATTGCTGAACGGACAGCAAACGCATGTCCCTAGGCGGTAAACAATTCAAAATTAATTCCACCAGTTCCGAAGTACTCGGAGTTTCGCATATATTGTAGTAACTTTCAACTACAAACCAAACGTAGTCCAACAATGAAGTAAATTTCGTCTTATCATAGCGCAAAGATTGCAACGACTTCTTTTGTGCACGCTCTATCTGAGGCGAACAATACTGATTCTTAAAAAGACGCACAAAATCTTGATAAGTTTTAATTTCAGGAGCTACTGAGCTATACCAAGCAAACGCGGCTCGCACCATACAATGTTCTACGACCCGTAATTTGTCTCCATCAGTAAGTGAATACATACTTAAACATTTTTCAAGATCCCTCAAAAACTTCCTTGGGGCTCCAGGTTTGATATCCCCAGAATACGAAGGAAAAGATTGTAAATCTTTCTGCTTAATCGCAAAAGGCAATGAATGCGGTGCTATACCACTAAAGGTGGCAACACTGTTTCGCGGTACCGGATTATTCGGCACAATAGTAGTGTGGAAAACACTAGGATCATAACTAGGCTTTAAATAGCTAGTATTAAACACTGGTGGGCTATTCCCAACATGAGAAGTGATCCCTCTCGACATTGACCATGTGACAGTGTCAGTAGTACGAGTACTATTACTTACATTATTGCTGTAATAAACAGAAGAATTAACATTTGGAAAAACATTTAAAGCACTAGCAATTACTTTGGTTTCACTAGGACTAGCTGGAAACTCGTATTTAATATCTGGTTCTGATTGCACAAACACAGGTTTACTCAAATAACTAACAGAACTAGTAACAGACGCATTGCATTCAGCAGACGTACTAATAATAGTATTAACAGGCAAATTATCCCTCGACTCAGAAAACGACACCAAAGAATCTTCACTAATACAAGGACGTTTACAGGGAACACCTTCTTTACTCAGGCTCCCACACTCAACTGACGTAAATTTAGGTTTCTGCAGTTTATCCACTTTATTAGTTAGGGTTAACACTTCAGAGAAAAGCTTAGATTGACTAGTATTACACCCTTCTAGTTCAATTTTCACTTCCTCATTTTCATTTTCAAGTTTCTTAATTTTATCAAAAACAACCTTTAATGCTTTATGATGAGACTCAGCCTCACTTTCTATAGAATCAACACGAGATTCAACAGACTCAATACATAACTTATTATTATCAACTTCCATTTTCACAGTATCTAACTGCGCTTGCAAATCTTTTTGATTAACAGTGAGAGAACTACAAAGATTTTCTACACTACCTATTCTTTCATCAATTTTGTTAATTGTAGTGGAGAGGCTATGTACATTTTCAACAATGCACTCTTGAATTCTAGCATTGTTAGCTTCAGCTTTTTCATTTATCTTATTATTGCTTTCTTCTATCTTACTCAATACAAGAGCGAACATTTCAGCAAGTTCACTAACGTGCTCTGTCCCTTTCTCGCTTCCTTGCGGGGACTTAGGCGAAGAAAAATGCTTGGGAGGTGATTCGTTCTCACGCTCCGACACTTCAGGAGAAGCATGCGCGTCACATTTAGGACAAACCCAAACAAAAGAATCTGAGCTAACAGCTTCAAAAACACTAGAAGTATCTTTTAACTTAACACAAACAAAATGTGACCATTCGTGACACCTGTCACAAGATATAGCACGTTTCTTATCAGAATCAATTTGTTCCGCGGCAGCAAGAGGTTCACTACAACAAACACAAATAATATCATCTCCATTAGGAGGGAGATTCCTCGACTCAGCCGACATTCTTACTTACTGACTTATAAGTCTAATAAACATAAACATATGTGAGCTCTATCCAGTATATCTCATCAACACCAACGGGACAGTCCGTATCACTCGTTTCTTCCCGCATGACATGACAAAAATAGTGTAACATTTTAAACAATAAAATAATCCTACAGCTGGGTTCGCCATCTTGAAAAGCGCCAATCCTGGCTCGATAAGCCATCTTGAGAAGGGCCAGTCCTGGCGCTATGAGCCAAACTCGAAAAGCGCTGGTTACGCTAGTTCGATTCCGTGGCTGGGTAGCCAAACTTGAGGCGTAACGAAATTTCCCTTAAAATCCTGGCTATGGGAACCGAACCTGAAAAGCGCTACCTTGCGTCTTATATTACCTTAAGTTTGTATCCGTAGCTGACATTAAAGAAACGAAGGAAAAGAAGGAAAAAAAAAAACATTGGGTCGCCGTTAATCCTTCTTATACTATAATTTATAGACCAGTAAACACAACGCTACTTACTCCAGATTCTTGTACACTACTTGCGTTGTCAATGCTAAGGAAAAGACGAGAAAAGAATGAAAGAAAAAAAAATCATTTAGGATAACACCATATATCTTGCATCTCTGTTTATTTAACTTTCCTTGTAATAAACGTATAACAAAAGACTCTCATTGACATTTATGATCGTGGATAGCTAGATTCAGGGAAAGAAAAAAAAATCTTTGTATTCCGTTTAAGTTTCTCAAACCTTTTAACGCCAACACCACTCAAAGCTAAATAACAATATAAAGTAAGCCGCACTGTACTAACAGTAAGAGAGTTGTTTACATTTCTAGACAATAGCACAAAGTCCTTGGTAGGCTACTTCACCAGAGGAAAATTACCAATTACATTACCACTCGTGAACATCTCATTGCAAAGAAGAGACCTACGGCTGCGTCGATTAACCTTCCCCCTTTTAGTACATAACTTCTCCACTTCACCCGCATCCAACTGCTAAGAGGGCATTTCCCTCAACATTTACTATTAGCAGCGGCGGTAATAACATTAAACTCTGTAGTACATTATGGGGAACACAAAACCAGCCAGTGAAATTAGACTCGACTTCTGACACTCCCGCATTGAAGTACGAGTGGTATCGTACACCCACCGTCTTAACGTGCCTCACTGATCTAGTGAGCAACATCACAATCAAACGTAACAGGACAACTCGAGAATGCAAACTTAGGGTGCGGCGACTTAATGCTTAGATTGAAAATTATATAGACATACTTATGTATATAGTTATTGATAAACAATACGGAATGCCCGCTGCTAGACAGACATAAACTAGCCATCGCTAATCAATTTTTAATTTATCAAATAGAATGCCTGAGAGAATAGACAATACGGAATACCTGTTGCTAACATACATGTGTTAGATGGCAGCTGGTAATATATTATACATCTAGACAACTCTAAGAGATGATTTTTATTCAGAGCAAGAGAGAAACGGCTTTGATATCAGACTACCCCAGCTGGCGTATGATTCAACTTACTGGATAGAGACTCACTCTCGTTTACTCGGACATATTACGGACAAAACTCATTTCGGACAATATTATGGACATTATAAACTGACTCGGATAATATATATATATATATGTATACACCAAAAAAAACTGAGAATTATTGAACGTATATTATTGTTTGTTCATAAGTAATCTGTAGTAAGATAATAAACGCACGAAGACATTAATATGACGTTAAATGTTATATTTAAAACAATTTGGACAACTATAAACGGTGGACAATTTCTTCCGCAACTTCCCGGATGATACCAGTTTCTTCACAAAACGGAATAAAAGGAAATAGACATATTTACCTAATAGACAGTTACTAAAGCTCACCCGACCGTGGTTTCACTTTACGAATAGGGACACTGAGGAAACACTGTGAAACAGCACTCCAGGGTGACGACCGGTCCTGACGACTCCTCCAACATCTCACCATGTGTACAGCCATAACCTCGGCGTGGATTGATCACACCCCCTCCTTGGTTAACAGCAAGCATACGTTCCACTGCTATCTCCACCAGGTAGACCAACAATCACTGCAAAGCTGCTGCAATGTTCATCCTCACAACAGCGACTACAGTTAGACACATTAAATTCCGGAGAGGCAGGCTGAGCTGACAACAAGTAATATAGGACGAAGTCCCTTGCCAAGAAAACGTAGTAAGGGTGGATGGAAATTTTACAACGTCAAGAGAAGGAGGCCATACATCAATCGAGTTCAGTCTCGGAGACAGCACAAAAGGGATTTCTGAACTTCAGCTTTCATCACATTAACAGTTAGGAAATATCTAACCAATCCCAGCCGTACTCCAAAACACACAGGTCGGGTATGCGACGAATCACTCAAGAAACTTCAACAAATTTGAATGAGAACCGTTTGTCCATTGACAGTCCAGGAACAATTAAGTTCCACAAAAGCAAGTATGACAGTAACCAGTAATACGTCAGACACACACACGCTGAACAAGTTTTTGACGAATCCTTTCTTTTAAATCACCACGTATTCATTCCTCCAATATATTGTTTAACCACAGCGAGACTTAAGAGGATATCGATAATAAAATAACGACCACCTATTACATGGTTCACTGTAAATTAATATCCAAATTATGGACAATCGTGCTTCTCACCACACCACGGCCATATTCGCAGTTCGTAGTACAAAGAAAAGGTGAACCAGAGGGGGCTCTCCGCAGCCCTCTCACTTCCGGATTGGTCATTCCATACTACGCATCAGAGCGTAGAATGGAAATAACAGATTTTATAATAAAACAAATATAACTAAAGGAGAATAAAAATTATATAAACGAGCATTTATATATGCAGATTCATAATAATCCTTTCGTTTTACATGAAACACAAAAATTTAAATTACTTCAAACGATCCGAGCTACTCTCAAAAGCCGCTCAATGCAAACCATAGATATACAAAGAGAAATAGCATACTACATCTACACGCACTAGTCCAATTGTCGACCATCTTGAATCCTTCATGAGAGTCGAGAATTGAGAAAATATAATAAGAAATAATATTAGCTGAGAGCTGATTGAACATTTCCGCAAATATTCTCTTTGAGAAAATGTAACGCTCAAAGAGGAACGTTACACAGTAAGGGGTGATCTTCAATTCTACAGTCTTCATATTATAGCACATAGTTTAATTATCTACATCTTATGCAATGTCATATAATCTGGGCAAAAATCCGTAGTTAATGCGTTAGCAGAATCACAAGAACAACTGCAATAAACAACGGGTACTGTTAAGCGCTTATATAATCACAAGCATGATTTTTATGATTATACACCATGGAAGAAAAAAACACATTACATCATAAAAGAGTATATATTCCGTAACAAAACTGTAGCAAATTTTTCATGTCGTTTTCTTTCCGAGTAAACACACACACACACATCGTTGATACTAAAAGATGCAATAAAAATCCATATTTAGCGCCTAATAAAATGCAACAGATCGTTTTCTTTCTCTCTCTAGAACATTTTCCTAGTTACGTCAGAACGGAAGAATGGACGTGAATGTCAAAGTTGTTATATGATTGCTCTAAAAAGCTTGCTACAATCTCTCTTCAGAACCCGTGTTTGTTCGAAGTTTTCCTTTATTTAATCAAATTATAATTAAAACAATGATTCAAAAAATAAATATGTTTATTTCTTCATATTTTTTTTAAAAAAAGAAGCTTTTATTTTGGCACAGGGTTTCTCAACCTGGGGGTCGCGCGAGAGTTTCACGGAGATTGCCAAGATAAGCGGAAAATATAATTAGTTTCAATACCGGAAAATTCCTTTAAAATATTATTTTGATTTTTCTTCTGATAGACATATTTTTATTTTTATACATACGGTTAAGAACAACAAAAAAACAGGTCTACTAAACGTTTTCAACAGGTGCAGAGTTGTTTAAAAATCAATTCAAATGAAAGAGGTACGATATGAAACTAATGAGAACTGCATATTGAAATACCAGAAAAATACAAATGCAAGAAAACCTGCATATTGAAATACGTGCAATTAAAATTCAAAGCTAATGAAATACCTGAGCATGGTATGGTTTCATTACTGTGGAAACGTCCGATGATACACATTATCAAGTCATTTAAAATACTCAATTTTTTAACAACTAACTTTTTTTTTTAAAAAAACAAAATTAGAAATAACTTTATCATATGACTCAAAATTAAGGGAGTTATGAATTTAAAAATTTTCAAACGGTCTCCATTTCGAAACTGTAAGGCTGATCGGATTCGATATTTGTAATATGAATGAACTGATCAAATTTGGTTTTAATCCATTCGTTTTTAGGGAAGTTACTGTATCCACTATATACAAGAAATGGGTTCTACTATTTCAGAAATAGAGATATTGTGAGATCTCTTCAATAGGTATATTAAAAATCCCACACAATCTTATTATAAAGCAGAAATTATAAAGTGGTCGTTGGCAAGAGGATGTGATAAAATGGGAGTTGTCACAACTCTTTTATACAAGGTCTGGCTAAAAAAAATAATTGCAAGTTTTATTTAAGGACACATCCATCATTACTAAGAGCACCAATTACTGGACCAGATAGTAGCCGAATCTCTTTCCATAGTTCATGAACCGAACAACGTTAATAGAGACACTGGATTTCAACTCAGCTCCCTGTGGAACCCGGTCATCAGTACCACAGCAAAGAAAACGACACACAAACATCCAGATAACCCTCAGCCAATCAGTACCACGGACTACGGAACATAGCCAGCCAATCACAGCTCCAGTTTCCAGATTGAATCAGCCAATCAGGAACCAGCATTTTCAGCCAATCAGAAACCAGCATTTTTGCCAGCCCAGAGTATATATTACTTATATCCGCTGATCTCTACTTTATCAGACAGAAGAACTTTATCAATTACAACATTGTTATAATTCGTATCTGGCTTTATGCACAGAAAAAAAACCTGTTCCGTATTTTCAATGCAATTGCCTTTTATCTCTATATCATCTTCTATCACATATTTGAAAGGTATCGTACTCCGTTAACGGATCAATCTCTTGTCGATTGTCAGTATATCAACCTCAGGGACTTCCATACTAACTAAGTCATACTATAATTTCCTTAGGTCTTGCAAAACTAGCTGTATGACGTCAAGTTAGATTAAAAAAGAGACCTGTGAAAGCCATGGATCACAATCTTTTTGGTCAGAAACCACATAAAAGCTCTATAGTGATGTTGGCATGGTGTTGGCGGAAAAATTATAGAAGGTCATCGAATAAAATTATGCATATCTGGTTTCATACTGTAATTTTCAAATCATAAAGGTATTCCTAATTTTAACTTGGGATGGTTTTTATCATTTCACTCTGATGGTACAATTTATGGGAAAGAGAGGGGGAGATATTTAAATATGATCGAAAATGATCGGTATTAGTGTCGAATCTTTAGTTTTCGGGGTTGCAGAGACAAACAGTGATACTTCCGACGTCGTTTAAATCTAAATTCAGTACTTTATGTCCAAAATGAAACATATTTTCCCCATAGGAAGAATGGGTATTCTGCTAGTATACTATATATATTGATCGGAATTTCACGGCCTTGTTAAGCACGAATGTTAAATATCTGAAAGTTTCTCAAACTTGGGAGCAAGGCTCTATTTTTCTTGGAAACAAAATAATTCTTTTAACTCTTATATGGTTTACTTTACTTTGTTGTTTTTTAAAAAGAAAGCATGTTTGTATTGTTTTGTGTTGTTCAAAATTATGGACATTTATTGGATGTTTTCCAAAAATCGTGAAAAGTTTTTTTTTTTTTTTTTAAATTTCTGACAGCGAACTAACCCCCGGATATTATACAACCCTGCTTCACCGCAGAATAGAACTGGTTGCATACAGACTGCAGGTACACGTTAATTTCGTTCAACCTCATTTGACCTCAACTTCGCCCTGATGCTTTGTCACAAACTCCTCAACCTCACACCAGAACAAAATGACTGAACCTCACTCAATCTGGCTACTGAATCTCCATTGGAGTTTCCGTGACTTCGGTGCAATATTTCTGTACGCAATATACAAAAAAATGAAAATTTTACGTCCCACTATTATGCCGGCTCGGCTAAAGGAACCAGTGGGTATGACAAATAAATGAAATGATGGAATGAAGAAAGTGGGAGGAAACAGAAAAACCCCCAAGAAAACTCACGCACACAGTGTTTGTCCACCGCACAGCCCACTTGGCGTGAGCTGAGATCGAACCAAGGACCCTATCTGGGTATTCCCGTTTCCTCCTCCTTCTTCATTCCACCAATTCTCCCATCATCATTCACTTGCCTTAATTATCGTCTCCCTTAGCCTAAAGGATATAAACGTGGGATGTTAAACTCAAAGATTTCATTTAGTTCCTAATTATACACGATTTAAAAAAATCAATTTATAAATTCTTCAATTCCGTAAATCTGTAAATTCTCTAACCAAATGATTAGGGCTATATTTGACAGCGCCTTGCTTAAGTAGAATTTTTTTTAAAAAGTATTTTTTTGGATCAGAATTATCTCTTATTTTTAATAAGATGTTTTATTTTCTTTATGCTTTTTTTAAAATTGAAAACGTTTTATTTTAAATATGTTGTTTATTTTTTACTTTTTATTACGGATTGTTTGATTTTATTTTTTTAAAAAAAAAGAAACCGTGATTTTAAGATTTATTTATTTATTTTATTTCAAATTGTGTTATGAAGAATCGTGAAAATCCAAAATTTTGTTCAAACGTAAGAACGTTAACCCCAGTGCCTTTTTTTAAATTCATGCACAATTAAAATTTTTGTAAGAGTAATTTTCTTAAAAAATATACTTTTTAGTGCGATTTATCTCGTGTTGATTTTTTTTGAAAGTATATTTTTTAAGAAATATTTTTAAAATTTTGTTTTTCTTTATTAGTACATACCAGACTGTAAGTTGCGAACAGAAATAGTATTTGGTTGTGCCGCGAAACACAAGGGAATATTTAGGTTTAGTGATTTTCCGCTGGTTGAGGTTGAGGGATTCGTGACAGAGCGTGAGGGAGACATTGAGCTTAAATGACGTTAAATGAAATTGTGTTCCTGCAGTGTGTATGCAACCCGTTTTATTCTGCGGTGAAGCGGGGTTGTATAATATTTTTGGGTTTGTTAACCCCTGTGTACTAGATAATCTCTCTTTGATCAACGGTTAAGCTGGTTGCATACGAAAAGGGCGATGTTGATTCTTTAAAAACCAACAAGAGATCTAACTTTAAAAATACATAAACATATATAAAAGTAAAAGTGATCTTATTTCTGTTATTGTGAAAAATTCCATCATTACATGACAAATGAAATCTTTAAGGTTTACGTTCCACGCTTATGTCGTGTGTGCTAAAGGCGACGGTGACGATGACTAATGAGTGAAAATGGTGGTATGAAGAAACTAGGAGAAAACGGGAGAACTCCGAGAAAATCCACGCACACGATGTTTGTCCACCACAAACCGCACTTGGCGCGAACTGAGATCGAACCAGGAATCCTACGCTCTACCACTGAACCACCGCGGCCCCGTTTCATTGTAAGACGTCGAGAAATGAGTTAAATTAACGGTTGGGAGATTTAAAGACAAGATTGAACCATTGTAAGTTCGAGAAAAGCATGTAGAAAAGTGATGTAATAGCACGTAATAATGAGAATAATATTAATATTATACCCTTAGTAACACCCTTCCCTTTTCCCGTAAGTACTGCCTGTTGGCGGGAGGTAATCCAGACAACTGTCGCAGAAAGTATGTTGTAGTATCTATCGTGTCGCCCAACTGAGTTCAATGACCCTTGGCGGGAGCAGAGGGGGGAAGAAGGGCAGATATTGATTGGACTCCAAACGACACGAAATACTGGCGCGGGCCACATATAAACAGCCTTACAGAGACTCAGGATTATATATATATATATATATATATATATATATATATATATATATATATATATATATATATATATATGGAGAAAGTCATGTGACTTAGTATGCATACTGTTTCGTGCACGTTAAGATGATGAAAAAGAAAAAAAAATATTCCGCCCCGCCACAAGCTTCCGTGTTGGATTATTTAGTTCTTACTTTCTGCATTGCTTCAAAGATATTTGAAACAAATCTAGGACAAACACATTGTAAGCTATTACTATGATTATTTTTCACAGTACTGGGTTCTTATCTTAGTTAGAAATCTCCATGTTGATTTTTTTTTTGCCAACAATTTCTTTCCAATATTAAAGGGGCAACGAAAAATAGATAGATATTAAAACTTCCCTCTTGTTGATTTCCTTAATTTTTATAGTCATCAGTTAAGGCTATTAATTACGCTAGCCACCATTTTGCCTTAGTTATTTCTAAATAATTAAATAGCAATGAACAATATTTCAATTTTGGAAAGTACGTCCTTTAATTTGCTAATTACTATTAAATAAACTAATACTTATTATTTACAAAATGCTTTATAATGAACTAATACTTGTCACTTACAAAAATGCTATTAAATGAACTAATACTTGTCATTTATAAAATGCTATTAAGTGAACTAATACTTGTCATTTACAAAAATGCTATTAAATGAACTAAAACTTGTCAATTACAAAATGCTATTAAGTGAACTAATACTTGTCATTTACAAATATGCTATTAAATGAACTAATGCTTATTACTTACAAAATGCTATTTAATGAACTAGTACTTGTCACTTACAAAAATGCTCTTAATGAACTAATGTTTATTACTTACAATATGCTATTTAATGAGCTAATACTCTTGTCATTTGCAAAATGCCATTAAATGAACTAGTACTTGTTACTTACAAGGCGATATTTAATGAGCTAATACTTGTCATTTACAAAATACTATTAAATGAACTAATACTTGTCACTTACAAATAATATTAATAAATGAACTAATGCTTATTACTTACAAAATGCTTTTTAATGAACTAATACTTGTCATTTACAAAAATTCTATTAAATGATTAATGTTTTGTCATTTACAAAATGCTATTAAATGAACTAATACTTGTCACTTACAAGAGCCTATTAAATGAACTAATATTTTTCACATTTTTATAAATGACAAATATACCACGTAAACTTTTGCTTATAGCTCAAAGTAGAAATTAATACAAACCAGCAATGTCAATTACTTAAAGATATTTATGACTTCTCTCCAAGGCAATGTGAACACTGAAAGTTACAGTACATTGTATTTATGTGATACACAAGATTTTGAGGCTGTTGTGATGTGTTCGCTGATTTATTATTCTTAGCCTATGAAAGGTTTGGCTGATTGTTGGCGATAATACTGTTATTAATATTAGTTATTATTACTTTAATGGTTTGCACTCACCATACGAGATGGGTTATTATAACAATATACACTGAAAGAATACAATGGTACTATTTCTATACACGCGTTATATTCATCTAGTTCCTTAGCATCACTGTGTGTTATTTTCACACCGGCTCTGTATCGGACCAAGTCTGTGTTAACAGCAACATGGGAATCTTGGTGTTAAAGTAACATACTAAAGTATAGTCATTCTAGAACTGCTGGCCTGTCTTAAAATTTAGCTATATTATACCATAACTTTTTGCTGTATCGTTATTGTATTAACACCGTGTAATTTAACACCAGCTATGTCAAACCGCTAACACCGGGTATGTGTTAATCGCAACACAGGTTCCTTGGTGTTAAAATAACACACTAAAGTAGTAGTCACATTTGAGCTACTGGCCTGCGTTAAAATGTAGTTGTATTATGCCATCATTTTTTGCTGTACCGCTATTCTATTAACACCGTCCAATTTAACACCAGCTTTGTGAAACCGATAACACCGATTCTGTGTTAACCGCAACAGGGGACTCTTGATATTGGATAAACACACTAAAGTCATGGTCATGCTGGAACCATTGACCTGTGTTAAAACTAAGTTGTATTATAAGATCATTTTTTTTAGCTGTACTGTTGTTGTAAGCCTATTAACACTGTCTAGTTTAACACAACTTTCATCGGCTATGTCAAACCGGTAATGCAAGGTCTGTGTTAACCGCAATATCGAACTTGTGGTGTTGAAAATAACACACTGAAGTGGTAGTTATGCTGGAATTACTTCCTGTGCTAAAATTTAGTTGTATTATACTATCATTTTGTGCTGTGAAGATTCTACCAAGAGTATTCCTAAGTCAGTTTCTAGGGTGAATTAAGTAGAATAGAATAGCGTTTACCTTTTGAAAAGGGCCATTTCGTGTTTACAAGATAGTGGAATGGATCATTCCACCCTCTGGGTAGAAGAAAAACACTTGCAAGAATCACTAATTTTTTATGAGGTTGGCAGAAATCGTCAGCAAATACATGTGTAAGGTGTTTTAATTGCTTAACTGAAAATTAAGTTTACTTGCTGCACTTTAATTTAAGGATTTTATTGGAAATCGAAGTTCAGTCCAGTATCTGGAATTCTAAGCTATGTGTTTGTTTTATCTAATCGAATTTCCAACAGAAATTTTTATTTTATAAGGTTCTAAATTACATCGTTTCGTAATTGGAAAACGTAACATAAGATATAAGTGGGCGTATTTAAACTTGGAAACCAAAACTACTAATTAAGGCTACGCATCAATTTCAGTGTGGATTCTTATGTAGTGAGGCAACAAAGAAGAAAAAATGTTTTTATACGTTCAGAGACATTCAGGGCACTTCACACTAGATAGTAGTTATGGAATTGATTTAACTTTATTTTGAGTTTAGCGTCCCTTTCAGCAGTAAGGCTATATGAGACGTGAACCTACAACTTAACGTGGGATACGAACCCCATGAGCTAACTCCGAGGATCGAACTCGGATCTCTCATGCCAAATGTGCGTACGCTAGCCGTTTAGCCACAATGGAGCTGTAGTGGTGAGGGAATAGGTCACGAAGTTTGTGACCGGTGGCCAGAAAGCCGTAAGATCTGTGATCTACCTGATTGAGTAATTCAATGTTACCCGAATAGACTCATTACCCGTTCTACCTAAACAGAACCGATGGCCCATGAAGACATGGAGAAGATTTGTGATATACCTGACCAAGTGACTTAGTGTCACCCGGACACACTCATTACCCGTTCTACTCGACCAGAACCGATGGCCCATGAAGATATGGAGAAGATTTGTGATATACCTGACCAAGTGTCACCCGGACACACCCATTACCCGTTCTACTCGACCAGAACCGATGGCCCATGAAGACATGGAGAAGATTTGTTATGTACCTGACCAAGTGACTTAGTGTCACCCGGACACACCCATTACCCGTTCTACTCGACCAGAACCGATGGCCCATGAAGACATGGAGAAGATTTGAGATATACCTGACCAAGTGTCACCCGGACACACCGATTACCCGTTCTACTTGACCAGAACCGATGGTCCATAAAGACTCGGAGATGATTTGGGCAGAAAGGTTTGCAGCCGACACCTCGCGCCTTGTCAAACCCTCTCCGTCCGAAATTTCGCGAGACCATATTTTACCTGGTCAGAACCTCGTGGAACGAAATTTCGTCTAGAAGAATACCCTGACGTCGAAAATTTTGAAATAGCGACTTCTTTAGCGTAGAATGTTCAAGATATCATTGTATGTATTATATACTCAAGCCAAATCACTTGGCATAACAGTCCAATTGTGGGCCTGAGACTGCTCCAAACGCCATCTGTCAGCGACTGACTGAACTACGTTCAGCCTAGTGACGTTCAGCGAGTCACCGACACTAATCGGCGTATCAGGATCTTTCTAGACGTAGTGGCTGTCACGTCTTTCATTTACGTAACTCCGCAGTTTCCCTCACGACGCTAGGTGGATGCCAGAAATAGTGAAGCACCGGCTGGGAATCGAATCCGGGACCACATGGACGTGAGTCCAACGCTGTAACCACTAAACTACAGTGTTCCCTCATGTATTATATATAGTCGATTTTTTTTAAAATTTCACACAATGTAATGAAACTTCCATTATAAATAATCATCCTGAAAGGGGAAAGAAGACTCAAGTATACTTTTCAGATATTTTTAATATATCTGCTCTTCTCTACAAAGAATGGTCATTGCAATTAGTAAATAAATAAATAAATAAATTTAAATAAATAAAGTTTATTTTGTCATTGAAACTAAGGATTAGTTTGCAACATTTATCCAACATCCTTATCCACGCTGTGATTGCTTGGCTGAGTCAAGTATTGCAAACCAGTTGTGTCCACTTCGCTTTCAGTAGAACAACAACAAAGGCAGAAACATTAATAACATGAGATAAAATTAGGTCCACTTTACTCTCAATGCGTTTGGAGATCTTGTCATACAACTTCCACTACTACTACCACTACTACTAATACTAGTATTAATATTGTTAGTATTACTATTCTGTCTTTCCTTTTCCTTTGAATAAAGGAGCGATTTATTTCGTGCCGTGGAGTCTTCTTTTCTGTGTGTAGATGTAGTGAGCAATGATGCCAACTTGAAAGTTATAAAATCCCTTTTTTAGCAGCAAAATGTCCCTTTTTGCTTCTTAATTTACCACGTTCACTAAAATGATAATATTAATGTCTCTCTATAAAATAAGTTCTGATTGACTGGCTGATCAGAGCCTAGGCCAAACTTTTAAATCTTCAAATTCGGACAGTGCATATTATTTGTGACTTTAGGTACCGCTAAGGAAAGAATGTTTGAAATTCGATGCTGCAATTGTTATAATACGACGTCTATATCTCCGAATCTTTTAAGATTAGAGACACAAACTTTGGTATTTTCACTTGATATTTAAAACAAGTAAAATGGTGTTTGAGCGTTTCTTGAAATTTCAGTTAGAGGAAGAGAAAGAAATGGGAAGGAAAGGCGGTGGAAATGGTTCACTAAGTTGTCCATAGGAGGGGTTTGAATTTCGTGTGACTTCGAGTTAGATCAATTATATATGAAAGACACAGATGGAAAAACGTAAACAATTGGCCATAGCAACATGCAAAGACATTTGCTAGTAATATAATAATTAAAAATGAAAGTACTGCAAATTTCTTTCTTGAATATCTAAGTGAGCTATCCGTAAATTTCGGTCTTCCACGTTCCATAGTTTGGTAATAAGTATTTTCCTTATTGACGACAAGTAGAACTTATATCTTCTTAACCGACTGAAGTAGCTCAAGTGGTAGAGCGTTGGCTTCGCATTCGGGAGGATGTGGGTTCGATTCCCGCTGCCGACCATTCTGATTGGGGTTTTACTGGGTTTCCCTCAGTCCTACCAGGCAAATGCCGAGATGGTACCTATTAAAACAACCCCTGGCCGATAGCTTCCCAAATTGTTTCCATTGTTGTTGTTGTTATTATTATTGTTGTTAGATATCCAGTATAAAATGGCCTCTGACCTGTATCTGGTGATTGTTAAATAAAAAAGTCGTCAAAACATAGATACCGATCCCCTCCCACAAAGATTTGGGCGCGTCCATTCGAAATTATCATTCTTCCTGCCCAAATTTATCATATTTTCTCAAATTTACCACTCTTCCTTCAAAAATACGTTTCTCCTCCCAAATTTGCCTTTCTTCGCTCTTTAAGTTTCTCGTACCAAATTTACCTTTCTGCCCTCAAATGTATTATTCTTCTACCAAATTTACCATTCTCCCCTCAAATGTTTATCTATTTCCAAATTTACCATTTTCCCCTCAAATTTACCATTTCTCCCTCAAATTTACTTTCCTCCCATTAAGTTTACTTCTATTTCAAATTTACTTTTCTCCTCTCAAATTTACCATTTTTCCTCAAATTAACTATTCTCCCCTCAAATTTACTTTTTTGCCACAAATTTACTATTCTCCCCTCAAATTTACTTCTCTTCCTTCAATTTATCTCTCTCTCACTATTCTTCCCTCGGATTTACTTTTCTCCCCTCAAATTTATCTTTCATTCCTTAAATTTACCTTTATCTCCTCAAATTTACTGTTATCCCCTCAAATATTCCTTGATCCTCTCAAATTAACTTTTCTACCCGCAAATTTACCTTTATCCCCTCAAATTTACTTTTCTCCTCTCAAATTTACCTCTCTTCCCTGAAATTTACTTTTCTCCCCTTAATTTACTTCCTCCTTACTATGTTTCCCTCATATTTACCTTTCTTATCCCAAATTTACAGTTCTCATTCTTGATTGTACCATTTTTAATGAAAACTTACCCCTCCAAATGCACGGACTATGACCATCCGTGGTCAGAAATGCGGCGTCTCCAATACGATTTTGTTTCATCAACTTATATTGGGCCTTTCTCCGTGGAAGGTTTCGGAAGTTAATTGGTAGTTTACTTTATCTCTCTTTCATTCGTTCATTTGTTTCATTTTTCCTCTTAAATTAGCCAGATCAAAAATCATTAGGTGTGCCCATAGTTGGAAATGTTTGACAATTTTTCACTGAAAATACTACCATCAAACAGGAAAGAAATATGTTTGGGGAGGTGCGTGGGAAATTTCAGGGGTCCCTTGGGTTGCATAGTCACCCTTGAGGATTATACATAATTAATTCATTCTTCAAACTTTTTCTGTTCTATCATGCACTTTCCAGGTAACAAAGAAAAAACTAACCGTAACAATTAATGGACTACAATTAATGGACGATATCAAAAAAGAAAAATTGTCCGTGAAAACGAAGAGGTTAGCGGAAGACCGTGTTGCATGGAAGCTTCTGAGTTACGGCAAATGACCTACCAATAATGGCAGAATACTTATGATGATGATGATGATGATGATGAAAATGATAAAGAATCATGTCAGCCCAAGTGCTAACTGTGTACATAAAAACATTTCAAATGATTCATTTCTTTCCCTCTGATAATGAGACTGACAACTTCGAAATTATTTGTATATATAAAGAAATAAAATTACAAATTGCTCTGCTTCTCTCGTTAAAAGCAGAATTTTCTGAAACGCTATGGCATATACCCACACTTGTTTTGGGTAAGGAGTTTATATACCAAGTTTTATATAACTAATATGCCTCTAATCTTAAAGAATTTGATCTTATTATTTATAATCGTATATTATAACAATTTCAACCCCTTCCAACAATTTTTCTTTTCTCTTTCTGTCTTTCTTCTAACCGAAACATCAAGAAATGCTGATACACCTATTTAATTATTTTAAATTAAAGGCGTCAGGGGCGAATCCAGGGAGGTGCGATCGGGGCAATCGCCCCCCCCCAGAAGAGAAAACTTTCTTATTTTATATATATAAATAAAACCCCATCCTAAAGTTTGGAGCCCTTAAAAGTAGCAGTATGACAACTCACCGCCCACCCCAGAAGTCGGTCCTGGATCCGCCCCTGAAAGGCGTAAATACCAATTCTCGTATCTCTTACCTTAAAGCAGGGTTTCTCAACCTGGGGGTCGCGACCCATAGAGGGTCACGAGAGGGTTTCGAGGGGGTCTGGGAGATAAGCGGAAGAGATAAATATAATTAGAATCTCATACCGGAAAATATTTTAAAATATTATTTTGAATTTTTTTTCTGATAGGCATTTTTTGTTATTTTATACATACCATTAAGAACAACAGAAAATAAGCTTACTAAACATTTTCAACAAGTGCACAGTTGTTTAAATAAAAATCAATTTAAATAAAAGAGTGGCCCCGCATAGCGTAATCGCTAATGCTCTCGTCTTCGGTGTGAGCGGTCCCGGGTTCGATTCCCGGTGGGGCACTCAGTCGAAAAAGTGTCATTAAACGCTTTTACAGGCCAGCCACCCTGAATGAGGTTTTCCTGGGTTTTCTTCATTCACACCGGGCAAATGTCGGAGTTGTACCTAACTTATAGGTCCCAGGCCGCTTCCTTCCTTCCTCAATACTCTCTTACTTCCCTTTCCACAATACTCTCTTTCTTCCCTTTCCACAAATACTGTGCTCGCCGAGGGACGTCATCCCTCAAACCTGACGGGCTAAATGGCCTTAGATGCCGAAAGCCCAGAAATCTAAATCCTAAAAATCCGTAAATGAAAGAGGTGAAACTGATGAGAACTGCATATTGAAATACCAGAAAAATACAAATGCAACAAAACCTGCATATTGAAATATAATTAAACTCGAAGACTATTGAGATATCTGTGCATGGTGTGATTTTAGTAGTGAGGCAATGTCTGGTTCAATCAGGCCCGTGTCCAGGGGGGTCTAGGAGGGCCGTCTCCTTTAAATTTTCGTTGGCCACCCTAAAATGTTTACGGTAGGCTTGCAAATGAGCTATAATATGATGATAAACTATAATATGGTTGGATCGGGCCCCCCTAACTTCAGCAGCCCCCCCTTAAATTTTTGGGCTGGCTATGGCCTGGGTTCAATCTTCGCGACGCACATTATCAAGTCATTTAAAATACTCAATAATATTTTTAACAACTGTCCAAGTTTCTTTTTAAAACCAAAATTAGAATTCCCTTTATCTTTTGTTTATCATATGACCCAAAATTAAGGAAGTTATGAAGTTTTAAAACTTTCAAATGACCTCCATTTTGAAACAGTATGACGGATCGGATTCGATATTTATAATATGAATGAACTGACCAAATTTGGTTTTAATCCATTAGCTTTTAGGGAAATTACTGTATCGACTATTCTACTAGTAATTATAGAAATAGGTGGCTATCGTGAGATCTCCGCAATAGGTATATTAAAAATCCCACACAAACTTATTTCAAACCAGAAATTATAAGGGGGTCGCTGCCAAGAGGATGTGATATAATGGGGATCGTGATAGGAGTTAGGTTGAGAACCACTTCCTTAAAGGATTTCGAGATATGGTAATCTTATTACAACAATAGTAATTCTCATCCTGTTTCTTCCCACCTTTTTTCGTCCCTCCTAGGGGAAATATAAAATAACTTTGAAACGAAACTTGAATTATTTTACATAAAAAGTCTAAATACCAAATATCATGTCTCTAATCATAACGCATTTTGGCTTATGATCATCCTGTTGTGAAAAATATAACCCCACTCTTTTTTCTGCCCTTCTAGGGAAAATACGAAAACGGCGAAACACATATCTAACTATTTTAAATAGGAAGACCATATATTAAATCCATGTCTCTTCTTTTCACAGTCTAAGATAGGGAAATTGTAGTATAATAATTGCTAACCCTATTTGCCCCTTCCTCGTTGAATATTCAAAAAATTCTTCGTTAGTGGTACCTTACGTCACAGATTGTATGCACTGTTTAAATTTCAAGTTTCTAACTTAAACTATTTCGCCTTGGCTTGATCAGTCACTCAGAACTTCTTCCTTTATATGTAGAGATCCCATGTATGTTGCCGATTTCAACGAAAAAAAAAAGTCCCTTCGTCCTCTTTCGAACAAATAATATTTAAATAATCCCACGAAATGGTATTTTTCCTCACAGGTTGGCAGCACTGGAGGAAGGTAAAAATGTCGTGATGGCACGCCACCTAGCGCCTGGTTAAGTGACCTACATATAGCCTTAATAAACTAGATAGATCTACCTGCTTGCCACGTGATCTGTGTTCGATTTTTTATTTTATTTTGTTTTATTTTCTTGCTGTTAAAGTCTTGCTTCTCCGTATCTCTTAGCCATTCCACGTGGTCACTTTACTTGATCAACTAGTTTCAGTGGCGAGAACTGATATTTTTCTTTTCTTTTCTTTTTTTCCCTTGATTCGAAAGATTTTCACTTTTATAGCGCACTGAATATTTACAAACATAAATACAAGTTCTCGGCACGTTTCTGCATTTGTTACTTTATTGTTAGAAAGATTTTTTTTTAAATTATTATTTCTTCTTGTTCCAAGATAACTTTCTTCCAAAGTGAACGTGAATTTTGTTTCCCTTTACTGGTAATCTTTCCAGGCTCGGATCCAGGGGGGTCTAGGGGGGCCGTCGCCCCCCCCCCATAAATTTTTTAGGCGTAGGCTTGCAAATGAACTATAATATGGTGATGAACTATAATATTTTCGGGTCGGGCCCCCCCCCCCTAACTTCAGCCGGGCTTCCCCTACATTTTTGGGCTGGCTACCGGCCTGAATCTTACCTATACGTTCAATTCGAGAGAACTCATCAGCAGTTGTGATTTCATATTTCCAGTCCGGAGAACAGAGGAATTATTACTTCTGTGTACAATTATTTGGATAATTAATATTCTTTCAAGCACTTATGCAGATATCGAATATTTATTCGAGCAATTATACAGGTAACGAATATTTATTTGAACAATAATGCAGATAACGAATATTTGTTCGGATAATTATACGGATAACGAATATTTATTCGAACACTTATAGAGATAACGAATGTTTATTCGAGAAAGTATATCGATTATTTATTTGAACACTTATTCAGATAACGAATATTTATTCAAAAAATTATGTGGATAACGCAAATCTATTCGAACAATTATAGGGATAACGAAAATTTATTTGAATAATTATAGGGATAACGAATTTATTCAAGAAATTATATCGATAACGAATATTTATTCGAGCAATTTTACGGATAACGAATATTTATTCGAACAATCATGCAGATAACGAATATTTATTCCAATAATTATACGGATAACGAATATGTGTTCGAACAATTATAGGGATAAGGAATGTTTACTCGAGAAATTATATCAATAACGAATATTTATTTGAACACTAATTCAGATAACGAATAATTATTCAAAAAATTATGTGAATAACGAAAATTTATTCGAGCAATTATAGGGATAACGAATATTTATTTGCACAATTATAGGGATAACGAATTTATTCGAGAAATTATATCGATAACGAATATGTATTGGAGCAATTTTACGGATAACGAATATTTATTCGAACAATCATGCAGATAACGAATATTTATTCCAATAATTATACAGATAACGAATATGTGTTCAAACAATTATAGGAATAAGGTGTGTTTACTTGAGAAATTATATCGGTAAGGAATAATTATTCGAACTAGTATACAGATAAAGAATATTTATTCGAGAAATTGTATCTGTAACGAATATTTATGCGAGCATTTATACGGCTAAGAAATATTTATTTGAACACTTATTTGACTCTTACTCTCGAACAATAATGCGGATAACGAATATTTATTTGAACAATTACACGGATAATAAATAATTATTGGAATAATGAATATTTATTTAAGGAATTAGACATATAACGAATATATGTTCGTACAATTATATGGATAACGAATATTTATTCGAACAATTATATGGATAACGAATATTTATTCGAACAATTATAAGGATAACAAATATTTATTCGAGGAATCGCACGGATAACGAATATTTCTCGAACAGTTAATCGGATCACGAATATTTCTTCGAGGAGTTATACAGATAACGAGTATTTATTCGAACACTCATGCACATAACGATTATTTATTTTAACAATTATACGGATAACAAATATGTATTCGAAGAATTATACGGATAAGGAATATTTACTCGATAATTTATATTGATAACGAATATTTATGAGAACAATTATACGGATAATTAATATTCATTCGAACAATTATACGGATAATGAATTCAAAGACTTATATGGATAACAAATATTTATTCGAGCAATTATACAGATAACGAATATTTTTGAAACAATTACACGGATAACAAATATTTATTTGAACAGTTATGGGGAAACGAATGTTCAGTTCGAGAAATTATTTGGATAACGAATATTTATTGAAACAATTACGTGGATAACCAATGTTTCTTTGAACAATTATTTGGATAATAAATTATTATTCAAACAACTACAAGTATTCGGATAACAAATAATTATTTTAGCGAATTTGCGGGTCACGAATATTTCTTCAAACAATTATCACGATAATGAACAATTTTTCGAATACAAAATAAGTAATCGAATAATTATTTGAATATTTGAAACGATTATTATTTGAACAACAGCACGAAAACACTTGCTCAACAGATATTCGAACAATTATTTGAATCCTATTTATAGCGAAAAAACATCTCCAGTCCTTTGGTAACGTTAATATGTGAACTTCGAAACATTAGGCGAAAATATTAAAAATATTCTTGACCCTCATTATAAATACAAAACACCTCACTTTGCGAAAATCCTAATAATTCACAGTTAGACTAATAGTTGTCGCTAGCAGCGCTATCTTCCTTCTACCTCCAGGAGATGTCACTAGTGTGCAGATAATTTGCAGGTAAGCCGGAGTAGTACTGCGAAAGGGATGGTAAACTTCAATGAGGATAAAAGAGATATGGGGCTTGAAGATAATTTTGTACTCTTCGGAAGGGGCAGGAGAAATGTCGGTTCATTCCTGAAATAATCACTGTTCATGAGCCCCGCTCATGTTTTTTCAAATTGTCACTGAAGTGAGACAATATTCCAATATAGTATTGCCCAAATTCACATTGTTTAGACAGAAATGTGTACTTCTCACATTCTTGATAGAACTGACGAAGAGATGACACTATACTCGCAGCCATATGCAACAGCCGGTCCTCGGGTTTCCCTCAGCCCACTGCGCCCTTTAATTCGGCCCACCTGGCTCGTTATTCAAAATGAATTTGTTACATCTCTTAAACTGAACATTTTTCTTGGATAACTGACATTTGCCTTGAAAATATCCTCCGCGTTGGAACATGCAGTGTAAAATGTACCATCGAACATTGGCAGATTGGTCAAGTTGTCCATTAAAATGGTAAATAAATAGGTTTTTTTGCTTTTCTATAGTAAATAAATATTTTGGTTACCGTTATAATAAAATATTTTGGTTACCGTTATTTTTCTATAGTAAGTAAATATTTTGGTTACCGTTAATTCTATAGGAAGTAAATATTTTGGTTACCGTTATTTTTCTGCTTTTCTTACTAACAGATATATTTACTTACTATAGAATATTTTGGTTACCGTTAATTCTATAGGAAGTAAATATTTTGGTTACCGTTATTTTCCTGCTTTTCTTACTAACAGATATATTCACTTACTATAGAATATTTTGGTTACCGTTAATTCTATAGGAAGTAAATATTTTGGTTACCGTTATTTTTCTGCTTTTCTATAGTAAGTAAATATTTTGGTTACCGTTATAACAGTTTCATGTGCCTCTATATTAGTGTACAACGAACAATTTTATAAATTCAGTATGGCTATTCAATTCATGCGAAAATGCACATTGTCTCGTATGGCCCTCGACGCCAGTAAGTTCTCTGTGGTTGGCTCACTCCCTGTTCTAACTTGCACATGCCTGCACTATATTTCTAAAATAGTATCATTCTCACTAATACGCTTCTAAAAATACAGTAACTATTTAAGCTTTACAAAACAAATAAATTGTTCAGTCTATAGCGCCAATTAGTAACCGTTATTATTTTGTTTTTTTTAAAGTAACACCACCTGTTGAACAATTCTATGAACTACTGTGTATTTCAACTGAGTATCTAGCTCTTCAAACAGACATTGTTTATCTGGATTGTCCGTAATTTAAAATTTGTTTGCCTAATTGTTTAGAAGTTCAGGAAAAATAATTTATGTTTTTAATTTGTTCCCACATTACCAAAGAATATTCCTTCAAGTCCATTTTAACTAAGCGTAATACATACATGTTTGCTAGCATAATACAGGGTGTCCGTACATTTACTTATTAGATTCTCAAACTATACCATGCGGAAATATGAGAAGTGATATAAAAAAAATGAGATGAAATCTTTTAAGTTTTACGTCCCACGTTTATGCCGGCTAGGCTAAAGGAGACGGTGATTATGGGAAATGAATGAAATGGTAGAATGAAGAAAGTGAGAGGAAAAGAGAGAACTCCGAGGAAACACAAGCACAAGGGGTTTGTCAACCACAAAGCTCACTTGGCGCGAAATGGAATCGAACCACGGACCCCACGCACCAGAGGTGAACGCGCTATCACTTAGTCATCGCACCCCAGAAAAGTGTTATAGAACGGTTACGTTCGTCCGTCTAAGGGATTCACTATGCTAGAAATATGTTTCCTCGAAGCTTTCAAATGTTGTTTGGTTAGCGTCTTACTCTGCAGTTGGTGTGTCCCAGATTCGAATCTAGTGACTTTTTTTGAAGTTTTTAAGGGGGTTTCAATTGTTTCGATATTGTTTATGGTTGCAATGTAAGTCGCTCTCGCAGGCTGTATCTGAAATTTTGCTAAATTATCATGTGGGCTCTCGTCCCACTAGTATAACCACATGGGTAATTTCAAAAGGCTTTCCAAAAGAGTATATATTTCTATTGGGAGAGCCCTGTCCGTCTCGCCTCGTGTACAACTCTTCCCTTGATCAAATTCTGGATCTGCACGTGGGTGAGTAGATATCTTTTTTGAAAAAACTGTACTATAAGCGTTCAAGTTATCATGACAAGAAAACTTTGTATAGCAAGCACTCCTCCTACAACTTTAATTTGATGGTATTTCTTATATAAGAGCAAATTAATGTTAGCTTTCACTTGTTTCTTAGGCTAATTATAACAAATGAACCTCCCATCTAGTCTTAATGAAACGTGGTATGACTTATGTGTATTTATTATTACATGAATGAGCGTGCGTATATACAGGCGTGATGCAATTGGTTTGACACACATACATAAAACATGGACAAGATTTATGCAACAAAAATTTACAGGTGAATGAACCACAAAATACGCGGTTTCGACAAGATGTTTCTGCGTACATGATGGAGGTAATGAATATACAATATTTTTTTCTTCGTTTCGGTCGGCTATAGAAGTGATGCCCTCCTTTCGGGATGAATAATCCAATAAAGTTTCAAACAAATACAGAAAGAAGAATAAGTTTATTAAACCTGATGAAGTGCATATTACACGAGGCATATTTGGAAAGTAAGTATCATTTTGAGAAGAAATACTAAAACAGGTTTGTTCAAGCCAAATTTATTTTTATTTGAAAGGGCACACCTTAAATTATTTTTTGACTTAGTTTCCACTAATGTTCAAATACTTATCATAACGGATTACCAACTTCCGCTAAGGAACAACCCCCTTCCCCGTGAAGACAACCATAACTCCACAGAATTGTATACGTTGTCGTCACTTTCAAAGCGCTTACCTCCGAGTTTGTGTTTCAGGTGCAGGAACAAGTGGTAATCAAACGAGACTGTACAGCGGGTGGTAAAACTGATTGCAAACAAACTGTCGGATTAACGTTTGGGTGAAACCAGCAGTATTGGGACGAGCGCTGTCATGGAGTAACACAACTCCTGTACTGCGCATTCCTCTCCTTTTGTTTGGGATTGCTCGCCGAAGGTTTCTCACAGTCTCAGAGTATCGTTCCGCATTGATGGTCTCATTCAAACGAAACAATGCGTACTTGGCGGAATATTTCGTTGAGGAAGGTTTGAACAAATTGGTCACACGCTATGAAAAGTGTTTGAACATTGGTGGAAACTATGTCGACTAATGGTTTAAGGTGTGTTCTTTCCTGTAAATATAAATTTCGCTTGAAGAAACCTGTTTTAGTATTTTTTTTTTTAAGTTCTTACTTTTTGGACACGCTTCGTACCTATATTCATTGCTAACACGAGAGGGCACAATCGCTCAGTGTTAGAGCTTTTCATCCCTAGTACACTGAGAAAAAATATGTATGTGGCGTACATAAAATTGTATGTTACATTTGTAAATCCTGTAGTTTCTGGACTTAACGTACAGCAAACGTATAACTGAAAACCCGTGTTTTATAATACTTTCCGTATAAGTGTTCCATCTGTAAGTACTTTCCGTTTGAAACAATATAGGCGGTCAGGATCTCACATACAAATGGACGTATATAACATATAGCTGACGAACATAATATACATATACGTATGTAATGTAAGGAACACTCTTAGATATCAGACACTCTGAAACAACATGATGTAGCATCTAAGGGCAGTGCCTATGTAGCATGTGGATAACATATCCTCCATACTGATTTCTGTAGTAAGCAAGAGGATTCCGTATATTGGTATGATATACCGCTGTACGGAGAACGGATTTTTCTCAGTGTATGAAAGTCCCTGGTTCGATCCCTGTCATAGTGAACTAGTGATGTACAACATCGTGGCCATGCGTCCTCCCATTTCTCCAACATTCTCATTCCCCTAATTCTTTCATGAACTCCTTTACCCTACAGGGCATAATCGTGGGACCTTAAATTAGAAATTTTATTTAGAATTCTCAACACACAGTTTCTCAAACATTTTCATGTATTTTTGAGTCCTCAACACACGGATTCTTAAACATTTTCATCTCTCTTTGACTTCTTTTAGAATTCTCAACACACGGTTTCTCAAACATTTTTATGTCTCCTTGAGTTCTCTCAGAATTTCTCAACACACGGTTTCTCAAACATTTTCATCTCTCTTTGATTTCTCTTAGAATTCTCAACACACGGTTTCTCAAATATTTTCATCTCTCTTTGAGTTCTCTTAGAATTCTCAACACACAGTTTCTCAAACATTTTCATGTTCCTTTGAATTCTTTTAGAATTCTCAACACACAGTTTCTTAAACATTTTCATGTCTCTTTGAGTTGTCTCAGAATTCTCAACACATAGTTTCTCAAACATTTTCATCTCTCTTTGAGCTCTCTTAGAATTCTCAACACACAGTTTCTCAAACATTTTCATGTTTCTTAGAATTCCCAACACGCAGTTTCTTAAACACTTTCATGTCTCTTTAAGTTTTCCTCAATGCGTGAAATTCAGCTTGTAGAAAACATAGATTCTACATTTTCATAAGTTCAACAGATGACAAACTCCACAGAATTTAAATTAGGAGTGTGTGGGGGTTCATTTAGCCACCCATTCCTCTAATATTTTGTCCGTAGATTTTCTCAGGGTTTTCCCGTTACTGACAAGTTTCTTATTTCACTACAATTATTCCGTCTTCGCTTCCTTGTGTTTATCGTTCACGTTTTTTTCGGTTAAACTTTAAAAGAAAACTGTCACTAGAACCTGTGATGGACTAAGGCCGACCAGATGGCACACAGTTCCAACTAGTTCAGCTCAATCACTTACGATGACTTTCCAGGCTGGATTTCAATACCGCTTAATTTTATGTAGCTTCGTATCTCCTTAACGGTGGTTGATTGACATCGAAAATCTGTAGTTCTATTGGAAATCGAACTCCGGACTACTCGCATAAGAGCGTATGACGTATCTATTCGGCTTCAAGGAGGGGACGCGGTGGCTTAGTGGTAGAGCATTCACCTCTGGTGCCTGAAGTCCCTGGTTAGATCCCAGCTCGCGCCGTGTTGACTTTGTGGCGGACAAACACCGTGCTCGTGGGTTTTCTCGGGGTTCTTCTGTTTCCTCCCACTTTCTTCATTCCACCATTTCATTTCTTATCATCACAGTCTCTCTTAGCCTAACCAGCATAATCGTGGGACGTAAAACTGAAATATTTCATTTCATTTTCGGCTTCAAGGTAAAGAACCCTCTCTTTGTCACGTACGAATAAAGGTGACGACAGTTCATTATGTCTCATTCTAGACTTCCAGACTATACTAATGCATATTTTATTCTGTCGGCAGCAGTCAGAAGAAACATGATCAGAGATGGCGATAAGCACGTTTTTGGAATTGGTTCAGGTTTACAAGAATAGGTAGCGACAGCTTTCTTAACCCTCTACTCAAACAGGGTGTGGAGAGCACGTTGTCTGAGGGGTAGAACGCTTATTCTGGTGCGTAGGATCCCTGATTCGATCCCCGATCAAGTAAGTTTATGGTGGACAATATCCTGCCCGTGAGATTTTTTCGAGAAATCCCGTTTCCTTCTACATACTCATTCCACCAAATTCTTCCATCATTATTCACTTGCCTTAATCATGCGTCTCCCTTAGCCTAAATTGCATAATCATGAGACGTTAAGAGTCTTCATCCCGGCGAAATTAAAATACCGCTAATTTTACAGTAATTATGTGATATCTTCAAATAGATAAAAAATAACCGAAATTTGGAACAAGAGCGCCCTAGACAATATCATTTTACAAAAGAAACCGTTATCACGACTCACTTATATCCTTTCGATTTCGAGCCATTTTGAAAATCGGCATTTATTTTCGCGTTTCTAAACGGCTGAAAACGGAAAACCACTAGGTGACTTGTGATAACGGTACTCACGCAAAATAATATTATCTAGGGCGCTCTTGTTTCATATTTCAATTATATTTTATTTATTTGAAGATATCACATAATTACTATAAAATTTGCGGTATTTTAATTTCGCCGGGATGAAGACTCTTAAGCAGAAAAATTTTCGAACCGGAAGAGCTAAAAAAAATTAACTGTTTCCTGTTTCAGCGCTGATCGCCATAGAGCAAAAACGACAATAGATAGAAAAAATCAATTTGCTACGATAGATTAAGCGTCTTAAGAATGCATTCCATCTCTACCCTAATCTATATCCTAAAACCGGAAGTGGTAGAAATCTAACTACCATTTCCGGTTTCAATATTTATTGTCATAGAGCAAAACAGTAATAGGAGGGTTATTACATAAATTCTAAGCCTAACCAAGGAATATTAGAACTAGACACGTAACGCTTTTAGGCCGTATTTATTGAACCTTTCTATAATTCATGTCTTCTTTAGCGTACAGAGCATAATCGTGGGATATTAAAACAAAAAGATTTTATTTAATTTTTTTCGTGGCGAGACTATTTTAGCTCTAGACACTAGTTTTGGGGATATTCTTAGTATCCTGACATTCAGCTTGATTCCAGCAATTCTTGCAACATTCGATTATATTTGCCATTCATAAATTTTAGTCTAAACAATAATCAACGGAATGTTAAACTGAAAGTGTCTTCCTTAAGATTTGACGTCAGTGACACGTTAATCATAATCAAATCAAGAAACTTTTCAATTTCAGTCTAAGTAATTTGTCTCACAAAGTATGCAAGAAAGCAAATCAAGAAAGTAGTCATTTTCAGTCTAAATAATTTATTCCACAAAGTACTCAAGAAAGCAAATCAAGAAAGTAGTCATTTTTAGTCTAAATAATTTATCTCACAAACACTCAAGAAAGTAAATCAAGAAAGTAGACATTTTTAGTCTAAATAATTTATCTCAGAAAGTACTCAAGAAAGCAAATCAAGAAAGTAGTCATTTTCAGTCTAAATAATTTATTCCACAAAGTACTCAAGAAAGCAAATCAAGAAAGTAGTCATTTTCAGTCTAAATAATTTATCTCACAAAGTACTCAAGAAAGCAAATCAAGAAAGTAGTCATTTTCAGTCTAAATAATTTATCCCAGAAAGTACTCAAGAAAGCAAATCAAGAAAGTAGTCATTTTCAGTTTAAATAATTTATTCCACAAACACTCAAGAAAGCAAATCAAGAAAGTAGTCATTTTCAGTCTAAATAATTTATCCCACAAAGTACTCAAGAAAGCAAATCAAGAAAGTAGTCATTTTCAGTCTAAATAATTTATTCCACAAAGTACTCAAGAAAGCAAATCAAGAAAGTAGTCATTTTCAGTCTAAATAATTTATCCCAGAAAGTACTCAAGAAAGCAAATCAAGAAAGTAGTCATTTTCAGTCTAAATAATTTATTCCACAAACACTCAAGAAAGCAAATCAAGAAAGTAGTCATTTTCAGTCTAAATAATTTATCCCACAAAGTACTCAAGAAAGCAAATCAAGAAAGTAGTCATTTTCAGTCTAAATAATTTATTCCACAAAGTACTCAAGAAAGCAAATCAAGAAAGTAGTCATTTTCAGTCTAAATAATTTATCCCACAAAGTACTCAAGAAAGCAAATCAAGAAAGTAGTCATTTTCAGTTTAAATAATTTATTCCACAAACACTCAAGAAAGCAAATCAAGAAAGTAGTCATTTTCAGTCTAAATAATTTATCCCACAAAGTACTCAAGAAAGTAAATCAAGAAAGTAGTCATTTTTAGTCTAAATAATTTATCTCACAAACACTCAAGAAAGTAAATCAAGAAAGTAGACATTTTCAGTCTAAATAATTTATCTCAGAAAGTACTCAAGAAAGCAAATCAAGAAAGTAGTCATTTTCAGTCTAAATAATTTATTCCACAAAGTACTCAAGAAAGCAAATCAAGAAAGTAGTCATTTTCAGTCTAAATAATTTATCCCAGAAAGTACTCAAGAAAGCAAATCAAGAAAGTAGTCATTTTCAGTTTAAATAATTTATTCCACAAACACTCAAGAAAGCAAATCAAGAAAGTAGTCATTTTCAGTCTAAATAATTTATCCCACAAAGTACTCAAGAAAGCAAATCAAGAAAGTAGTCATTTTCAGTCTAAATAATTTATCCCACAAAGTACTCAAGAAAGCAAATCAAGAAAGTAGTCATTTTCAGTCTAAATAATTTATCCCACAAAGTACTCAAGAAAGCAAATTAAGAAAGTAGTCATTTTCAGTCTAAATAATTTATCCCACAAAGTACTCAAGAAAGCAAATTAAGAAAGTAGTCATTTTCAGTCTAAATAATTTATTCCACAAAGTACTCAAGAAAGCAAATCAAGAAAGTAGTCATTTTCAGTCTAAATAATTTATCCCACAAAGTACTCAAGAAAGCAAATCAAGAAAGTAGTCATTTTCAGTCTAAATAATTTATCCCACAAAGTACTCAAGAAAGCAAATTAAGAAAGTAGTCATTTTCAGTCTAAATAATTTATCCCACAAAGTACTCAAGAAAGCAAATTAAGAAAGTAGTCATTTTCAGTCTAAATAATTTATTCCACAAAGTACTCAAGAAAGCAAATCAAGAAAGTAGTCATTTTCAGTCTAAATAATTCATTCAAGAAAGTATTCATTTTCAGTTTAAGTACTTCATTGAACAAAGTATTTAAGAAAGTAATATCCATTTTCAGCCTTAGTAATACATTCAAGACAGTATTCAAGAAAGTAAATCAAGATTTCATTTCATTTCATTTCAATATGAAAGTATCTGTTTTAATAAATTAGCATCATTTGAACATTAACAGTTCACTAAGCCTCAACATTTCTATGTTTCAAATTGCAGGGTTTACCTGCACAATCTTTAAATCTTATACATTTAAGCGTGTCACTGAAGTTAAGATATCATCTATTGCGTATGTGCGAAGGTTTTACACTTAAAAATAGACATCTCCTTCATTTTGTGTACATAGACTCATGCGTAGAATTTTTAAGTATGTACAAAAATGGTTACCGAAGTGAAAAATAAGCAAACTTCACAGCTTGCTATTGACTTTGCTACATTTTTATCCATTGAGGAGGAGTCGTATCGAGGTTTAAAGTAACCTTGTAAAAATGTCAGTTCGTTCGCACGTAATGTGCAACCCACGCACGCATTTTTGAAGATGAGGCACCGTGGTGTGTTTGGTGTGGCGAAGACGTTGTGTATTAGTGTGGGTCAGTGTCCTTATTGGCACTCTGCGGGTTTCCTGTGGATGGGTTCGCAGAAGGGAAGCGGTGAAATAATGGGTGGGGGAGTAAGTGCGTGTCTGCATGTGTGAGTGTTTATGTGCAAGTGTGACTGGTATGACATATCAATGAAAGAATATATAAATAAGCACATGTACGAGGGTCGTGCAAAATATTCGTTGTCAATTTTCGTTAAAAAAAAAAACATAGAAGATACAGTGTGTCCAATACTATTCGCAACTTACCGCATTTCTTGTATGTAAAACACAAATTCTCTTTGTTTTAATACTAAAAAGATAATAAGAGTATTGTACAGAGATACACAAAATCACGAACCTGGCACTCGTTTTCAATCGTGGTCACAGGCGTCGTTAAGGTTGAGGGACAGGTGGGACAAGTCCACCCAATAATCCATGCAGTGTCCCAACCAGTGTGTAAGGTTGCCAACTGGTCTGTATGTTACCTGTAAGGCAGGAAATATTGTTGCTAGTTTGATTATAACAAGGAATGAAGAACTTGCTTGAATAAGGAATCAGCTCAATTATACTATTTTCTTTTTAAAGTAATAATAATAATAATAATAATAATAATAATAATAATAATAATAATAATAATAATAATAATAATAATAATAATAATAATAATAATAATAATATCTAACAGTTCAATGTTTGTTCCACCTCAAATAGTGCAGCCAATTAGAAATTAGTGGATATTGTGAGAATTAGCAGGTGTAGCTAACTCTTTTTGCACTAGGGGGCCGCGGTGGCTCAGTGGTAAAACGTTCACCTCTGGTGCATGGGGTCCCTGGTTCGAGTCTAGAACCGTATGAGCTTTGTGGTGGACAAACACCGTTTCCGCAGGTTTTCTTGGGGTTCTTCCGTTTCCTCTCATCTTCTTCATTCCACCATTTCATACATTTGTCAATATCACCGTCTCCTGTAGCCCACATGGCATAATTGTGCGACTCAAAGATCTTATTTCATTTTCTTTTTGCATCAGGGAGTACAAATAAATACAGCAAATCGTTGAATATGGAGCAAGCTCTTCTACAATCTGCGATGGATATGTCAGGAACTTCATTCTCCACAATTAGTAACCCCAGCCATGTCTTATTTTAATGTTTAATTTCCTCTAGGCATTATATGTGGTTTGGATATTGTATTGTATTTATTTATTCCATTTGAAACCAAGATACATTTGGTATTTGGAGGGTTCAGACAGTCCTCTTTCTTATTTCAAATACACTTAGAAAAAGAAATATGTTATACTATTTAATACACATTATTGCAAAGATAATCTGCTACGCTGTAATATACTTTATCCACCAGGAATCTCTTGAATTTATTTTTAAAACCATTATATTTTCTTCATTTTTTTTTATTTCTCTGGGCAGTTTATTGTAAATTTGTACTCCCATATGGCTTGGGCCTTCCTGTACTAATGTTAGTTTTGTAAAATATTGTTTTCTTTCATTTTGTTGTCTTGTATTGTAAACGTGACTTATTTGTGTTCCATGTTTCAATTTAGCTGCATAGATTGCAGTTAAAATTACAGTATTAAAATTTGAAACAAACAGATCAAAACTACATTATAAAAAATTGTTATTTTGCCTACATATCTGTATATTCTGCTGTACGCATTCATTTATTAAATTCTTCTTACATTACTTCTTTGTAACACTTGATTATTTACTAGACAGCAATGTTGAGTGGCAAGTAGTAACAATTCTGAGTTTTACGTAAATGCGTAAGCATGCAGTGGTCGCTGTTAAATATAGAAGTAAGAGGGGAGAAAATAGTGGCAAGTGACAGGTGACAAGTGGCAGGTGACAAGTTTTCGATACCTCCCTGGGTAGTACTATTAATTATGATATGAAGTGCAAACGTGAAATAAAAGCAAGGATAGGAATGGCGAAAGAAGCCTTTAGGAGGAAGACAATACTATTATTTTTTAACTTTGAATAAAGATTTAAGAAAAAGACTCATAAAATGCTTCGTGTGTAGTATTGTACTGTACGGAGCACAAATATGAACATTACACAAAAGTGATAGAAAAAACGGCTAGAAGCTTTCGAAATGTGGATGTGGAGAAGAAGGGAGAGAATTATCTGGGTCGAGAATAAATCGAATCAGAGAGTGTTAGAAATGGTGAGGGAAGAAAAGAACAATTTTAGATATTATTAAGAAGAGGAAGAGAAACTGGTTGGGACATTGGCTAAGAAGAAACCGTATCATGAGGGACGCGCTATAGGGTATGGTGGCAGGAAAGAGAGGGAGAGGGCGAGGAAGACTACAATTAATGGACGATATCAAAACAGAAAAGTCGTACGTGAAGACGAAAGAGGTTAGCTGAAGACAATGAGTCATGAAAACTTCTCAGTTGCGGCAAGTAACCTGCCGATTATGGCACAATACCTATCATGATGATGATAATAATATGCATGCACGAACTTAGTTTAATTTTGCATACGCAAATAAAGAGGACTAAATTTCGATTGAAATACACCGTAGTACCATTAATTTATTAACAAAATTTTATTGTATTTATGCACTTATACATATTTCTGGGCATTACCGGCATCCATGACTTTAAGCCCGTCACATATGGGGCATGAAGTCAATTGGCGAGCGCACTATCCGGGGAAGAAAAAAAGGGAGCTAAGGCCTGCATGTAGTTCTGTACAGGCCGGTATCCAGGGGGTCTACGGGGACGCCCCCTTAACTTTTGGTTGGCCCACCCTAAAATTTTCAGGGTAGGCTTGCAAATTAACTATAATATGGTTGGATCAGGTCCCCCCAAACTTCAGCCGCCCCCCCTAATTTTTGGGCTGGCTACGGGCCTGGTTCTGTAGTTCTATCATTTTCTTCTGAAAATATAAATGGAAGTATTTTACAATTACTTATCACCTTTCCAGGTGCAGAATAGTACTCGCTCAATATTAAATAGACGTAGTGGTTAAGGTCAAGGGCGGATCCAAGGGGGGCTATAGCCCACCCCTTCCCTTGACACTAAGGTTTACACTGGATAAAATGAGCTTCAATTCTGCTTTACACTGGATAAAACGGCAAATTATGCTTTAGCCCCTCCCTTGATCATATCCTGGATCCGCCACTGGTTATAGTATTGAACCCTCCCCTTAAAGCTTGTACAAATTCCAACAAAAAATTCTGGGTGCGCGCCTGACTGTATAATTAACAAAACTTTCCTGAATGACCCTCGTACTTATCTTGTACGAATTAAAAATTGTTCGATTGTTTTCTCAAAATAATATTTTTGACGCAACAAACAGTAAAATAAAGTTCGACCGAATTGAAGGTCACGATTATTTTGTTTCCACTTTGTTTCTGAAAAAGTACGAGATCTGTGATCTTAACCAAATCTCGCTTTACATACATACATACACACTACTTTGTGTTAGTTAGCAGTGTATTTACACAACGCTAAATATAGTAACCTCACAAGACAGAAGCACACATGTAAAAGACTGAACGTGAAGACACAAGATGGCATACCAGAGCAGTAGGTCGTTGTACCCAGATATACGAAGATCTAAAACTTTTTTTGGCGGAAGTCGGGTAACCGCGTGTGAGATTTTTATCAGTATACACCACTTCCTATATAAAAATAATTATGTTACATCAGTGTCAAAGTAGCACGACCTTTCTCCCATTCTTAAGCACAATAGAAAACAATACATTTTTTTTCTTTCTTTCTTGTTTCCGCGCAATACTTTTCTACGATATGATAGACTTCCTAAAAACGACGTCATAACATAACGATTATGGTGGGTTATCCTGGCGCCATCTGTTGTGCCATTTCTTATTCTCTGACACACTTAAATGCTGAAATCTTAGAATCTTTTTGAGATAGGCTATTTAGTTAACATCTTGGCCTGGGACCAGAAGGAAACGTGTCAACATTTTAAACCGTCCGGCGCTTTGCAAAATTATCGCAAACATATGTTCATTATTTCTTTAATTATACACATAACAAATCTACAAAGTTGCTATTAAAATAATAATAGTAGATAGAGAAATTTAACTGTATTTATTAGGATCACACTAGAAGCCTTATAAGATTATAATGTTGTTAGGGCTTTTAAGATTCTAATATTATTAGGATCAGCTAATGGCATTAAGGTATATTGTAAGTTTGGTACGTTGTTGGTCCGTTAGTCCGCACGATAACATTTAAAAAATCTTATTTATGTCAGTGGCGGATCTAGAAGATAAAAACTGGGGGAGGCAGCCAGAACCCAGACCATGATAGGTATATCATGAGTTTACTATAAACTTTCAAAAATATATAAATAATAGCTTAAATCCTTTTAATAATAGTTTAAAAACATAAAAATAATAGCTTAGAAAACAGCGGGGCCTAAGCCCCAGGCCCGGGTTAGATCCGCCGCTAGGCAGGCCCTTGACTTTCGAGAAATGCATATATTTAAATCAATTTTTTGTATACTAATAAAGAATATGAAACTCCTTGTGTGTGCCGAGAATTCCCCCCACGCCCCCCCCCGTGCAAAATAAAACTTGAAATGACACTATTGCGTTCAACTATATGTTTGCCGTGTTTTAGATATTAATGCGAACAGTTTTACATAATATTTATGTAAACATATCTTTTCCTAATAAAATATACGAAACATGCATGTCCTTGTTCTTTATCTGAGTGCAAACAAATATTCCGAATCTTTATCAAAAGTGCAGTACTATGCAGTTTATACAAAACCTTCTTGCATCCTGTGCATGTTGTGCGAATTCCTATCATTTTTTAGATAATATCTTAACTAAGAAGCAGATACTGTTCGAGTTTATCTATACTGTAAGTCCTTATTTCGACAGTTGTATCTAAAAGCTCGTATGACAACTTGTGCTCTGCTCGAATCTTCCTCGCGCTGTATATTTCAGGTTAAAAACGTTTTAATTAAAAACTCAAACTTTTTACATTTAACAAAAGTATTTATTTTTGATTCCCCACCAACCATGCAAAACTCAATATCAAATTTATGAAATTTTTCAAGGACTTGACAGCGCAGATAGCGATATTTAATAGCGTAAAGCAGCCAAGCGAAAGTGCAGGTAACGATATCTAATAGTATCAGGCTGCTAAGCGATAGCACAGGTAACGATATCTAATAGTGTTAGGCTGCTAAGCGATAGCACTGGTAACGATATATAATAGTGTTAGGCTGCTAAGCGATAGCACAGGTAACGATATCTAATAGTGTTAGGCTGCTAAGCCATAGCACAGGTAACGCTATCTAATAGTGTCAGGCTGCTAAGCGATAGCGCAAGTAACGATATCTAATATTATTAGACTGCTAAGAGATAACACAGTTATCGACAACTAATAGCTACAGGCAGCCAAGCAATAGTACAGGTTGTGACATCTAATAGCGTCAGGCAGCCTTCGGATACTATTTAATACACACAGGAACCTCACTGCACAAGATATAGATGTTCTACCATTGAGCTACCAAGGCATCGATAATAACATTAATTAATCATTTCTCATTTTCACATTAACAATAAGTCTCATGGAAACACGCACCAAAAGTATTTCAGAGGTTTGAGAAAACATTTGCGATTCTTTATTTTACAAATTTAATGCCTATACACTGACAAAATATTTGCCAGTCATTTTTTTATAATATTACAGAAAATACTATAATTAGCAGCAATTATTTCTTTACACTTTTGAGAGCGATTCACTATAAATTTGGCAAACTATTACTCAATTTTATATTTCCTGTAGATATGAACGTTTACAGATGATAAATTTGTCATGTCGGAACAACTAATGTTGTCACTTCCACCCACCAGGAGAGAGAGAGAGATTAGTTTCAAGAAAAGGCGAGTATAGCCGTAGTATAAATAATGTTGCTGATGACACGAGAATAGTGTTGGCATGAGACGAGGCAGAACCCTTTGAGGCGAGACATGAGACTAGACGTCTCGTGAAATGTCTCGTCTCGTCTCGTGTCTCAAAAATACAAACACAGTTTTTGAATTTGTTCAAAAATTTATTAACTCGGAATAAATTATTTGCTTTCGAAATGCATACCAACGTTTGTTATTTCAAGTCAGGACTATCCTACAAAGAACAGGGAATACCTAAAGTTATTTTTTTTTAAATTATTCTTACAAACAGTTTTCATTTCCATTTTTCAATCGATTCAAGTTTAATTATTTTCTGATAGTGCTCCAGATTAAAGTACAATGTTAAAAACATCCATCGAGATCAGCGTTTCAGATGATTTCATTCCAGTGGCTGGTGGGGATATATATTTATCAAACTCATGTTATAGAAGTACAAGTTCTCTTAACCATTGTTTCAGGGTCTTTCACGTTTCGAACAAACACAGAAACGTGTCAGCAATTTTCAATACTGAATTTTGAAAGAATGTTGGTTTGGCAGTAAAATTTAGCTTTTTTTTTTATTGTTTTATGATGTTATTCGAACTTAATAAATTTTCGAAATCGAAAAGTCATATAGGCCTTCTTATTTGTTGAAGTGGCGCCAGAGGTTCTGAAAAAAGGAATTCAGAATGAGTGGGGAAAGCTTGCATTTCGACGGTACCGACGGTATTGACAAATATTCCTGTCGTAGTAATTCTTCACTGGTTCAGTCGAAACTAAGCAGTCGTTGTTGAAAGATTGTTGTGTGTTGTGCTCTGTTAACTAAACCAAACTTGGTTAAAAGTTGTAAATTTAACCACTTGGCATAACAGCTCTTTTTTGTGGACCTCAGCCGCTCTAGCTTTACCACGAGACATTTCTACTGCCGTAAACGAGACGAGACAAGCACATTTTTTCGAGACAAGACATGCTTTGCACGAGATGAGAAGAGACCAAATTAAGTCTCGTCTCGTATCGTATCGTTGGAACACTACTGACATCCAAGTGATAGTCGGTTAGCGTACGCGCCTTTGGCGGGGGAGACCCGGGTTCGATTCCCGGCGGGAGCTCATGTGGTTCGGATTCCACGTTAATCAGTAGGTCCACGTCTCATATAGCCTCGCTGCTGAACGGGCCGCTAAACTAAAATCACCTCACCTCCAAGTGATAGCACAGGTAGCAACGTTCAATAGCTTCAGGCAGCCTTTGGACACCATATACACACACACAGAAACCTCGTCACACCAGATATAGGTGTTCTACCACTATGCTATGTGCCATCAATAACAACGTTCATTAATCACATTAACGACAAATCTCATGTTACCGTGCATCAATGATACGTATTTTACAAGTCTTAGAAACCATTTGTGATATTTTGTTATTTTACGAATTCAATGGCGACATATTGACAACATGTTTGTGTCATTTATTGCAATATTACAAAATCTAATAAATTGAAAGTGACTATGTTTATAACTTTATATCTCTTGACCCACCGACCGACCTCGATCATATTTTGAACACAGATGAGGTTCGGGCTTCGGATGGGTTTTATCATTTCATTTTGACGGTGCAAGTTAGGGGAGGGGGAGGCATATAAAATGATCGGAAATGACCGATATTAGTGTCCAAAGGATAGTTTTCGAGGTTACCGAGATGAACAGTGACATTCCAGAGTGCTGTTTAAATCCAAATTCAGCCCCCAGTAGTACTTTATTTACAAAATGTTTTCTCTCCGTACGAAGAACGGGCAATCTGCTAGTACAGTATAATTAGCAGCAATCATTAAACTTTTGACAGCAATTCATTATAAATTTGACAAACTCCAGTATTTGTATTTCCTGTAGATATGAGTGTTTACAGATGATAAATTTGTCATGCCGGAACAAGTAAAATTGTCACTTCCATCCGGCGAGACATTGTGATTGTTGAAAGAGACAGAGATTCGTTACAAGAAAATGCGAATACACTCATAGCCTAAAAAGAGTTGCTGATGAAGCGAGGAATAAATTTTATAGAAGATTTGTCTCGATTCATGAAAAAGATTCTTTCTTTTTTGTCTGTTCTCGATTTTGAAAACGCTTTCCTCGTCTCGTTTCGTAAATGTATGTACAAAATTTATGGGACCTGATTTTTTTTCCATAATTTTATCTAGAAATTACGACAATTGTTCGCGTCACGAATGGTCCTGAAAGAGCACTGGCGCAAATCCCGTCGAGGGGGATGAGGGAGACATGTCCCCTCCAATCTTGGAACTGGGGGTGGGACTGTCCCCCTCAATAATCCGATTTGAAATGTGTTTTTTTGCGGGGGGGGGGGGAATGTGACGATTTGTGTCCGATTGCCACAAAAGGAAAGTGAGATGAAGTTGATGTCCCCCAGAATAAGCCTCAAATCTGTCCGCCTCCCAATATCTGCTCCCTGATCATCTACAGGATTGTTTTTCAACTTCACAAAAATTTTGAGCATAGCTCAAAAAAAAAAAAGATAGGGTCTTACTTGTCCCTCCCAATGTTCAAGACAGATTTGTGCGTGTGATATAAAGACAGATTTGTGCGTGTGATATAAAGACAGATTTGTGCGTGTGATATAAAGACAGATTTGTGCGTGTGATATAAAGACAGATTTGTGCGTGTGATATAAAGACGGATTTGTGCGTGTGATATAAAGACAGATTTGTGCGTGTGATATAAAGACAGATTTGTGCGTGTGATATAAAGACAGATTTGTGCGTATGATATAAAGACAGATTTGTGCGTGTGATATAAAGACAGATTTGTGCGTGTGATATAAAGACGGATTTGTGCGTGTGATATAAAGACAGATTTGTGCGTGTGATATAAAGACGGATTTGTGAGTGTGATATAAAGACAGATTTGTGCGTGTGATATAAAGATAGATTTGTGCGTGTGATATAAAGACAGATTTGTACGTGTGATATAAAGACGGATTTGTGCGTGTGATATAAAGACAGATTTGTGCGTGTGATATAAAGACAAATTTGTGCGTGTGATATAAAGACAGATTTGTGCGTGTGATATAAAGACAGATTTGTGCGTGTGATATAAAGACAGATTTGTGCGTGTGATATAAAGACAGATTTGTGCGTGTGATATAAAGACGGATTTGTGCGTGTGATATAAAGACAGATTTGTGCGTGTGATATAAAGACAGATTTGTGCGTGTGATATAAAGATAGATTTGTGCGTGTGATATAAAGACAGATTTGTGCGTCTGACGAAGAGTGTGATATAAAAATATTTAAAACATATTTCTTATTAGAGTATGTTGTGTTATTAATAGTTTATCTTTAAACGTTTATAAACGCTCTGTATTGTGTTCGTAGGATCAATTTATGCTTTTATACTATGAACCATGTAACACTAATACTTTGTTTGAAATCTAATAAGAGACCATTCTGATTTGGTGAATTCAATTGCTGAAAATTATTGCTAGTACTGGATTCAGCACAAAAAGAAACAGCGAAAAAAAAACGTGTTTAGTGGCAGGTCGTATACAGGGTGGGAGATAAGTGAGGGCAAAGTGCGAAGATAGAACGTAGAAAATGTCTAGAAATGCCACGTTAATTTTGAAACGAGTAAAATGGATTTAGGGCAATTATTGGATATGATGAATGCATGTAGAGCTTCACTGAATACACGTAGCTTAATGTGCGTCGTGGGGAACACCTGAAAAGCCGCCATGTTGGACTTAGCGCAAGAAGAATATACGGTAAAGGGGTCATGTAACATATGGCTCTTGACGCACACCGTCTATTGAAATCAATTGTATCCCATACAGTTTGAGACCTCTGTAACAGGAGGCGTTCCACGCTATGGCAATCTATCAATACTGTCATAAAGGTGACGTAAATGAGGAACTAGAGACCTTGTAGTACGGTCCATGAACACGTTGTATGCATCAGGGATAGAAAGAGATAGAATCGAATCCTGGAACATCAAGAAGAACGTTTGCTACGTGTATTGGAATGAGTAGTAGTTCCACTGGATGAATATTGGCGTGGTACCTAGCACAATGACACCTGTCCCCTTCAGGGTTCTGATGCATTAAATATCCCTCCAAAAGAAACATGCCGGTTGTAACATTGATGACTTTTCTCACAACTAGTTACATATAATTGGCAGTTAAAACACTGTTCATTAAGCCTATTCAATGAAGCTCTACATGCATTCATCATAGCCAACATTTGGTCTCAATCCCTCTACTCGTTTCAAAATTAACATGGCATTTCTAGACATTTTCTACGTTCTATCTTCGCACTTTCCCTCACTTAGCTCCCACCCTGTATACGGTCTGCCACTAAACATCCTCTTTTTCTCTGTTTCTTTTGGTGCTGAATCCAGTGCTAGCAATCATTTTCAGCAATTGAATTCACCAAAACGGAATGTTCTCTTGTCAGTAAGGATAGGCAGCTTCACTGTATTCGAATCAAGGACATCCCAATTACGAACGGTTGAACCCTATTCGGTTACTCGGACACTCAGCACATTTATATTTAACGGAAATAAGTTGATATTAAAACAAAATCGATTAGCGATACTCACGAGACAAGAAGCCTCTCCGAGACGAGACAGTCTCATATCTTGTCTCGCAAGCAAACTTATTTGCAATAAAGTGATAAATATCGAACTGTAGATAGTAAAGAGTATTACAAGAGTCCATATCCTTATATAATAGGCAATCAACTTTTTATTGTTGCTATGCAGGTTGCATAGAAACTAGTAAAGTTTATTTCAAACAGAATATGGAAACCTACCGTTAGCTGTGAAGTTGTTAGTGCGTTAACTGCATTAATGAACGGTCTGGTATATATTTGCTCGCTTTCGTTCAAAGGTTACCGTGTGGAGTAAAGGACGTGTGACGTACGTACGTACTGACATTATAATCTTCAAAGGCGCAAACAGCCGAGAACAAAACATTTAGAAACTAATCAAAATATTTAAATTAACGAATCTTTAAAATATATTGATTCGTTGTTAGCTCAACAATTGTGAAACGATTCAACGATTAAAATATTTTAGTCAAATTAACTGAAAGTCTTATAAAGCGTTTACACTTTTTATACTTTTTATTTTCCAATTTGATTTGGAGTCTTTTGAGTATTGCGTTCTTATGTAACACCGAAGTTAAGAAGGACAAGAACTGCTATTAACGTGGAATGCGAACCACGACCGGAACATGTCGGGGGAGGGGTACATAAGATTATCATACAAGATCACAGTACAAGTAGTTACCTCCCCCACAGTACAAGTAGTTACCCACCATACTTTATTCTTTATTATTATTTTTTTGGTTGAAAGCTGGTTAGAATATTTAAAATAATTTCTGAGGATCCTCTGTCTAATATTTCAATGACGCATATTGCGTCATGTTCCCTTATTTTTGTCGATATCCCTGGAAATCAGTGGTTCTCAACCTAATTCCTATCACGATCCCCATTTTATCACATCCTCTTGTTAGCAACCCTGTTATAATTTCTGGCTTGTAATAAGTTTGTATGGGATTTTTAATACACTTGTTGCGGAGATCTCACGATATCCATTTATTTCTATAATATTACCTGACTAGGATAGCAGTGTGGTTTTGGGAGGATGGCGCTGCTGTTGTGTTTACATCCGTTTCTTGGCAAGTGCGCTGGGACAAGGGAGCAGAAAGTTTCACTCTGCAGTGTATCCAACGGGTTTTAAAAGTTGCAGTTTAGATGTAATGCATAGCCGAATCTCTTTACGTTAGTAAAGAACGCCGTAAGTTATGTGGTCGTAGTGAACCATTCCTGCAGTAATACAGATGTATTGTGAATAGTGATATATGAATAGAAATTACTAGAGACAGTTACCAGAAAATAATGAGTACACATTCTACATATCCATTCGTCAAAAACTTCGGAACGAGTCGAATCGACCAATTTTAATACGTTTTTTCTTTGCCACAGAGAGCGTCTGATCTTTTGTATATACAATACTGAGGTTAGTTTGTTCGCAAGTTAATATGAAGTTTTTATTTATTTATTTAGTTTGCTTGTTACTTAAAATGTTCTGCAAATAACTTCAATAAGTTTTGAAACTGTTTTTTTTTTTTTTTTTTTTTTTTTTGTTGTTGTTGTTGTTTTTAACAGTATGTATAAAAATAAAACTATGTCTATCAGAACAAAACTCAAAATAATACGTATTTAAAAACATCTTCCGGTATTAGAGTCTAGTTATATTTGTCTTTCGCTTATCTTCGCTACCCCATGAAACCCTCTCGCAAACTCCCTAGAGATCGCGACCTCCAGGTTGAGAAACCATGCTGTAAATAATTACGAGCGTCTTAGTTTAAAACAAAAGACTAAAGGACTAATTTTATCTTTATCTGAGAGGAATTCGGAGCTGGTAGAAAGAATTTTGACGGGGCTACCTGAATTTCATATCCAGTCACTGACACTAAAATAAAGCAAATATCAGTGGTCTAACAAACATTTTCCATCAAACGCACGATAGAAAAAAAAACGAAACCTTTAATTTCTACGTCCCACTATTATGTCGGCTAGGTTAAAGGAGACGGTGGTGATGAGAAATGAATGAAAGGAAGGAATTGGGAGGAAACGGGAGAACTCCGAGAAAACCCACGAACACACTGTTTGTCCAACCACATGGCGCGAGCTAGAATCGAACCAAGGACAACATGCACCAGAGGTGAACGCTTTACCATTGAGTCACCGCAACCCCAAAAAATACACAATAGAAATCAGGGGTTCCAACAATGGGAGGTAGTGACAGAATAAGAGTCATTGAAATTTTTAAGAAGTGTTGTGCAAAAGTTACTTTAAAAATATTTAAAACCGATAATTTATAGAAAAATTAAAAATTATCAGGTTTATGTCCCACGTTTATGCCCTGAGATGAGTAATTAATGAAAGTGAATGAATGAAAGAAATTGATGGTATAAGACGTGTGACGCCAGGAAACACGATGTTGTCCACCAAACTTACACAGCCTGGATTCGAACATAGAGCTTTTCGCTCCACCATTGAGCCACTTTGCAACCTTAAGGGTCTTCAGTACAGCGAAATTAAACTACCGCTAATTTTAGAGTTTTTCTCTAATATGTCCAAAACAAATAAAAATATTCGAAAAGCAGAAACGTAGTGAACTAGATAATACTATTTTGCATGTGATACCGTTGTCACAACTCATATAACTGATTCGATTTGCAACTGTAGATAAATTTAGCATTTTTTTGCGGGTTCTTTAAATAGCGGCATTGAAGAAACAGATAAGTGAATTGTGATAAAGGTATCTCATGCAAAATCGTATTGTCTAGTTCACTTCGTTTCTGCTATTGGAATATTTTTATTTGTTTTGAAGATATTACAGAAAAAACTCTAGAATTAGCGGCAGTTTAGTTTTGCTGTAGTGAAGACCCTTAATTTGTAGAAGAAAAATACGTTTTAAATAACGCCTTATTTATGCGCATGCGTTTGATCCATTAGGAATATTTAAATATAATACTGAATTCAGGAAGAACATATCATTACGATTTAAGAGGGACGTCATTACAGTGGAGATGAACAGGGGTGTAGCGGAACGGATCGACATTCCGGTACATAACTAGGAAAAGCTTTTTTGTTGTGGTTGTTGTTATTTCAGAGAAGATTAGGTGAAAAATATAAACGTGCATTTAACTTAGACCAGAAATGTTTGTTCATTCGTAAATAAAACTTAATAAACATTCATAATTTTGCTTCAGTTTATGCTTAAAATATGTTCTTGGTTTTCCGACCTGCGATCGAACGCTCCGGCAGAGGTGAATTTAACACTATAACCCTGGGGATGACCAGGGCCGGCTCTACTTTTTGTACAACACGTACATTTGCACGGGGCGGTAAGTGGCGAGAGGTGGCAAAATCTGTCATAACTATATCACTTAAAATAAATATATATATATTTTTTTGTTGAAAACATACTTCATGATTATGGTAGTTAAATTTACTAAGCTGACCTTCTATTTGAATACTACATTCATAAATCATGTTTAGGTTGTATTAGTTTAGAGTCACATGGACAGTGCTAAAGCAAATCGTCATATATAAATCCCAGCATGAATTGCTTGGTTGTTGTCATACAAGAACTCAATTCTCGAACAGTAGCAAACACCTGTTTCGTTTAGTTAGTTATCACAGTTTCTATATGAAAACTAGTCTTGTCTTTGTCACAAAAAAAATCTCCTTGTAGATGATTGAAGGTGAAAACAAGTTTTTTTAAATATATATATTGAAGGAAAACCAATAAATAAAGATAAAAGAGCTAACTGCACTGGGATTGCAAACTGATATATTGAGATTGAAGCTAAATGTCAAATTCTAAAAAGGATTACCATCTTTCCTCTACAGGTATGTTTGCTTTATCTTTCACTAACATATTTTTTTTAAAAAAAAAAAAAAAGAGAGAGAGAGAGAGAGAGACAGCGAGATTTAGTGTTTGGGCCTTTCTGAGTGAGACTATACTTTCCCTCGCCTTCGTTGTTCATGGTAAGGTAGCATACTTAAAATTGTGGCTATTAAAATTTGTTCTTTCTGGCGAAATAAGTCGACAAATGATGCCATTGTACGGCGCGGCAAATTGCCTAAGACCGGCCGTCGAGATGAGCATCTCCTGAAGGGACGCAAACATACTTTTTTTTAAAAAGAAAAATTCTCTTCTAGTAGATAGCAGTGGAAAAACACACACCATTATTTTTTAACAAAACACGTGTTTTTATTGTTTTATATCAACTCGTTTCTCCAAGCAATACTGCCTATAAAAACAGGTGGTGGTCTAAATGTCAGAGGTTAATTTTTATAAACACCAGAAGAAAGTAGAAACACGCAACACACCATCAATAACGAGCGATACACAGTTATCGTGAAAAGCAAAATAAAAGTGATAAAAAAAAAGAAGATAAAAATAAATCCTACCTTGAAAGCGAAAGTTTGGAAGTAAATATTAACTCTTTCTTATTTTTAATTCAAAAATTAAGATAAGAACAGATGAAGCTTGTTGCAACGTTTTTTTGTATTCAATTCCAGAAGCTGCATTTCTTCCACACTGCGCCGTACTTTTTCCATGAAAATGACGAGAAAAATAAATGTTCGACGTTTTGAATTCTAAATGTTGACACTAACTTCCTTTATTTTTTTCTTACTTTTTTTTTTCTTGTGGCGTTTGTTGAACCACACGTCACAGACGATGGATATTCAACGTCCAACTAAATTTAAGCGTCCCGCCAGATGGTAGACGAAGCTGATCATATGGAACAGAACTTACTACTTCTTTGCGGCTAAATAAAATACACGCACACAATTATAATTACACAGATGTATTGATATCTTCATTAGAATGCGATATACCAAGTCGTGCGTTATTAATTTTACAAATCTCACATTGTTGTTTTTGTTTTAAACACAAAATATTATTTTAATCACAGACACAAATGCGCTTAAAGCTTTTGCAACATACACGATTCGAAGATTTAACAGTGAAACTCAAGAAAATGAAAACGAACAATTGAAAACTTGGAGAAACGAATTTGGCAAACGAACAAATATTTCTGTAGTACCGTTAACAATGAAAAGAAAAAATCTTGGTCAATCTATTTTTTTTTCTTTCTTTTAAAGATAGTTCATGCTGACAACTAAGAATTAACGACCACGTGAGTCTAAGAACACACTGTTTACAACACACACACCACTAACAAATTTCTGTTTGAGTTCCCCAACAATTATTTTTACATTTTTATCGTTCACAAAACAAAAAGAAGGTAACAAACCTCAGCTCTGAAAAGATTGACTTATTAAATTTTTTTAGAGGAAAACAATTCAAGCAAGCACTTTTTTTTCTGTGTAAAAAATAACCAACCCCGAATATGTTGTCTGTTTGTTTCTAGGATTTGGCCGCAAGGAAACGGGAACGATGAAACCGATAGGTTGCTGGCGATCCGTCGCCGTCGTGTTCGCGCTACAGGATAGTTTCGTAAACTGACGGTGCATTGGATCTGTGTCTGGCTGCACAGCTGAGATCTAGGCGGGGAGGAAAACCCAGTACTTCCAACTGGCGTTGCGCAAAAGTTTCCCTCTCTCTAAATACATACGTCACTTTTTTATCATCACTTTCATTTTTGTTTTCAATAAGAGGAAGAAACAATCAGTCTGCTCTTGTATTTTTGTGAACGCTTCAACATAATATGCAGGTATTGAATCAACAATTTACTTTATGCTTCTTTCTGGTCAAATGGCTACGGTGCAAGCTTTCTGCGTGAGGGATCCCAGGTTCGATTGCTCACAGAGCAACGACGACGCCAGAAGGGGGCAAAGGAAAGGGTGCCCTCTGGTAGCTGCGTCCGCCCTCTCAACTGCCACCTAAACATATTGTAAGGTAAATCAAGTAATACCAAACTAGTCTTTACGATTAATATATATATATATATATATATATATATATATATATATATATATATATATATATATATATATATATATATATATATATATATATATATATATAGTTCCTCCGTTTGACTCCCCCAGTGTCGGATCTAGAAGGCTGCAACTGGGGAGGGACATCCAGAACGCAGACTATGATAGGTATATCATGAGTCTACGCAAATTATTTTAATTTAAAATCGGTTTACGCACTTTGGTGACCCATTTAGCGTAGCTCGAACGTTCTCGCGTTCGACGCGAGCGGTCCCGAGTTCGATTCCAGGTGGAGGCACTCGGCTGAAAAAGCATAAAGCGCTTTTTCAGGCCAGTCGTCCTGAATGAGGTTTTTCTGGGTATCCCCTCATTCATACCACGCAAATGCCACCTGGGTGGTACCTAACTTAGAGATTCCAGGCCGTTTCCTTCCCCAATCCTTTCTTCCTTCTCTTTCCCCGGATTGTGTGTTCGCCGAGGGACGTCATCCCTCAAACGTGACGGGCTAACATGACCTTAGATGCCGACAGCCCTAAACCGCTTACGCACTTCGTTAACAGGAACTAGGAATAAAAAAATTAATAATTCCTTTCACTAGTTACAGTTAGACATCAAGTACAAATTAGTAATTACTAAATTGTAGGAATTATAACAGGTACGGTACCTAATCAGACAGGGGCGGATCCAGGACGGACTTCTAAGGGGGCGGTGGGTTGTAATACTGCCACTTAGAGCTACTTTTAAGAGTTCCAAACTCTGGGATGGGTTTTGTTTATATATAAAATAAGGAGAAGTTTGCCCTTCGGGGGGGAAGGCGATCGCCTCGGTCACCCCCCTGGATTCGCCCCTGTAATCAGATTAGTCACAAGTTATTGGCACAAATATTGCAATTAATATTCAAGTTAGAAAATAAATGTTGAACATAAATATACCTACAACCCACCTCTATTAATGTTATTCTAGACGTGTCCTGTGAACTTATCTTGATAGAAGACTATTTTTGTCACTCAAAAATTGGGGAGGGGGGCTAGGACCCCGATCCCCGTCTAGATCTGCCACTGAACTCTTCCCCCCCCAAAAAAAAAAATAAAGCTGGCGATGACACTGGCACGAAGTGTTTCCAGATGCGACCGATTATGTTCTCTATATCGGACTTTGAAATGATCCAGTAGGTGTTTACGAAAATAAGAAAATGTTCTTTTTTTTTAACGGAGAAGGCGATACGTGGAACTACTTTATATATATAGCTCCCCCCTTGACGTTCAGGTATACACTGGATAAAGTGGGCTTCAATCCTGCTGGCACTGGATAAAGCTGCAAACTATGGTTTAGCCCCTCCCTTGTTCATATCCTGGATCCGCCACTGTGTGTATATATATATATATATATATATATATATATATATATATATATATATATATATATACAGAATGCATCTACATTTGACGCTGAACCAATGCGCGGATGTATAGTTTAATCCGAATCTACCGTCATCATCATCATCATCATTGGTTTTCTGCCATTATTGGCAGGTCACTTGCTGTAACTGAGAAACTTCTACGCTCCACAATCTTCCGTTAACCTCTTCGTCTTCACGTACGATTTTTCTGTTTCAATATCGTTCACTGATTGTAGTCTCTTTCTCGTGCCCTCCCTCTCTTTCTTGCCACCATATCCTCAAGCACGTCCCTCATGATACAGTTCCTTCTTAGCCGATGTTCCAACCGATTTCTCTTCCTCTTCTTAATAATATCTGAAATTGTTTTTTTTTCTTCTCCTTTCACCACTTTTAACATCCTCTCATTCGTTTTCCGCTAGACCAAGCTAATTCTTTCCATTCTTCTCCAGGGGCCGCGGAGGCTCATTGGTAGAGCGTTCTCCTCTGGTGCATGGGGTCCTTAATTAGATCCCAACTCGCACCAAGTGAGCTTTCTCGTGGACAAACACCGCGTGCGTGGGTTTTGTCGGGGTTCTTCCATTTTCTCCCACTTTATTCATTCCACCTTTCATTTATTTCTCATCATCACCGTCTCCTGTAGCCTAGTCGGCATAATCGTGAGACGTAAAACTTAAAGATTTCATTTCATTTTACATTCTTCTCCACACCCACTTTTCGAAAGTGTCCAGTTGTTTCTCATCATTTTTGCATAATGTCCATGTTTCGGACTTATATAGTACAATACTCCACACGAAGCATTTTATGGGTCTTTTTCTCAACTCCTTATTCAAGGAATCTACAGCAGTGGGTTCAAATTACAACTCAGCGGGGTTCCAGGCCGCAAAGGCGAACGCGCTGTCCATTAGACCACCAGGAAGACAATAGAATTCAACTTGTACAAAAAAAGAATCAATCATTTACTTTCGTAGCACATTTTGGGAAACGTGACTACAGCGCACTCTTTCTGTATGCGAGATCCCTGGTTTCATTTTAGACTAGCCTTTGGCTAGGTGGGGACTCTGCCTCCAGAGCATCGCTTTTGCTCGGAGTGCGATGTCGTACCTCTTATACCGACAATTCTACCACCTTTGAAGTTTCTTTTGGGGACATTTTGTATCCCAAGAGCATGTCCATTTAAATAATACGGGAATTTCTTCATCTTCCCTTTAGACCCCTTAGAAACTAAAAATATTCACTTTTGACAATTTTCTTGTGGGTAAGTCCCGGGAGACTACAATAATGTCAAATTTCATCATTATAATCCTACCGGGAGTACATAAACATTTTGGAGTGTAGAAGATATCCCATATAACTAACATGGGAAAGATTTTTCAATTCTACTCTAAAGTCAGAAATTTTTACTTTCAGTGATTTACTTAGGTAACGCTAACGAAAACGGACAAGCATACCGAATTTCAAGTTTTTAATTCCAATTCCAAGCACCTAAAACATTATATGTTTAAGCCCAAGTCCATAAAAGGCCCATTTAAATAAAATGGGGAATTTCTTCATCACCCGTTTAGACTCCCTAAGAATTAAAAATATTCACTTTTGTCAATTTTCCTGAAGGTTAGTTGCGGAAAGCTACAATCATGCCAAATTTCAACTTTCCATGTCAACAGGAAATACCCATTTCTTATGTCAGTTCATGTAGTTTTATATATTGTTAGGATTAGGATAGGATAAAGGAATGGAAGTTCTGTTGTGTTTAATCTCCGCCATAGTTCGAATTTCATTTTAATCACTAAAGCTTCATTAAGCTTCATTAAGGACGTTAAAGATCCAATCAATAATCAATTTACTGAAGAACCACTAACTTTCTACTATTAATTTAGCTCTGTCACCAGTACTGGTATATTCTTATAATGATATTACTGAATATCTACAGGGTGTTACAAAACATTACCGACAACGTTTGGGAGGTGATTCCTGACACCAAGATAAGACGAAAAGTACAGACCAACCTGGGTGCAAAAATGCTTCCTTTCGGAGTTATAGGCTGCCGAAAACACGAAAAAATGAACTTTAACGGTCAATAGCTCCAATACTATGGGGACCTACCACAGTCGGGTCAAGACTTTATTTAGGAACTAGTATGTGCTCTATTCAAATATCTGTATTTCAGAATCCTGAAGTAATTCCGCAATAATTTTTATAGAGGTAGTTGGTGAGTACTTCAAGTTATGTGCCCGTACCCAAACTGGTTCTATAAAAATTGTTGAGTGAGTACCTTATCATTCTGAAACATGTATTTTTGGATAGTGCACATAATTAGTTCCTAAGTGAAGTCTTGAGCCGACCAGGTCTATGGTAGGTCCCATAGTTTTGGAGTTATGGACCTTCAAAATTCATTTTTTTCTTGTTTTCAGCTGCCTATAACTCCGAAAGGAAACATTTGTGCACTCGGGTAGGTCTATACGTTTCGTCTTATCTTGGTGTCAGGAATCACCTCCCAAACGTTGTGGACGTTGTTTTGAAACACCCTGTACCCCCAAGTAAGTAATTTATATGGTTCTGGATTAAATACCGATGGAACTGGAAGCTTTGGTTAGAAACCCAAGTAGAAGTTCAGGTATCGCTAAATAATAAAAATATATGTATCACTCCATTATAAACGTAATGTATTAGGTCACAGAAATAAAAACACACGTATTACTTAAAATTACCGTAAAGGTAACATGCAATAATAGCAATAAAACATAAGCTTATATTACTTGGAATTAACATAACGTAACAAACATTTCCTAAAATCGTTATACATCACTCTGAATTAACGTAACGTAATACGAAATCATAAAAGTATTTGGCATAACTTAACACGTAATAATAAACATAATAATAAAAGCATAAGTATCATTACACATTAACGTAACATAGCATTCAGTAATAAAACTTCAGTATCACTTCAAATTAACGTAACGTAATATTCAATAATAAAGCTTATGTATCATTTCAAATTGAGGTAACGTAACATTCAATAATAAAATTTACTTATTACTTCAAATTAACGTAATGTAATATTCAATAATAAAGCTCATGTATCACTTCAAATTAGGATAACGTAACAATGAATAATAAAACTTATGTATTACTTCAAATTAACTTAATGAAATATTCAATGATGAAGCTTATGTATCATTTCAAATTAAGGTAACGTAACATTCAATAATAAAACTTACTTCAAATTAATGTAATGTAATATTCAATAATAAAGCTTATGTATCACTTCAAATTAGGGTAACGTAACAATAAATAATAAAACTTGTGTATCACTTCAAATTAACGTAATGAAATATTCAATAATAAAGCTTATGTATCATTTCAAATTAAGGTAACGTAACATTCAATAATAAAACTTACTTCAAATTAACGTAATGTAATATTCAATAATAAAGCTTATATATCACTTCAAATTAGGATAACGTAACAATGAATAATAAAACTTATGTATTACTTCAAATTAACGTAATCTAATATTCAATAATGAACTTACGTATTACTTCAAGTTAACGTAACGAAATATGGTATTAAAAAAATCCTCTTTGACCAGATATTAGCAGTTTTATTTTTAGTGACCATGTTAAAAGCATGTTTCTAAATTGCTAGTAACTTTTGATTTGTGGTTATCTTTCTTTAACACTTTTCTCAGTCCCGCTCCCGATAACAAACGGCGGAATCGTTGTTGATTTATTTGTTTCAAAAAGGCAAGAAGATAAGACTTTCAGTTAAGTAAAAAGGTTTTGGTTTACGTGAGTGCGACCCCAGACATTTACGAAACAAAACAAAATATTTAGCGATATTTTATGAATTTTCTGGAATGTAGGTGTTCTCTCTCCTGACATGGGTAGATTAGTCATATTATGCCTCGTTTCAGAAATAATACAGGTCACTATAGCGCGGCCAATAAGAGATGGTCTCTGACGTTTCTTATCACATGCGGTGGGACATTGCAGCCCCTACTTTGATACCAGCGTTACCAACCACGATCACTCTGTCTTATACCATTAATTAAATTGCCACTACAGTTGCACCGAAGAAAACCTTGACACGCAAGTAGTGGCAATGTGACTGCGAGCTGTCAGAGACGTTCTCTTACTGGACGCACTATAGCATCTAGGCGATGTAAGGCGTTGCGTGGCTTTTGCTCTTCGTGGAGTTCCCCGTCTTGGCTTTTGCCCTTAATGATTTTCCACTACTGCTTATGCCCTAAATTCATGAGTCAGAGTCTAAAGGTTAAGAAATCCTTGATTGTATTTGAATCGGAAACTAAAACAACAAAACCAAAGTTATACCAAGATAAATTATTTGAATTTATTTTTCCTTAATTTTCAACTGAAAGAAAGCGAGAGTCAGTAATATAAAAACGAAGTGTACACATTGTGATTTAGATAAAGAATTACATATTTTAGTCATTATATTTGGAGTGAGAATATATAACAATTTTTATCAGTCTTTTTCATAATACGTGATTTATTGTTTGTTGGTTGTATGGCATCCATACTTGCTTTGTTTATTAATTTTAAAGAAGAGCATAATTTGCAATTTGTTTCCAAATATCTGCATACATTAAATTAAAGGATATATACTCATAGTTCGCATGGAGTATAAACGGAAATGTCTTTATTTTCTGTATTCGTTTTGTCTTCCGTAGTTACACAAGTTCTTTTATGATGACCAATCCGTGACTGGTATTGGAATCCTCAATAATTTATGATAGGAAATGCAATGGATATCCCATAGATATTTCAATTATCTTACCTTTCCAATGGAAATCCCATTGATATTTTCATTACCCTTAAAGTTTCTACAGCAATAATCAATTTCCCGTGATAAGTATTGAAATGCAATGAATATCCCAGAGATACTTCCAGTATCCTTTAAATTTCTAATGCGATCCTCAATACTTCATGACTGGTATTGCAATCCAATCCAGTCAATCCGTGATTGATATTGGAAAATTCAATACCCCATAACAGGTACGGTATTGAAATGCAATGGATATCCCAGAGATATTTCCAGTATCCTTTAAATCTCTACTGTGATTATCGATATCTACCCCTCATAAGTATTGGATATTCTAGAGATATTTCCAGTATCCTTTAAATTTCTACTGCGTTCCTCAGTACTCCATGACTGGTATTGCAATCCAATCCAGTCAATCCGTGACTGGTATTGGAAACCTCAATACCCCGTGACAAGTATTAAAATGCAATGGATATCCTATAGATATTTCAATTATCTTAAATTTCCACTGGAAATCCCATCGATATTTTCATTATCCTTAAAGTTTGTACTGCTATCTTCAATACCCCCCTGATAGATATTGAAATGCAATGGATATTCCATAGATATTTCAATTGCCTTAAAGGGTCTATCCTTTTTGCCATAAGGACCAGACTGTCACGTGATCAGGTAAAAAGTCACATTGCATGCTAAATATAGTCTGGAGATTAGAAATCAAGAATCCAGATGTGAGATATTTCAAGCACATAACCTCCGCATGGGACGCCCTGGATAATTCGCAGAAAATGCGTATACTTTATCATTATTATTTATTTTACTCAAACAACTTGATTTTTGACATTGTTTTATCCATATTTACCTTAAGTGCTAAAGATCGTTTCTAAGTTCTTTATTATGTCTTTTGCAATTAGCTTTCAATTAGCCATCTCCTTATTATAGTTTTTGAGATATGTGGACCACTTCATTTTTCCACTGATTTTCCACTGACTTTAATGTTCATGTTTTGTATTTTTTTAAATTCAATCTAATCAATCCGTGACTGGTATTGGAATCTTCACATATTTCATAACAGGAAATACAATGGATATTCTTTCAATTACCTTAAATTTTCTAAAGTGATCCAGAGATGGCGCGGGTCAATGAAAACTTGACCCATGACCCACTGACCCATCACCTACCGTGACCCAGTCTGATCCACGACCCACAATGAGCCAATCTGATTCACCAGCCACCATGATGCACTCTGATTCATCACCCACCGTGATCTACCCTGACCCCCACTATAACCCACTTCGAACCAGTACCCACCATGACCCACTCTATCCCACCACCCACAAAAACCCATCGTCATCAACCTGCTTTCCAATGATTAAAGAGTTTACACTTTGTAATATAACAAAGTTGTGAAATTTCTGCTCCCTAAATTGAACGACTCGTGAGATACTAAATTTTACGCAAAAAATCGGGTTCCTACTTCTCTCTTAGGATATGTATTATAATGAAAGCAATATGATAATATCTCAGATGGGATTGGAGTCTAACCATATACCAAAAGTCATTTCATTTGGCTTTGCCATTTCGTCGTGATGATCACGCACAAATAGTTACATTCAGTTTTTTATATAATAATTCATATATCATAGGTGATTCAAAAATATATTTTTCCAGTAGTCATTTCCCCTAAAAGCGCACAGGCTGTGCCCCGAAAGCCAAGTAGTAAGTCCTATTGTTATTATTAAAATTACAAATATCAATATCCAAAAAAGTGCCTAAAGTTCTTTCTTTACTTAGATATACTCATCTAAGGCAATTAAACAGAAACAAATGGAAAAGGAAGAAAAATGAAGGCCTTGAAAGTAAATCGTAGATAAATTCACCAATGTTCAGAAGATGTTGTCTACAATGCACTGAGAAGAGTGGGTCAGAGTGGGTCATGGTGGTGGTAGCAGTGGGTCACGTCCGTTGGACCAGCGACCCACTGATTCACTCGCAAATCTTGACCCACGACCCATTGACCCACTCCATTTCTGCTATGCTCCTCAATCCTCTTGACAGGTATTGGAATTCAATGGTAATCCCATTTACACTTCCATTATCTTAAAGTTTCTACTGCGAGTCTAAATGTCCTGAGATACGTGTAGAACAAATAGTACGACGACTAAGGGCCGGCCAATCCGAGCAACTGCCCGGGGGGCCACAGTCAGGGAGCGCTAAAACGAGGCACAAAAATAAATTTTATAACGTGCTTTCTACTGACTTTTTTGATTTATATTCTTGTAAAGTAGCGTCAATTACATCATCTTTTTTTTACATTCTATCATTGAAGAAAAGAGTTTCATAGTACTCGGGGGAGGGGGGGAGGCTGTATCGACAAATGGAGACATTCGCTCAGCTCTTATACTCGGGTTAGCCGTTTGGTTGTCCGCGAACTCCTCCTAGACCGTTTAGCCGATCTCAACCAAACTTAGCACGCTGATAGAGTATGTCGTGGTGAGTGACAACATAGGTCGAAATCAAAAATCCGATGTACCATGGAGGAATAATCACCGAAAAACGCTTCCTCCTAGACCGTTTGGCCGATCTCAACCAAACTTAGCACGCTGATAGAGTATGTCGTGCTGAGTGAGAACATAGGTCGAAATCAAAAATCCGATGTACCATCGAGGAATAATCACCGAAAAACGCTTCCTCCTAGACCGTTTGGCCGATCTCAACCAAACTTAGCACGCTGATAGAGTATGTCGTGCTGAGTGAGAACATAGGTCGAAATAAAAAATCCGATGTACCATCGAGGAATAATCACCGAAAAACGCTTCCATAGACTTAACATGGGGAAAAAGTTTTCACGCGATTTTCTGTCAACAATTAAAAATGGCATTTATTATTGCATAATGGCCAGGAATGATTACGTAGTTTAAGCTCGCTCAGCTCATTTCATTGCAATCGGGTACATCCATTGCATTCCTAGTATATATGTTATTCTTGTAAAGTGGTAGTGAAGGGGAACAGTATATACACAGCACTTACTTTTAATTTCTTAAAAACGGCATCGTCGTGCTAAACTGTCGGTCTTTGTTGAAAGTAGTGTAGGAGATGTTATTGTTTCGCTATGTACAGTTCTCGCCAAATCATTCATTTCGACAATGTTTGTCAAATCGAATATACCACTTTGCAACAATATATTGCTGTGCGTAAAACACGTTCAACTTGTGAAACGTATTTATTGGTATTTCACGTTATTAGAATAGATTGTTACGTAATCGGATATATGGTAGAATGACTCCTGATATCATTGATATAACAAAATATACAATACTGCAGTAATCATGTCACCATTAGTAGTATACAGTGAATGCTGTTCGATATGGTTTTTGTTTATACATATCAGTACAGAAATAGTAATAATAATAACAAACACAATGTAATTGATACCATATATATATATATATATATATATATATATATATATATATATATATATATATATATATATATATATATAAGTACTAAATATATCTGTCGTATTTGAGTATTATTATTATTATTATTATTATTATTATTATTGAAAAATGGGTTTAAAATATTAAAATAAGGTAATACATGTAAAATATAGGCTAGGGCCAGGGGGGCGCCAAAAAGTCACTTTGTCCGGGTGAAAATTTTGCCTCGGTCCTCTCCTGCCAGTGCAATGCGATAATTTGTGTAACTTTAGTGAGAAAACTGTGCATTTGTACTGCCTTTTCCCTGTAAGAACGAAATGTTAACGGCTACGCCACTGTAAATTGCTTTTCTTTTATAAAGTTCCAGTGAGAGCAAACGCGTGCAATGTCGGTTCACTCGCTTAATCATTTCCTTCAATCAATTTCTCTCAGTCAACACTACTCGAAAGGTGGCTTCACTGAAAAACGAAAGAAAGAAAAGGAAAAGAAAAATAGAAAACGAAATTGAGAGATGCTTTGGAAGAATAAAAAAATAAAATAAAAAAGTAGACCAGAATTCTAGGTCTCAAGAAAAACAGGTCAATCATTTATTTGATTTTTCTTCTCTTTCGTTCAAGACATGGTCATCAGGACTGACTGGCTACACTGCGAAAGTTGTTACTCAGTTAAAAGAAAAAGAAGAAAAAAAAAGAAAGGTGATCGACGTGCATAACAAAAGAATATCGAATGGTGGTTCTTTCCTTTCACACTTACTTTATTTATAATCAATTTATTTTGGCACACAATTTTGCAAACAACGCAAGCGTTTCTCAAACTGTGGGCTTTGAGGACTGTTGTGGTCCATTAGGCTGATCAAGTGTATGAGATAAAAGATCGATAAAATAAAATTCAATTGAACTGCTTATCATACACTAGAAGTCGAGAATCTGAAAAGGGTATGGAGCTCCTTCGTAGGCTATACGGGTAATATACTCATCTTAGGTGCGGGAGACTTGGATTTGATCCAAGTTAAGCTGTAATTCCACGAGAATAGGCTGTGTAAGCCAAGAAACAGAAGACAAAAAAAGTGCAAGACTGCCCATACTTTCAGGCGCAAAGGGAAATAACTCTTTTAGGATTTCCACTTTTTGAGATAATTTTAGACTTTAAGTCAAACAACTACTGCTTCCTTACTATTTATCGTAGGATCATGGTTCGTGCCTCGTTTCTTTCAGAAGGGAGCATCCTTTTCAATGGTACCACTTGCTTGTCCGTATTATACACCAGAAACGGGAAAATCGAGGAAAACCGAGAGTTATTTTTTTTTTCGAAAAAATTGCGAAGAAAAAATTAAAAACTTTTGCGCCCTTTTGGCCCGGGCACGTAGGGATCTTAAAAAAACTCAGAAATACTCAAAGGTGCACACAACCCGTATGCAAAATGTCAATCTGATATCTTAAAAATTAAGGCCGTGATTTTATATATATATATATATATATATATATATATATATATATATATACAGTGGCGGACCCAAGGGAGGGTTATAGGGGCTATATCCCCCCCCTTGACGCTCAGATATACACTGGATAAAATGGGCTTCAATCCTGCTTTACACTGGATAAAACGGCAAAATATGGTTCAGCCCCTCCCTTGATCATATCCTGGATCCGCCCCTATATATATATGCTTAAAGAAAAAAATGCACCGCCAAATTGAGTATCCGGTTCCAAAATGCATCTGGGGTGTTCTCCATGCTTGACTTGACCAATAAAAAAAAACCGGCTTAAATGCGTGTTATAAGATCTAAAAAAAATCGGTCAAAGAGAACACTACGCTATGGTAACAAAAGTTACCATAAACCCTCAAAAGGTTAAAGAAAACATTTCCTAGGAGACAAGGAAATACTCCAAACAATAAGTTATAATGTTTTATAATAACAATACATAAAAAAGTTATAATGTGTATGAAAGGGTTAACAAATCTTGAAAAGCGTAAGAAACCCAGACTATATGTAACACAGGACGAAAACAGCAAATCCTTAAAATATGGACAGACGATAAATATATTTAGCTAAAACTCCATTATGTAAACGGGAAAAGCAAGTAAAAAAAGACAATGCAGTATAGGGTAGGCCAAAAGTCACGTAGGAGTTATAACTGTGAATAACTTTTTCTATCTTTTTTTCTGCAAGAAGGGAGATTGTTTACATTTATGTGTGAAATAATCTCAGGTAGGTGTCCACCATTATGGACCACACAGATACGGGCCCTGCACAGCACAAGATTCATAACGGGGCTCAACATTTCTGGTTTGAGTGTCCGTATTTCTGCACGAACATTGTCCTTGAGGCTATCTGAAGGACAAAGTGTATGTGAACAGAAACAATACAGTAGCTCAGAAACAATATTCGTGCCGAAGTACGGGCTCTCGGACCAGATGTGTTGATCCGTGCCACTAATCATGTGCTTCATAGGGCCCGTATCTGTGAGGCCTATAATGGTGAATACCTACCTGAGATTATGTTCCACACATAAATGTAAACAATCTTCCATCCTTGGTTTTTAAATCTGTGAAATATTAATGGAAACTAACGATAAATAAAAGAATCTTATTTACTGTTATAATCCCTTTGTGAGTTTTGGCCCAACCTTTACAAAGCTTTAGTTGAAGTTTATTAAAAAAAGGTGAGGAATCACAAATCATTGGGATTCGATTTTATTCCAGCTCAACTATTTAAGGCCTTCTGTAATTATTCCAAAACATTTTTTTTTTTTAAAGTGATAATTTTATCTTTTCCTTTAAAAGTTCCACATGCCATTTATTCTATTAAAAAGGAAGATTAATATACCTAAATGAATGACTGTGAAAAAATTGGTGGAATGAGAATGTGGGAGAAAACGGGAGAGCTCTGAGATTTATATGCCCTGTACGTGGGAGAAAACGGGAGAGCTCTGATATTCATATGCCCTGGATGTATGAGAAAACGGGAGAGCTCTGAGATTCATATGCCCTGGATGTGGGAGAAAACGGGAGAGCTCTGAGATTCATATGCCCTGGATGGATAACTGACATCAGAGCTCTGGGTTGCCAACTCTGTTCAATGAAGTTGCCGGCATCTTCTCGCAAATTGTCTATGATTATACGCTTCTTTTAATCAAACTAGCAACAATATCTCCCCACGAAAATACCGATTGGTTGGCAACCTTAGACATGACAGAGAAAATTATTGAATGGGACTTGTCCTTCAATTCCTATCTGTAACGACGCCCGTGCGCAGTAGGTATATGAGAGTTTCTAAAGTTATATATCCTCAGCAACAGAATTGAACCTTAAAATTTCTACTTAAAAACAGTCCTTCGATATCCCCTAATACTGTGCAAAATTTGATGAAGAATCTTGGAACAAGAAAGAAAAGGTTGTAGATTAACCCTACCACACTAATATATCTATACGTATATCACAGTGTACGCACAAGAAATGTGCATGTGTAGCAACAGATGACACTTACATCTGTTCTCATAATATGTGAATAATGCACTAAATATGCCAACAGCATTGTATTTAGGTTTTTCAAATAAGTTTTATTACATATTCCTTTGTCAAACCCTATGTCAAACTACCAAGCATTGGCTGCAAGTAAATAAAATCTTATAGAGATCTCTCAATTTGTTGCATGTATTGTGAAAGAATATTTTAAATATTTAAAGGTCAGTAACTCTATCATAAAGTAATAAATGAACAGTTATTGATGTGCTGCCAAAATGTCTTGAGCCGTGGCAAAAATGCGAACTAAAGCTCACACCCTCACACACCCTCGCGTTGAGCCAATAAGGGTTCAGCTGTTACTAAGCGAGAGAAAGTGAGTGGAATTCCTTCAGCCGATAGCAGCGCTTGCAACGGAAGACTAGGGATCAAGTCAATGTGGTATAATAATAGTATCGTCTAAACTTTGCAAATACAGTTATAATCGTGTTACTGTTTCAACCATCCTCCAATCACCTAGCACTACGGTCTCAAGCAGAATGCAGTGCACTTCTAGTTGGTTGCTGTCCTTGAAAACACTCCGCTGTTGCCACGTCACACCAATAAGCAAAAGTCATACAGCTGTAACAGATTGGGTAAGCTCAGGGATTTGAACTAAATTGTAACACAGTATTAAATTTACGACCTTCAAGGTCAGCGAGGGTAAACAAGTGGGTTTGGCCAGGTCAGGAGTAACAGCAGCGGAAATATAGGTATTTATCAAAACAATGTAAACGTCTGTGCACTGCAAAAACGCAGTGTTTATGAGCAAATATTCATCCACTGCGACTTAATTGTTGTTGGTGCTATGTTGGATGATGGTAGTGAGTAAGTGTACAGATTAGCGTATGAGTGTTGAGATCGCAAAGGGAAGATCTCCTCAATTTTCAATGTGTAAATTGTGGATGCGTGGTTAGTTCAGGAAGACTATTGAAGATCACTAGTGTGTTAGGCATATCGAAAGCAAGAGTGGCTAACGTGATGACATGATACAGAACCAGTGGCAAGGCTTTACCATAGAAGAGGAATGATGAACGTAAAAACTAACCATAGATGAGAGGTATTGTTAAACGTTGAAGAGAATTGTCACAGAGTTGTAATGCTAATGCGGCACAACTGACGGCAGCGCTTAAAATAAGAATCTAAAATGACCTATTTCTACAATCACAGTTCAACGAAAATGACCTCACTAATCTCACAACCAGAGACCACCTTGGAATTAGATTTTCAAACTATGCTATTCATAGGTGTTATTGATAATACGTCACAACAAGTCTTTCTCATCTTATCTCGTTTTATAAATTAATGTAGAAACAGTGAGTGTGTTTTTTTCTTAATTTCATAGTTACCAGAATCCTTCTGCGTAACAAGAGGTCCACACGGTCCACATATGATATAACAAGATTTAAGCCTTATTTATAATTGAGTACATTGTGTAATGACTTGCATGTCTTTAAACGTTGATCAGTGCTCTTCATTATGTTTTCACAATCACTTTGTTAGCTTATAGTTTCTACATAGTATGAGTACTGTAACACTTAATCAGTGTTTGTTATCTTCTACTTGGTTGAACTAATTTTACAGGTGAGACTAGAAAAATTTCCCAACTTGTCACAATTCCTGTCTCGAAAATGACACAATAATTGTCATTGTCTGGTTTTGGAGACGAGATGAGTTTTTTTTTCTGGGGGGGGGGGGGCTCGTAGGCAGCATTAGCTATGCATATATAAAGGACGTTTTACAGAACGGATATGTCCACTCTTAGTAATCACTGAAAAACTGGATCTACGAAATGCCTTAAGGGTCTTCACTACAGCGAAATTAAACTACCGCTAATTTTAGAGTTTTTCTGTAATATCTTCAAAACAAATAAAAATATTCCAAAAGCAGAAACGTAGTGAACTAGACAATACGATTTTGTATGTGATACCTTTACTACAATTCACGTATCTGTTTTTGGTATGTCGCTATTTACAAAACCCGCAAAAAATGCTAAATCTATCTACAGTTGCAAACCAAAAGCAGATAGACGAGTTTGTGATAACGGTATCACATGCAAAATCGTATTGTCTACTTCACTACGTTTCTGGTTTTCGAATATTTTTATTTGTTTTGAAGATACCTGTATTACAGAAAACTCTAAAATTAGCGGTAGTTTAATTTCGCTGTAGTGAAGACCCTTAATTGTTCTTCACAAAATTTGACATGGTGATTCAGGAGCGTGCGCTGAGCGTAGTAATGAGTCGCAGGTCAAGAACGGACATACTCTAGAGGAATAATCACCGAAAAATCGGATGTCCATGTACTTAACATTGGAAAGGCATTTGGCTTACGAATTCTCATTGTAAACAATGGAAAATAGAATTTCCAGCATTAGGAGAAGGGGGAAGTCCCTCCCGTTTTGTTCTGCAAACACAATTTTTCAAAACGAATCTCCTCTTTGATCAACTTAGGCATTCGTTTGACCGGATACTTCTCCGAGATACCTATGGCTGAACCATTCTGAACTGAATTTGAAAAGGTGATTCCAGAACACACGCTGAGTGTCGTAAGGGGTCACATGTCCTTATTGAACATACTATTGAGGAATAATCACCGAAAACCTGAATAATCAATAAAGGTCGATCGCTTTGCTCCGAACTAAGGATGGCCAGAACCGGTTCCTGGTGGAACCGGTTTTCGGTTCTGAACGGATCCGGTTCTAGAAGATCCGGTTCCGGAACCAGTTTTTCGGATCCAGGTCTGGAACCGGTTCTGAAAACAGAACAGGTTCCTCGCGGAAGCGGTTCCGCTGGAACCGAACTTTGTGACGATCCCTACGCTAAACCCGAGCTGCTGGCAAGCTGTGAACAGTATGCTAGATGAAATAGTGGAAGCGACAGGCAGGCGCCCAGGCGGCGGCAGCTTGTCTCATTTGGCTAAATAAACTGGGTAACTGGCAAACTCACTGGCTAAACAGGCAAACTGGCGAACTCATTTGGCTAAACACCCACTGGTGGACCAAAATTTTTTTCTGGGGCCACAAGCGGGTCTGGGCGGGGAAGGCACAAGCGCATGGTTCTCTTTGCGTTATTTTTGAAGGTGAATTTAGAGCCTCCTTTACGGGTCTTTGGGGGCTTTCGGATCCAGGTCTGAAACCGGTTCCAAAGATCCGGTTCTGGAACCGGGTTTTCAGATTCAGATCTGGAACCGGTTCCTAAGATCCGATTCTGGAACCGGGTTTTCAGATCAAGATCTGGAACCTTTTCTTAAGATCCGGTTCTGGAACCGGGTTTTCGGATCCAGGTCCGGAACCGGTTCCAGAACCGGTTCTGAAAATCGGATCTCCGAGAACCGGTTCCTCGCGGAACCGGTTCCGCCGGAACCGGAACTTTGTGGCCATCCCTACTCCAAACTTCCAATTATTTTATACCTAGTTTATTATGTATGCGAATGATATTAGTAAATCTTTGAATTCTCCTTTTGAAATTAAATGACATCTTTTAGTTTTACGTCCCACGGTTATGCAGGTTAGACTAAAGGAGACGAAGATGATGAGCAATGAATGAAATGGTGGAATGAAGAAAGTGGGAGGAAAAGGGAGAACCCCGAGGAAACCCACGCACACGGCGTTTGTCCACCATAAAGTTAACTTGGCGGGGGCTAGGATCGAAACCCGGGACCCGAAGCACCAAAGATGAACGCTCTACCACTGAGCTACCGCAGCCCCCATTTGTTTTGTGCTTTGATGATCTCAGGATTTTAGTAGCGTTCAAAATTATCAGGATCATTTATTATTGTAGACAGATATTAACTCAATCCAAACTAATATAAATGGTCCAAACTAATATATTACTTGTGAATATGAAGAAAAAAAACTAAAACAGTATTTTATTTAAAGGAAACTAATATATATCAGTTTGTCGATACAAAGATAATAATCATAGAATTGAAATGGATTCAATTATCAAAGTTCTGTACATGGTTATGGATTATAAATTATTGTCTAATGTAGTGGTTCTCAATCTTTTTTGACTGATGACACACTTGTTTTATATTTTTATTATAAATAATAATAATAATAATAATAATAATAATAATAATAATAATAATAATAATAATAATAATAATAATAATAATAATAATAATAATAATAATAATAATAATAATAATACCTATTATAATAGTGAAACCAATTAGTTTTTATAATGACTCTATATAACACTGAGCATTATTGCTACCGCTGGAAGTGTTGACTACTACAATCTGTTTCGATTTTAACTATTAAATTCTTCATGATTTTTAAATTCTAAAATTTCTCGACACACCTTAGAGGACTGCGTGACAAGTGTGTCGAGACACATCGTTAAGAACCTCTGATCAAATGAACATGTTGATAATATTTTGTGAAAACCCAGAAGGAAATGAGGTCTTTAAAAAAAGTTACAAGAGGCTTTAATGTTATTTTAACCTATAAAGTTCTATATGTGCTTATGTTAGATCTCAGAGTATGGCGTTTGAGCTCGATCTCTTAACGTATTGAAGCTATTCAAATGACTTCGCTTTAATTTTAAATTTAATGTTTCAGCTAATGATGAAAATCTTTTGAAATGTAATCTACTTTCTCTTTTTGAAAGAAGGAATTTACAAGAAATCAAATTTATTCACAGTATAACTCATGGTAAGATTGGTGCCTTGATTTATTGTACATCAAAACTGTATCACATAATCCTGGAAAATTTCAACTTCTTTTGTAATGATCCAACATACAATGTATGCGAACTGTAAAAAAAAGAAAACAATATTTAATATGTTTAATAAACAATATTCTGAAATTTAAAATCAGTATAGGCCTATCATGAGCATTAGTAATGAATTAAACACTATTTTCTCATTTAGACAACGCATAGATTTAGGCATTGCCCTGCAAGAAAATTCTATACATCTATAGCATATTGTGTTGTTAAACTCGCATAAATTTTGTCTCTTATTTATTATTATTTTATTTTTTTAAGCCAGGTAATACATTTTCCATGACTTGTTTATATTCATGTATCTCCTTTACTTTTCTTCAGCGATCAATTAAAGACTTTAGTTATATGCCATTGTTTCTAATTAAGATAAAGAATATATATATATATATATATATATATATATATATATATATATATATATATATATATATATATATATATATTACGAGGGTCATTTAAAAAGTCTTGCACACAGCGCATGCACGACTGTTTGAGTGCTGTGATCAAGTTCAATTTTATGTCAGTTGTGAGAATTTGGGCTTGAGGGTTATGTCTGTTTGCTTGTTCGCGTGCCTGTGTTGTGAGAAATTCAGTGTTAAAATGGAAGGTGATCCCGACTAAGATCGGATTACACATAGTGACCGGAATTCCTGTATCAAAATCGAAAAACTTCGTGGAAAGAATCCAACCGAAATATACAATGCTTTGGGAGATATTTGTGGAAATAGTGTAGTGGATCGTAGCATTGTATCATGAGGTCAGCTTGTTTCCGTGAAGGTCGTGTAAACACTGCGGACGACCCAAGAAGCAGGAGACCATCAACTGCAACAGACTACACCTCTAAGATTATTGTGAATGGCATTTTGAGAGAGGATCGACGAAAAACATGTGAGGAAATTGCATATGAGGCCAGAACGTCTGTCACTTCAGTTTACAGAATCATTACTGAAAAGTTAAAGATGAGAAAAAGTCGCTGCATGATCTTGGTGAAGAGCAGAAAGCATGTCGCAAAAGAATCGCAGAACTGCTTCAACGATATTGAAGAGACGGAGAGCAGTTTCTACGAAGGATTGTTAGAATTGATGAAACGCAGTTACGACATTTTGAACCAGATCTGAAGTCTCAGTTGTCACCATAGAAAAGTTCCAGTAAGGTGGCCCGAGTGACCAGACAGCTCAACAATGAGAATGTCTTATCCGTAATACAGAATTTATCAAAATGTTGGGAAGGTGTCATAAGCAAGAATAGAGATTATATTGAAGGCCTGTAAAGGTATTTTATACAATAAATTATTTACTTTCATAATATCTTTTAATGCGCAAAACCTTTGAATGACCTTCGTATAAACATTTTTTGAAACTAAAATTAATATGTCAAGAGCACTAGAATGAATAAATCATAATTTCTCTTTTTAAGTAATTCTACGAATGTCAATATGTTCTGTGGTTAAACGTTAAATAAGTTTTTTTTATTTTATGTATTACTTTATACGTTATTTTTTGTATATGTTTTAAGCTTTGTGTATTATACGTTACACCGTAATCTGTTTATTCACGTATTTTTTTCCTTTTTATGTGATCAATTCAAGCTTATAGCTGTGATTGCACTTTCATCAATAAATAATAAATAGTAAATAATCTATTATTGTTATTATTATTATTATTATTATTATTATTATTATTATTATTATTATTATTATTATTATTATTATTATTATTATTATTATTATTAGAACGGAGAACTTATATTTCGGTTTTTCATTTCATCAGCCGCTTTACAGAGAATTGAAGCATATTTTAATAAGTCTTCTGGGCTATCAGCCAGGTGAAAGTATTCACATCCGATGTTTCCAATGCAGACATCCCATTTATCTTCAAGGATTGTAATAACACCAGAGAAGTGAGCATAAATTTACTGATTATTTCGGGCAGAGCTATGAATGGGGACTTGTAATTGGTTGAAGGAAATGCTTGCTTCTCATTGGCTGAAGGATACTGGCCAATCAGAAGCCTAATTGAAGGATAATAGGAAATTAGTACGCGTAAGAGACTAGCTCTAGTGACTTCTCTAGATCCATTTGTATTATGATTATCTTTATTATAATATATACTTTTTCTAACGTATTCGATAGTCTTATCAATTTTTAATCAGATCTAGTGACAATACAATTGAATTGGCAACACTGATATTATGCAAATAAATGCATTAACATTGCATCAAATTGGGAAATCATTGTATGTTTATATGCGAAGGAGCTATGTATCAGAGGGGGAAAAGAGAAAGAAAGTAAAAGTAGTAATATCTTATCAAACAGAATAAATGATTTCTACCTCAACAAACAAACGATTAGGGGTGCATAACGGACTGATATGTTATATGTTTTATTTACTTAAAATGCATTTTCTCGTATGTTCTTCTAACATACATCCGAGAACTTGTTTCTTCATGCAGTTGAAGCAGTTGGATTTTGTTATATCTCTTTTTGTTTAATGATACATTTATGGCATATGCTTTAATGATTCATATATGGCGTATTATCTAGTGACCTTCAGACAAAATTGTACTTATCTTCATCTATTACCTGACCACGATAGCAGTGCTGTTTATGGGTAAGGGCGCTCCTGTTGTGTTTACCTCAGCGTCTAGGCAAACGCGGAAGGAACAGGGAAACGGAGAGTGTCATTCTGCAGTGTTGCCAACTGTTTTTAAAAGTTGCAGTTTAGATGTTATAAGTAGCCTAATCTGTTTGCGCTCAATAAAGAACGCCATAAATTATGTAGTTGTTATTGAACACACGAATGGTTCATCATTCCTGCTGTGATGCAAATGTATTGTGCATAATAACATATGCATGAAAATTAGCAGTTTAAGAATAACATAGCACAATTGACAATGCAGTGAGAAATAATTGATTACGTTTTATTTGATTTCATTATAAAACAGTAACAACCTGTAAAATGTAGGAATGACAATGCCAATGACTAAAACATTAATTAAGTGTTGATAGCTTAGAGACTTACGCAATACCTTGTAAAAATGAAATGACATTTTTGAGTTTTACGTCCCACGTTTATGCCGGTTAGGCAAAAGGAGACGTGATGATGAAAGATGAATGGAATGGTGGAATAAAGAAAGTGGGAGGAAACGGGAGAACCCCGGGAAAACCCACGGTGTTTGTCCACCACAAAGTCCAAACGGCGCGAGCTGGGATCAAAACAGGGGCCCCAAGCACCGGAGGTGAACGCTCTACCACTGAGCCACCGCGCCCCCCTACAATACCTTGTAACTGTAAGTTTAAATCAAGTTAAGGCTTGCGATGCTTGTGTTTGTTTTAAATATATGTTTATCAGTTTACAGAGCTCCCTCGTGGCTAAGCGGTTAGCGTACGCGCCTTTGGCGTGGGAGACCCGGGATTGATTCCCGGCGGGAGCTCATGTGGTTCGGATTCCACGTTAATCAGTAGGTCCACGTCTCATATAGCCTCGCTGCTCAAAGAGACGCTAAATTAAAATCAAATCAAAATCAAATTTATCAGTTTACAAATAAATTATTTTCTCGACTTTTAGGAAGGGCAGAATTCCGATACGTTTGCACTCGAGAAACTGTGGAAGTCCTCTACGTGTATCTATTGGCTAGCACATGTGCCTTTGCTGTAAAGGTTTTCGGGTTCGATTCCCAGTGAGAACCCAAAAATCGATTTTACAATTCTTCACTTTCAGTAATCATCTGTCACCCATACTTTAAAGAGCATAATCATGGGACGTTAAACTAGAGAAATTACGTTTCATTTTTTTCGAGGAATATAAACCCTTTGGGAGAAAAGGAGGCGAAGAAGACATTTTTCCTTCATTTTTTAAATGGCTATGGGATTGGATAGTTTGCCTTTCGGAATTGACTTGTAAAATTTGATTTCGGTTCATCTTTCTTTTAGGATCATTATCGAAATCCAGACCTTTGGTAGAATTGGAATGAAGGTATTGATAAATCATCAGCGTATGGATACTGTATATAAGGGTAACTATCATTGCCTCAGAACATAATAAGTTCATAACTGTTATTTATGAGTAAAGAAATTGCCCCTGGATCCCTTTGAATTTCTTTGAAGTTCTAGCTCTCAGGTGAAAAAGAATTAATTTTACTAACTGTTTTTACACACAATATAATTTTGAAACTTGAGAACCTAGAGCCATCTTTGTGTCTGTAATCATAATGACGCTGATACGTTAGTCTATTCAACATCTTCTTAGTGGCGTTCATCGATTGACTTCAGAGGACTGAATTTAGCCCTTAAGTACAAGTTGCCGATAGGTCAAACATATAAGATTTATGGTCTTCTATCTAATCTAATATAAATAAAATAAAAAGTTTGTTTGTGTGTTTGTCTGTCTGTGTGCGGCCTGGGGACCAGACGAGTGGACCGAGAGTTACCAAAATTTGGTCAGGAGTTCCTTGGTCAAGTCCCCAGATCAATCGAAGCGTTTTTTTTTTTAATTTCGAATCAGGGGGGGTCTCAGGGGGGCGTTTACCGGAACCGACTTGGGAACCACACAAATTGACCGAGGGTTACCAAATTTTAGTCACGAATACCTCGATCCAGGCTCCAGACCACAGTTAAACGTTTTTGTCAAAATTCGAACCAGGGGAGTCTCAGGGGGACGTTTACCGGGACATGTAAAAGTAGTAGAAAATGACCGATATTAGTGTCGAATTCATAGTTTTTGCGGTCGCTGAAATGAATTGTGAAACTCTGATCGCATTAACTTCAAAATTCACGCTATTCAGCTCCAGACCGGGGGTCACCGGGGGGAAGGGGGATACCGAGACATATAAAAAATAACCCAAAATGATCGGTATTAGTATCGAATCCATAGTTTTCGCGATCGCTGAGATCAATGGTGATAATCTAACAGGCGTTGACTTCCAAATACAGCCCCCGTGCGAAGCATGGGTATATTCAACTAGTGTTTAATAAAACCAGCTCCTCCCCCTCCTCTATCTGAAAAGCCCTATATTGTTACCCACATATGAAATTCAAATACAAAGGCAATCGTCTTTATCTATTTGCATCTTTATTTCAAGTATAAGTATTAAAATGTGCTACATATGGTTGCAAGAGGTTGGGTGGCTTTCTTTCCTTTCCTTTTTTTTTTTTTTTTTTTTGTTAATACTGAACTTAGGTACCTAATATTGGCACTCCTCTTCTTCATGAGTAGATGTAAGGAGCGGCCACGTGATTTCCGGTTAACTGTTTCATCACCGGTGCCGTTGAGCAATGAGATAACAGTGGAAGACCAACTTCGTTCTTTTCGAACTTATTACTTTCAAAAACTTGTGCAAGTGGTTTTGATATTCAGATACATATTCGCTCTAATCAGTTTCAGAAGTAGCTTTAATTTCAAAATAACATAGTGCCTGTGAGAATTAACCTGGAAATGTAGTCTATATTTTCGTTTTTAATACGTAATTCAGAGATTTTTTCTGAATTTCACTGGAGCTATAAGGAACCTTCAATTGTCAGGCACCACACTTTAAATTTCAATCGCTCCCAATCCGCCTCAATGCAACATTGGGTATATTTCTTTAAAATAAAGTTTTCAAAATGTAGCAGAAGTACTGGAATTTCTTTATTACCAAACCATGCTAAATAATGGCAGGTAAGACATCGGAGAAAGTTAGCTTTATCTATCATCTCAATCAGGGGCGGGTCCAAGATTTTTTGGAGGTGGTTAGCAGAGTGGTGGTAAAAGATTATAAGTTTCTTTCTCACTGGACTTTTGCAGCATATCCGAATATGATCTGAATGCAAAAGAATCGATCGGAGATCACATGGTCCGACTTGGTCGCAATTTCGAAGACATCCCAAAACAATACAATATAACTAACTTGCTTTAAACAATGAAAACGCAGTTGCCAAATGTATAATGATTTTCAAAAGATGAATTTCGAGGCTTTGTTAATAGGAGTAGAAATACCTTAGACCCGAATCCTACGAAGTGTTTCTTTGTACAACATTAACGTTAGTTTATTTGCAAGTTATTGCCACCAAAATATCGGGAGTGTATGTACTTTTTATTTTATTTATTTATTTATTTTATTTTATTTTGTTTATTTTTATTTATTTATTTATTTATTTTTGCGGATCACTTAAAATTTTCTGGAAATAACGTCCACAAATTTTGAAACTGCGTTTGTCTTAACTTGAACATATGCTTGAAGTGGTTTATTACGAACAGGGCAAAAAGAACTGTGCTAGATTAATTACAAGTAACCCGGTTAGAAACACTGCTGCTTGCATTTTAGTTACAAAACCGGCAGCCTGCACCCATTCGCTGGTCGGGATATACTTTTCTCATTATAAACAATGTATCAATGATACTTGAATGATTCTGGTAGCTTTAAGTGACTAACTTTACTGATAATATTAACAAAATAATTGCTTCTGGTATCGTAAAGCTACTAACAGTTACTTATACCTTTACAGAACAAAGTGTGACTGGTAACCTTAGATAAAGCCACCAGCTGAAGTATCCCCCCCCCCTAAGTGCTCTAATTCCATTACTTAGGGTCCAGGTCACTTGCAGTTGTGAGAACGCCTGAACAGATGGAACCCTACTTATATGAAATTTTCTTTCAGTTGGTAGCCCTGACACAGGTGTTTATGCAACTAAAATTGTAAAGTAGGTGACTAACGAAACAGTTCTCCATTGTGAGATAAATCTCTATGGTCCAGAGCGTGTTTTCCCATGAACACCATATATTATTCTCAATATTCCTGTGTATGTAATATATTATTTCGTTATATACTGTACGTTCAAAGATATAAAAATACTGGTCACACATGAATCAGAAAAAGCTTGAAAGTAGATGACAACATCAAATCTAGAATAACTGCTGTAAATAAGTTTGTAAATGATTGCTTTCATTGACAGACCTTCTCCAATTCTCCTCATTCTAACATCTTTTTCTTTCTGGAGAGGAGAAGATCTTGCTTGTTACACTGAGTATGCATTGAAATTGACACTCAAACATTTGAAAAAGTTTGAACCTGACCGGGATTTGAACCCGAGTCCGCTGAATGGAAGTTCAATACTGTAATCACCTAACTACTGTACCACTTCAGCTTTCAGTCAAACTTTTAGCTAGTTAAGATCGTTGCATGTAGGACAATACACAAGATACTAATTCTCGTATAAGGAGAAGTTGCATTGTGAGTGTCACATTTACTTATTCGAGATTTCCTTCTTTAATTCAAAAACAAGTTATATAGGTCTTCGTCAATGAGAAAAATATCACAAAACGTTCTTCAGGTTAAGGCTACCTCATAATTTTTAACAATGGTCCTGATTTACGTTAGTATTCTTCTTCACTCTAATTTGTAATTTCCAAAGAAGAAAATACGGCAGACATTATTTTCTCATTCTTTGAATTGTATCAACACGTGTAGATTTAGAAAGTTATATTTTTATCTTCCGTAAATACTAGTTTACTTTCTTACCTTTGTATGTGGAATTTGTAATAGAATGGTAAAGTATGGAACTCGCATGGCAGAGACCCGGGTTCAAATTCCGTCGTGGCAATTATTTTTTCTCTATTGGAAGGTATCGTTTACGTAACTGTAATTCTGCTATTCCTGTCTTATTATTATTATTATTATTATTATTATTATTATTATTATTATTATTATTATTATTATTATTATTATTATTATTATTATTATTATTATTATTATTGTTATTATTATTATTATTATTATTGAAAAGTTGAGACTTGGCTATATCTAGGCCTATAAAACAAAAACGTAATGAATATGGTCTCTCTAGGTCAGGAATGCCCAACGTTCTTTTCAATCCATCGTGGAACTTGTAAATTTGGGTACCATGTTGCGGGCCACAATTAAAAAATGAAAGTAATATCCTTCCAGAAATCACTTTTTCAAAAACGTGTGAACTTTTTTGTAAAAGTTAAATTTAGAAAAGCAGGTTTAGTAGTTGTCTTAGTCTTAAAAGTTGTTAATATGAATTTAAAACTTTACTCTGTTGGAATTTATATGGAAGAGTGAAAATTTGAAAATAGTGTAGGCTTGATTTAATATTTTTCCCTAATGAACATCATTACTAAAATGTTTTTTAAAACTATTTTAGGCTTGCTTGGATTGAAAAAACCAATGCCATCAGTTTCAGGTTGTTTACATTAAGAAGCACTCTGATTTGCCAAATTGAAAACATCTCAATGATTTATACTTCTACATGCGACGTCTCCTTAATTGCATCCGTGGCGAAGTCGGAAGACCACCCGCCTGTTAATCATAAGGTTGTTGGTTCGCGTCCAGTCTGCAACCTTTTTAGTGTCTTTTAAGACACTTTGATGTAAACACATCACGCACATAGGTGATTTAGCATATTTTGGTGAGTAATTTTGTGGTTCATTGGCGTTTCGAAGCGCCTCTGCCGCTGTTGGTATAATTTTCAAAATGGAATTGGGGCCACAGTGGATCATCGCTGTAGGGAATTAGTTGCCCATTGCTGGTCCACCGACGCTTTCGACATGGGGTAGATTGATTTTCAGGTTGTTTACGTTATAAGTTTCCTTTTTCTACATGTCACATAAAATGTCCATACAAAATAACGTAATAAAAATTGTAAAAAGTACGTTTCTGTGCGCGGTCCACACATCAAGTTTCATATCCAGGTATTTCTGGGTTGGATTCCGGGTGGGTAATTAAAGGAAAGTTTTATCATGTGTTATATCGATACTTCCAATCTAAGATATCATTGAAAATATTCAGTTTCTCTCGGTCTTAGTGTTGAGATGACTTTCTTCGGTTTACTCCTAATAGAAAAGTGACCGAGCGAAACACAAGATGTTGTCAGTCATATCAACCAAGATTCGTACTGTCTGGAAACGTAACATGTTTAGCGAACAATTGATAAATACATAAGGCATATCTTTATTATGGGTCAAATATGATTGGTCAAAAACAAAGGTTATTGTTTCCCAAATATTGCTGCTTCTAATACTTCCTCAACTACTGCTAGAAATATGAATGTTTTAAGCAATTCACCATTCCAGATACGTTCCATATCAACAAAAAGACTTGAAATTAAATAAATAAAACCTTCATGAAATATAAAATATGTAGCCAAGTCTCGACTTTCCAATATTATTATTAATAATAATAGTAATAATATAATAATAATAATAATAATAATAATAATAATAATAATAATAATAATAATAATAATAATAATAAAGAAGTAATACAATACCAATTACGTAAAAAATACCTTCCAATAAAGAAGAAAGAACTGCCAAAATCGGATTCCAACCAGGGTCTCTGCCATACGAGTTTCATGCTTTTTCAATCTTCGTTTTTAAATTCGCCCCAACCGTGGTATTTTTTGCCAGTGTAACCTCATGTCCTTTCGACTTATTCCAAACAAGACAGGGACACGAACACAGAAATATCGAGAACAGTTAAAATTCCGACCTTGCTCTTCATAGTGATTTGAAAACTCACTGGGCTTTACCTCATAACTGTCAGTAATCTGCCACAAATTTCTCATACAAAGATAAGAAAGTAAACTAGTAGTTACAGAAGATAAAAATAGAATCTATTTCTGCAAGTACTGATACAATGAATAAGTATAGTGAAATGGCCCTAGGCTAATCTTGGGACGACAAGTGAGTGGTATGCAGGTACCCCCAAGATACACTAATTCCTCACGTTTCAAACTTCAACTCTGATTGGTTCATGAGGAATGGCACAAAATCGGAAAAGTGGGATTAATTTATTTCTCAAGAATGTCTCGATCGATTTTGTTCAAACTTAGATGTATGTATAGGTGTATACAAGGGCTTTGTCTGAAAAAATTAACAGCTCCCCCCGACCATTTTCCTGCGTCAAAAAATTCGATTCAATATTTTGAGCCCCTTTTGGCCTATAATGGTCTGCGAGCACAATTATAAAAAAAAATAGATTTTAGCTGTAGCTTTAACCATACAATCACATATTTTTTCCAATCTTGTATCACGGGTACGCCATGGTCAAAATTAGCCAAAACCAAGCATATCACAACTATAAGGGAACAAATGCAAAAAGAACATCTATTGATGTAGCTTTAGCATATTTGCTACGTGAATGAATGACAAATCACACCTGAAGTGCCGAATTCACTGAAGCTCCATCTAACGGCCTCTGGTGCCCCCATCCTTGGTTTGGAATTTAGTGAAACTGTTGATATTTAACAATTTACTTGGTAATGCACACCCATGTCACTTTAAAACAAACACGAAACAATGAATCTTTGTTATTGTGTGAATTTGTCGTGAAAAAAAGAATACTGACAGCAAGGAGCGTCTGTTGCGATTTTTCTTGGAGAGGGGGAAGACCCTCCATCTACACAGGAATTGTACGTTTTATATTCTTAAATTAGTAGTCAATGGATTAAAATATAGATCCTGTTTAACGACAAAAATCAAAATTGTCCACTGCAGAAGCTACTACTGAAGCAGCACTGCAATGATACTAGGTTTGTTACAAGCATTTGTTTAGCAGCTGAAGCTACACTTGGAATGCTAAAAGAAAAGTATCGTCTGTTGAATGAAATATTTGACAATGGAATGTAGCTCGTATCGCCTTGTATTATAGAATTGCTAGTTTTCTACACAATAAATTCTCTATACGTGTGACACCAGATGAAAACCACTCCTGAATCTCCGCAATCATGAAATCTACGAAAACTTCAGGAAACGAAAAAACACCTTTGCAGCCTTTATTAAACACAAGAAATTCCGTTTACATCTATTTCTTCAGAGGATCTTGAGGAGTTTCTTCGAATGACCGAAAAATATTTGAAAGGATTGTTTTGTGGATCCTTCCAATATAAACAGACAATATATTATCAGGCTGAAATGTTGGATGAAAGAGGTAATATTAATATACGAGGGCTATCCAGAAAGTAGATTACGTTTTCGTCTGTGTCCGCTAGGGGCGGGGCTAGCGCGGCCATCTTGGGGTCAGAGCGTTGCGCAGCTCAGTCGGCATCTAGCCGTGCTAGTGAGAGGTTCGTGCTGTGCTCCGTTAAGATACTGTGACGGTTTGAAATGTCTGCGTTAATTGAAAATCCCGCGAGGTGCGTGCAGTAATAAGGTTTCTGACAGCAAAAAACTGTAAACCGATAGAAATCTATCGGCAGCTGTGTGAAGTGTATGGGGACAACATTATCACTGAAGGTGGAGTGCGACAGTGGGTCATAAGATTTAAAAATGGCCGAACCAATGTTCACGACGAAGATCGAAGTGGGAGACCCAGCAAAGTGACTGCCGAACTTGTCGAAAAAGTCCGTGAAAATCGAAAGTTCACAATAACGGAACTTTCTTTGAGTTTTCCACAAATTTCGCGAAGTTTGTTGCACGAAATCATCAGCGAAAAGCTTGGTTACCACAAGTTTTGTGCAAGATGGATTCCAAAAATCTTGACAGAGGACCACAAAAATCAGCGAATGGCTGCAGCGTTGCACTTTTTCGACGCCTACAATAAGGATGGTGACTCTTTACTCGATCGCATCGTTACTGGTGACGAAACATGGGTGAAACACGTGAACTGTGAAACGAAATTGCAATCAATGCAGTGGGGGCACACAGGTTCTCCCCAAAAACCCAAGAAATGCATGCAAACAATGTCAGCAAGGAAGATGATGGCGACTGTTTTTTGGGACAGAAAAGGTGTGATTTTGGTGGACTTCCTGGAAAGAGGCACTACAATAAACGCTCAAAGGTATTGCCAAACTCTGCAAAACCTCAGAAGAGCAATTCAAAACAAGCGCAGAGGAATGTTGAGCTCTAAGATCTTGTTGATTCACGACAACGCCCGGCCCCACACGGCAAATGTCACGCGTGAAGTTCTTGAATCTTTTCAGTGGGAGTTGTTTCCTCATCCGCCGTACAGTCCCGACCTGGCACCGAGCGACTTCCACCTATTCCCAGCAATGAAGAAGTGGCTGGCTATGCAGCGTTTTGATGACGACGAACAGCTGCAAGAAGAGGTAACGAAGTGGTTGAAGTCGCAGGCGGCCGAATTTTTCGACGAAGGAATTTCCAAACTCGTACATCGCTACGATAAATGCCTTAATTTGAATGGTGACTATGTCAAAAATTAGTATTTGTGTGTGGCTTTCATCTGTATATAATAAAATTTGTTTCCTATACTTTGTTGATTTTTTATTCCAAAACGTAATCTACTTTCTGGATAGCCCTCGTACAATATGTTAAAAGACAACGACAAGATATTTAAAACGACAGTGCTTTCAAGACATACGCAAAGCAAGACATACAAATGCTTCATCTAAAACCAAATACAGAAAGTTACAAAAGTGACATTAGGCACCATTGCGACTGTGCAAATAGATTGAGAACAGTTGGCTCTTGCTCCCATGTTGCAGCCATTATTTATTACCTTACTTAGGAAAGATATTTGTCGACGTCGATACCGATGTTGTCCCAAAACCAGCAGAAATATTGAGCAAAATATTCGATCAAGACTACGTGGCCATATAAAAAAGTGACAAGGACTGCGTACAACAATGTTCCTTTCACCCTATTTTTTTTCACGCATTGAAATATTTACACAGACACTAGCAAAAGTATCTTCCCCCTAAGTGATCTAATTCAATTACTTGGAGTACAGATAATTTGCAGATTGTAAACCGCCAGGGCAGGTGCAACCCAACTTACATGCTACTTTTCTCCACAGTGACAGCAGTTGGTAGCACTGAGTCAGGTCTCTATGCAAGTAAAATTGTAAGCAGATGACACACGAAACATTTCTCTATTCTGAGATGAATCTCTTGTTCAGAGCGTGTTTTCCAATGAACACCATATCTTAATCTTAATACGCTGTGTCTATAAGATATTATTTCATTATATGGTGTATGTTCAAACAAATAAGAACACTGACCACGCATGAATGAGAAAATGCTTGAAAGTAGATGAAAATATCGAATCTAGAACAACTGCTGGAAATACGTTTGTAGATCACTGTTTCCATTGACAGAACTTCTTCAATTCTCCTCATTACAACATTTTTTCTTTCTGTAGAGGAGATCTTGCTTCTTAAACATTAATATTTGTACCAGGGATTAGGATTTAGGATTTAAATTTCTGAGCTTTCGGCATCTATGGCCATTTAGCCCGTCACAATTTGAAGGATGACGTCCCTCGGCGAGCACACTATCCGAGGAAAGGGAATGAAGAAAGGATTGGGTAAGGAAGGAAGTGGCCTGGGAGCTGTAAGTTAGATACCACCCCGGCATTTCCCTGGTGTGAATGAGGAAAACCCAGGAAAACCTCATTCAAGGTGGCTGGCCTGAAAAAGCGTGTTACACTTTTTCGACCGAGTGCCCCCACCGGGAATCGAACCCGGGACCGCTCGAGGCGAGAGCGTTAGCGACTACGCTACGCGGGGCCACTATATTTGTAGCAGTAGTAGTAGAAGAAGAAGTAGTAGGATCATAAGCAATTGTTGGGAAAAAAATAACCTTTGTTTTTAATCAGTGATATTTTTGACCCATACTAACGATATGCCTTACGTATTCATCAATTGTTCTCAAAACATGTTACGTTCCCAGACTACGAATCAAGATTGATACGACTGACGTCATCTTGTAGTTGCGTTTCGTAGGTTACTCTTCTATTGCGAATGCACTGAAGAAAGTCGTGTCAAGACTAAGTCCAAGAGAAATTGAATACTTTCCATGATATCTTACATTTGAAGTACTAATACTACAAGTAGTAAAATTTTCCTTTATTTACCCAAAGGGAATCGAACGCAGGACCACCAGAGATGTGAAACCAACTCTTATCCCACATCGTTGTTTATTAAGAGATGAAACATTTGGCGTGAAGTGACTTCAGCAAATTACACACTTTTGCAATTCCAATGTTGTAAAACCCTTATTTCGGTCATAATAAAATTGAAAGTGTTATGTAGAAATAATAGTCAAGAGGATTGAAATGTAAATTGTCAAAGTAAATTGTTGAAAATGAATTAGATACGAGGAAGTTTAACGTCCTGCTTGATCATCGAGGTTAAATGTTATGTGAAACTACAGTTTAAATATCTCTCTTCGGAAATGAAATGAAACGAAATATTTAAGTTTTACGTCTCACGTTTCTGCCGGCTAGGCTAAAGGAGATGGTTTATACGAGAGTGGTTCCAAAATTAATGCCTCCTACTACTTTTTGTGTTGATTTTGTATGTCGTGCAAGATGTCGGCGTAGTGCTAATGCGTGAACCTTCTTTTATTTGCAGCTGGTTCCGTTGTTCTGCGGTAGTTGGCGCCAGCATAGCAGTGTTCCAAACTGGAGCCTGATATGGACGTGCGTATAGAACAACAATGTGTGATTGAATTCCTTATTGCTGAAGGAGTTATGCCGATTGAAACACATCGACGCTTGGCAAAGGTTTATAAAGACGATATAATATACGTGAGCAATGTTAGGTGATGCATACGGCATTTTCAAGGTGGTGAAAATGGTGTTCATGACAAGCACGTCGACCCTGCACAGCTGTCATTCTTCGCAATGAAGAGCGTCTTTATCAACTCATCCGTGCTGATCGCCAGATAACGACGAGAGAATTGTGTACAAAGCAGAATGTTGACTGTAATGCCTTGGAAAAAATGATGGAACATCTTGGTTATCTGTGCGAGATGGGTGCAGCAGATGGTTACACAAGATCACAAAATTCAGCGAATGGAAATTTGCCAGGACCTGCTGGACTAAAACAAAGCTGAACATGGCAATTTTCTGGATACCATTGTCATTGGAGATGAGACTTGGTGTCATCACTATGAACCGGAATCCAAAAGATAGTCCATGGAATGCCGAATTTTACAAGCGCGGCATGCAGGCCCTGGTTCATCGTTGGCAAAATGCATAACGAATGGTGGGAAGTACGTGGAAAAATGACAGTCTCTAGCTAAAATATTGCTCTGTTTAGCTGTGCTGTTGTTATTTATGTATCTCCATTAGTTTCCATAAAAGTAGGAGTCATTGCTTTCGGAACGACCCTCGTATATCCCTTTGGGTATTTCTTTATAATTATATTCTTTCACAGCCATTAATATATATTCCAAATTGTCGAGTTCAACATTTTAGCAGTCTACTTCATATTGGGGAAATCAGAACCACTAAATTCACATTAGCAACTTTTAAAATTGATACAACTACTAATCCTCATTTTTGGTATTTAATTTTTACGAAAACGGTGACACGTTTTCAAAACTGTGATGTTTGGAGGGACCAACTTTTATTTTTTAATAATTGTGGCCTGCAACATGGTGCCCAACTGGAGCATCCCTGACCTAAAGAAAGACCATATTCATTACATTTTTGTTATATATCTATATATCAAACTCATTCAACTTCAAACTCACAAGTAAACCTTACGTTTGGGTGAATCGAGTTGCTGACTGAGACACATATGAGAAAGTAGTACTAAATGTGGTCAGTATTTCAGTGAAGTTATAGGTGCGAAGCTCCAGGGGTTTAGGAGATACAGCTACCAGAACATCACATGGAAGTACAGAATAGTCTTCATACAGTTGGAGGTAAAAGCCCTGTAAGACCTCTTGTAACGACAAAAGGCGAATAACAAATATATGGGTACATATTAGGACTAGGGAGAAGTCATATAGTAAGGGTACACCTGACGGCGGCCATCTTGAAATCCGCCATTTTGAATTAAGGTTAAGTTTTTAAAATAGGAATAGGGTCATGTGATACATGATTTAAGACGCAAATTTAATCAGAAGAACAATGGTGACGTAAATTTTGATTTACGCGCAATTGGTAAAGAGTTATAGGGAAATTAAATATTGTTGCAGCATATGTCCTTTACTCCACCTAGTAAATTTTGTGTTAATGATAATAATTAAATAAAAAGCAGATGGATAAATATTAGGTCTATGGTAAGAGTTGCCTTGACGGCGGCCATGTTCAAATCCGCCATTTTGAATAACACAAAAGTTTTTACCAAAACGCATAACAGTGATACCTTATTAATAGCAAATTTTACCATAAATCCAACGGTATAACCATTTTTGTTTTATCATTAACCAGCACAAAATTAAATGGGAATAGAGTAATGCAATGGATGACTTCGGGCTAGAAGTTAATCAGAAATACAATGGTGGCGTTACAATGTTAGTTGTTTGATGAGCAAAAATGGTTATACCGTTGGATTTATGGTAAAATTTGCTATTAATAAGGTGTCACTGTTATGCGTTTTGTTTAAAACTTTTGTCTGATTCAAAATGGCGGATTTGAACATGGCCGCCATCAAGGCAACTCTTACCATAGACCTAATATTTATCCACCTACTTTTTATTCAATTATTATCATTAACACAAACTTTACAAGGTGGGGGTAAAGGACTAATACATATGCTGCAACAATATTTAATTTCCCTATAACTTTTTACCAATTGCGCGTAAATCAAAATTAACGTCACCATTGTTCTTCTGATTAAATTTGCGTCTTAAATCATGTATCACATGACCCTATTCCTATTTTTAAAACTTAACCTTAATTCAAAATGGCGGATTTCAAGATGGCCACCGTCAGGTGTACCCTTACTATATGACTTCCCCCTAGTCCTAATATGTACCCATATATTTGTTATTCGTCTTTTGTCGTTACAAGAGGTCTCACAGTTCTTTTACCTCCAACTGTATGAAGACTATTCTGTACTTCCATGTGATGTTCTGGTAGCTGTATCTCCTAAACCCCTGGAGCTTCGCACCTATAACTTCACTGAAATACTGACCACATTTAGTACTACTTTCTCATATGTGTCTCAGTCAGCAACTCGATTCACCCAAACGTAAGGTTTACTTGTCAGATAACTAATCTTAAGACCTTGCACTCACATCACACCAATATCACTCTCACAACTTGATTTGGAACTTGAGCACACTCAAATTCCCGTTTACTTCGTGAGGATAAGATTCGAGTGATCATGTATGCAAATCCCGTGAGTTTCGGCACAAATGGTTATTACTATTTACCTGAAATATCCAAACACAAAACCGGTAGCTTGAAAATTTGAGTAAGGGCATGTCTCATTGAGGTTTGCAAGCCTTAGTTTGAGTGAAGTGATCATCTCTTGACGGAACACTCAGACAAGGCAACATTATAGAGAAAATCGATTTTTAGCATTCTCAAAATCATATCTCGTCTCAATCTTAAATCTTCTCGCTGTTGACAATGATGTTGTCTACGACACGAGAAACTGCGTCTCGTCTCGTCTCGTCTCATGAAATTTCTTTTCTCGTCTCAATTATAGCCTCAAAAACGAGACGAGGAGTGCCCTTTATATTCGAGACGAGACGGGAAACATTAAAATTCTCGTCTCTAAAACGAGACGAGGGAAAAACGTTCACAAGTTTCATGGTCAACGTTGGTTCACTGAAATCTTAGATACGAAACAATGTTTTAGTTTTACATGTTTCATAGTTTAATAACAATAAATTGATGAAGTGATAGAGTGAACACAATGAAGACGATTTATCAAAACATTACACAATACATTCCAATAACAAATATGATTTAAATGTTGTTATGTCACCTTTTGTGACACAGAAGGATTCTGATAATTTCTTGATGAATTTAAGAAAAAACAGGAGACAAATTTTATACATCAATTTACAAAATGAGTTAAGTTGATTTTGAGTTTAACGTCCCTTTGAACAGCGAGGCTACATGGGATGGGACCTACTGATTACCGTGGAATCCGATCCACATGAGCTCCAACCGGAAATCGAACCCGGATCTCCCATGCCAAAGCTACGTACGCTAACCAATTAACCACGAAGCTCAAATTACAAAATGAGACGAGACTTCTACGTCCCATCTCGTCTCGTGGCCAACGGTAGTTGACAAAAAATTCGTTGATGGTTTAAAGGACTCAATAACTAAGGTTGTGAGGTCATGAAGATTAAAGTGAGGTTTAGAGAGGCTAAGAACGAAAGAGTACCCACCTCCGATAGTAGCTGGCAACAATGTTTTTTTTTTTTTTTATCTTTCTTCGCGAGCGTTAGTGCGAATCGTGTGGACAATGCGTTTCGCCTGAGGATAGGCATTCCGTCACAACTATGACCTTGGGTGTGACCAACGAAGATCCTAGCACGTGTCTCTAATAGCTTCTTGATTTCTTTTCACGTAACAAACTTGGGGAGGAGGGAATTGCAGGAGTTCACTGGGGGTTGGGCGAAGTTGTTATTAACACAAGCTATGATCTTTGTATGTTATATGTTGGCGGCAGTCAGCGGTTTCATTAACTCAATTTTTCACGGGTAATTTTCAGTGGAAATTCGTATTTACTGCTTTAATATCTCAATAATAAGATGAACAAACAATTTTCACCACAAAATTGATCAATGTGAAAGTTACGACTAAAAGTTGCCTTTGAGTACAAATAAACAAATACGAGGGTTATACAGAAAGTAGATCTCATTTTTATAATTGGCATAAGGGAAATTTTCGTTTTGCTATTTATATTTTATTCGTATTCAGGGGCGCCGGAACCGGGGGGCAAGGGAGGCAGATGTGTCTCCTGAAATTTTCAAAGGGGGCAAGATACTCGTTTTGCCCCCTCACTTTCAGACTGTATAAACATCACACAACACTGGTTATATGAACTAAATTTTGCTTTTTATAGTAATGTTAAAAAAATTCTCTATTCCAGATTCATCTTTCTCTTTGAAACAAGGGACCGGGCGCTTTTTCTGCCGCCATGTTAGACAGAAAGAGTTAGGGAAAAGAATTGAAAATTCTCTTTATTTCCATTGGTGTACATTCTCAAAACACTGTAAATTCTTTTAAAATTGTTGTTTAAGTAATCGTAAGTCTGCAATATGAAACGAGTCGTCGAGAGAGATTTTAAACAGATAGAAAAATATAACAGTTTAAATGAGTAACAGGGCATTTAGGGTCTAAATACATTTTGCAAAAGTTAAATTAATGTTCTTACAAACAATATTCAGAGTGCAGTACGTTTTGTAATGAGGAGGAAAAATGTATGAGGTAGGATTAATAATTCAGAGCATATAAAAAATGCGAACTCTATTATCATTCCGTTCGTTTAATCCTTTCACTACCATTTTTTTCGGAGTGAGAAACATTAATATATGGCTATTTTAAGTTGTTTTCAAACGTATATATATATAAAACATTTTCCTCCGCTTCGTTTTTCGACGTGGGAAGGGTGGGACATTATGTATCCCTCTGATATTTTTACGTGGGACCTATATGTCCCAGTGATATTGACATGAATGATCATCTTGTATTTTCAATTATGAAGCGTATATTGTCAGAAAAACAATTGAGTCGTATTTATGATTACAAATATTTTACCTTTCGGCATCCTTTTCCAAATTACAGTACATGCAACCACTGCTTTATCACTAGCACATTGTTCCTCATTTTCATCTGTTCCATTATCACTTTCATTGTTTACGTTCACTTCCACTACTGTCTATTTGATAATGTTAATAAGAATTCTGTGAACCATTAACAGGCTTCTCTTTGCCAGTGGAACATCGATTTATAACAATAAAATGTGGTAAATTACCAGGGGTCCACTTAGAATGTATCGTGGAACACATATGTCCCAGTGGTAGTGAAAGGGTTAAGATATGAGTGCAGAAACAGAACACCTGTTTCAGCTCTCCTTTCAGACCAAGTTTGTAAAAGAATAAGGAAGTCAGTCACTGCTTATAATAGCTAGTAGTGTGAGATATTTAGCTCGCAGTGGTCAAGCAATCAGTGGACAATTTGCATTGTACGGGTAATTTGATGTCACTCCTGGATGAAAGAAAAATGGATGTGCCTGTTTTCAACCAATGGATTAATCGACAGGATAACTGGCTTAGTGCTGATTAAAAGAATGAAATTTTAAAGATTATGGGACATGCAATATAGAGATACTTGGTAGCAGAAGTTAAAGAGTCTCCATTTTATGCAATCATAGCCGACTCCACGACTGATATTTAAAAGAACGGTTGTCTCAGTGTGCGGTGTATTGACTCTGATTCATCAAACCCAACAAAATATTTATGGAAATGATCACCCCACATGGCAGCAAATCGGAAACAGAATTCACGATCGAAAATATTCTAACGAAAGCTAACCTGAATGCAGAAAATATAAGCGAACAGTGTCATGATGGTGGAGCTATTATGTCAGGACGAGTGAATGGTGTGCAGAAGATAAATTCGACTCAACATCCGAAAGCTGTATACATTCATTGCAATAATCATGCAGCCGATATTATTCTTGAACCCTGTAAAACTATCAACGAAAGTAATCCTAAACATTTGCTGCCTGTTTGTCCTACTCGCTGGTGTGTTAAGCGAAAATCTCTAATCAGATTTCAATCTACTACAAACGAATTCAAATCACGTTGGAAAAGAATCATCAGTAATACAAGGGGTCCAAATGATGTTCAAAAAATAATTCTAAAAGGGTATTTGAGAAGAATGAACAAATTCGGAATGATATTTTTTATGATAGTCAGTATACGTGCTTTTGTACCTTGCGGACAACTGGCGAAAGTGCTTCAAAATTCTGAAGCTTCTGCTTCTGGAGCTAAAAGAGCAGCAGCGATTCTATCTAGAGGGCACTCTGAGAAACCTACAAATGGACAGTACATTTGAAAACATCTATAAGGAAGCAAAGGAAAATACAGACAGACTACACTTAAAATTGCCCACTTCATCAAGATCAAAACAGAACACCAATTAGGTTGGAGGAGACTGATAATCCTTCTATAGCAGCTACCCTAGAACTTGTATCAGATCTTCCAAAATTGTACTTAGAAATCATTGACTATTTGTTGAATGAAGTGCAGCGTCGTTTCAATCAGCCAGGTCTCAAACAAATCACAACACTCTAGAAGATACTTTCTCGAAGGAGCTATATGTGCTGGTGGGCCTCTCTCAAGAGAATATTTGAAGCAGGAATTGGGAGTTCACTTGTCGGATTTTAACCTGGATAGATTATAAGGTCAGCTCAGTCTGTTTCCACCTACCTTGATGACAACTGAGTCGCTGACGACCATCAGAATATTAAAAACTATTATCGCAGCCTTCTCGACTAAGTTGTTCGTCTAGGGACTTTCGTTCTCACTATTTGAGGACGTCCATGACGCAGGAAAGATTGGCTCATCTGCTGTTGTTTCATATGTGTAGCGACCATACTTAAACACCATTGCAAGAGAATTCATATCAAAGACAAGCGAAAGAAAATATACTATTGGTCAATTATGAAAAGAAATAAATGTAGAATTACATAAGTGAAACTATTATGAGAATTATAACTAATTAATTAAATTACAAAATAGCACCTAAAATTCAATATAAACTTATTCTTATTAATTGTGTCGTACTTTATTAGTGTGAAGGGAAGTGAAAATAATGAGATTAGGAAGAGAGGTGAATGTAATAACAAACTGGATATACTGAAGTAAGTGTAATAAAAAATACAAATAACTCTGGATAATTAGTGTAATTGAATTTTCTACATAAATTTTATGAAGTCTTTAGTGAAAATTCCATTTTTCCATTTCTGGTACGAAGTCAAGTAGGTAGAGAAAATACATTTTCTTATTTTTTACTTAATTATGTAGTCTGTTTTATAATGTACAAGTTACTTTCTACTACAAAGTGCTACAAAGTTTGTACTTCTAAATAGCAATTTCTATTAATCTAAAGATGTAAACTAAGATGCCTCTAATAGATGGAAATTTCACTCTCACGAAACTGTTTACAGCTTCATTTATTATTATTATTATTATTATTATTATTATTATTATTATTATTATTATTATTATTATTATTATTATTATTATTATTATTATTATTATTATTATTATTATTAACAAATCAAATCAAATTATTGTTACATTACAAACATATATTCATATTATCTCACCTATGTTACATTCTCGTGTCTATTTTCGAGACAGCAGTTTGCCCCCCCCGCCAGCTGAAAAATACTTCCGACGCCACTGCTCGTAGTTTACAATGTCGTTCCTTAGATTCAGTGCTTTCGATTAAATTCTCACTGGGATGATGTTATCTCTACACACTAATAAATACTAACTACGGGCTCCAATCTTTGGGGGCTACCGAGAAGGAATTGACAACTTACAAGTTTTCTAGTCCATCCTAAATTCTCTGCTTGGTTACCGAATAAAGAAACACATATACTTGACCCAGGGCCGACCTTAGGCAATTTCCCTCCCTGTGTAATAGCATCATTTGCTGCTTAAAATTCTCCAGAAACAACAAATCTCAATAGCCACGATACTAAGTATCCGCATCATGAACAATGAAGAAAAGAGAAAGATCACTCAGACTCAGAAAGGTCTAAACATTACAAATATAATCTCGTTGTGTCTGCTTTTTCTTTAAATAATACGGTACTCTATTATGTTAGTGAAAGATACGGCAAACACATCTGCAGACGAAATTTCGTAATTATTTGTATTGAATTCAATATTGAGCTTCAATTTTAATAAATCAGTTTGCAATTCCAGTTCAACTAGATCTTTTAACTTTAATTCTTGACTTTTCTTCTACATCTGTTAAATTAAAAAAAAAAAAAACTTCTTTCCACCTTAAATGATACATGATTTTTGAATGTAGTATTCAAATAATAGGTCAGTTTAGTAAATTTAACTACCATCATCATGAAGTCTGTTTCCAACAAGAAATATCTATTTTAAATAATATAGTTGTGATAGATTTTGCTGCCCAGTGCAAATGCACGTGTTGCACATATGGTAGAGCCGGCCCTGATTTGACCGCTCCCTTCTCTAGTAAAAGTTGTACAGAAATCGGCGCCACTGACACCTAGTAATCCAGCTATAGACTCGAATGTAAGGGTGGGGGCCGCGGTGGCTCACTGGTAGAGCATTCAACTCTGGTGCTTGGGGTCCCGGTTTCGATCCCAGCTCCCGCCAAGTGAACTTTGTGGTGGACAAACACCGTGTGCGTGGGTTTTCTCGGGGTTCTCCCGTTTCCTCCCACTTTCTTCATTCCATCATTTCATTTATTACTCATCATCACCGTCTCCTTTAGCCTAACCGGCATAATCGTGGGACGTCAAAAACTCAAAGATTTTTTCGAATGTAAGGATGTATAATTGTATAGCAATACAATGTTGGAATCATTGGTAGAATGTTCACCTGTAGTACGAGAAGGCTGGTTGGACCCTAGACAGGTGGACAACATCGTGTCCGTGGGTTTTCTGGAAATTCTCCCGTTTCCTCCCACTTTCTGAATCCACAATTCTTCCGTCGTCATTCACTTGCCTTAAAAATTCGTCTTTATTAGCATAATGGTGGGACGTAAAACGGAAGTATTTCATATCATTTTTATTTCAATAAAGATAGAAGAAATGGGTTGTCTCATCTATCAGTGATTTCTGGTGCTTTAAACTTGCCTTCAGAAATTGGTGAATATAGATTCTTAAGACAGCAACATGTAACTAGTAATACAGATCTGTATTTAAATGGAAGCATGCAGCAGTAGATCTGGTCGTGGCAGCAGCTGAAGCAATAACAAGAGATGGTTCCGTTCCTACAACAAAACTTATATTTTAAAAGTACTAGGATAGTTAACTATTGCTATTTTTTTTTTACAACATGTAGGCCTAATAATAATAATAATTTGTTTATTTGTACTTTACACCCAAAAGCAATTACAAAGTACAAAGTTTATACATCATTATCAAAGAATATGCAACCCAACTCGAAATATGGAACTAGCATTGGTAACACGAAATAGTACTATAAATCTTTTTTCTCTTTACATATGCTGTACAAAAATATTCTACAATTTATCATTTAGTAATTGAAAACACTTTCCCTTAAAAGTCTTAAATTTATATTGAAATAAATCCAGTCCCATAGACTCAATTTTAGGGATGCGCATGAGACAAGATTTGTGGCTGTCTCGTCTCGAAAATGTTCTGTAAAAGTGATGTCTCGACTCGAAAAATGTATATTTCTCTATTGGAAGAGCCGTGTCTCGACTCGAATTTTGTCAGGAAAATCCTGTCTCGACTCGTCTCGTGCGCATCCTTACTCAATTTTGTTACCTGCATCACTAGGCGACATACTATTCAAATTGGCCATGCGTATATTATATAGAACCTATGTGATTTCAATTATCTCCTTTTCATTTTATCAATTACGAATATACGATTTGCTCTCTACTATAGAAAGACTTGGTACACCCAACCCTCTAATAGCTCCATGAAGTGTTCCTATATTTTGCCTTGGAAAGGTGGCAACACTAGATATACGTATCTGCTCAATGATGGCTCCAAAACATTCTGTAGACACTTTGAATGTGAGATAAGGATAAAAGTGTTCAAAGGATTTGAGAATGTTAGGATGAAAATATTACTGTAAGCTTTTGTTATGTAAAGAAATATTGAGTAGTTCAGTTCCAAAACGGCTTTTGTCCGTTTACAGAAAATCCAAGAAAATTTAGGGAAAAACTGGAGAATCTGCATGTTTTGTAAACCTGGGAATACTTCAGTGTATTCATGTGAAAAACCTGAACATCCTCAAATAGTTCCAGTTCTTCAAAACGCATCGATCCTCCAGTTTTTCTTGGTTTTCTGGGATTTTTGGCAAACGGACAAAAGCCGTTTTAGAACTCGACGACTCAATATGAAGTATTCTGTTTGCTTCATTACGTAATAGCTATTAATTTTGCCATAATTCTCAAAGAGTTTAGCGACATTTAGCTATACTTTATAAGCCATTTAGCTATTTTCTTACGGCTTTTGTTCTCAACACTACTTCAGGACCTAAAGGAATTGTTTCACACACAAGCATGTGCCTATGTGATGCCTTTGTCTTATATGGGAAAGCAAACATTGTATCAAATATGATAAAAACTATCCCTTTACAACTGGAGTTAATTAATCTACAATAAGTTATAGTGCCCGGGACCGGAAGATAACTTTTGAAATCCGAAATTAAGGACTCCAGTCAAAGGTATTCCGCCGTATACCCTTTGCTTAGTCTTTTTTCATTAGAAAGTGTACCTTCAGTCGTTTTCTTAGTACGTGGCTTCTTATAGATGATCAGAAAAATGTATCGTTCACTGCTGGAAAGGTCCTTGACTCTGGAAACGCGACTAGATAACTTTATCTCAAAATATAGTGTAAACAACGCCATCTGTTCAAAAGTACCTTAATAGAAGTTATTTTATCTCTTCCGTTAAACATATGACAGGTGAGGTTAAACAAACGCACCTTTCTGTTGAAAGCAAAAAGCAGTGATGCATTTATTAAACGCATGGTGCAATCCCATTGGGTTCAATTACCAACATATTCTTAATATTATGTCAGTGTGGATGGAACTACTATAGTTGGAAATTTCTTTCTCAATTTTTCCTTTATTCAATCTTTGTTGTTTTCATGCCTTATGGGATTAACTTGTTGACTCAAAGAATGAGTGTGGATGAAAGATCACAGGAAGAAACTTGTTAATATAACTAAACGTAAGGTCTATGGAATCCGGAGGTTCAATGCTGCGTTCACAAACGTTCTCCATGGACTTCTGTCTTTATCCAACTGGATCCAGTTTCTAGTTCGTATTCCTATTTCTGCTAGATCCATCTTAATATTGTCCTCCCACCTGCGTTTAGGACTTCTTAATGGTCTTTTACAGATTGAGTTTCCAGTTCAAATTTCAAAGCGTTTCTACTTTCTTTTATTCTTGCTACATGACCTGCACACCCGAGAGTTGATGACGCTAATAGAGATGGCCACAAGGTTCCGGTTCCGGCGGAACCAATTCCGCGAGGAACCGGTTCTCGGAGATCCGGTTTTCAGAACCGGTTCTGAACCGGTTCCGGACCTGAATCCGAAAACCCGGTTCCAGAACCGGATCTTAGGAACCGGTTCCAGATCTGGATCTGAAAACCCGGTTCCAGAACCGGATCTTAGGAACCGGTTCCAGATCTGGATTCGAAGAACCGGTTCTAGACCTGGATCCGAAGAACCGGTTCCAGATCTGGATCCGAAGAACCGGTTCCAGACCTGGATCCGAAAAACCGGTTCCAGACCTAGATCTGAAAAACCGGTTCCGGAACCGGATCTTCTAGAACCGGATCCATTCAGACCCGAAAACCGGTTCCAACAGGAACCGGTTTTGGCCATCCCTAGACGCTAACAGTGTTTGGTAAAAGGTATAAATTATGTAGTTCCTCATTATGAAGTTTCCTCCATTCCCCATTCCCGTCCCTCTTGGGTCTGAATATTCGCTTTAGTATTTTATTTTCAAATACTTTCAGTCTGCGTTATTCCCTCAAAGAAAGGAGCCGCTGTGGCTCAGTGGTAGAGCGTTCACCTCTGGTGCTTGGGGTCCCGGGTTCGATCCCATGACCCCGCCAAGTGAACTTTGTGGTGGACAAACACCGCGTGCGTGGGTTTTCTCGGGGTTCTCCCGTTTCCTTCCACTTTCTTCATTCCACCATTTCATTCATTACTGCCCTAACCGGCATAACCATGGGACGTAAAACTCAAAGATTTCATTTCAATTTTTACCGTCAAAGAATGCGACCATATTTCGCAACCGTACAGTACAACAGACATCATTATCGTTTTATGTACTTTAAGTTGTAAATTCTTCGACGGAATTTGCGAAGGCAAAAGATTTTAAACTGAATAATAACACGAAATTCCTGCTTGCAGTCGATAATTAATTTCTGTGTTCATATCGTTTTGGATCGTTAACATTGACCCTAGATATTTGAAAGTATCTTACATTATTTGATATTTTAACGCATCCATAATTTGCAGTATTACGTACGATCTCGGTGAACTTACATCTATTTAGTTTTCTCTGCACTTACTTCCAAACCCATGTCTCTTCAAGTGTTTGTTTAATAAAACCTCTGCATTTCTTTCTATTGCCTATTAGATTTATACCATCAGCATATATTGAATCATTTAGTAGCAATAATTATTATAAAAGATTTCTAAACTTTCCAGCATCATCATTTGTTTTATGTATGTAAAACAACAACAACAAAACAGAAGAAATCATTTTACGAGAAAGACAAGAATGTATAACGTTAAACATGGCAGAAAAGTGTAAACTTTGACGACATGCCTTAATGACACTGTTATAGGGATGTAGGTAGAGTTTAAATGTTACAATATTTAGTACCATCGTGTAGTGTCGTGTAGTCTTTACAATATACAGACACACACACACTTTACCAATCTTGTATTCGTTTTATTTATTTATTTATTATTTATTTTGTAAAAATGAATTGCTTGACACAGAAGTATGTTTTATATTTGAGTTAAATAGTTTTTATTATTATTATTATTATTATTGATCATTTAGAAAATGTAGAATGTTTAATGTAGTGAATTTGTGTATGTACACTGAGAAAAAAAATTGTAGGTGGCGTACTTAAAAAGATAGGTTACATGCGTAATTCCTGTAGTTTTTGGACTTAACATACAGCAGACGTATAACTGAAAACTTATGTTTTATAATACTTTCTGTATAAATGTTCCATCTATACGTACTTTCCGTATGAAACAATCTAGGCGGTCAGGATCTCACATACAAATGGACGTATATAACATATAGCTGTTGAAGGTAACATAAGTATATGCATGTGCTATACGGAAAACTGTTAGATGTCAGACATCCTGCAACGGCATGATGTAACATCTAAGGGCAGTGCCTATGTAGCGTACGGATAACGTAAGCTCCGTTCTGATTTCTATAGTAAGCAAGAGGATACCGTATATTTGTACAATATACCGCTGTCCGGAGAACGGATTTTTCTCTGTGTAGGGACATAACTTGTTAAAGATGTAGATAGCATTTTTTTATAAACCTAGATACTGTTTTGTTTTTGAACATTGATAAATGATTTGTAAACATAGGGGTCTAACGCTATTTTTTTTTCTTGGCTTATCTGGACAATTTACCGAGCAGATAAAAAAAAATATACAGCGAAAAATCTATGTACATAAAACAAACAAAGATTTTGATAAAATTTTAATGATTTTTATTTTTAAGTCTACAAATTTGTGGGAGAAACAGTAAGATCTCACAACCCTAGTTGTCATAGTGATCTACTATTTTTTATTTTGTTTTTAAATTTTCACATATTTTGTGTTCCTTTTTATATTGAAATTTGAACTGGAATCGTAGACTATAGGCCTATTTAAGGTGTAGATACTTACAGAAAGATTTATTCGTCCATTATAACTTCAACGTCAGTTTCTGATATCCACTCCTATTTGTGAATATTTCGATATGCCTTGCAAGTATTTTCCTTTATGAACGTATAGAAAAAAGATGTAAGACTGTAAAGAGGTGCCAAGTCTTCATTCCAATACCGTTACTAGGCAATGAAGATTTGAAATGAAAATGTTTCAACTTAACGTCCCAACAAGATGTTGCTCACTTGCTCCCTCCAAAAGGGGTAGGTTGGGATTTTCCCTTCGTTTAGCATAAGACCCGAAGGCATTCTTCAAATGTCTCACACGGGAAGGTCCCACAAGTTTTCGCTCAAATCTGATTGCTATATAGCACATCTGATAGAGCATAATGAGAAATGAACATGAGCAAAACATAAGGTACAATGGATCAGAAGTATAGGAGCTACAGCACTTCAAAATTTGAATATCCAAAAAAATTATATCATGGAATTACGTACGTTTAAAGTAAATAGGCTACGTTGAAAACCGTTAAAGCAATCAAAACAAAAGTTGCACAATATAATGAGAACAAAATGCCCTATCGAAAACCACAAACAGTGTTGCCATAGATGAAGTAGTGTTGCCAACTCACTGTAAAATATTTTGTTTGAAATAGCACTACATATAAGTGTGCACAGATTTAAAATGCACTATTATCACTAAACGTAACAGTGAAATGTAGTAGTACAGTGTTGCATATTGTTGGAGCTACGTGTGCTGAAAATGTTCAATGGAGAACTCGATTCGTGGCGACAGATGGTAATAAATGAATGTATTGGAAAAATGGGGGTTTTGCATTATACTTCTGGAATTCCTTTTCTGCCTAATTCTTGCAAAAGGGATATTTAAAGTTGAGGGAAATTTATTATGATATATTTTCCCTTTATTTTCAAATAGCATTCCAGAGCTCTTTCATTTAAGTGTTCTAAATATATACTGTAATTCTCTAAGTAAAAGCAAGTTATACAGTCATGTTCAAAAAAATTGCTTCCCATAACCTGTATCTTTAACCCTACACATTATTTCAACAAAGTGATTCTATATTCTGCTGTATTCTTCATTTTTTTTCAACTTTTTAGCTTGAAGATTGAAAGTGACACGTAAAACTATAAATTTAATTCCTCTCAACTCTTTTCGTTGGGACATGCATCAAATTTTAGCCTGAATTAGAGGACTTTAAAAGAAAATGGACGTTCAAGTTTTTTTTTTTTTTTTGCTTCATTGCTGAGCTTGAGTTTAACCTTTAGAGGACGGCCATGGATTTTTTTTTAATTGTAGACCTTCACATTGGCGGCCCTAGTAGCTCTGCTAGATATCACAGAGACATGAACGATACCTCATTTGAAAGCTCATAGAGCACAGATTCCAAAGAGGTTATTTTTGTGCTCCCCCGTGGCAAACCCGTAGATGAAGACGAAGAAGAAAATAAAAAAATGAAAAAACCTGTTTTTTGACTTTCTTGGGACCCTGGCAACACTGTTATTGGTCGTACGTTTGGAACAGGGTCACAGAAGTTACGGCAAAAGGAATAACTGTTCCATAAGCTTTCCAACGAAATATCGTTTATGTCCCTTGGGCAGTTAGGGGCATCGCTAGGGCTGCCAGCATGAGACTAGACCATAGTCCCTACCAAAGATTGGCGATTTGGATCAGTACTAAATTTCTTTGTCAAAATCGCAATCGTTTAATCCTTTTTTTTTATGATTCCTAAATTTCTTGTTATAAAAATCTTTTAACCAAGTAACGTATCTACGGAAATAAAGGAAAGCATTAGTCGTTTTTTTCATTGTTTGGAATTAGGTCTCTGGGCATCCAAAGGGTTCACATACATATACACTTATAATTAGAGACCGGATCTTAGGCAAAATGCCTATTCCTTAATATTAGAGATATGATCAAAAAATAACGTTTTACAGTTTATATGGGGGATTATAGTTTCAATTTAAGCCAATTTTGTTTTGCCTATTTTGCCCATTTCTGCCTAAATAATTGCTTCAGTGCCTAATGTTGCCTATTCTATGCATTTTCTTCAAAATAAGACTTTATTAAAGAAAATATATGATTTAGTATTTCAAGAAAGGATTCTGTCTCTTCTAAGAAATGTGTGATGTAAAAGTTTGCACTACTATGTATAGGCTACTGATAAACTGCTGTATAACTTTGAACTCCTGTGTGTACTGATAAGTGTATAAAATTTGGACTGTTATGTGAAGTGATAAAGTGCTATAGAGAATGTATTTACCAAATATCCATGGAATACATGTCAAGCTTCGTTTTTATATATGCAGTAAAAGAAAATATTAACGAACAGATATGTTTTTATATTCTTTGATCGGTGACTTGAATTTATGTTTTAATTGTATTGAGTATTTATCTTCATTATTTCGAGTTATATTTTAGTGCCTATTTTTTAAATTTTAAGTGCCTAATTGCCTGCCTGCCTATTTTCCAGGTTTTTAATGCCTAAACATCCTGTCTCTACTCATAACATAGTTACTTATTTTAGGAACAACCTGTATGTAGATCAGTAATGTGTAATTAACAAATTAAGTGTCATCCAACTTTACTAGATAGTTCATTCTCCTTAATAGCTCCATCTAATGAAGTACCTAACATATCACAAATGTCACATTACTAGCTAATACATACTCTACCTAAAGATAAGACGATCTGATAAGCCTTTTTGTGATAAAAATGAGGTGAATGTTCTTTTCATCTTGAATAGCAGACTTCGCTTGACAAATGTTATCGACCAACCTCTCGAAATAGGGCAATGTGCTTTGAACTAAGTAACGCTCCACCCTCACACTTAATATCTACCAACATCATTTTATTGGACTGTCAGGTGTTGTTATGTTGATTGTGTAAATATTTATCTACATCTTAACAGCTGGTTTAACGTACTAACCTCGAAATAAAGATACTTAGGCCTAATCTACGCAAACATTAGTCAACACGCTTTTGATTTTGAAATTACGTGTTTCACTATATATATATATATATATATATATATATATATATATATATATATATATATATATATATATATATATATATATATATATATATATATATATATATATGTGTGTGTGTGTGTGTGTGTGTGTGTATGTATGTATAACTTAATTTGAGCTTTATGTTATCATATCTTGACATCATCACATATTCATTTTCAGATTGTATTATATGATGACAGTTTTCAAGAAAGTTCTTGCACAATTTAAGGAAAACTAAGTCAATGGTATTATGAGTATTTTAGTTTTATCTATTTATTTATTTATCGATAGCTTCTAACCGTTCCTCTTGATTGGTAGTTGTGTGCCTGTCCATCTATCTGACTCTCCGTCTGTCTGCTCCACGATCAGTGCCCGATTTACGTATAAGCTAAACAAGCTATAGCTTAGGGCCCCACTCGCTTGGGGTCCCAAAAAAAGTTTAAAGAAAGAAAACTGATTGTAATTTAATTTCCAAATAACAAGAAAAAGTAAATAAGATACGTAAAGCGCACATACAACAATGGTGTTTTGTTTGTATTATTATGTACTATGCTTTTATTATAAAGCAAGTAATAGGGCTCTATTTCTTAGCCCCACTTGTAATGAGGTCCCTATTATCCGGTTCCGCTTATAATGGAGCCCCCGTTTCCCATCCCTCCTTGTAATGGGCCCTTTTTCTATTTAGATATCGATTATATAGAAGAATTGCAACAGGACAGGACTGTGTCAGTTTGCAGGAGGATCTAGACAGAGTAAATGAATGGTGCAAGAGCAATTTGTTAAACATAAATTCAGATAAATGCAAAACCGTGTCCTTCACTAAGAAACGGAATGTTGTTAAATTTCAATATAACATAGATGGTAAACAATTAAAGGGGGGAACAAACCGTCAAAGATTTGGGTGTAATATACGATAACAAATTATCGTTTGAGCATCATATAAATCAAATTGTAAATGACGCAAACATAAATCTTGGATTCATTTTGAGAATGGGAAGGGAATTTAATAAGTCGAATGCTTTACTGAAATTATATTTTTCATTTGTTAGATCAAAATTACAATATGCGTCTATTATATGGAACCCCGACATTAAAAAAGACTCTATTAGAATAGAAAGAGTTCAAAATAAATTTCTGCGGTTTCTGGTGTACAAGAGAACAGGCGTCTTCCCCACATATGAAAATAGTACTTCTCTTAATGAAAATTTAACACAATTTTTCTCAATCACAGTAGTGTTAATGACATGATATTCTTGTACAAAATATTAAATAACAAATTAAATAGTAAGGATTTTGTCCCTGCCTTTCATCCCAGGGTACCCAATGGAAACATACGTGTAGGCAATGGAAATTTCTTTTATTGTAAAAAAAAATCTCGAACAAATGCAACAAAACAGTCACCAACGTGGAGGATGGGTGCAGTGTACAACAAACTGAGTAAATGTAAAAAAGTTCTGGATATACACGGTATGAGTCAGAATAGATTTCGCAAATATATATATTACAGCTATTCTATGTAACTCTGATATGAACATTGCAATTGGGTAGAATTACCTGTTGTGTTCTTCTAAAATAAATAAATAAATTAGGTCAATAAACTAGCATATATTTAAATCTAAAAAACAGCTGATAAAGAAAATTTGACATATAATGGGCCTCTTTCAATAGCTTAGGGCCCCATCAAACATAAACCCGACACTGTCCACGATAACTCGCGTAAAATTTATCCGCTTTAATAAAACTTAGTATGTGCCTTTCTTCAACTTTCCGAAATAACCTACGTATATCAAGATCATCATCATCATCATCATCATCATCATAGGTATTCTGCTATTATTGGCAGGTCACTTGCTATAACTGAGAAGCATCCATGCTCCACGGTCTTCCGCTAACCTCTTCGTTTTCACGTACGATTTTTCTGTTTTGCTATCCCCCATTAATTGTTCTCTGTTTCGCCCCCTCCCTCTCTTTCCTGCCACCATACCCTCCAGCACGTCCCTTATGACGCAGTTCCTTCTTAGCCAATGTCCCAACCAGTTACTCTTTCTCTTCTTAATAATATCTAAAATTGTTTTCTCCCCTTCCACTTTTAACACCATCTCATTCGTTTTCGCTCGATCCAGCTAATTCTTTCAATTCTTTTCCACACCCACATTTCGAAAGCTTCCAGTTGTTTCTCATCATTTTTTGCGTAATCTCCATGTTTCTGACCCATACAGTCAGGGGTAAAAGTGGATCTGAAAAGGTAAGGGGATGGTAGGTAGTGGCATTACGTCACGCAGTTCCCCTTCCTATCTTTGCCCATTGTAATTTCTTAGGAACTTGGGATACATCCCTACATATTTTGGAAGGTGAGGAAACGGCGTCCCTCGGCGTTCCCCCACACTTTTAGCCTTGCATACAGTACAATACTCCACACGAAGCACTTTATGAGTCTTTTTCTCAATTCTTACTCAAGGTTCCACAAAATAGTACTTTTTCCTCCTGGAGTCATCAAGAACAAGAGGCTAAAAATTCATTCCATGCTGCAAATTCCGTTCGTAAAAGAATCATCCAGAAAACAAAGACCATTTAGTTATACAAAATGAACAATACAATATTTGTTGGGGAAAAAACTACTTACCTGAAGCTTCCTTCACTTCTCTACATAATCGCCCAGGGGCGGATCTAGGACCGACTTCTGGGGGGGCGGTGGGTTGTCATACACCTACTTTTAAGGGGTCAAAACTTTGGGAGGGGTTTTATTTATATATATAAAAAAAATCCTCTTCTGAGGGGGCGATCGACCCGATCGAACCCCCTGGATCCGCCCCTGTAATCGCCATCTACATTTAAATGTGATATGTAGTCCATTAATTGTAGTCTTCTTCTCCTCCTCCCTCTCTTTGCTGCCACCATACGCTCTAGCACCTCCCTCATGATACAGTTCCTTCTTAGACAATGTCCCAACCAGTTTCTATCCTCTTCTCAATCTCTATCAGTGATATTCAATCCTTTTATTCCCGCGTACCCCCAGACAGTTTGCCATTCAATTGTGTACCCCTGAAGCTGTTTAAAAGAAATTATATGAACTCGGAGCGAGTGGTTCATCGGTGCGGGCGAGTTTTTACGTATCACTATTATTTATTTCAAAGATAAGAAAAAATAAATTATTTCTATTGTGGTATATGGACTAGTAGCTTTTTTTCTTGGGCTAGTAAAATTTTGTTGCTTATTTGCATCCCTGGACTAACGAAACATATTACTAATTTTTCTCATTATTCGAACGAATAAATTATTCGAACAATAGTTCCGATAACCAATAATTATTTGAACAACTGTTTGGATAACGAATAATTAGATGTTCGAAAAACGAATAATGGAACAACAGAAGATAAATCATTATTCGAATAATTTAATAACACTGCTTTGTCCTTCATCGTACATAATAATTACGGCAGAATTTATGAAAAGTAATTCTTAAGAGAAACATTTTTTTTAAAAAAAATATAAGCTATTATTAGCTATTATATCATTTCGTAAAATGATATTTTCTTTATTTAGTTATCAGTTTAAGCTGATCTTCGTCTGTTCGACTGAGTGAAAAGTTAAAAGAATAAAAAGTTAACAAACTTTTCAAGGACATAGCCACTGATAACGTAATTAAATAGAACATAGTTGAAGGTCAACCTTCAATTCCATTTAATAAAATAACTAACATAATAATAGAAATGAATTAACTAACATAATAATAGAAATGAAACTGATCTTATGTGTAATAAAATGACTAGCAAAAGGCTGAACTGTTTGAAATGATTTCTTTGAATATCGTTATCACCTACTTGACTCACAAAACTATTCGGACACATGAAAATTAATTCAAATTACCTTGAGTAGGAAATAGGTTTAATTACTGCTATTAAGCAAGTAACATAAACAAATACATGTCAGAAATTACATAATCACAAAAATTGTTAATGTAACTAAACAAAACAAAACAAAAAAATTAACGTAGAACGTACAAAAAGGAAAATATAACAACAAAATTATTCGGACACATTGGTAAGAAAATAATATTATTAATGATAAAACAAGAAAATTAGGAAGTCAGTATCTTGTGGTCCTCCTTTTCTATTGAAGATCTTCTTCAAGCCTAATAGGCATATTCTGAGTGAGTTTGCTAGTGTAATCAAGAGATACCCTTCCACTTTATCCGTAGTCTCTCTGAGATGTTCTTTAGACTTTATGGGCATCTTTTGTATCCTCTTCTCTAATTTATGCCATAGATTTTCTATGACGTTCATGTCGGGTGATTGGAAAGGTGGATGAAGCACTTTTGGGCCGTTGTATAACAGCCAAAGTTGCATGCCATGAGATATGTGTTTTGGATCATTATCTTGGTAGAACATAATCGTGTTGAGTAGGCCAAGTTTCTTTTGCTCTTTTCTTCAATTTGTCTTGTAGGAATTTCTATTAATTGACTGATCAATAAATATCAACTCACCTACACCATTGGCAGACATATATGCCCACATCATGAGATGTCCACCATTGTGCTTCACAGTGGCTCCCATAGTCCTCTCCATAAGCAATTCATTGGGTTACCTTTACACCATAATTCTTCCATTTGATCGATAGATATCGAACTTCAATTCATTGGTAAAAATATGAAGAATCTGTCATTCTTTATCCCTTTCTGTATGTTCTTTATTGAGTATTTTCCTTTTGTTTACCTTACATATATACGGATTTCTTTTCGCAACCTGACCATGAAAATGTACCCTTCTCACTCTGCAAACAGTTTCTACATTGGCTTGCTTCCCCAGCCCTTTCCAGTTCTGCAGTGATTTTTAGAGAACTTAATCAGGGTTACCTGTTCACTTTCCTCACTATGAACTGACAAACACCGTGAGTGGGTTTTTTCGGGGTTCTTACGTGTCCTCCCACTTTATTCATTCCGTCATTTTCTTCATTTCTCATCATTGTCTCCTATAGCGTAGCCAGCATAACCGTAGGACGTAAAACTTAAAGATTTCATTTCATTTCTCACTATGAGCTGTTCTCTAGTGCATTTCAAAGTGCAATTAATGTGTTGCCTCCGTTTGCTGTCTGAATAGTTTTGTGGTGTTATATTTTCCTCTCTTAATGTTCAGTGTTATTAGAATATTTCATTTTTGTTCTAAAATAAAAGATTTTGTGCTTTTCGGATGCCTAACATGGAATTCTTTACATTCCATACTCCAAATCACTAACTGCATTTATACCTTTGATAGCATCAACACAAATATATGGAATTTCCATGTGTCCGAAAAGTTTTGTGAGTCACCGTACCTAGGACTATTTTTTTCTTTTTTTATCATATTGCTTTGATTAATATGGGGAAGCAGATGCACGTCACATTTCAGGAGCCCTTCAAATTAGGAACATCAAACTCACTGCATAAAACCCTAGTTACAAATAAACATATCTGTGTTGCAACGTTCTTGAAAACTTTAATTTTAAAGGGTGAAAGGAGGCACTTTATATATTTTTCACCACATTAAATGAGACATCGTCTAATGTTTCTGATCAAATCACAAGTAAACGGCTGCAAGTTTGGAATAAATTTTGGAGCTTAAGGGTATTCCACAAAGAACGTAACGTTTGAAAAGCCTGTAATTTCTGTTCTAGTAAGTTGACAACACTGAACGTTACAAGATTTTCATCTGTTGTTTTTGTATTTACTAGCCACGGAGCGCCAAATAGCACACCATCGTCATCTGTTTTCTGTACGGGTACTGCAACACTGCAATAAAATTAGGCCTACTGCATAAATTGTGAATAATCTGAATTTATAGAGCCTTTTGTTAAAGAACAAATAATCACGTGATCCTACTCAGTCGTTACATTATATAATAATAATAATAATAATAATAATAATAATAATAATAATAATAATAATAATAATAATAATAATAATAATAATAATAATAATAATAATAATAATAATAATAATAATAATAATAATAATAATTATTATTATTATTATTATTATTATTATTATTATTGTTATTATTATTATTATTATTATTATTATTATTATTATTATTATTATTATTATTATTATTATTATTATTATTATTATTATTATTATTATTATTATTATTATTAGGGCAACCCAAAAGCATAAAAAGCGTAATAGCAATTTACACATATGGTTGGTACCTTGAACATGGTTGTGGTTGTCTAAGTTTCCAGAAGAAACTAATTTTAAAAGCATAATAAAGCATAATTTTAGAAAATAAAGCATAAAGCATAATTTAAAATATATAGCACAATTCTTTGAAAATTCTGTTTAACTGCAAGTTTAACATACTGTATTAATATTTTTAAAGCCAATATTTACAATGCAAAATCATTGAGAACATAACAATGCAACAATGAAAAGCTTATTTTTTTTTATTTCTGTAAACTTTTCCGTCTAATCCTTTGAAGTGGAGAAAAGAAAAAAGGAAAAGAAGAAAACTCTGCCAACAATGAATAGTACACAAGAACTCCACACTATATTGTTATGTGTACGTCTTGAACTTGTGCACTTTCTGCCCTTTTTGGTGGCATCTTTTACTTTCCCTTTCTGTATATATGCACTTCTAAGGCGCACACAAGTGATAGAAAAAACTGACTCGAGTAAAGCATATATCTTTACAATGCATTAAGTAGAAAGTTCAGGAATTGGTTGCATAAAATATTAATAAATAGATTAAGATATTTAGAATATATATATACATTATAAACGATTACTGTAGAACAATGATTGAAATTAACAATAAAGCATAATTTGGAAAAAAATAAAGCATAATTAAACAAAAAATAAAGCATAATGTTGATTGCTCTAATAATGATATATAATGTAATGACTGAGTAGGATCTTTGCCAATGAAGATTTTTCTCGGTGTGTACAGGAAAATACCAATGATTGACATTTTTTCTAAAAATTTGTGTCAGACAAATGTAGTTATGTAATGTTTTCTGAAGGACGGATTTATGTAATGTTTGCACTATGCTTAAAACAAGTTTGTTTTTCGTTTAAAAGAAAAAAAAGAAAAGAAACCAGGAAGACTATTTTTTTTTTAATATATAGTTTTTCTTAGAAAACAAGGAAACGTGTATCTACTAGTCTGTCAAATCCGATTTTCCAATCACTTAGTTTTTTATTTTAATGGATGGTTGCCTCAAGAACACAATTACTTTTCTATGTTAAAAACACCTATTTATCGTTGTTTTGAGAATTCTTTTCCCCTATAGATCCAAAGCTATTATCTCTATAAACAGTGGTCTTATCTGTTTACAAATATTACAGATTACGTGAATTGTTTTGTGTTTGGTAAAGCATGGTGAAAATTATATATATAGGGTGATCCAATAAAACCCGCATTTTGATCGGATGTAGCCCTGACAGTGGAGGGGGAATATGAGTGGGGATCATCACTTCCGCTCACTACTCTCCTGCCGTTTCCAGTCGTCAAAGTTTGGTCAGAAGCTCATCGCATGAAAGCGGTCGAAACGTTTTTCGAAAGCAGCAGTTCTGTGATTACAGTGCAAAGAGCTTTTCGCTTATAGTTTGCTATTCCATGAAATGAAAACGTTCCTGATTGGAAGACTATTTTGCAGTGGGTCGAGAATTTCCGAATAATATGTTCAGTGGCGGCGATTGGACGTTTAGAGTGGGGGGGCAAGACATGATCTGAATATTTGTATATCAATCTTAGTTTTCACAGTTGTTTCTAACACTTTGTTTGACGAAAAGTTGTACTAATAGGATACTATCTTTCTCGGTTAAAATACCGTATATCTTATTTCATATTTTATTAAGTAAATTGACAAACCAAAGGAAGTAGGTACTAGACCTTTGTACTCTTAAGCAACGAAGGTGTAAGAAGAGATTTGATTCCTTGCTCATGAACATCTTAAAATTCTGTATGGAAAATTGTGTGATCAGATTATTTAATACCAAATATACGAAACAAATAAATAGAAAGGATAATATTAATCATAGTAATGAATAATAAGGCATATTTTGCAGAAGTTGTATTGAACTGGGGATTAATGAATAACTTAATTTTTAATTCCACACATGCTATTAAATGTATGTTACTCTTAGAAAATGAATACTAAAGGCATATGCGACGACATTTAAAGAAATACTCATTTTTGCAGCTTCCCGAAACATGTTCGTTGCCATTAGTTGCAGTGTTCACTTTCTTGGAACACATCAAAAGACAAAAATACTTAGAATCACTCTACACTCTAGTTATACAAAATAATCCTAAAACATAGAAATATGTTGAATTCACTAAATTTGATTGTATATACACTCATACACCTCTAAACGCACCATTTCACTCGTACATTACACTGCAAAACAATGGAAAAGGTAGTTGTTTCTTATTACTCTCTTTTTAATCAATATTCCTTCCTATTAGAAAGAAGAGAAGACATTTTAGGAACAGTCAATTTTTGAGCAATTAAAGAATAACTTGTGACTTTTTTTTTCTTGTGAGAAATGTGCTCTCAATTAGTTTCAAAGCGGCTGACTAACATATCGAGCCCTTGTAAGAAGAAGTGAAAGTATGCTGGAATTGTTGTATTCCAAATTTTAATTTTTGGGTTATTTTCCGTGATAATTAAAACGCAATTTCTGTAGCTTTCTTAACTCCACGGAAAAACAACCAATACGAACTCACGCAGCGGCAAATATTATATGGCACCATTTTTTTCTATGAACCAGTAATACATACAAAAACTTTACATTTCCAAATGAAATTATATACATTAATGCGTTACTTCAAAAAAGTGGGGGAGCAACTGCCTCCCCCCCTAATCGCCGCCCATAAATGTGTTCATCACTGAAGAAAAAAAATCATTTGGCCGACCTAAAAGTGCTTGTACGCCTAAGAATATTGAGATTGTGAGACTGACTATTATGCAATCCTCAAATCCTTCTGCAAGGAGGTATCCTCCAACTGTTGGGCCTCCTGGGAAAGTGTAAGAAGTTTGCAAGAAGTCCTTCACTTTTACCCTTATTACAAACTGTGGGAGGCTTTGTTGGGTTGCCGTGTCTAAAATATCACCATGACTAGAAAAAGAGTAATTTGTTTGTCAGTCAGTTGTGTTTTGAACTCTTCAGTTATTCTTTCATTTTGTAGATTCCGTATAAGTTTTCATCGACTAACATGGCGTCCGATGGTTTTGTTGTCTATTATCCGTGTATTTTTACTGTCATGACTACATTTCATTTCTCACTGACACTGGCGCGAAACTCGGGAAATTGATGACATTTCTCTCCAATCTTGGAGCTGGGGGACTGTCCGCCCAATAATCCGATTTGAAATGTGTTTTTGGGGAGAAATATGATGATTTGTGTCCGATTGCCATTTCATGTACAACGTTTGATATATAATATGCAACAGGTTCACCTCATAAATCAGATTCATCTACCATAATATGAGCCTCATCTCTGTCCCCCTCAGAATAAGCCTCAAATCTGCCCACCTCCCATTGTCGAAAACAACTCTTCTCCCCTGATCCTCCACAGCATTGTTTTTCAACTTTATAAATATTTTGAACATCACTTAAAACAAAAGAAAAAAAGATTATGGAAACGGTCTTACCCGTCCCCTCCAATGCTCAAGATAGATTTGCGCCGCTGGTCACTGACGTTTGTACCATAGAAAATAGATTAATGACAGAACATTCACTGTGGAGTAAAAGGTTCTTGGTTCGACCCTGGTCATTACCTTCCATTATTTCTTTCCTCACCGTTTGTGGAGCAAAAGGTTCTTGGTTCGACCCTGGTCATTACCTTCCAGTATTTCTTTCCTCACCATTTACTTGTGCATATAATCTATTTGAGAAAAGAGCAACGGATCTGTAATTAAATGCTTTCTTCCATTTCAGAAAGCCATTGCCTCTATTTAAGACTAAATTGGTGGTGGATATCATGAAGTCCACTGGTTTCCTCGGTTATTCCCCGTTACCTTTTACTACTGTATTATGGTTTCCCAATTCACTCGTATTTCTTGTTTATTTCAAAGAGAACAGTGGACCAATGTTGGAATGCTCACCTCAACTGAACAACATTTTTTCTCTCTTCATACCATATAATTCTCTTCTAATGAAGTACTTGTATTTATAATCGATTTGAGAATACCTTAAGTGACTCAGTGATTCAACAGTTACTTTTGGTTTGAAGAGCACTTTGTTCGATTACAGGTCATGTGTGGTAGAGAGCATCTGATTCTCTTGGAAGGTTCCCCATTTCCTTTTATCATCTTGACTACATTACTCCATCTTACTTATAGTCCACTTCGTGGGATGTGGTAGCTCTACAGCACACTGATCACGTTTAGAATCGAAGGGTTCTTGGTTCACTGTAGGTCATTTCCTCTTCTACCATTATCTCACTAATTATTTTCTCGTCAATTCCTTGTATTTATAACATCTTTTAGAATACAGTATATCATAACGTCCAAGTTCTTTTTTTCTTTATTGCAGATTCTGCATTTTCTTTCATTAGCTTGACATTATCGTCCACTGTTACTTATAGTCTGTTTCGTGGGGCACGATAGCTTCATGATGCAGATACAGACCTCACGTTGACGGTAGAAAGGTTCTTGGTTTGATATAAGTCATTAAACTAATTAACTAACTCTATGGTCTATAAAACCCGAAGTTTCAATGCCGCGTTCACGGAAAGCTTTCCATTAACTTCTGTTCTTAGCCAACTCGATCCAGTTTCTACTTTGTATTTCTGTTTCTGTAAATCTCTTGTCGTCGCGAATTCTGTCGAGGAATTTGAAGCTTAAAATATATAAAACGATAATCATGCCTGTTGTTATATATGGATGCGAAACATGGTCGCTTACACTGAGGGAAGAACATAGACTGAAAGTATTTGAGAACAAGATCCTGAGACGAATATTCGGACCCAAGAAGAACGGGAATGGGGAATGACAGAAACTTCATAACGAGGAACTACATAATTTATATGGTTTACCCAACATTGTTAGGGTCGTCAAGTCTAGAAGGCTTAGGTGGGCGGGTCATGTAGCTAGAATGGAAGAAAGTAGAAACGCTTTCAAAGTCTTGACTGGAAGATTAATCGGAAAACGACCATTAGGAAGACCTAGGCGCAGATGGGAGGACAATATTAAGATGGATCTCGCAGAGATTGGAATACAAAGTAGAAACTGGATCCAGTTAGCTAAGAATAGAAGCCAGTGGAGAGCTTTTGTGAACGCGGCATTGAACCTCCGGGTTCCATAGGCCATAGAGTTAGTTAGTTAGTTAGTTTCTGAGGGATTTATCTTAACATAGTCCTCCCGTCTACACCTAGGTCTTTCTAATGATCGTTTTCCGATTGGTCTTCCAGTCAAGACTTTGAAAGCGTTTCTACTTTCTTCCAGTCTAGCTATATGACCTGTCCACCTTAGCCTCCTAGATTTGATGACCCTAACAATGTTGGTAAACCGTATAAATTATGTAGTTCCTCGTTATGAAATTTCCGCCTTCCCTATTCTCGTTCCTTTTGTGTTCGAATATTTGTCTAAGGATATTGTTCTCAAATACTTTTAGTCTACGTTCTTCCCTGAAAGTAAGTGACCATGTTCCGCAACTATACAGAACAACAGGCATGATTATCGTTTTATATATTTTACGCTTCAAATTCCTCGACAGAATTCGCGACGACAAGAAATTTTGAACTGAATAATAACACGAATTTCCTGCTTTTAGTCGACATTTAATTTCTGATATAGGTCATTTTCTCCCACTAATTATTTCATTACAAATAACTTATATGTTCAATCTTCTTCAGAAAGATATAGTGGCTTACACTGTAAAAAAAATTCATAATTTACAAAAAAAAAAAAACGTTGGCAATTTGTTTGTCAAGCCTCTATGTAAATCAATTTACACCTATAAAGTAAAATTACTCATATGAAATGGTGTAAAATTATATTTTTATCCATAAAAATATCACATTTTCTTATAAATTTACTGTAAATTTGTAAAAAGACCAGCAAATTATGTAATTTATATCAACGTTTTATCTTAATTATATATAAAACTACATTATCTGACATTGAGTACTTCCAATTGATGTGGAAAGTTGAAATTTGCCATGATTGTAGTTTTCCGAAGCTAACCGACAGGAAAATTGTCAAAAGTGAATATTTTTAATTTTTAGGGGGTCTAAAGGAGGGATGAAGAAATTCCCCATGTTATTTAAATGGGTGTTTTTTTGAACTATAATGTAATGTTTTCAGTACTTGGAATTGGAATAAAAACTTGAAATTCGGTATGCTTGTACGTTTTCGTTAGCGTTAACTAAGTAAATAAGTAAAAATAAAATTTTCTAACTGTAGAGTGGTTTTATGGGGAACTTAAAAATCTTTCCCATGTTATTTATATGGGACACCTTTTACACCCCAAAATTATTGGGCACTTCCTGTAGGGCTACAACGATTAAATTTGACATGATTGCAGCTTTTTAGGACTAACCGACAGAAAAATTGCCAAAAGTGAATATTTTTAATTTTTAGAGGGTCTAAAGGGGAGATGAAGAAATTCCCCATGTTATTTAAATCGGTCTTTTTTTTATATATATAATCTCATATTTTAGGTACTTGGAATTAGAATAAAAACTTAAAATTCTGTATGCTTATACTTTTTGTTAGCGTTAACTAAGTAAATCGCTAAAAATAAAAATTTCCAACTGTAGAATGGTTTTGTGGGGGAACTGAAAAATCTTTCTCATGTTATTTATATGGGACATCTTCTACACCCCAAAATGTTTAGGCACTTCCGGCAGGATTAGAATCATGAAATTTCGCATGATTGTAGCTTTCCGAGACTAACCTACTTGAAAATTGGCAAAAGTGATTATTTTTAGTTTTTAAGGGGTCTAAAGGGAGGATGAAGAAATTTTCATGTTATTTAAATGGGCGTTTTCTTGGGATACAAAATCTTATCTTTTAGATAGTTGAAATAGGAAAAAAAAAACTTGAAATTTGGTAGAATTAAGGATTTAAGAGGTGCAAGGCCTTAGGTCGAGTAAACGTGAGGCTCAGGGGGCGAAGCCCCCAGCTGTGCCAAATTCAGAAAATGTAATTAAAGAGCAAATGCACAAAATTCACTTTTGATGCAAAGGCTGATATCTAAGAGATGCGAGGCCGTAGGTCGGGCAAACGCGGGGGTCTGGGGGCGGAGCCCCCAGCTATCCAAAGGCTAGTTATTTTATATCTAAGAAGTATATCAACTTACAAAATGAAGCGCAAATAATTTTACATTGTTATTTGGGAATTAAACTACAAAAATTATTTCCAGTGTAATAACACAAAATTTATATCTAATGCAAGGAGCTCTTGGTTCAATGCCTGACCATGTGGGTTTGACAACGTAGAAATTTCTCACACTATTTTTATTCCACTTTTTCCATTAATTTCTCCATCTCTAATAATTTCCATCTACCATTCGTTTCTTTAAATATTTAAAGAAGCTAAATTATTGGGAATGAATTTCAAGTTTCCATGTTTATTATCCGTTTTCTCTAGTCTACAAGATATGACCGAAGTGGGAGTGGGACCTTGAACTTAGATTTTCATTTTTTTACTTATTAATAAAACATTCATTATTATGTTATTTTTTACCCATGTAGAAGAAACACACACACACACACACACACACATATACAGTATATATATATATATATATATATATATATATATATATATATATATATATATATATATATATATATATATATATATATATATATATATATATATATATATATATATATATATATATATACTTGTGTGATTATTCTTATCTGTTAAAAATAGAAGTGCCTTAATAAGAGTGTGTAATTAGTGTAAAAGAACAAGATAATTAATGGAAAGATTATCTGTCTAAACATTATACATTAGGATGTTGTCGCACTCTACATTGTGAGAGGTTACTAAACTACAAATCCGTATTGTATCTTATCTACACAAAGCGTTTTTGTTCTTTTGTATTTAGTTTATTTTGTGACGCACATCGAAAATATCATAAAGAAGTCATCCTACTTAAAAAACGTCGAATTTTAATGACTTCTTGAATGTCAAACTAAAGCAGTTAAATCTTTAAAAATCTATGAAGTGTATTATGATTCATTTGCTTGTTATGTTTGAATCTCGCGTCTCATTTCACCGCCCACGCTATATAAGACTTTGGATGTGAAGTTTAGAATGCGAACCGAACCACCAGAATGAGTTCAAATTTTAGGGCTTCGCACGGGAAATCGAACCTTGGACCCAGAGCCGTAACTTAGATTTTTTTCTGGGAGGGCAAGCATTAATACGTGTATTTGGGCCCCTAGAAAAAGTTTTTCTAATTCTTGGGCCCCCTCTTTACATCTTTCTCTTACTCTTTATGGGTCCCCTGAACCTGTGGGCCCTTCCGCACGGCAAGGTCTGCGGGGCTGTTAGTTACGCCTGTGGGCCCGCTCAATACACGACAAATTAATTAAGGGGACAATATTGACAAATCTCAAAACCATACGAATAAACATTATTTCTAGGGACTCTAACAGTAGACATTTTCATACTGATATGGGTCCATGACTCATTTTTGTTTTATTTACCTTCTGTGTGCTGTTTTGTTTATGTAATGTACTGAACCTGTTTAATGCTTCATTTATAATTTCATGTTCGTATCGTGTATGGAGAAAGAAAATTTTGTCTAAAATTGGGCCCTCCTCGAACGGCGGTGAGCTTCTCTTGGGGGCAGTTGCCCCCTGCCCCCACAAGTTACGGCCCTGACTCGTGTACTTAAAGAGGCACGCGTTAGCCATTGTATCATCAGGGATATATAATTCTTGGCGAAGTATTACGTAGAATGTGCTGGAAAATCTTTGCAATATGGTGTAAATTAACATTATTCACCTAGTAACTCTTCACATATTTCAACCCCGAATACGTTTTTATTAGTGTTATCGCGACAAACTTACAAACTCTTTTGAGTCGAGCGGTAGACTGATGAAATGAAAGGTAATCAGGGATGCTCAAGAACCTACTTATTTCCTTTCTAACTAGATTTTTAACACACATGTTAGAGTTGCCACTTGTCCGATTTTGGAGAAAATGTCCAATGGGTCTGTCAGGACTTTAAAAATGTCCCGATTTTTAATGTAATGATGAAGTTGTATCATCGAAATGCACACGAATAGTGCATGCCGTTTCATTCTGAAGTCCACATTTGTTGTCACCTTAGGAAAGTATACAACGATAACGTTGTATATAATATTAGCAATCTATGTCAGCTTATAAAAAGGGATCAGAGGCGAATTATTTGAGCAGTATTATATATAAAGAAAAAGACACATAGAGATATCGAGAGATTATTTTGTAATCGTTAACTAAAAAGAGAGTTGTTGTTATGGCAACGTCGTAAATAAGTGTGTGTATGTATGTAGACATCTTGTTGAATATGCAGAAAGTTGATTATGTACGCTTCTCATGGTTGAATATTAAAAATCAGCTAAGAAAGTGATAAAACGTTTGAATTATTTCGAAGATTACTAAAATTGGAATATAACGAACCAGCACCTTCTAAAAATTGGTGCCTCAACACCGGGAAATATAAAAGTGTCGTTTTGAAGAATAGTAAAAACGGCAAGCTTTCAACGTGATATTAGTGTTACCATATTGAGAAGCGGTAAGGTGATACACCGAAATATGGCAATGAGTGCAACAGATAGTGATATAACTGGTGATCAAAGTGTGTATCCAGAAATGAATCCTAATGAAAATTTGACTGACATTTTAAGAGACTTAGCACAACAAATTAGGAACCAATCTGAGCAAATTAGGAACCAATCTGAACAAATTAGGAACCAGTCAGAGCAAATTCAACACTTTGATGAAAAATTGGACCAGAAGATAACCCAGCTAGCTAATGATTTTGATGAAAAGATAGCGAGGTTGGAACAATGTAATGAGAGCAGATGGGATCTTGTTCAACGTCAATTGAGTCAGATGAACCAACAGGTAGTAGAAAAATTTGAACAGTACGATGAAAAAAATGGAAAAACTAACACAAAGATGCACGGAAGTTCAACAGTCAATAGATGGTCTAAAGTCAACGGTAAATGCTCATGATAATCACATTAAAATACTGCAATACGAAGTGAACTTTATCAAAGAGAGATGTATTCCCGAAAGTCCATTTCAGAATAATGGATACATGAATCATCCTACATCTACAGGTTGGGTACCTAATCGTTCTCCCAGACCAATTTTGGAACTTGACGGATCTTCGAGTTGTGAAGAGAGTACTGAAAGAGAAAGAAGAGTAAGGCAAACATCCAGGCGTAAACATATCTCCAATAGAGGTATGAAGACAAATACAGGTAAACCGTTACGATTCAGCGAAGTTAAATCGCTTACAAAATTTAGTGGTGTGCCGGAAGATATCCCCGCTAGGGCATTTCTCGAAAAATTTCAGGATAAATGTGAGCTCATGGGTGTAGATGAGTTTCAGTTTTTAAAATTATTGCCGCATATCTTATTACCACCCTGTTTAACATGGTTCAAAGCTATCAGGGGTAGTCTTCGTACATATTCAGATTTCAAGAATGCTCTCCTATCAAATTATGAAAATGATTTTATGATAGCGAATAGAGATGCCGTCAGTAGTATTGGCGACACCCTATCGAAGTTTGGACTTTGACCCCGACCTTTATGACGTCATAGGTCAAAGGTCAATGACCTTGGCCCGGGGTCAATGACCTAGGGGTACTTAGGACCACCCCCTCTAAATTTTGGGAGGGGTACCTTGGCCCACCCCCTAAATTTTGGCAGGGGTACATAGGACCACCCCCCTTAAATTTGGGAAATTGCCAAATCTAAAAATTTGGTGTGGTAGCCTAGGACCATAGTATGTACCTCTATCAGTATTGGGGGTCTCTGTCGTTCCCTTTCATGGGTAAAAAATTGCCAAAAAGTCAAATTTCGGGGGTTTTTGACCTAATTTATCCCCTTTGATGAGGTATTATAACCCTATATGGTTATATGGACGTATACATTACCTATCATAAGACATGGGTATATTAATGCATCCCTTGAAAAATTTGGGAGGGGTACCTTGGCCCACCCCTTAAATTTTGGAAATTGACCAATTTAAACATTGGGTATTATAGTATAGGACCCTAATATGTATTATGATAAATTTGGGTGGTCCACCTCATTCCCTTCTAGGGGTACAAAATTGCCAAAATATAAATGTAAGAAATATGTTGTACCACGTATTTGGTTTTTTGGTCCATTTTATCCCCTTGGATGAGATCCTATTACCTTATATAGTTATATGGTCATGTATAGGGGTCCATTACCTATCATAAGACATGGGTATATTGGTGCACCCCCTTTAAAATTTTGGGAGGAGTACCTTGGCCCACCCCTTAAATTTTGGAAATTGCCCAATTTAAACATTTGGTACTATAGTACAGGACCTCAATATGTATCATGATAAATTTGGATGGTCCACCTCGATCCCTTTTAGGGGTACAAAATTGCCAAAATATAAAGGTAAGAAATATGTTGTACCACGTATTTGGTTTTTTGGTCCATTTTATCCCCTAGGATGAGATCCTATTACCTTATATGATTACAGGGATCTATTTCATATCATAAGACATGGGTATATTGCTGCACCCTTCTTAAAATTTGGCAATGGGGGTCCACTGAAATTGTCCAATTTAAGCATAGTACAGGACCTCAATATGTTTCGGTGATCCTATTACCAAATTTTTAAGTACAACCACGTGTTTGGTTATTGACTCAATGTATCCTATTTGATAAGGTATGGACGGGTATCCCCTTTCAATTTGGTTATCTTCGGGTGTAGTACAGTCACGTGATCAATGATTTGGTTTTGATGCGCGACGAGTTCCCTGGTCAATGTTCTCTAGGAATTAGGTGGAAACTTTGTCCAGGGTTCTCGTCTTATATCGCACAGTTCTTTAGGAGAATCTGATAACGTTGTATATGGAATGGATAATAAAAACACATAAATAAGCATAAATTGTATTTTATTCATTTTTCTGGTTTCTTCTTTTTCTTTCTTATTGACAATGTTTGTATATTGAGCTGGGTTTCTTCATTAGACCGCCTCCTCTTCTTGATTGTGATGATTTGTTTCCATGTTTTGCAGCATAGCAACCGTTTGCAAAGCTTCGTATTGTGAATTCTGTAAAAAAGAACGAGGAAAAAGATGATTAGTATAGAAATAGATGATGATTAAACAATACATTTGCAATGATAAATATGATAAAATTACCTGGAAGGTATATTGCAGCAGTCTACGATCATTAACCGTGGGTACTGTTGTGAACAAATATTGAATTTCACGCAGAGATTTTCCTTGGGCTTTACAGCACAAATAAAAATAAGCATAATAGCCACATACGGATGAACCAAGACTTTGCATTTGGCTATTATTATATTTATAGTATATACAATGAAGTTTTAAGAATGCAACATGTTGTGGTACATAAGGAGGAAGGCCATAGCTGTCAAAATATTCTCCAACACTGCGATGATCAATATAAATTGCAATCCAATGACTTCCTAGTTTTGTGGATGGATCTGTATTAACAATGATTGCCAGAGGAAGAGAAAACCGTGAGGGTAACTCATCGCTTGCAAATACCCCGGTAAAATGATTTCTGAATAATGGACTACCGTTTAAAGCACTAGCTAATTGTAATGTATTCAACATCGTGAATGGAAATGATACATAACGTATACGTACCTTGTAATTTAAAAGTCCAGGATAATGTTGCGCTGGTGGTCGATCTCTAGGAGTGAGGAAAACTCCCCATACACAATACAGTTTGCAGATGCTGCTAATTTCTCTTGGAAATGAACTTCCAATCGGATGGCTCCATGTCGTTGTAAATTCCAATAGTGACAATCTCCAGCAGAAGAATCGGGAGTTAGGTCAAATACAAACAGTGTATATCCATTCTTGTAGTCGGCTCTTGAAATTGTATTTCCAGTATTGGTAAAATGTATGCCAGAACCTGAGAACAATGTGTGGTACGATGAAATGTAGAGATTTTCTTCAAAGTTGGGTTGCAACGGTTTTGAAGGTACAGCTTTTCCATCCACATACAATGTAAAGAAATTAATGTTTAGATGTTGAAATTCAAATGGATTGCTGGTAATAGTTCCACTGGATGCTTCATTCGATGTAAATCCTACAATAATACAATTTGGCAATGTTCCCATAAACAGGTTATCAATAGTTTTGGATTGTATATCCTTCGGGATGGTAAATGATTTCATTTGAACCCTTGTCAGAGGATACTTTGCCGGTGTAGATTGTAAAATTTTATTGTGTGCCAATTTGACACTAGGGTTAATGTTGACTTTTTCCACCTGCAACGATGCATCTAGATTATTGATTTTTGCACTGACACCACTTTCACCGGCCATGAGACAAAAGTTTGGCTTTGCAGGAATAAGTTTCACACGTAATTCCACTCCATGAATTAAAAATTTATCTTGATTAAAAATGTCACAATGAAGATGTCCAATCATATCGAATTTCATACTTTGTTTTGTCAGTTCATAGCGTCGTTGAAATCCTTTGTTCTCACTTGTGGTTGCGTTCGTATGACCAGCCGTATCTTGAAACCACATTGCTGTTTGTAAATGTGTATTTTTAGCTCCATCACTATAATTGAGCAGTTTTTCCAGGTACGAACGATATGGATGATTATGTGACGGAAATGAGATCAGTTTATTGTTCAAGTAGATTTGTACTTCACTAAACATAGCATTTAGAAAATCATTGACAGGTGCAATTATTGCTTTATCCGTTTCGGTGAAGGATGAACCATCTGGTTTCACAATTTGTGCTTGGATGTACAATAAGGTTTGTGGCAAATCAATATATTCATCACTGCTACCACTCACTACAAATTCTATTGGTGAATTTTCAGCTATTGAACTAATTGGTTTGTAGCCAATAATACGATTGTCCAGAACACTGGTTTGCGTGGGTAATGTTGAAAAAATGTCCAATTCACTTTTTACACATTCACAGGATTGATGATGTAAGAAAGCCATCGTTGAATTAATCAAAAATATCTGGTGACGATGCCAATGATCTCTTCTTCTTCTTATGTGATAATTTACGTCTCTTTGTAGGATTGATGATGTTGTTGATCGTTGGAAGGTCAACCTCAAACTGAGAGCAGTCATCCCATTTTCGTTTATGATATCCACTTCCCAGCATAGTTTTCAACTTATTTTTAGCTTCTTCTTGTAAATTTGTTTTTGCCTCTTGCATACGTTGATGAAACGATTCTTCCAGCGGTTGATTCGAGATCACAACGTCATTAATCATATTGGCACCTGATTTTAATAATTCTTTTCCCACAGTTTTAGCTCCTTGCTTCACAAGTGGTAACACTGAACGAAATAAGCCACCAAGGAAACTTCCAATGCCATGTCCTGCTTGATAGGGACTTCCCACATAGACGTTGCCGATACCGGATAACGCTTGTTTTTGGTAGTATTGCAAATACGGATCAGTCATGACGACGACGACGGAAATGTAGTTTTGTACACACCGTTCCAAAGGTGAATGGCATACGATGACCTGTGCTATCCCTTATATCGATTTGTATTTGCTCAAAATTCATTTTTTCCACCGGAACATAATGTGCAGGATTAAAGATTTGTACTGCATGACTTCCAAAGGTATGATTCACAGGATCCATGTTGACAATTCGTAGCAAGGGTACCATTGTATCTCCAACAATGACAGATTCAATAATGTCACAATAGACGTACATTTGTGATGGTAAACCTAATCGTACATCCGGTGTATATTGTCCCTTTTGCATATCTTTTAAATCACTTTTTGGTTCAAATCCAAGCATTAAACTAACACTTGGTGAGATTTGTACAGAAGTATGGATTTCCTTATTGGGATGTCTTATGAGGCATATATTATTAGTCGCATCATGGGATATAAATAAATTGGTTTCTTTATGATGTATATTAATTGCATGAATAAGATCCCGTATATTGTTATAATAGCGAACAGGGATCGTTACAACCTTCCACGGTTCTTGATCATTACTACTTGATGATTTGTAATATATTTTATTGTTTTTACTGTTAATGTTCAGCAAAGAATGTGGATAATGAATCTGTACAATTGCCACATCCCATTTCTGGCGAAACTCTACACGTCGTTGTAATTTCGTAATATATGAAGTCAATGTATTTTCTGGAAAATAATCCATGGAACTATTACTGGGAAGTGTAACGTAAAAATCTTGATCAGGTTCCATTCTTCTTCTTCTTCAATGAAGTTGCAGGGATCCACGAATTGAATGAGGAAGGATATCCTTTCCACTGGACAAGATACTCCTTTCTGCGACCTTTTGTTCTTGTACGTAATATTTTATCGATGAGGAACGTCGAAGGGAGCGGCACTGGTTGTAATTCTTCTCTGTAGAAAACACCATCGATGAGTTGATGATTTAAATCCTCTAGTCGATACACTGGTGGGTTTCTTGGTACAATGGCTTTTACTCTGAATATTTCCCAAGTCCAGTTCTCGAGGTAACCCTTGTCAAAGATACGTTTTGTTTTACTTATACGAACAGTATCACCAACAGATAAATCCGTATCTTGTTTTGAACGTTGTAGCTTTTTGTCGTATAAGTTATGCCACACCTCCAGTAAATTGTCCTGAGAAACGTTTGCAGGTGCCATTTTAATACTGGAATGCCGACTTTCATTGTATGCTTTTACAAGTAAAGGCAATACTTTGATGTAATTGTATGTTTGATATTTGGTAAAGTATTTCCACATACGATGTTTCAATGTCTGATTAAATCTTTCTGCGATGCTGGCTTTAATATCTGGATCCTTTGTTGTAACATGTTGCACGTTGTGTTTCCTGAAAAACTTTTGTACTGCCTTGTTGGTAAATTCAGTTCCTTGATCACTACGTAGTACAATTGGTTTCCTGTCCTGGAAAATCATATCAAATGCATTCACTATATCCTCGGCACTTTTCGATTTTAGTGGTACAGCCCACCCGTACCGACTAAACACATCAATCACTGTAAGAATATAGCGGTAATTGTCATTATAGTTTTGAAGTGATTGTAAATCATTTAAATCACATTCCCATCTATCATCAATATTGTTGACAAGATAAAAATCTCTACGGAAACGACGACGTACAGGACGATGTAACGTGTAGGTAGTTTGTTTGTTTAACCAAAGTTTTATTTTGGCTAGAGGTATAGATTTTCCTGTGGCTTGCCATAATTTCTTTGCAGTAGAAAATGATGCAGGATGTGCTGGATTGTAATAAATGGATTTCAACTTTTTGTTCATGGTTTGTACGTTGACCATTGTGGAATGATACGTTTTCTTTTTGGTCGGACTTCTAAAACATCATCATCATCATCTTCTTCTTCTTCTTCTTCTCCGGAAGAAAATAATTCAGGTACCGGTTTTGATGGTGCAGATCCTTCAGATGCTGTTGTACTATTATGCTTGACAATATAGTTTAATCTTCGTGGATTACCAATCAATTCTTGAGGTGTGTTTGACGATGCAAGGTAGTTGCAAAACAATTCCCAGCCTTGAGGATTAGAATGTTTCCTCGGTCGAGTCACATCACACATTAAATCTACAATATTGGATCCATGTAGTTTATTGTCGTTGATGTACACTGTTCCTTTATGATCCCACGTAATTGCGTCATCTTGTTTTAAACGACGGAATAGTAGTTCGGCTTTCTTACGATACATTTGTGGTATTGCGGCTAAAATTTCTTGTTTCGTGCTATCGTCAACATTCGGGACGTCACCATCAGGTTTCACTGATGTAATTGTAAGTGGTATTGGTTCTTCTTGTTTACGTATCACATAAAGATATTTCTGTAATATTCTATTGTACTGATTCCATTTTTCTTCATCACTTGGATACGATGTATTCAATATGGATTGCATTTCACGATCGAAATTAGATTCTCGATTTTCACTCACACGGGATGATGATGCATGCATTCGTTGAAGCATTTCTGGTGGCACTAAAACCATCTTCTTGCTATGTTCCATGAAGTTTATTGTTTAAACAAAATACTGGATAACACACTTCCTACAATAGGTGCAAGTAATGCAGGTAAGAATCCTCCTTGTTGTACGGCTAAATGTTTCTTCTTTTTATCCAATGATTTTGTATTGTCTACGAGATAGCGGAGCGTGTTCTTGTAACGCTTTAATCTTGACTTCTGCGCACTTGTCAGTGGAACATTGCCTTTTAAGACATTATAACAACATTCACAAATACTATGAATCAATGAAGCGTCTGCATTGGCAATAATAGCTTTACGCAATCTTGGTTTAGCTTTGTGCAGAGCACGTAGCAGATCAGCGTGTTTCACTGTAGGAGACATCGTGACAGACTAAGTCATTCTTTTCACATGCACAATAATTTAAACATGTTTTGTTGGTACGTAAACATAATGATGCAAATCGTCGGGAAAAATATTTGTACGAAATCGCATTTCATCGGGTGTATCTTGTTTAAGATCCATCAGTAAATAACCATGTGGATTTCTTGTTGCGTCTGCATAACTTTCTTGTAGAAACAGTGGATGCTCAGGCATGATTTGATAACTCATATGCTTGATTTGTGACTTGTCACGTGGATTTTTAAACAACACCAAATACGAACAATTTAAACTCATATTTCTATTTGCTTTACTTTGATGAAATACATTTTGTGTTATAAAAATCACACTAATATTTCGATGATGTGATCCTTTTGTGAACATATCAACAATATCACTATTCACTTCTCGCATATGGTCATCAATAATAATCAAATGTGGTCCATCTTGAGGCTGAAAATCTTTCATTCGTGGAAGTCCTTCGTGAAATTCTACTGGAACCGGCATTGTTGCATACACGTCTTGCCATTCTGCATAATACCAGTATATCTTACGAAATTTTGCATTGATCATGGTTGGGAGATGTGAAAGTAATCGCTTCACAAAATACGTTTTTCCACACCCACTAGGCCCTGCGAGAATACAGGTAAATGGATGTTTCCACTGTGTATCCATGATGAACACTAACACCTTGTTTCAAAAATGATGCGTATTTAAAGCGAGTACAACAATTCTTACACTCACTGGTGTGAAAAGGAAAAATCCGTTCATCTGTTTATTGAATAGTTGAAAACCGTTTATTTGTTAATCGAATAGTTGAAAACCGTTTATTTGTTAATCGAATAGTTAAAAACCGGATAAAGTTTAACGGTTAACCGTGAAAGTTGATCATTGTTTGATTTAAATTCTATTTGAAAAAATTTTTCGTTTCAAATTTGTTTTGAAATTTTTGTTTCAAAAATTTTTGTTTGAAAATTTTTTGTTTCAAATTTTTTTTCAAATTTTTTCGTTTGAAATTTTTTTGTTTGTAAATTTATTGTTTCAAAATTTTTTGTTTTAAAATGTTTCGTTTCAAATTTTTTTGTTGAAAATTTTTCGTTTCAAAATTTTTGTTTCAAATTTTTCGTTTCAAATTTTTGTTTTGAAAATTTTTTTAGTTTCAAGATTTTTGTTTAAAAGTTTTCGTTTCAATTTTTGTTTTGATTTTTTTTTAGTTTGAAAAGTTGAAAAAAAGTTTTAAATGCCAAGAATCTTGTTCAAAGTTTCCACCTAATTCCTAGAGAACATTGACCAGGGACCTCGTCGCGCATCAAAACCAAATCATCCATCACGTGACTGTACTACACCCGAGGGGTTATACCAAATTGAAAGGGGATACCCGTCCATACCTTATCAAATAGGATACATTGAGTCAAACACGTGGTTGTACTAAAAAAATTTGGTAATAGGACCACCGAAACATATTGAAGTCCTGCACTATGCTTAAATTGGACAATTTCAGTGTACCCCTTGCCAAATTTTAAGAAGGGTGCAACAATATACCCATGTCTTATGATATGAAATAGATCCCTGTAATCATATAAGGTAATAGGATCTCATCCAAGGGGATAAAATGGACCAAAAAACCAAATACGTGGTACAACATATTTCTTACCTTTATATTTTGGCAATTTTGTACCCCTAAAAGGGAACGAGGTGGACCATCCAAATTTATCATGATACATATTGAGGTCCTGTACTATAGTACCAAATGTTTAAATTGGGCAATTTCCAAAATTTAAGGGGTGGGCCAAGGTACTCCTCCCAAAATTTTAAAGGGGTGCACCAATATACCCATGTCTTATGATAGGTAATGGACCCCTATACATGACCATATAACTATATAAGGTAATAGGACCTCATCAAAGGGGGATAAAATGGACCAAAAACCAAACACGTGGTATAACGTATTGCTTACGTTTATATTTTTGGCAATTTTGTACCCCTAGAAGGGAATGAGGTGGACCACCCAAATTTATCATAATACATATTAAGGTCCTGTACTATAATACCCAATGTTTAAATTGGTCAATTTCCAAAATTTAAGGGGTGGGCCAAGGTACCCCTCCCAAATTTTTCAAGGGATGCATTAATATACCCATGTCTTATGAAAGGTAATGGACCCCTGTATACGCCCATATAACTATATAGGGTTATAATACCTCATCAAAGGGGATAAATTAGGTCAAAAACCTCCGAAATTTGAATTTTTGGCAATTTTTTACTCATAAAAGGGAACGACATAGACACCCAATACTGATAGAGGTACATACTGTGGTCCTAGACTACCACACCAAATTTTTAGATTTGGCAATTTCCCAAATTTAAGGGGGGTGGTCCTATGTACCCCTGCCAAAATTTAGGGGGTGGGCCAAGGTACCCATCCCAAAATTTAGAGAGGGTGGTCCTAAGTACCCCTAGGTCATTGATCCCGGGCCAAGGTCATTGACCTTTGACCTATGACGTCATAAAGGTCGGGGTCAAAGTCCAAACTTCGATAGGGTGTCGCCAATACTACTCCGTCTTGCGAACGAAACATTTCAATCCAAAATTACACAGGAGTATTACAGAATTTGTAGTATCTACATATAATGAGTTAAGATCACTAAATCCAAATCATCCGGAATCCCGAATTATAGCTTCCATTAGAATCTTATTGACATTTCGACTACAACAGTTGTTAATGTCGGCGCAGTGCATTAACTTCAACCATTTAATTATGCTTATTCAGAATTATGAAAGTCAGTCGGCGATACAGAATAACAATAAAATGCATGATAGAGGTCAGGGTAATTATGCACGTAATCAGACACAATATGCTTCTGTTCGTAATATAAATGTACAATCTGGAAGTAATTCTAATATGCATAGTTTTAATAATAGAATGAATAGTTATAATGGAACCGTTAATCAAACGCAACCTAATCACAGAAATGGAGCTAGGAATTTTAGAAATAGCAACAGGAATTTCAGTAGAAGTAATAATTATCGCCGATTTTCACAAAATGAATTTGCAGATGGCAGGAATTCTGTAAATAGGAATCAAAATATGGTATCATCCTATGAAAGACAAGAATGTACACAAGATTGTGCTATACAAGTTGCTTAAATGAGCCCTTCGAACGTATAACTTGAATTATCAAAAAGGCGTCCGATGGATTTGTATTAAATTGACCTTTGCTTACGTCTATGGTTAATATGTTCTTCAGTCGATTTATTATTAAAATGTATGTTGAAAGCATATGTAATTATGAAATATCTTGTTAAATATGTAAAAAGCAAATCATTTACGGAATATTGACGAAGTTAATTTATGGCAGTCAACTGAAAATATTATTGAATTTGTTCCTTATAGTTTTCTTGCAATTTCCTTTTATAGTATTAACTGAGAAAATGTTAATTTGTGTTTCATGTCTTTTGTAAGTTCTCTCATAATTACTTATACGAATATTATAAAGATCTTTATTTGTAATTTGAACATGAAGCAAACTATCAGTTAGGTTTAATTTTTGAATAGCCTCATCCATGATAATTGTAAATCGACGTTCTTAGTATTGAGATATATTGATAAATATAAAAATGTGTAATGCTATAATATATTATATATATAAATGGAAGAGTAAAATATTTTATTAAAGGTGATATTAAATATATACGAGGGTTATTCAAAAGGTAGATGCTTTATAATCTTCAACCCAGGGTTCTTTCCTTCATAGTAGAACTATTATGGAAGTCCCGTCCGGACGACATCTACAACGATAACGTTGTAGGCCTATATAATATTAGCAATCTATGCCAGCTTATAAAAAGGGATCAGAGGCGAATTATTTGAGCAGTATTATATATAAAGAAAAGAAAGACACATAGAGATATCGAGAGATTATTTTGTAATCGTTAACTAAAAAGAGAGTTGTTGCTATGGCAACGTCGTAAATAAGTGTGTGTATGTATGTAGACATCTTGTTGAATATGCAGAAAGTTGATTATGTACGCTTCTCATGGTTGAGTATTAAAAATCAGCTAAGAAAGTGATAAAACGTTTGAATTATTTCGAAGATTACTAAAATTGGAATATAACGAACCAGCACCTTCTAAGTACATGTGGCGTAGATCTCCATCCTTCGTCTCTAAGCAGTGTAGATTTTGTTTACTACGTGGCAACAGTTGAATCACGGTGCCTGAAAGAGTAAGACATGTTTCTGATGCTGTCCGGGGACATGAAATTTTCGGTTGAAGAGCAACGGGAATTGTGAAATTCCTCACTGCAGCTGGACTTTCATCACCAAGGTGCGTGTGTGTGGTGATAGTGTTCTTGCAGAAAACACTGTTAGGAAGTGGGTACGTGAGTTCGAAGCAGGGTGAACGAGTGTGAAGAATGAGCAGAAGTGTGGACGTCCAAAAGCAGCATCAACTGACGGTGACATTGCTTGTGTTGAAAATTTCATAACGGATGATAGGAGTGTCACCATGCAGGAGATTTTTGATACACTGGGGTTAACAATGGAAAGAATAGAACGAATAATTGCAAACGAACTGAGCTGAAGGAAAGTTTCCTCTCGCTGAGTTCCAGGAGTGCTTAATGGCGATCAAAAAGAATCAAGGATTCGATCAAGAGTTGTAAATTTGACACGCTTCAAAAGAGAGGCGCGCAATTTTTAGAAACTGTTGTGACAATGGATGAATCACAGCTTCCATTATTCAACCCAGAAATAAAAAGGCAGCTGATGCAGTAGAAACACACAAATTCATTACAACTCAAAAAAATTTCGTCAGATAGCATCCAATGAGAAGGTGCTGTGCGCTATCTTCTGGGAATGATTTTATCCCACCCTGTTCCGAAATATCATATACTTGCAAGCTAGTATTTGTGTATACTTTCGGATACTTTGTTTTGCCAAAATTGACTGAGAAACGACCACAAATGACAAATGGCAATTTGATCCTCCATATGGACAATGCACCGCCCCATTTTGCTAATGTTGTGACCTCATTTTTGGCTGACCAGAATATTGAACTTATGCACATTCACCCTACTCATCAAGTTTAGCCCGAGTGACTTCTGGTTGTTCTCAAACCTCAAGGATTCTCATGGTTGACGCCATTTTGCCAGTAGATCATCCTTGGAAAGTGATATTTTCCAGCATCTGGAACATATCTCAGAAAATGACTACTCACATACTACTCAAAATGGACGGAACTATGGCAACTATACAGGGGTTGGACAAAAAAATCTAAAATGTTTGCAAAAGTGTGAAAATCATACCTAGTATGGTGTGGGGCCTCCTTTTGCGTCCAAAACAGCTTGGATCCGACGTGGAATGGACGTATACAGCTCCTGAATCGTGGTGTGTGGAATTTTGTACCATTGTTCCTCCGAAACATGCTCCAGTTCCTTAAGGGATGCTGGTGATGGGTAATGAGACCGAACACGCCTTTCTAACTCGGACCACAATGGCTCAATGATGTTCAGATCTGGTGATTGTGGGACTCAGGGGAGGTGTGATAACTCCTGGTCATGCTCCTCAAACCATGATTTCACCGTTTTTGCAGCGTGACAGGGTGCCAAATCATCTTGGTAGATGCCATCACCATCAGCAAAAAATATTTGGGCCATGGGTAGAAACTGGTCCCCCAAAATGGCCTCATACTCCTTAGCACTCATCATTCCATGCAGGGCTATGATGGGACTTGCAGAAAACCACGATATCACTGCCCATACTGTAACAGAACCACTCCAATGCTTTACAGTTGGGAGCAGACAGTCTTTATCATAGGCCTGCGACGGCGTTCTCCATACGTAAACAGGACCAGTTGTTGGAAACAAGGTGAAGGTCGATTTATCGGACCACATTACGTGTTTCCACTGCTCATGAGTCCACGCTTTGTGGTCCTTGCACCACTGGACACGCCTCTTCACATTTACTGCTGTGACCAGGGGTTTGGCGATAGCGGCCCTGCCATGAATTTTCATTTTATGAAGTTGTCGTCGCACTGTTTTCGATGAAACCGGGTTCTGTAGGCCGGAAGTGAGTTCAAACGTAAGTTTCATTGCAGTGGTCTTCTTTTTAGTTGCTACAATCCGTTTTAATGCCCTCCGGTTCCTATCTGACAGGATTGTCTTTCGACCACTGTTGTGCTTTGCAGACGTCGTTTGCCCATGAAGTGTGTATGCCCTTGTGACATTGAATACAGTGCGTTCCAATACCCCCACAATGTTCGCCGCTGTTGCTACTGAATCTCCAACCAGACGGCCACCAACGATCATGCCTCTTTGGAAGTTTGTCAGGTCACCCATTTTACTGCAACACTTTCACACCACGACATTTAAAGGTGAAATGGTTACTGCTGACGGAAGAGGAAGGTCCACATGACACATTGAAAACAAAAAACAATCGGCAACCGCAACACGTGTTATGCAGTGGAGGGCCAAACTTACGTGTTCTGTATGAAGTGTTTTTAGATTTTTGTTCACCCCCTGTATATGAATAAAGAGGGAGATTTTGTTAAGAAATAGATACAGATAAGGATACACGGATACTGTATTTTCGTGTTCTTGGAAATTAGAACGAATTGGCACGTACGTTTGGTGTGCACTTCGTATTATTATTAAAGCCCGGAATTAACGGCAAAATGACGCAAGTGACACATATTGCAATTTTCGATATACTCAGGAAAAATGCTATTTTACAAGTTAGGAGCAACTTGATGCCATTTTTCATTTCTTCTTTCACTGCTCTTTATCCACACATAAATTACAGCAGACCAAAGATTTGACTCGCCCTTATAATACTCCACCTTCTATGGCCAGTGCTACATAAAGAACCAATTTTCAGCGACAATGTATTCTTAGTTGCTGTGGACACAGCCAAAACAAAAAGTTCCAGGTGCATCATCTTTGAGAAAGACTTACGTTGATAGCACTTACACGTATTGATGACATCCATAAAAGTATTGATGACAAAAATATATGAATTTCAATTGATAAAACATGCGATATATTAGGCCGTTCTTGTGCTAATGTTATAATTGAAACTTTGGAAAGCAGAGAAGGCACACAAACATATTTGATTCCATCAGAAGTTCTGAAAACATAAATGGTACGGGAGTTGCACAAGTTTTTACAGAATCACTGACCATTCTGTGGTCAGAATGCATAAAATATGATAGGATCCTTTTCTTTGTCACAGACGGAGCTGCATACATGCAAAGCGCAGGAGGAAAGCCCTTGAGCTTCTGTTTTCAAGTGTGCTGCATGTCCCCTGACTGACTGATAGAATTGCAGAGGAGATAGGCTCTCATTTACCTGACATTGATCTTCCCATGTCAAATACAGAAAAGGTATTTTTGAAAGGGTGTAGGTGTAGTTTTGGCGCACCACATTTTGGAAGATTTACATGTAAAATTCAATATTTTGCTTGGAAAGGCATGTGTATAGGGAACAAATTTCTGCAGGCGACAGAATTAAATACAAACTATTTTTTGCATTACAAGTGTAGAGTTACTAGTCTAAAATCACAACTTCTTTACGACGGATAAGTGAGTGCGTATGAAATATAGCTCTATTAGATGCTATATTCCACTGACGGAATATTTCTACACAGAACCTGTATTTTATATTTACAAGTGGAGCGTTACTAGTATGAAACCATGACAAATATTATTGAACTTCGTATCATTGCCAAAACCCACTTCTTTCCACTTCCTTCGCTTGCGCTCATACCCACCATCGCTGATGCGAATGCTTCCTTCGGACGCAACTCCGCGCTACCGCGAGGGCCCAAAAGCTTCATCTTGCTTTGACTCAGATAGCATTCGTGCTTTTTAGTGGCCACCTAGCACAAATTGGTTTGTGTTTTTTCTTTGTAGTTTCTCCTTATACTTCCGAAAGCCGTATTTATATGCAAATTGTAAAAAAAAAATAATTTTTCAATAATTACATCTAGTTGTCCCCTTGAATTTTATTTGTGTCAAGTGAGAAATTTTCATAAGGCCCAGTGGAAACTTTTTAAAGGATAATAAGAAGAAAAATCAGTGAGAGAATTGTAACTTTTCAACAATTCTTTGTAGTGGTGCGCCAAAAGTAAACCTGTACGTCTGACAGTTCCCTCTCGAACTAGTGCCTTTCATCAATTAGCCCCTGAATGGATTTTATCTTGTTATCTGAAATCTTTGAATGATGCTTTGTTAACGATCTAAGTGTTGTATCTGGTGACAAAAGTGCGCAGATCCGGTGAAAGTATGATCGTGTTGTAAGTGCTAATCCAGATTAAGAAAAATTGAAGAATATTCTTACTGTTAGTGTTATGAAAGGTGATGATGATGTAACTTTTGACAATGACACAAATGTTTCCAAAATTACTTGTTCCAGTATGCTCCAGTGATATTACACGTGAAAAGAACATTTTCACATTCAAAGCAAATTCTTTCGACACGAGACAAGGTCTTTCGTTTGAAAATCTTAAGAAATTGTTGCTAATTTCAGGGACCAAAAATATGCAATAACTCTCTTAAGCGAATATAAACTGCTAGCGTATAATAAAACAAGTTCATTTTAGTGTTTCTTGTGATGTGAATATTTTCTAAACTGCTAACGGAACTGCGTGTAAATAAAGTATGATAGTGTTTTGTTTCCATCACTTTGTTTCATTGTTAGTACTGAAGAATGATAAATTGATCGTTAGATGTCATCACTCATGGGTTGCGCAAGTTCATAGAGATTTTAAATTGGAACTACTTACTGTAAAATGAAACACTTTATTTCTTAGAATCATATTTTTTATTTCAATATTAAACCAACTATAGGCAATTATAGTTTTTACAGTATTTTAGTGGCTATTCTTTCAAGAAGTCCATCCTTGTTTGTTTTGTATGGTAAGTTTATCTGCCATTTTGGGTTTTTTATTTCGTACAGTTACACTCTACCTCCAGACCACTCTGGCACAGCCTATTACGAACCATACTCTACAGACGCTCATCTACCTCACATATGGCCATCATATACACAGTAATACCTTCTGTACTAACAGGGCTTCTCTGTCTTCATTGATGCCTAGCGCTGCCCCTTAGGCATTTGTTCAAGTAACAGAACCTATGTGTTGTAGTGAGTTTCGCACTTCATTTCATCTTCTCATCTCATATCATTTTACAGTTATGCTTTTCCTTCACTGAAGCTTATGTATTTCCCTTACTTCATGATTATGGTTAAATGCCATAATGACCATCACAATTTGAACAATAAAGTTTATGTATCAATCGATATCCCAACCACTGCTTCCTGAACAGCACAATGTATTAAACATCTCTTCCCCTACAGAGGGCGTAACCCTCTTCGGGTAGTAGCTAGCATCGGCTAGCTGGCAAAAAAGAAAATTATTTCGTAATTTCGCCAGTCATTTGGGTTTTTCTGTCATTAATTTCGGACTATTATTATTATTATTATTATTATTATTATTATTATTATTATTATTATTATTATTATTATTATTATTATTATTATTATTATTATTATTATTTAGTTTCCACACTATTATCCAGAGCATTTATAATAAGAGGAAATTTGACAACAATGGCAGGCAGAAAGCAATGTGCCTGGCAACAGAAAGTCTAACTTGGGAAGGTCGCGGGGTGACACTGATTTCATGTCAATACTCATTCGACTCCTTTTTTTGACATATGAAACAGACAACCGGACAGATTCTCGATTGCAAACGTGTTTGAATTACAGCATTAATTTTAAAATTGAAAAGATTTTGTAAAAAGTTTAAAGTAATCAATTTTTGATGCAGACGCTTAATTTTTGGTATCAGGAGGTTTTCTTGGATACCCAACACAGTGGTGAGGTCAAAATATACGCATTTTGCAAGATAGGGGCACTTATTGGAGAGGAAATGAAGGGCAATGGCGTCTTACAACTTGCAAATTTTAACCTTCGTAACTCGAACACGCTTGGCATCGAGAATTTCTCTGATTGCGTAATTGTTTCATATATAAAAAGAAGTCGAATGAGCGTAGTATCGATATGAAGTCAGAGTGACACCCCGATACCTTCCCTCGTAAGCTTAGTTTGTAATTGACGAAGATGAACCTCTCAAGGCAGCAACAAGGAACATAAAGTTAATATTATTCATGTGCAGAGATGTAACCAGCAAGTTGTTCTAGGAGAACTTGTACAGGAGCCGGGCTTTTATATACTAAAAGAATTGTTTTAGACAGTGAAAGCATTAGTAAGTCACCATACATACATACATACAACATATTACACACATGCAGTGCATATCTACATATTATTATTATTATATTTCCCGTATGATATCTTTTTGAAACAAGGTCTTGAAAGTGCATAAAGTGAGAATGACAGGTTGTATAATATGTATGAATAAGCATTGCATAAGGAAACGAACCAGTTTATGAAAGTTCATTTGTTTGGGTGTGTATATATCAGTACAAATGGTTTAAGAAATCAATAGCAAAAAATAAAATAAATCTCAGATACTGTTATGCAATAGTAATAATAAATTCGCAACTATGTGCATCCAGCTTGGTAAATGGGAGTACAAAGTAAATTATAAATTTCAATTGATTTAATTGCTTTAACATGTTGAAGTGGTTTATCCATTAAAAAAAAAAATATTGCAATGTTATGTTTGGTAGAATCTTAAATAACGAAATTGGGATTTGAAGTCATCAACTTTTATTATAAAAATAAAGTCTTATAAAATTTTTACAAAGTTCTTTTAAGTTCCTAAATATTTTCAGAGTTCAATAAAGATACTCAGCACACGATAGTGGCCTCGGAATACAGGTTCAACTGTCTTTAGCTCAGGCTTTAGACAATCATCGATGATAACTCCTTAGCTCATAGCAGCTTCAGGAGTGAATGGTTAATGGATATCTCCTTTGCTCATAGCAACCTCGAGAGATATTTAAAGGAATTCTACAGGCCTAATAGAAGTTAATTAAAGGAATTCTCCTTCGCTCATAGCAGCCTTAGGAGATGGTTTTAAAGAAATTCTCCATAAACCATGGCGGTCTAAATAGAAGCTGTTAATGAGTGAGTGATAAGCCATAAACTGATAGCTTCTTCTTCGTGAGGTCTTCTTTTATAGGCATCTTCTTGAAGGGAGGGCCCATGAGGGACAGTCAGACTTCTTCGTAGTTTTTCCGAATCCTCTTCGTGTCTTCCTGGTGCTCTCATTCCGTCGTCTGCTATTGTTTATGTATGAACGTAATAACACGTGTTCGTAGTAAAAAAAAAAAAAAAAAAAAAAAACTTGTAGTAGTTGTGTCTGTGGGTGAGGGTATGGAACCTTAAATATTCTTTTCTCGTGTTCTATAACCAGCATTCTTCGTTTGTTGTACTATACCATTTTAATAAACTTATAGAAAGGTGAACTCATTTGGGGCCAGGAGATCGTCTGGGGTGGCCGGGTCTCTATTTGCGCTCCCGTGGTTACATTTCTGTTAGTGCAATACTTCAAAGATCTCTCTTTTATTAGTCGACCTCAACTGATAGAAATACTGTCCTCTTTGTAATTTATTTTTACTGAATATTGACCTATTATGCATTCAATTCGGGTACTTCAGCAAGAAGCAAATGGATAACTATAAGTATTGCAAGGTTCTAAACGTGCTTCCAACACCACATGCTGGCTGTAAACAACTTCAGATGGCAACCACGAAAAAGACATCATCAACCATCGTCAACGATCCTCAAGTAACGAAGATTCAATAGTCAGCAATATTTCTGAATGAAAGGAGTCAACACATCAATTTCCATCGATTAATCATCATTACCACAACTCTCTAGGACACCTGGTCACTGAGATCATTATCCTTACCACTCTCTAGGACGCCTGGTCTCTGAGAGTTCCTTTATCTTTACCTCTCTCTAGGACGCCTGGACTCTGGGAAGTCCTTTGTCCTTACTACTCTCTAGGACGCCTGGTCTCTGAGAGTTCCTTTATATTTACCTCTCTCTAGGACACCTGGTCTCTGAAAAGTCCTTTGTCCTTACCACTCTCTAGTACGCCTTGTCTCTGAGAGTTCCTTTGTCCTTACCACTCTGTAGGACGCTTGGTCTGAGAAAGAGCTCCTTTATCCTTACTACTCTCTAGGACACCTGATCTCTCAAAGAGCTCCTTTATCCTTACGTCTCTCTATGATGCCTGGTCTCAGAGCTCCATTATCCTTACCACTCTTTAGGACACCTGGTCTCTGAGAACTCCATTATCCTTACCACTCTCTAGGACGTTTAGTCTCTGAGAGGGCTCCTTTATCCTTACGACTCTCTATGACGCCTGATCTCTGAGAGTTTTTTATCCTTACCACTCTCTAGGAAGCCTGGTGTCAGAGCTCCATTATCCTTACCACTCTCTAGGACACCTGGTCTCTGAGAACTCCATTATCCTTACCACTCTCTAGGACGTTTAGTCTCTGAGAGGGCTCCTTTATCCTTACGACTCTCTATGACGCCTGATCTCTGAGAGTTTTTTATCCTTACCACTCTCTAGGAAGCCTGGTGTCAGAGCTCCATTATCCTTACCACTCTCTAGGACACCTGGTCTCTGAGAACTCCATTATCCTTACCACTCTCTAGGACGTTTAGTCTCTGAGAGAGCTCCTTTATCCTTACGTCTCTCTATGACGCCTGTATAATATAAAGCTGCAACTGTATAATATGTGATAGCTCTTGTTATAATAGAAGGGTTGGAATTTAAAGTAGTTATTCATCATCATTATCCTATACAAAATAATGAAAGGACACTATTCCAGCAAAAGAAAAGGAAGACCAAAAACCAGATGGCTGAACGGGGTAGAAAGTGATTTGGTAAAATTGAAGGTTCGAGGATGGAAAGAAAAATGCTGAGATCGGGAAGAGTGGAGGCAAATAGTGGAAGAGGCTAAAGCCCACTCAGGACTGTAGAGCTAAGTGATAAGATAAGGTACTCATCATTATCATTATAGGTATTCTGCCATTGTTGGCAGGTCATTTGCCACAACTGAGAAGCTATCACGGTCCACGCTCTTCCGCTAACCTCTTCGGCTTCGCGTACGATTTTTCTGTTTTAATATCGTCCATTAATTGTAGTCTCCTTCTTCCCCTCCCTCTCTTTCCTGCCACCATACCTCCTAGTATGACTCTTATGATGCAATCCCTTCTTAGTCAATGTCCCAACCAGTTTCTCTTCCTCTACTTAATAATATCTAAAACTCTTCTGTTTTCCCTTCCATTACTTCTAACATCCACTCGTCCTACCTAATCCTCTTCATTCTTCTGTACACCCACATTTCAGAAGCTTTCAGTGATTTTTCGTAATTTTTGTCCGGGTGCATATTTCTGCCCCATACAGTACAATGATCCTCACGAAGCATTCTATGAGTCTTGTTCTCATGATATAGTTACTCAAATAGAGTGAAAATAATTTATATTTCTGTCAATTAAAGAAAAGAAGACATGAGACAAAAAAAGTAGGATAAAAAGTGCTGAAGAATCAGATAGAAAAGAGGGGTTAATCTCACGTGAAATGTGCTACATATTGTGTTTATTTTGCTTGATTTGATGCTCCGAAATACATACCTTGAACTGTGGGTATCATAGCAACTATATTTTTACTTTCGAGCCATGAAAGAGAAGAAGAAAGTATGCAAGTTGTGAAAAAATGGAGTTAGAAATTTCAACGGATTTACACGGATTACATACCGAAAGAGTGATTTTTCGACATCTGTCCGGCTGTTCGTTCTGATCTACATTTGCCAAGAATCCATATCGTATCAATATCAAATTTTAAACTTAAAATTTTTATGTGATTCTCAATTTTTTAAAAAAATTTCTTCCTATGACTAAAATTAAGGGTAGCTTATGATGGGTGAAGATAAAAATTTGCTATTTCCTCAGAAACGGCTCTAACGGTTTATTTTATATTTTATAAATATTCAAATATTCAATAACAATTCTATACTGTGGTATAAACCATATCTCTGGCTAAAATAGAGAAGGGGAAGTTTACTCTTTATGTGATTTTTTTCGGATGATTTTCTCAAAATTGACTCAGGTTATTTTGTTCATATTACATAAATAAACATATCACTAATTTTCTGAGAGTATGGTATACCTCATTTATCATAAAAAAAATCTATAAAGCGTAGTTTAATCATGGAGATGAGGTTTTTTCGGATGATTTTCTCAAAAAAAAAAAAAAAACACTCCGGCGATATTGTTCACATTTCATAAATAAGTATTCTTCACATTTAATTAATAACACAGCTCTGCAACCAAAAAATTGTTCGCATAAGTTTAGCTGATTTTTACGCTTCTGGGTGCACCGAAGTTGAAAATGACCCCCGTTTCTTCCTGGGACGTCAAGTTTTTGCACAATCGAAATGTAACGTGGTCAAACAGGTAGCTGGAAATCGGTACAAATGCATCACACGAAAATAAAAATGAACATGGAAATTAAATGTATTTGTGCTCCCCGAAACACGAAAATACATGTATATTGGTCCGGATGGTGATCACTGACACATATCGTAATGTGTCATGAATGAGAGTATGAAATTACAAAGAAAAACCAAAAATAATAAATCTGTTCATAAAACGAATTTAGTAACATTACATCTTAGATTTGTAAAACGTTGGTAAGTAGTTCTGGCTACACTGTTTGTTGCTCAAATACTACGAGTACGTGAGTACGCGTGTTTTTGTTAGCCCTTATAGTAGAAAACTCATATCCGACAAAGACTTCATCAGTTCAATGACTCCAACTTAAAAAGAGGCTTGGGTTGCATTTACTGTGGTCATCGAAACGTTTCTGGGAAACCGAAAGGACCCACAGTACAAGGAAATGGTGGAAAAATGTTGTTCGCGTTCCGAAGGCTTGGTTGCTCCATGAGCTTAAAAGTCCATTTTCTCAACTCCCACCTTGATTACTCTCCTGACAATGTGATAGCAGTGAGTGAAGAGCAGGGAGAGCGTTTCCATCAATATATCAAAGAAATGAACGACAGTATCAGGTAAACTGGAGCGTTACGATGATGGTAGACTACTGCTGGATGTTGTTTAGGGATCTTCCGGCAGCCACCTACAAAAGAACAAGCTCCAAATGAAGTTTGATCTTTAAAAAAATACAATTTCACAAGCAATCTGATTAAGGGTAGTATTACTTTTTTGTCTTCACGTATGTCCGTGTTTCTGTACATTAATTTATGTTACACCGTTAATGATATTTCTGTAAATCGCATATTTGTGTTCATATTTTTGTTCAACAATGACCACCCGTTTGCTCGAAACCCAGACGTCCCAGAACAAAACGGTTGTCATTCCTGTATTCAGCGCACCCCAACACATACAAATCAGTTAACTAAGCCGAAACAGCTTAGCATTGTTTTATTTTTGAAGACCTGTGTGATTCTATAATATTGCATAAATAATTTCCATGAGAATATCCATAAGTTTTTTTTTTTTTTTTTGGAAAGTTTTGTAAAATATGACTTCTGCAATTGACGCCTCGTTATCCACCACAATCCCAAATGGCCTCGAATCGAACCAGGGATCACTCGAACCAAAAATAAACACTACCACTAAACTGGAACACTCTCTCTCATTTTCTTATTCATGAACATTATGTATCTCTTTCTACTATTTTTAATAAATTGTTCCATGTAGAAATTTCGATGAAGGCAACCGGCGAAATGCACGCATTCAATAATTGTGTCCCTCTTTAGGTTACGAAAGGTGGCAACGCTATATGCACACTAACGAAATCACAAGCGAAAGAAACGCCGTATAAGTGTTAATGATACACAAAGACTGAAAAGTGCACGACTGGACCGCGAACCGATTCCGGGATCTTCGGGAAATGAAATGAAATGAATCCTTTGAGTTTTCCGTCCCGCGGTTATGCCGGCTAGGCTAAAGGAAACTGTAATGATGAGAAATGAACGAAATGGTGGAATGAAGAAAGTGGAAGGAAACGGAAGAACCTCGAGAAAATCCACGCACCCGGTGTTTGTCCACCACAAAGTTCACTTGGCGCGAGCTGGGATCCAACCAGGGAGCCCATGCACCAGAAGTGAACGCTCTACCACTGAGCCACCGAGGCCCCAGAAAAAATGAAATGAAAATTTTCATTTTAAAGTTCCATATTTATATCTTTTAGGCTAAAGAAAATGATGATTAAGGCAAGTACATAATGATGGAAGAATTGGTGGAATGTGAAAGTGGGAGAAAACAGCAGTACCCCGAGAAAACCCACGGACACGATGTTGTCCACCACAGACTTACTTTTCCGGGAATCGATCCAGGGAACTCACACACCAGAGATAAGTGCTTTACCACTGAGCCACCGCTTCCCCTATGGTCTTCGGGGTAACCACCATATTTATTAGTCCACTCCCTGAGCAGCCGTACATTCTATCATTCTTCAAGTCGGTATTCTTCAAGTCGCGTTAGACCATATGGTTTGTACGCGAGTCCAGTCGCGCACTTTTTCACTCTTTAAGTATAATTGAATTCTCACCTACAGGATTTGGCATGTTAAAAATCGATTGTTTCTTCATTCGTTAATGTAAAGATTAATGTTTAAAAAAAAATTACCGCCAGTACGACCAGAAAGACATAAAGATCAAATTGTGTCTGACATAAGATATTTGAAAATTTAGTTCACAAGACTCCGAAGAGTTATGCGGAAGATAGTGAAATGTCTGTTAAAGGTATAGCAGGAAGGGGAAAGAAATATAGGTCTCACACAACACTTAAGCACTACTACTAGTACTATAAGCATACTGTTCTTTTCATTAACAGCCCATGGCCAAAAACGTGAAAGTTTCCATCACGTGAGAACAGCAGGAAATGGCACAACCGAATACAAAGAAATGTTCTCTCTCTCTCTCTTTCTCTTTCTCTGTGATACACACACACTAATACAGTAAAAGAGTTTCTAGCTACAAGTCGTCATGGAAGCGTTTGTGATTTGACCTGGTTCAGAAAGATTCTTTCTCCTGGCTTTGGTATTCCTTGAATGGTCACAGGAAAACTTATCTTATGACGAGGAAGAAAAGAGAGTGAAAGGGGGCCGGAGAGAAGGGGAAATGTTGAGCTTTGAGGGGAAAGGGGAAAAAAACGAAAACACTTTTTCCCATAAAAATTGAAATTGTAAATCATTTCAGATGACCCCATATATAAATCTTAAAAGAGTACAACTTGTACTAAAATAAAAGTGAACTCAAAAGAAAGATAAATATATGCATTTTTTTCTTTACCAGTTTGAATGTGCGTGGATGGAATATATTAATTCTTTTATTTATATATTTATTTAGTTAGTTAGGTGAATGGAAATTTCCGTAGATGTTTTTTTCGCTATTCTTAGTTTTAATTAACAAAATAAATACATAAAATGTGCTACTTCATACGAGGTGTGTTCAAAGCGTATTGAATCTTTGGTTGGCAAAAATATATTTATTGATTTATAAATCTGAAACACTAATCCTGGATTGAGTATAGCCCGCTCCCCCCCAGTGATTTTTAACGAATCATAGTGATTCTAACGATTCATACTAGTTCATAATGAATCGGAATCGCATGTTATAAAGAATTAAGATGTAAATCTTGTGGTAAGGGAGCTCTATTAGTATAAGTAGTAGTAGTAGTAGTGGTAGTTAGTAGCAGTAGTAGTAGTAGTTAGTAGCAATAGTAGTAGTAGTAGGAAGGGGTTAGAAGCCCCGCAGGGGTTGGTTGGGTTCTGTTCTCGATATAAGTAGTAGTAGTAGTAGCAGTAGTAGTAGTAGTAGCAATAGTAGTAGTAGTAGTATTAGCAGTAGTAGTATAATAGTAGTAGTAGTAGTAGCAGTAGTAGTAGTAGTAGTAGTGACTCTTCCAGTTCCGGTGACAAAGAACTGGGGGGAGCGGGCTATACACAAGCCGGTTTTCGTATTTACAGTTTATTTACTTTTAACACACAAATATATTTACTAGAATAGGTTCACGTAACACCATTAAACTACATGGTTCAATATGTAATAAGACAAGTCAATATAATTATTTGCTTTTGTATTATTTAATTATTTAAACTTACGAATAATTCTATTCCTTGACTGATTCCTTACACAACATGTCGGATATTACCACTTATTATATTACACATCACCATAGTAACGGTATAAAAAAAATGACAATCGAAAATAAGATTAACACATATTTCTTTCAATTACAAATAACTGCTCACATAGTTCGCCTCTGATCCATATCCATAATAGCTGGTACAAGTATATTTTAAGCACATTTACAAATAAATTATAAATTAATTACAAATAAATTACAACGTTATCGTTGTACTGTGATACAACAGTCCTGCAAGACCACTGTCCGCATTTGCTCAATGACATGGTCATTTCGGTTTGTTGAGGGACTATCTGAATGTGGTTTACTGTCCACTAATGTGCGCCCATCTTTGAAGTGATTGTACCACTCCTTTACGCATGAGGTGCTCATGGTATTATCCCGAAAAGCTGTTGAATCTTGCGAATGGTTTCCGCTTGGGTATCGCCAAGCTTTTGGCAAAATATGATGCAATATCGCTGTTCAAGTTTTCGCGTCAAAAACTTCAATCCGACTACCGCTCACTACACGTCTTCACTCGTTGGCCGATGGCCAGTGACTGACGATTTCTGTGGGCGGCATTTTTGTGGATCCCAAGAGCTTAAGATATTCTCTGATCTGATTGGCCGATACATATACGACATCACGAGTCATGATATACATATAGCACAAAGTAAACGTTAGCTGCTGTCGGTCCTCGTGCCCGAGTGAGCTAGCGCAACAGGCTAGTGAAGAAAGTCGCTTTTGGCGTGGGTTCAAACCCTGCTTAAGAAAAGTTTTTTTTTATTATTTTTAAAATTTTTATAACACTTCTTTTGTTAAAATAATATTAAAAATAATATTCAGAAAGTGATTTAACGATTTATTTTTAAAAATTTCCATTAAACTTCTTTCATTAAAATAAGTTTGCCCTTGTACTATACAGATCCATAGCAAAAGTAGTAGTAGTAGTAATAGTAGGTGACGTCATCGGTACGTGGCCAATAAGAATGCTACTTCAGCCATGTTTTGGATTAACCTTTTGGGATCGGCGAATATGCCTGCGGGCGGGATAAAAATTCACGATTGCGCATAAGTTTAAATTTATTTAAAAATATTGATGTCAAAATAGGTGATATGTCACCTCCGTGCGCTGTAACCACTTAACAGTTTTACTTGAATGATTCGAAATTACTAAAGTACTATCTTTTATTCGCCAAGTATTAGACTACTTTTTTAACGTATGAATATCAGTGAATAGATGGAAATAAATTTATAAGCTAAAGCAATTTTTATGCTATTAAAAGTAGCATTCTTTTCTGAATCCAGTTTTTTTGTCACCTCCGTGCTAATGCATTTTAAAAAGACATATATGTCCGCCATATTTCTCAACTTCATTTTCGTCGTAGTCTCAGGACTTGTTAGTCTATGGAACTGTCCAATGAAGACGCCAATTAAACGAGGTAAGTTTGTTGGTGGTGATTGTTCTTTTTTATTAGTCTGAAATCGCAGTTGTTATAATTTGGTTCAACACAAGCTGTCAACTCCGTTCGAAATTATAAGAAGGTATTTATAGATGATAATTTAATTTAGTTGAATCATATTATTACATTTTAAGAATTAATGCTGAAAATAAGGGTAAATAGAATCTAACCTTAGGGGTATATCTTAATCGTGCCATAATGGTGGAATTTGGCACCTCCGTGCGTATAAAGTAATGTCACCTCCGTTTATTACCGCTTGCACGGAGGGGAAGTGATGTGCACGGAGTGACATTTTGCAATAAGCCTTGGCAACTCATGGCATGCGCACTAATAGTAGCATGTGCAATTATTCTTATAGGCATGCGGAATTAATCTAACTGCAGTATCTCAGAAAAATATGATACTTTAAAATAAATAGAATGATATAATTTTCTAAAATTATTACTGTTTTAATATTCATTCAAATACGATACTTGTTTGACATTCAAGGACTGAAAATCAAATTTTTTGCAAACTTTCCGACGCAAACTACTTGTATCTGCTATAAAGAACAAATTTTCTAGATGATGTCCAATTTTATTATATTCGTTATGAACTTGTTTATATTTTTTAATATCGAAAGTACTGTATCATTCCCGTTATAGCATTACAATTTCAAGGTAAAACGGAAATAAAACACTGCATTGTATATCAGAACAAATCCTTAAGGGGATGTCTACCCACTTGCAAGTGTTTCAGGATCCCTATAAGATAACACGTAGATATTTCTATGTGAATATTTAACAAGATATTGCACTTACCGTCTCAAAATTTTCCATGATATTTTCCAACAGCAATACCTATATGTTCATGGTTTCTGTTTTTGATTTAATGCCCCAGATCAATTTAGATTAATTATAATGTATACTTCCGTTTACACTTGGCAACGTAGAGGATAGAATTTCTCCAGGAATTGAGAGCTCTCTGCTGAACCTCTAGCCCTAATAGTCTTCGCGTCACGTGGTGGTGATTTATGAGCGCTTCTGGCTAAAAACAAATGTTGTGTTTGTTTCTTCCTTTTCTTTTTTGTCAAAAACTTGTTTTGGGCAGCTTTGTCCTCAGTTTTGTCCACTGCCTCTATCGAGATAGCAGTTATACAATGGAGATCGTTTGCAGATCTCATAGCAGATAATGTAACATTCTTTGAAGAAACTCGAAGACTAACATACGAACCGCGTGACAATTTGGGTAGGGAATCTGGAGCGTTGCAATTTTGTGTTCTGAAGTCCGCCTTATCACACAAGACGAAATGACCATAAACAAGAGACTTGTGAAGGAAGAAGGAAAATGTTCTTAGTAATTGTATCCAATTGTTTCCACATTTTTCACCTTTCCCCCCGAAAGATCCCTTCGAAAAGGGAAAGAGGGGAGGGTGATTTTGTGACCCTTGAGTTTTAGAATAGTCTTGAAACGAACTGCAAAGTGCACTTACTGGAAATTCTACTGTCGTTGTGCTATAATATCTGTGTTGCAAGAAGTGTGACAAAATGAAGGAATCAAAGAGGAAAAGAATTTGGTACTCTCTCCTTCCAAAAAAGAAGTCTCGCCAAGCTAATTCATATGTGTGGTCGATCTCAGAGTATGGAGTTCAGAGACTGGATAGTTAATATTTACCATTCAGGATTACCTTACAACCAATTAAATTCCATTTTCACCTAGCTTGGGCTGGGTTTGGGCAACTCCCTCTTGTGCAGTCGCCTGGACCCAGATCAGGCTCGTATTTATGGACATGTGTCTATTTCCGGATCACTTCGGAATTGATCCTTCGTTAATAACCATTCAAGTTCATTACTATATTTCCTGAATTATCCAGTAATCCTTTCGCCTCCAATCCTTTATCTTTCTTCATTCTTTCTCTTTTTCTTTTCTTCTCTGCCTCCCTCTGCTACTCTTCTTTCTCACTCTTCTTTTTCCTAACACTAACAAAACTGAAAAACGGTGTCGTGACGGGGAGTAGTCGCTATCAGCACGGTCAATAAGTTGTTTCGATAGTTTTTTTTTTTCTTCGGGAGTCCGATATGGAATGATTAACTCGAAAATGAACATATACAGAAAGAATAATAATAATAAAATTTATTCATGATTTCAATTATCAGATAGGAGAGTATTGTATTTCTTCCTTACTTCGGGCGACTCCTCTTTCCACCCACGAATAAAATTACCCGTATACATGACAATAGGAAGGTATTTCGTTGAAAAATATGCTTTTTGTAGGATCATTTTAAATTCAGGCATATAGTCATTCTACTCCTTTTCATAATGTAATTAATATAGATGTATGCACAGTATAAATGTAATGTGTTAGAGATGTAATAAACTATTTCGTTGATAATTGTTTTTGGTAGAATCATTTGAATTTCAAGCATAACGTCATACTAAGGGGTTCCATAGTCTTGTGGTTAGAACTTTTGACTCCTGTTCGCGTGATTCTAGGTTCGATTCCCTACTAGAATACTCAAATCATTGGCGTTTGCTCATCGTTGTGGGCCAAGCTGGGGAGCCACGTGATTAAAAGACGTGACAGTCTATAGAATTAATATAAATGTATACACAGTACAAATGTTGTTTGACAGTAGTAAGGTATTTCGTTGATATGTATATACTATTTCTAGGATGTGTACATTTCTTTGTATACGACTTTTATAATGTATAATGTATTCTTATAATCAAGAACGAAATTTTAAAATTCTTCTTCTTCTTATTATTATTATTATTAAGTATTCTGCCTTTTGACCGGTCCTGGGACTGATGAGATTTTTTTCGTTTCTTCTTAATTTTCAGTTTGGACCTTGAAATATTTCTTCCATGTTTCTCGATTTTCAGCTTCTTCTTAATAATAATTAATTATTAATGCTTAATAATAATTAGGCATAACAATGTTAGAAAACTGAAATATTTTAACAGAGCAGTTGATTTCCACGAATGTCTAATAACAAATTTTACCACCCAAGTGAGATTTATACCACTTGACACTATGGTTCGGAACTCATGACTATCATATTTGTGTTACAAGGTTATTTTCTAAAGACAGCTGTTTATTAGTCTAAAATCTAAACTCAGCAATACAGCCCATAGGGGCCTGGACATGCCAGCTGGTAAACATTCACAACCTAGAAGATCGTGATCAGTGCAATGACATCAAACAATCCTTTCGTCTTTCTTGGCCAGAGATCGCTACCACTTTATTCGGATAGTTCTCCATTTCTTTCACGATGTTGACTCAACTTCGGAAGTTGTGAGCTTACACTGGCAATCGAATCCTATTCTACGTACAATGGAGACACAATATAACGAGATTCAGCTAAGGAAAAACTCCTAAATAGTCATTAGTAGGAAAAGAAGCTGAGTACAATTCAGGAATGAATTGTTGATCATCTCTTAGGGGGAGGATATTTTCGAGAAAATGTACGCATGGAAAATAATAATAATAATAATAATAATAATAATAATAATAATAATAATAATAATAATAATAATAATAATAATAATAATAATAATAATAACACAGCTACACAAAAAGAATAAAAGTTCTGTGCACCAGACCCCAGGGTATGGATTAAAAATATTTTGGTACCCAGAATCCAAATATCGAAACCCCAGGACGATTGACCGTGATATTTTTTTAAATGGGCGATAAACATAAGCAAACGTAAAACAGCACTTACGTTCTTCGCCCATAAAACAAAGTTGACACGGTCAAATCGTCCTGGAGTTTCGAAATTTGGGTTCTGGGTACCAAAATACATCGAATCAATACCCTGGGGTCCAGTGCACAGAACTTTTATTTATTTTGTGTGGTTGTGTAATAATAATAATACTGTATAAGGAAAAGGAATGAAGACGTACTAAAGGAAGCTAATGAAGGACGACGGATCATGAAGATAATAGGAAAAAAAAAATAAACAGCATGCTTGGACATCTTATTCGGCACTCCGATTGGATCACCATGTTGATAGGGGAAAAGGCAGAAGAAAAACCAGGAAGTGGAAGATCAAGGATAGAAAAATCTATAAGTTTTACGTCCCACAGTTATGCCTGGTAGGTTAAAGGAGCTAGTGATGTTGTGAAAAGAAGGAAATGCTGGAATGCAGAAAGTGGAAGGAAACGGGAGAACCCCGAGAAACCCCCCCACACATGGTGTTTGTCCTCACAAAGTTCACTTGGTGCGAGCTGAGATCGAACTAAGGACGCAATGCATTAGAGGTGAACGCTCTACCACTGACCCACCGCGGCCCGACCAGGGATAGATGCAGTTACGAAGAAGAGACCTTATCAAATTATAAAACAGCTCTCCCAGGGGAGAGAAAAGTTTTAAAATTTCCTTCTTGCGCATCAACCTATGATTGAAGTGAGAAAGATTATTATTATTATTATTATTATTATTATTATTATTATTATTATTATTATTATTATTATTATTATTATATCGAGAATGTACTTCTGGGTTTCCTCCTTAAAAAATACACACACTATTTCCAATTATGGTTATCCTACTTTTTACAAATTTGTCTTTTTTTCCTCTGTCTTTCATTCCCATCATGCGATGGGTGGGCCATAGAAGGTGACGCCTTTTCTGTGGCCAGAGTGATCAAATTTGTCTAATTCAATATTGGTTTAAATAGTATTAGTTTTCAAGCTACATATTTGAGTTCTTTGACTAACTGAATAGTGCACGCCCCTTCTGGCTCACTCGCCACTATTTAACATTAAATTTCAGATGCCTCGATATACTTGCATAAGTTTATTATTTCTAAAATAAACATTACGTAAAAGGTTATTCAAATTGATATCAAGTTTTTTCTGACATTTGTATATTACGCATATCTTTCTTAATTTGCATTACTCACATTACCCCAGAGAACTAACAAATTTTAGAGTTCTGGTTTGAACTTCTCTTACAATAATAAGCAAATATACGAGGAACAAATTTACCATTATTGACGATGCGGAGGGGAGGAGATTTTCTGGACTAGGAAGGAATATGTGCGGGTGCAGAGCAGAGGTCTGCACGGGCCGGAATTTTCAGCCCGGGCCCGGCCCGTGAATTTACAATGTGAGGCCCGACCCGAGTCCAAAATATGTCTTAGCATTTAGGCCCTAGCCCGGACTGAGCTCTGGGATAATCAAATGAGCCCGAAATAAGCCCGAATTGCAGAAACCTAATTATTAATGCAAAATTGTATTTTTATTTACAGCAATTCGAGGTTTGATTTTGCAGTTGTGTTTTAAAAGTCCTCCAGAAAGAACGGTGCAATTTGTATCGTTTTACACTATATTTACAAAGTTAGGCCCGAAAAAGTCCGAGAAATATGGTTGTATATTTAAAAATTCACAGCCCGAACCCAGGGGCGTCATTTAGGAGGACAGGGAGAGGCATTTGCCCCCCTCCCGAGTTTGAGATTTATATAATTTTATCAATAGCATAGTAGTAAATCAGTGAAAAACGCGAAATTTTACATATATCAAGGGGTCTTGGCCCCCCAAGCCAAATCTGAAATGACGCTACTGCCCGAACCCCTTCCCGGGCCCGAAGTGATACATTCTTTGTAGGCCCGAGCACGTGCAGACCTCTAGTGCAGAGGCGTTTCAAGTGGTGGGCGACTGCCCACGGCCTTGCATCTTGAGGGACCTCGCAAAGACCAACGAGCCTAAATCGATTTAGCACTCACTTTTGTCGATGCAACAATAGAAACAAATATGAATTCGGACTTAATTACAGAAAAACAATACGCTTCAAACTAACTTTTCATCTATTCGTATATATTAGATCGCTAGCATACGCGACAGGCGGCGAGTTTATTTTAAAATTGCAATAATGAATGTGTATAAGTCTTTATCGTTGAGATGAATTGTTTTCGATAAATTTTATTATAATTAGCAATTTTTTAAAAAGGGGGCAGGAAGGACTCGTAAACCTTATTCGCCTTCTGTGCAGATGGTATGGTAAAAATCAATACTGAATAATGAAAGTGTAAGTGTAAAGGCTAATATGGAACAGAGAAACAAAAGAGAACTTCTTCAGAAGGGAATTGGGAGGGGAGGGGATGAGAGTACAATGCTGTGACACTTAAAATGCGTCTTGATTTGTATACTTCAACAAACTTTTCTTATTAGATTACGCAATTTCTAGTTTCTTATTCCGATTATTCAAAGTATTCAAATGTTCTCGGAGGGAGTGACCGCCCCTCCCTTTAATCCGTCCGAGGTGTCATTCAGTTTGGCTTTTCGCTACTAATTCAAAGTGCTTTCCGAAACAAGTTGCCTTCTTGTGACAGCAGGGGGTGGAAGAAACAAACAAACCGTGAAAGGAAGAAAGAAGAGGTTTTGGGCTCTTCCAGTCCAGACCATTCTAACCACTGAGAAGTGAGAATCACAACGTGATTTTTCTGGTAAGAGCGTCCTTTTAAAAGCAGCTAACAAGCAAACAGATGGTCAGCCCTCTCCCCTCTGCAGCATACTTTTTATTCTCTGTTGCCAAACTTACTGGAGAATATATTGCAATTAATCTAACGCATGTAACGTAAATTGGAGACCGTGGTTGGATTTATATGGGTCTTATGTATTTGTATTAAAAATTTCAAGTTATTACCTGCAATACTTTGTTAGAAATTACCATATTAAATTTTACATGTTATCAAATGGAGAGTTAGAAACCTAAGCGGAGATGGTAGAAGATCCCCTTAAGAGTCTTCATCCCGGCGAAATTAAAATACCGCTAATTTTACAGTAATTATGTGATATCTTCAAATAGATAAAAGATAATTTAAAATATGGAACAAGAGCGCCCTAGACAATATTATTTTGCGTGAGGTACCGTTATCACAAGTCACCTAGTGGCTTTATGTTTTCAGCTGTTTAGAAACGCGAAAATAAATGCCGATTTTCTAAATGGGTGGAAATCGAAAGCAGATAAGTGAGTCGTGATAACGGTTTCTCACGTAAAATGATATTGTCTACGGCGCTCTTGTTCCACATTTCGATTATCCTTTATCTATTTGAAGATATCACATAATTACTGTAAAATTAGCGGTATTTTAATTTCGCCGGGATGAAGACTCTTAAGGGAGACAAAAAAGAATCAAAGATTGTTATGTAAATAAAATACTACTTTGATTTTAATTGTTGCCCAATTTTCTCTATTCTTGATGCATTACTTTTGCCGATTTTTTTTTTTTGATTAAGTGCAAATTAACAATAATTTTGCATTAACAATAATTAACAATCTTTAATAATTAATTAATTTAATTATAATTAATAATAATTATTAATAATTAATAATTAACAATCTTTCATTGTTCCCTAAAGCCCATTTTACACAATGCAATTCTCCACGTAATATTACATGCTATAGCAGCGTTTCCTAACCTTTCTCAACTTGCGGCACAATACGGGTGTAACTTGAATTCTCGCTGCACACTCATAGATATTATTATTATTATTATTATTATTATTATTATTATTATTATTATTATTATTATTATTATTATTATTATTATTATTATTATTATTTGCAAATAAAAAATACCATGGTATTTTTTCTGTGGTTACTGATCATCTTCTCACAGAGATGAAAGCTCGATCACTGGTTTACTACTATGCTAATTCATTATGCTTATTTTTTATTCTAATTTTAAAATAGAAAACAATTGCAATGAAATATGGGACTCAGATTTTTAAAAATACGCTTTCTTTTTCGAAAACTGTATCCAATTTTTCACTAAGAACGAAGGTCACTAAATAACGAACAAACAAACAAGTGTCTTGTATTTTTAATTTTGCTGTTTTAACCAGAACCGGTGCATATTATTGCAATCACACAGCTTGCGATGCGTCGAAGTCAAAACACAGCTGTTGAACAAAGTGTTGTTCTGTCATTCACGTAGGAATGAGTGTTCTACGAACGTTCACTTGACGCGTACCGTACAAGTGCTTCCATTTCTTGGTGTTAGTATGACTCTCAATTGAAGCGTAATATAGCAGCTAACCGTGGAAATGCGTACTAGCCGAAATACTGTCTACTACACAGTAATAGATGTAGAATAATATATTACAATCACAGTAATTTTTTCCCTGGTAGAAATTCATAGTAATGTGAAATACAAAAATATACATTTTTTCCCTATGTCTTGCAATTTGGTTGCTATAGTTTTAATAATTTTGTTTCGATTTCCTCGCGGCACACCAGCGGTCCATTCGCGGCACACCGGTTGGGAAACGCTGTGCTATAGCATACAGATGGTCTTGTCACTTTCGTTCATGTGACGTCACATCCATGCTGGTATAAAGTCTTCTCCATTCAATTAGCTGTCACCTCCGTTCAGTTAACTGTCACCTCCGTTTAGAGCATTTTTCAAATTTACCAGTATTTCTCAAAATATTGGTTTTCGTGTTGAACCAGTATATTGGTGTTGTTATAAGTCATTATAGTGAACAGAAAAATAAAGAAAATAATGATTCTAAACAGTGTGAAAATTTCGTTTCTCAAACCCTCAAACACCCCTTTTCAAATAGAATGACCCATATATATATATATATATATATATATATATATATATATATATATATATATATATATATAGAGAGAGAGAGAGAGAGAGAGAGAGAGAGAGAGAGAGAGAGAGAACAATCTTTATATATACAACAATATAGCTATATACAACTTAAAAATCGAATGCAATATATCATTTCCGCTCAAACTTTAATTAATTCTCCGGCTTCCTATTTTCGTTCCGTGAGTACCAGACAGCCATTGCAAGGTTTCCTACTGAGCTATGAACCACTTACTTACTAACCATTGTGAAATATGTTGGTTACTTTTCCTCAAAAGAGAGAGAAGAATTTTTTTTAAAAAAAGCTCTTACAGACACACTTACATCGCCATACTACAACAGAAAGATAAGTTAATTGAGACATTGTAACATAACATGTGCTGTTTGGATACCGGTTTTACTGGCAGTTCAAGAAAACAAAAAGAAATTATCATCTGATTTGAAAAGGATAATTTACTTTTAAAAAGACAATAGGGAAAAAACGAGATAACATTTCCTACCTATAGATCGAGTTACTTGTGCATAGATTAAGGCTGGTAGCGTATGTGTGTGTGTGTGTGTTAATTTTTTCCCTTGTCGAGTCACACGTCACCAGTGAATAAGTTGCCTGTATTGGTGTCACTCGTAATTTATAAGTTGAAGTGAGAGTGTTTTCATGCAATGAGGTTAATGAGAAACCAAACAGCCCAAGTGGACTCTGTCTAAGCAGGTTTTCCTTGCTTTATTGTTTTGTTTACTCTTGTGTGACTATATAGGATAGACAAGTGTATTTCAAACTGTAGTACGCGACCCACAAGTGATCCTCGAGGTCGGACTTTGTGGTGTTGTTAGACTACATATTAATAAAAAAAAAAATAAAACAAAATAAAACTGTAGTAGACACTAAAAAGGATACCATGTTAGAAGTTTCCATTTATTCCGGTAGATGCAGGGCCAGTTCTATCATTTGGGTAGTACGTAGGAAGTTTCGAGGGACATTCATAAATCATGTTTAAGTCACATTGGTTTAAGGCCACATAGACATTGCTAAAACAAATGATCAAACAAATCCCAACAATAACTCAATTCTCGAACAGTAGCGAACACCTGTTCCATTTAGTTAGTTATCACAGTTTTGATATGAAAACTAATCTCGTCTTTGTCACAGACAAGTTTCTTATCGTTGAAGGTGGAAACAAGTTTTTTTAAAAAAAATAACAGAGTAAAAGGGAAATCGGGAAATAAACATACAGAAGCTAGTTGCACTGGAATTTCAAACTGATATATTGAGATTGAAGCTCGATATTGAATTCTATAAAAAGTATTAACATCTTTCCTCTGTAGGCGTATTTGCTTTATGTTTAACTAACATAATACAGTAGATTATTATTAAAAAAAAAAAAAAAAAAAAAAAAAAAACAGACAATATGGCAGTGTCTAGGCTTTTCTGATTGCGACTGTTTATTCCCTCCCCTTCGTTGTTTATGGTGAAGTAGCATACTTAAAATCGTGGCTTTTAAGATTTGTTCTTTCTGGAGAAAGGGGGCGGCAAATTGCAGCCCTGGGTAGATGTCGCTGCTATCTATCGGCGAGATGTGAAACTTGTGCTATCTTTGTTTCAAAAATGAAATGAAACCTTTGAGTTTTACGTCCCACGATTATGCCAGTTAGGCTAAAGGAGACGGTGATGATGAGTAATGAATGAAATGGTGGAACGAAGAAAGTGGGAGGAAACGGGAGAACCACGAGAAAATCCACGCACACGGTGTTTGTATCTTTGTTTTCATAGTGGAAAATGGGATATGCATAGCCACAGTTAAACTCGCCGTTATGCGTTAAGACTTAACGGAATGAGTTAATTAATTAACTCTGTCTAGATAAGCCCCTGGCTACCTATTGCAAAAAGCAAAATCCAGAAACTCCCGCTTGTTGAAGAGTTATCGTATAAACTAACGGACGGACGTAAGTCATCGTTAACGTTAAGATTCTAATGGATTGATTCCGTTAAAGAACTCGCTATATTAAATCAACTATTCGTTCATTCAAAAACAATGAATAAAAGCTTCAGTTCTAGAAATGTTAAGAAAAAGGAATTATACCCTAAACAAATTTGATACAAATCAATACATAAAGCTGGATGTCTATTTGTTTCTCTGTCCCGTATACTAATGGAGGCAGCTGGCTTGGCATATTTCTCAATTGACATACTTCTGAGTAACTGCAACGAAAAAAAAAAACCCGTGGGTTATTTACTTCTAAAACGTTTTTATACAGGGTGTTAATGAACTATACCGACAAATTGTAAGATGTGATTCTTCACATCAAAATAAAAGAAAAAGTTCATATGGACCTATGGCGAAAAGTGCATAGCTTCAGAGCTAGGACTGTCCAAAATCGCGAAAAAGCTAAATTTCGGATTCCAGAAACTAGGATAGATGGTCGTTCTTATCAGCGTAAAGGAAGCCACGCATACACAATCCCAAAGTGCATATTTCATCAATTATCAACAGGTGTAGAGGGTATTCCCTACAGGATGTAATTCTCAGATATGTTGTCAATAGAGTATTCAGATATACCCTGATTTCAAGAAGGGTCCAAAGTAGACAAGAGGTAAACCTTGACAATAATCGACATCCAAAGCTTCGGAGAGAAGGCGGAAGTGTTAGGAACCGGAAGCTCCATGTTTCTTTGTATTCGGAATAACGTGTGATGCGATGTATTTCGTCACGGTATATTTCACGTTTTATTTACTTATAAGCGTGAAAGAAAACAATGCACTGTGTGTTTCCACGAGTACGAGAGACCGTGTTCCTGACGATTCTTAACACTTCCAACATTATACCAAAGGATTTCGTGTTCACTGCTGTCAAGGCTTATCGTTTGCCTACTTCAGACCAATCATAAAATCAGAGAATATCTCAAAAATCAGTTGATGGTATGTCTGGGAATTTCACTCTGCAAAGAATAATCCGTATACCTATTGAACATTAATGAAATATGCATTCTTAGATTGCATATGCGTGACTTCCTTTACGCTGATAGGGATCACCATACACAGTCTCTCGAATTCGAAATAGAGCCTCTTGAAATTTGGCTTTTTCGCAATTTTGGACAGCCCTAGCTCTGAAACCATGCACTTTTCGCCACAGGTCCATATGAACTTTTTCTCTTATTTTGATATGAGGAACCACCTCTTACAATTTGTCGGTATAGTTCATTAACACCCTGTATATACTCTGCCCCCGCCAAGTGAACTTTGTGGTGGACAAACACCGTGTGCGTGGGTTTTCTCGGGGTTCTCCCGTTTCCTCCCACTTTCTTCATTCCACCATTTCATTCATTTCTCATAATCACCGTCTCCTTTAGCCTAACCGGCATAACCGTGGGACGTAAAACTCAAAGATTTCATTTTTTTCCCTGTATATACTCTGAAGGAGTTGGAGGCAAGTTCAAAAGTTATAGAGTATCAGATACGTTTCGACTTAGACAACCAAAAAAGCCTTGATGTATGATACCATACTGTTCAGCTTATCTGCAAAGAATGCGCATTTTATCTACTACAGTGAAACTTCTACCAACGGACACCTCTATAAAGCGGACACTTCCCGTAACGGACATATTTTGTAATCCCCAAACATTGTAATAGGAATAAACATTGATAAACCTCTCTAAAGCGGACACTCTCTAGTACGGACACGGACAGTCTTTCCTGTCTTTTATAGGCATTATTTAAATCCGTATTACGGACACTTTCTCTAGAAACAAGTTGGAAAGTGCAGTAAAAATACATTTTTAGTAATTCATACATGTGTCATCAAGGAAGCATTGTGATATTTTGCCTCCTCAACTGGCTACTCAGCAACCCAGACGAAGTCTCTGTTTAACAACACTCTCATGTCCTTTGCTTGCATCCCCCTCCCATCCAAGCTGTTTTAGGCACAAAACTGATTGACAGTTACCCACCGTTTAGAATGACACGTTATGGTACTGTTCCGCTGGAATCTGTAACCAAGCAGAAGACAAGTTTGGTATTTTTGGCCTGCGGGTACACATATTGTCTGAAAAAAGACACTACTGGACTGCAATTAACTCAAATTAAAACAACATATCGAAAATGTAGTAAGTAGTAGCAAGTGTAAAGAGCAGAGAACTATATCATCTTATTTCCATGTTGTGCCTCGAACATAGAGTATTGGGTGGCGGAGGATAATTCAGGCATTTTTGTAATATTCGTAAATACATGATTCATGCAAAAATGTTTGTTTTCTAATTGCGTATTACCTTGTTTACTAATTTACGTCATAAAATATTGAAACCTCTCTAAGGGGACACCTCTCTATAGCGGACAATTTTTGATTCCTCATGGCTGTCCGCTTTAGAGAGGTTTCACTGTAAAATAAAAAAAAAAAAAAAACTAATAAATGGTAAAGACAACAAACATTAATTGCTAACGTATTCAGCACTAAGACATATGCTCTAGTAATACCGTAATTTCACATTTACATTAAATCAATTAACTTCAAAAATATTCATATAATTCAGTATGATTACACAGGTCTCCAACATGGGGTCTATACAGGGTGTTTCAAAACAACACCGACAACGTTTGGGAGGTGATTCCTGACACCAAGATAAGACAAAAAGTATAGACCAACCTGGGTGGACAAATGCTTCCTTTCGGAGTTATAGGCTGTCAAAAACATAAAAAAAATGAACTTGAAAGTCTCATAGCTCCCAAACTATGGAACCTCCGTAGTCGGGTCAAGATTTCACTTAGAAACTAATATGTACCCTATCCAAAAATCCATGTCTCAGGATTCTGCGGTACTCACACAATTTTTATGGAGAGAGTTTGGCTACGGGCATATAAATTGAAGTACTCACAAACTACCTCTATAAAAATTGTTGCGGAAGTATTGCAGGATTCTGAAACTTGGATATTTGGATAGGGCATATATTAGTTCCTAGGTGAAGTCTTGACCCGACTACGGTAGGTCCCATAGTTTTGAAGATATTAACTAAAAGCATACTTACCACCCTAAAGCTAACTAATATTATTAGCCACTGGACTGGATAGACAAGTGTATTCGATACGCGATAGAAAACTGAATCGTTTTAAAATCGAAACCGATTTGATAAAAAAATGAATCGTTTTAAAATCGAAACCGGTTTGATAGGAAGCTGAATAGTTTTAAAATTGGAACCGGTTTTAAATATAAAACCGAATCGGTTTCGAAAATCAAATTTTTTAAAGTTTTCACAAACTAGTTTCGGTTCTTTTTAGAACCAAATATCTTAAATTTTATGCCCACCACTAATTCGAACCATATAAGCGCCCACAGGGAATCAAACCCAGATCTTCTACTCCAAAGGTGCGTATGGTAATCATGTAGCAACGAGAGAGATATCTATATAGACCACTCTGAACCGCTGTGGTAGTATATTGATGCTGTTCTGCCGGTAATCGAGCCTGGAATAGCGTATACTAAAACCATCCAAGCAGATCAAAAAACAAATTTCGGAGGGCCTTACTCGAAGTTAAAAAATATTGCCAATATCTGGCCTACAAAGTTATAAATAAGGATAGGATCTCGTGTGCTGACCACACATCACTCAACCACGAGTTGCCTAGCCAATTTTTATCCCTTAGTTAGCTTATAACGACAGAAAATACAGCATTAAAGATACCGCAATCTATTTTTAGCTAAAGGTAGATCAGATACTATGCGTGAATACATACATGCATAGGCCTGTACTAATAGTTGTATATATTTGCCAAGTACAAAACGATTTCAAAGGGTAATAATGCGCATAATCTATGGTAATAAGACAGTTCTTGGAAGGGTACGAAAGGTCAAACTTAAATTCACTCAAAGTGAACCTGCATTAACGTTCATTTTATTCAGTCGCCTAATAGAGGAAAGGAAATGTTCGCAGGGGGAGGTCAGAGCTGTCGGAAGCCGACCAAAGAGTAGTAATGTGATTGGTTGGATGATTTGAAATTCAAGTGGACTCAAAGAATTGGCAGGTTTACAAGGATAAGAAGAGGTTAATAATGAATTAATGGCCAACGGACTGTCACTCGCTCAAGCACATGATCATTCCATTACGATTTGTTTTCCCTCCTTGTTCGAAATCTTCTTCACTTACGTTCAATCTTCTGTCTTGAAGAGGAATCATTTCTTCACAGGAACAAGCTTCGTAACGTTCCGTAAGAACCGTTTGCAAGGAGTTTGGTTTACCAGAAGCTTGTTTATATTCTTAGATCTACTTGTCTGTCTGTCCGGTCGGGAGGCAAAATCTCGGGGTCTTTGTTTTCGATGAATTATTATCAATTTTGTCCAGGGTCAAAGGTTAGAAATCAAGTACGTTGATGAGCTCCTCCGTGGCTAAGTGGTTAGCATAAGCGCCTTTGACATGGAAGACCCGGGTTCGATTCCCGGCGGGAGCTCATGTGGTTCGGATTCCACGTTAATCAGTAGGTCCACGTCTCATGTAGCCTTCCTGCTGAAAGAGACGTTAAACTCAAAATCAATCAATCAATCAAGTACGTTGAAGAACGTGATCCATTTAGTAGATCCCAAGATATGGCCAATCAAAAATGGATTCCCCAATGTATTCCTATGGGAGTAATTATGGATATTATTCTTGCATGATACACTACCCGCAGTGGTGTTGACATTAGCAGATTAGCATAACGCTTTGATGCAAAATCCAAATCTCTCCTTGGAATATGAGGCCAATTCGAAAAAAAAAAAAAATACGCCGTTTGGTTATCAATCACATACATTTACAGATGCAGAACTTTCATTATCCTAATTAGAAAAGTACAACATTACATTACTTTTCAATAACTTCACCTTTCAAATTTTGACACTTGTCATAACGTTTCACAAGGTTTGAAATTCCTTCTGCAAAAGGGGGCGCGGTGGCTCAGTGGTAGAGCGTTCACCTCTGGTGCTTGGGGTCCCGGGTTCGATCCCAGCCCCCGTCAAGTGAACTTTGTGGTGGACAAACACCGTGCTCGTGGGTTTTCTCGGGGTTCTCCCGTTTCCTCCCACTTTCTTCATTCCACCATTTCACTCATCTCTCATTATCACCGTCTCCTTTAGCCTAACCGGCATAACCGTGGGACGTAAAACTCAAAGATTTCATTTCATTCCTTCTGCAAAAGAATATCCCGCCTAGAAATGTAGCCATACGTTAACAGCATTCTGAAGCACATTGTCATTGCGACGCAAGCCACTGTTTCATGTGACTCGGTCCAAATCTGGGCTATAGGAAGGATGATCACAAACATCCCAGTGGAATTGCTTTTAAAAGTTTTTGAGTACATGCAGCGGTGTACTCAAAACATGTGACATTATTCAAGTACGACACCGTTACTCATCATGTTTGGTGTGTAGACACCACACAGTTCGCGATGAATCGCAGATGGCTCAAGTTTTGTTCGCATCCGGAAATCGTACTACAGCACGCACTTCACATTTGGCGGTTTTTCTATTGGAGCGTTCCTTTTTAATTGTTATAGCGCACGAGTGAACTGCAACACAATGTTCTCCTTCCACGATTCACTGTCTACTGAACTACTGCACTGCATGATAAATAGAGGATCTGCCCATATGTATCTTCATCCTATTAAACCGATGAAGCCAAAAAACAACCGAGCATCGACACATCTGATTGGCTACTATCGTTTTTGCCATCGTCTGATTGGCTACTTTCGTTTCCGCCATGATTGTTGGCTCAAAACATTGCGATCCTATTGGGCGGAGTGGACAGAGTAGGAGTGGCGAAACTGTGACGTATGGCTTCAAGATTTTGTTGTAAGGGCAGATCCTCTATTTTATAAGATCCTTGGTCTTCCCGGCCATTTCTCGCAGATGCGGAAACAGAGGTTTCTCTCGAATTACCGTCGTACCACGTTAAAATGAAACATCGATCCTGTGCAACAAATCTAAAGTGTATTTTCTATTTTCTGTATTTTCTATTTTCAAATATTCATTCATCTTAAAGTATACTCCATGTAATTTTGAGTAAAATGTTATATTTAAGATCATGCTTGGTAAAATTTATCTTGTAAATGTGTTTAGTTTGTCCAAAACCAAACTGCTTCACGTGGTGTACATTTTGATACTGTTGTTAATAAAGACATTTGCAGAGTCGTGATAGCTCAGTAGTAAACTACTAGTAGTGGCTTTCTTTGGCTGGGAAACACTTCAGCACCCTCTATACAGCCCAGATCTTTCATTTTGTGATTTTTCACATTTTTTGATGATCTGAAGAAAGACATCCGTGAACGTTGGTATCAGCTGGACGAGAAAGTGCAGGAGTGGGTGAGGTTGTTGATCCATCAGCGACTTAAGAGGCCTCATCCCTGCGAAATTAAAATACCGCTAATTTTACAGTAATTATGTGATATCTTCAAATAGATAAATGATAATCGAAAAGTGGAACAAGACCTCCCTAGTCAGTATTATTTTGCGTGAGATACCGTTTTCACGACTCATTTATCTGCTTTCGATTTTCAGCCATTTAGAAAATCGGCATTTATTTTCGCGTTTCTAAATAACAGCAAACGAAAAGCTACTAGGTGACTCGTGATAACGGTAACTCATGCAAAATAACATCGTCTAGGGCGGTCTTGATCCACTTTTCGATTATCTTTTATCTACTTGAAGATATCACATAATTACTGTAAAATTAGCGGTATTTTAATTTTGCAGTGATAGAGACTCTTCTTCTACAAGGCTGGAATTGATCGTTTGGTCTCCCAATGGGCTAAATGTATTAACGCGTCTGGCAATTACTTTTGAATAAAAGAACCATTCCATTGTGTTTTGGAGACAAAGGTTTTATGAAAAAAATATGATTTAAAAAATGGATATGCTAATCGTTACAAAATTTTGGTGCTTAAGTCTGATTATAAGAAGAAAAAGCCTTGAGACTGTAATCAAGATGAACTATTAATATGTTTTCCTTTTGGATATGATGTGTTCTAAGGGACAACGGTGATATAACCTAATGGGACATTTAATTGCAAAAAAAGAAAAAAAAAAATCATAGTTTAAGCGTCTAATTTCAAATTAATGACTGATTAATTTTGTAATATAATGACGAATCGGGAAAGGGTATCATCTTTTTGGTCTTGGCAACTACCAAGAGTGAGAACGAAGACAATAGAGACATGGACAGACATCGTTTTAGCCATGTACCGCAAAACTAACTTTGAATTTGGGTTGAGAGGGTATCATTTGCTCATGTAAGTCTCATTCGTTAACTGTACCGTGTTATGCAAAAATGAACTAAGCGCCAAACTTTGAAAATCCACGTAAATGCGACGGTTTGTTCCTGATAAGCATTAGAACGTTTTGCACAATCGAAAAGAGAGGAAAACCAACACCTTTCCAAAAAAAAAAAGAACATAATTTCATTTTTGATTACGGCTACATTAATGCTGGACATCAACCTTTATACGTAATTTTCTTAAAATTATGAAAGTGGCGCTTAGTTCGTTTTCGCAGGACACGGTATGTAAACTTTGTTTGTTTGTTTGTTTGTTTGTTTTTTTAAAAAAAGCAGTCTGAGCTTTCAGTTTTGGTCTCCAACCAAAAAATTAGATTGTGGCATATAACTCAGAAAATATGTATATGGTGTTATTAATATCCTCTTGTAAAAATTAGATTTTTCTTTATGATAACAAAATTGTAGTTAAGCATTCAGAGGTGAAACGGTTCTTTTACTTGACTTCTACAAAGAAAAGAATGGAACCTACCTCAGAATTACGCTCAGTTGTGACAGGTTGGGATACTGTTTCCCAATCTTATTTAAATACAACAACCATATTAGCATACCAAACTTTCATTTTTTATTAATCAATTGGTACTTTTTCGTGTGTGATCGGTTTCCATTTGACTGTTCTTCATGTATGTGTATATATTTTATAGAGAGAACATGAATATTTCATACTAGTCTCAGCAGTTGGTAATTGGGTTCATGTTTATGAAGAATGTCACTCACGTCCGGAAAAATAAAATTTCTTGTTAAGTTCATCACAAAGGACCCAACAGATGCTAGCACATATTGAGTAGTATACTATTTTAATGTACAGGGTGAGCATAAAATCTTGCCCTGATTACAAAAACTTATTACAGAAGAACCGTTTGACATAATAATATAAATACTGGTCAGTTACATAGGTTAGTATTACAAGTTTTTTTTTTAAGACCACTTACGTTAGACCACTTCAACATGTGTCCCCTTGGTAGCTCGGAGAATGTCTAAGCGGTATTCCAGTTCCCGCCAGGTGTTTTGTAACATATCTTCTGTCACAGTACCCACAACTGCTTGTATCCTAGATTTCAGTTCCTCGACGTCAGCAACAGGTGTGGCATAGACTCTGTCCTTGATATAACCCCATAAAAAAAAGTCCAGTGGAGCAATGTCTGTGGCGGGGAGAGCGTGATTGCGCTTTCTCCTGCTTGGATTCCATTTCGCCAACTAACCCGCGCGCGCCAAGTAACGTACTGCGTCACTCTTGGGTAGCACTAGTGCTATCTATTGGTCTTTTTAAAAAACTTGTAATACTAACTTAAGTAACGGACCAGAATTTACATTATTCTGTCCAACGGTTATTCCGTAATAAATTTTTATAATGAGGTCAGGACTTCATGCTCACGGTGTATTATTATATTTTCCATTCCATATGATTTATTTGCCTCCTGAAAATAAATGATCATCCTTTTTTATTATACGACGAAGCTATTATACTTATAAGAATAACGTAATTGCATTTATGATTACATGAAGAATTGAATGATTGATCAGATATGAAATGGGACGAATTGAATGATTGATCAGGTATAAAATGGGATGAATTGAATGATTGATCAGATATGAAATGGGACGAATTGAATGATTGATGAGGTATGAAATGGGACAAATTGAATGATTGATCACGTATGAAATGGGACGAATTGAATGATTAATCAGGTATGAAATGGGACGAATTGAATGATTGATCAGGTATAAAATGGGACGAATTGAATGATTGATCAGGTATGAAATGGGACGAATTGAATGATTGATCAGGTATGAAATGGGACGTATTGAATGATTGATCAGGTATGAAATGGGACGAATTGAATGATTGATCAGGTATGAAATGGAATATGACGACATACATTAAATAAATTTAAATTATGTGTAATGATGGTTAATTCATATCTAAAACAAGAAGGCTAATTACGTAACGTAAATGTTAATATGGATAAATACACAATTGATCTAGCGGATATTGTATCCTATTGCAATCGTACTGGAATAAATGTATTGACAGCAACTCATATGGTGAACCGACAACTGTTTGTGCGCCATATGCATTGACCAACATGCTGAAACTGTTCACCTTACTTAGCATGTTACGTGCGCATTCCTGATGAATTTTAAACATTTCCGGTGTTCTTCTTCCTTCCATATTGGGCTGTCCTTCATTGACAACTTAGGAGCAGACCGAAAATCCGGTATCATATATTGTCCGAGCGTATCTCTATACATTTTTTAATTCATTCTAGATGCTGAATAAAGTTAATTTTACCTGCTAAGATTAAATAATGTGCCTTTGGGTGTATTGTTTTTACAAATTTAGTTCAACATGTCATGATAGACAACACTCATTGTAGAATTGCCTGCGCTGTACTAGAACTGCTAAAGAGAGGGGAACACATTAGAATATGTGACACCATTATGTTTGCTCGAGCAACTCATATGTACACAGTGTGTAGTATATTATATATATATATATATATATATATATATATATATATATATATATATATATATATATATATATATATATATATATATATATATATATATGTGTGTGTGTGTGTGTGTGTGTGTGTGTGTGAGACGAGGAGGCAAATTCTACAAAAGTACAGTCTTCGACCGCAAAGAGATTCAAATTCAATATGTTATATTAGACCCCATTCTTTAGAGACGAAAATGAATTATAAGTGAAATAATCGTAAAAATTTAGAAACCTACCAAGCTAATCTAAATTCTGGAATGTTGAAAGAAAGATTGCATAGGAGTCTAGTATGATATTATCACAGTAGTGATAAAATGTAAATATTTAACAAATTATTTCAAAAAGCTTAAATCCAACTCAACAGTCTTAATTATCTTCTATGCGACTTATATTATCTTATTACGAAAAATGATTGTACAATTCTGCCTTCATTTTCTGCAGGAAGTGTCCCAACATTTTGCTTTGGATGGGTTGTAACACTACTTACCAGAGTAAACGAGTAATAAAGAATACTGAAATAGGCGATTAGCCAACGAAGCACCCCCAGTCTGTAAAAGCCTTCGCAACATAACGCAAATAATGAAACAAGTATTCATAACAACATTGTCGACTATTGCAAAATACTGTAAAATACAAAATTTGCGTTGCGTTGACGCAAACCACTACGAAATGAAGGTCAAGATGTCCGAGACAATTCCCAGAGTCTTCCAAAATGCATTGTCGTTACTCGTATAACTTCCCTGTACCCTTTCCTCACGTCTAAGAAATTGATTACTCTAGAGACAATTGGTGTTACCTGGCAACCCGTTCGTATTCTGTGGGTAGAGATGAAGCCAGAGGAATTCGTTGATAACTACGATTCTTTCTGAGGTAACTGGAGAAGAGGTTTCTGCTACGTTGCCATGTCGATATCTTAAGGAAACAAGACAAACTATGTGCAAAGAAGCTAGTGGATATTTCTAATACATAAAGTTCTCAGAAACTAGTAATATTGAAAGAAAATACTAAAGTATAAAATTTTCAATATAAATTAGTTTATAGTATAATAACTTTATTATGTAATATTCTAGGGCTACGGCTGGAAGGCTAGGTAGCCCATAAAATACGCTACTAGGTTGGAAGGACTTTATAGATCTTTGTAGGTTTTTATAAAATACCAACAAAGACAATATAAGGAAATAGTAAAATATAAGAAACATTTATAGTTCTTACTTTTACAGTTATATCTTTTTCTCCTCAGTTGAAACTTGATAGCGAATATTTTCTTTTCAGGTTCCCGCTGAAGCCGCAAATGATGTTCGTTGTTTTGTTCAAAGAATATATAACAACTTTTGTAAATCAAGAATTTCTCGTAATGGTAAGAATTAATTCTCAAACTGAGTCCCATAAGCTCTATTTTTAAAGTTATCAATAACTGTGTTTGTATAATCACATAGGGGATGGGGGGATATCTTAGAGGATGGTGGAGAAAGCAAGTAGTTGTGTTTACATTGGTTTGCTATTCAAAATGTAAGAGAGTGGCTCAAAAAATGTAGGACTATATACTGTTTAATTGTAAATAACTCCCAAATGAATTGACGGAAACGTCTCCTTTCTGGTATTGTTATATTTTAGTGCTTCATGTTCTGTTTTTACATCGCATCGCGATAATGAATTCATTTTCTTGTTTTCTGTAGGTGGTGTGAGTGAAGCAACATGAAAGATCGTAGGTTGGAGTATTGTGAGTTGTTTCAAAATATGATGGACAATGACGAAACGTTTGAAAAGATAATAGTATGGTCTATTGAGGCCATATTCAAATTCAGTGGCACAGTAAATCTACACAATTGTGTCTACTTTTCCACTGTAAATCCAGAAATCCACGCACGTGGACAAAGCCGTGAATTTATCGGAGGTGAATATGTGGTGTGGGATAACTTACGGCAGTATGATTGGGCTGCTCCCCTTTAACAGCACAAATACCGCTGAGGAGTACCTGGCAAGGGACCATTCTGATTTGGTGAATTCAATTGCTGAAAATCATTGCTAACACTGCATTTAGCACCAAAAGAAACAGAGAAAAAGAGGTTTATTGGCAGACCGTATACAGGGTGGGAGATAATTGATGGCAAAGTGCGAAGATAGAACGTAGAAAATGTCTAGAAATCACATGTTAATTTTGAAACGAGTACAGGGATTGAGGTCAAATGTTGGATATGATGAATGGATGTAGAGCTCCACTGAGTAGGCGTAATGTGAATCATGGGGGACACTTGAAAACCCGCCATGTTGGAATTAGCGCAAGAAAAATATACGGTAAAGGGGTCATGTGGCATATGGCTCTTGACGTACACCATCCATTGTAAACAATAGTGGCCAATACAGTTTTGAGACCTCTCTAACAGGAGGCATTCCACGCTATGGCAATGTAGCAATACTGACGTAAAGATGACGTGATTGAGAAACTACCACAAACGTGAATGAGACCACTTTCCCGTATATTTCTCTTGCGCTAATTCCAGCATGATGGCATCCGCCATATTCCCCGGACATTGTACCGTCCGATTATAACCTATTCCGTTCCTTGGACGCCAGTTCAAATCCCTAGTAGAGGTGCAAAATGCACTTGATACCTTTTTCGCTTCACGGCCCACCAAGTTCTATCGCGATGGAATCCATGGCCTTTCAGAACGTTGACAGAAGTTCGTCAATGCTGATGGGGACTATTTTTGATCTTCCAGGTACGTCTTAGGTGACATATTGATGTTCGAAAATGGTGGGTGAAAAAGCGACAGTACTTTCTTCTTTACCTTGATAGAAACCAGAAGAGGTGAACACTGTTCTGCAATCCTTTAGTTACGTGACTGCTTGGGTTCAAAATCAATCAAGGAAGGAGTGAATTACACTTCTCGCTTCTACTTAAAATCGAGTTACATGATAAGTTTCTTTTATTTTTTTTAAAAAAAATACAGTATGCTGTCTACGTTTTTTTTTCTTTTCTTTTTAGCATTTATCCCTATTGCTTATGGTTATGATGAGTTAAGAATGAGGGGTAGATTTATCCGTCATAAAAATATGTTTCATGATAACTTTAAATAATCCATCCCATATGAGGGGGCTGAATTCACCGCTGGAACACTATAAAAGAAATCGGGTGGAGCTAGGAGGGTAAATCCAATATTTTATTCTTCACTGATTTTTTTAAACTCTCTGCAGAAGAGGTAATTGTGAATCCACAAATAACATATTCGACACATTACGCAAAAATCGAACACTATTTATTTATTTGTTACAAACATTATGAAGGAACATACTTTTGAAGTTGAGGGGTTTGTGAATTTACCGTGCTGTTATTCGCAGATTTTAACCTCAAGCTTTGAGGATATTCACAATACGATAAAGAAAATATACACGAAGTTAGTCATAATAGAATATTTTTTGTGTTGTTTTCATATTGGAAAGTTGTCTTGCATATACGTGTGCAAACTTGCAACATGAGGTGGAATTTACCTCCTTTTACCCTCTCTTATACTTGATGGGTTGAAACTTTAAACAGAGTAATATTCTGATGGGTTGAAACATTAAACAGGGTAATATTATGACGGCTTGAAACTTTAAACAGGGTAATATTCTAATGGATTGAAACTTTAAACAGGGTAATAATTGATGGGTTGAAACTTTAAACAGGGTAATGTCTGCAAGTGAAAGGAAGGCACATACAAAATATGTCCGGAAAGTAATGTCATACACTTAATTGTGAAGCGACTGTACATTACACCGAGCTCTATCCTATTGGATCGGTGGTAGTGTAATTCAACTACCGAGCAAGTGCTTCTGAGCTCTCGGAGATGAAGGACGGGCAAATTCGTAATCCTCTTGTCCCCCCTTGTACAAGTTCCAATGCAATGTTCATTGAAACATAGATGTCCGATTAAGTTTTGTGTGAAACTCGACAAGCCTGGCAGTGGAAACTTTTCCAATGGTTCAAGGGGGTAAGTATTTATCACAAAGGTAAGTCTAGATTGCACAAGACGTTTTTGAAGTCCCATGAAGAGGTTGACGACGAAGCCCTCACTGGACTCCAGTCAATCTCCTCAAACGACGAAAATGTGATTCTTGTAAAATAACTTTGCAAACAGACCGTCAAATTAGTGTTCGTTTAATGGCTGGCAACCATGCGCTCCGACTACGTGGATGCTCCGGGGCTCCGGCACCCACACAAATAATCTTGGGGGTGCCGCGCACCCACAAGTTTAAATTTGGACCCGGGTTTGAACCCGTCTCTCTTGCGTTTAAGTCTGCCGTGTTACTGAGTGACCTAAGGCAGCCCCAACTTATCCTGATAATACCGTATATTTTACTTTATCACAGCACAGCCCTTTATGACAGTGTCCATAAAAGATTTTAACTAACAATAAATAAATCAAATATCGAAACTTTCCTCAAAACATATAGGCTAACACGTCCCGCCATTAATATGCACTCACATAAATTTTGGAAACTCGGCGCCGTTGCTGACATGTTAAATATTTTAAAAGCTATCGTCCACGAGACTGTGACCAAGGATTTGCATATGAGTAAAATATCCGCAAAGCTTGCTCAAGAATTTTCACTGACGACTAAAAATCTCGCAGAGTTTAAATTTATCAAGGCGTTTTGGAAATGTGTGAAACGTTGGCAATGCTACCCAGCCACCCTACAGCCCTGATTTGGCTCCCACAGATTTCTTTTTGTTCCCTCGTTTGAAATGCCTCCTGAAGAGATATGGTTACAGAACAATTGACAACACTGAAAGCAGCTTATGAAATAGCTTTAAACCCACTTCCTCAATAGGCCTTTTAGGATGCCGTTGTAAATTGGAAATCCCGTTGGCAAAGATGCATCGGCGCAAGAGGGCAATATTTTGAAGAATTTTAAGGTGACATTACTTTCCGGACGGAGACGGACCTTGTACCACGTTTCGTTAAAATCGGTCAAGTTTTACCAGAGTTATCGTGGAACAAACAGACGGAGAGATGCAGAGATACGTCATACTACACTTAATTTGAGACAACTTGTCCCTTCTGACAGTTGCTTTCCTCTGTTTTTATCTTCCAGCACGTGGCCGTAACAATCAGGCAAGAAAACCAGTTTTCTTTGGTAACAGAACGTTCAGACAATTATAGTGGCTCACTTCTCTCGTTCAATAATGATAAACATTCCACCCTTTGCGCACGTTGTTAATTTGAATACAAACAAATGCACATTGTTTTAGTCGGATGTCAATTTGAGTAGTGTGCGTGCTGGTTATTGAGAGCATCCTTTTTATTTGTCTTTTGTGTCGTTTAATTTTATAAATCTGAGGTTTACTTGCAGTCAATAATTTAGTGTTTCAATACCCAACGCAAAAGCTGGCAATATAGCATTAAGTACCACCACCACGTGCGCGCAGCGAACTGTCAGAAAGGACAAGTAGTATCAATTGCAGTGTAGCGCTCGCTTGAACAATAATTGAAGCACTTGCGAAGCTTCTACCATTCAAGGTGATCGGGAATTATTTGTTTGTCTGTTTCAAGATAACTCTCGCAAAACTTTGTGTATGCTGTTAAAGAAACATGTTTTACGATAAATTTCGTTTAAAAAAAATAATTGGGTAAAATATGATGTATAATATTCTGTAAGGTCCATCCTAGAATCTTTACTGCTTGCGGTGATGAATTTATTTCCCCACAAACATCCACATTTTAAAATACATTCCGCTAAAATTATTTTGACTTTTAATAAACATAGTGAAATTGGGAGAGCGTAACTGACAAAGAACGGACATGAACGTGTCATCCGGACTCAGGGGCGGATCCAGAACGGATTTCTGGGGGGGCGGTCGGTAGTAATACTGCTACTTAGAGCTACTTTTAAGAGCTCCAAACTTTTTATGGATAGGTTTATTTATATATAAAATCAGAAAGTTCCCCCCCATGGATCCGCCCCTGTCTGGACTTCCGTATCAAACCTAGTCTATTCGATAAACATAACAAAGATATGTTCATGCACAAAAAATTAGGTGCCACGGACAAAGGAGTAAGCCCTTGGGGCCATTAACCCTGTTAGCATAATCAAAATCGTAGACTTGCAGTGAAATAGCTATTGCATCAACACTGTTCATTGGAAAGCCATGGCTTATCGCCCATTCTATTCAGCATAAAACAATCTTACCAGGACTGCTATGCGTTAGCGCCCGTAACATACCCAAACAGTAAAAATTGGGAAAATGTCGGAAAAAATCCCTCCAAAAATCCCTTCCTTCAATTTTGGCCCCCTCTGGAGTGGCCCTAAGTAAAAGCACGCAATCCAACTGTATCTCGAAAAATACTATAGGGAATAGGAAATGGGTGTACCGAATTTCGTTTTGACAGACGGCATAGGTATGAGAGGAAATATTGTATATCAAAGTCCCCCTCTGAAGAATTGGATGTCTCCCATGAGTTTTGAACTTCCCCATGTTAATTTTGTCGGATGTGCGCTTTACCTCCCCTGAAAAATGCCCTTTAATTCGCACACTGACTAATACCGACTCCGGAGTCACTTCAGAGAACGAACAACTTCAGAATAGAGGTATTTTGGAAGGCATTTTCCCCATTTATCCCCAATTTCCTCCTCCACATGTCAAGGAACAATATGCGTGATAACTATTGAAACGCTTGCTTTATTCTACGGAGAATGTTGTACAAATCGTGATATAAGGATAAATAGTACTGCCTTCATATTTTTTATATTATGATCTCTTTATAGGTCAGGTCATAGGTTCGGTTTGGTGTGTACACAGCGTATTGGTATACAACCTTTCCCCTCATACCTATTCAGTCTATCAAAACGAAACTTGGTACACTCATTTCCTATCCCAAATAGTATTTTTCGAGATACATTTCGATTCGTGTTTTTACCCGGGGCCACTTCAGAGGGGGCCCAAAGTGATCGGAGGGATATTTTGAGGGAATTTTCCCGACGTTCTTCCAATTTTCCCTGATCAGGTTCAAGATGAGCGCCAATACATAGCACTTCTGGAAAGCTTGTTTCATTGCTGGAAGAGAATGAATTATAAGCCATGATTTTCCAATGAACAGTGTTGATGCAATAGCTATTTCATTGCGAGTAGGGATGCGCACGAGACGAGTCGAGACAGTATTTCCCTGACAAAATTCGAGTCGAGACACGGCTCTTTCAATAGTGAAATATACATTTTTCGAGTCGAGACATCACTTTTACAGCACATTTTCGAGACAAGACAGGCAAAAATCTTGTCTCATGCGCATCCCTAACTGCAAGTCTACGATTCTGTTTATAGTAACAGGGCTAATGGGCTCCAGGGACTTACTTTATGTTTATATCGAATGGACTAGGTTTGATTCCGAGGTTCGGATGGCACGTTCATGCACGTTCCTTGTGAGTAAGTCGATGAATATCTCCAATAATAATAATAATAATAATAATAATAATAATAATAATAATAATAATAATAATAATAATAATAATAATAATAATAATAATAATAATAATAATAATAATAATAATAATAATAATAATAGCTTCTTCGTGGTTAAGCGGTTAGCGTACACGTCTTTGGCGTGGGAGAACCAGGTTAGATCCCCAGTGGGAGCTCATTGGTTCGGATTTCACGTTAAACTTTAGGTCCACGTCTCATATAGCCTCGTTGCTGAAAGGGACGCTAAACTAAAAAGAAAAAGAAAAAGAAAAAGAAAGAAACAAAGAAAATCAAATCAAATAATACAGTTTCACTAGGTTATCTACTTGTCAGCAGGTTTTCGAACTACATTTATGAATATCTAGCACACATCCTTTCTGCCTCTGCTTATGAATAATAGAGAAATCTCACTAACCGCTTTTTGCTTTTGCCTAATTGTAATAAAATTATATGTAGCTCGAGACGATAAAAAAGATGCTCTTTTTCTGATGTAAAAAACTTCCAAGAAAATTCACCCCTCCCTTTTCACAATCCGTAGTGGTAAATCCTGGAAAAACCCACACCAGGATCAATGAACGTTAATAGGTAAATGACCCATCTTAATGTTCTTTTCCTTCTTCTTTCAAGGAACTATATAGAAGAATGTTCTTCTGACTATCTATAAGGCAAGCGGAAGCCAAGGTATTAAGGAACTATGCGATGCGTACGTGGAAACTCAATGTAGCACATATAATGAGTAATGAAGCTCACTTGAATTTAGATGGATACTTAACACATGAAGCATGTATTTACGCAAGCTTACACAGATAATAACTCATGTACAATCAAAGTGCGTAATACGACTCAAAATCATCCAATGATCCCTTATTATTTTAAACAACTAATAACCAGGACAGTAAGCATTACGTGGTCTGTCCCAATTCCGTAGCTTTTAGACTTCCAAAGTACGCATATTGTCTGTAAAATGGGAAGTCTTATGGAGAGCGGCTATTTCCATCGTCCGCCCGTCCGTCCGTCTGGTTGGCTGGCTGTCGACAGCTATCAGAACAAAAATTGCAAGAGATAGCGAACAGATTATTTTTGGAACCGATTCAGCGTCTCAAAAGTAGATTCCATTAAAAACTAAACTAACTAACTCTATGACGTATGGAACCCAGAGTTTCGGTCGCATTCATAGAAGCTTTCCATTGGCTTCTGTTTTTAGCTAACTGGAGAATCCAGTTTCTACTTTCTATTTCTGTGAGATCCATTTTAATATTGTCTTCCCGTTTGTAATCAGGTCTTCCTAATGGTCGTTTTCCGATTGGTCTTCCAGTTAAAACTTTGAAAGCGTTCCTATTTTTTTCAATTCTGACTATATCAGCTGCTCACCTGAGCATCCTAGACTTGATGACCATAACAATGTTTGGCACTCGGTACAAATTATGAAGTTTTCGCCATTTCACATTCTCATTCCTGTTGGGTCTGAATATTTGTATCAAGATTTCATTCTCAAATACTTGTAATGTACCATTACAGTTTAAAGTAATGGCAATTTTTTTTTACGCACCCTGTACCTAGTAATTTTTTTTTTTATTCAATTTCGGTTTAGCTACACAATTTATTTACTCCCTTTACTTCGAATTAAATACAATGAATCGAAAGGTTTCTTTAATAACCATATTCCCACTGTATAATATATTTATTTACATTTTGATTAAGTGTAAATCCCATTTTCTGATATATAAGTTGAAAAGTTTCAAGGTTTACCATTCTGACGTCATACCGAAACATAGTTCTGTCATTGGATATAAATTTTCTTAATTTCAGACCAATGTAGAATTTAGTCAGGTACCTAACCTTTTCCCTCACCCCCTCTCAGTAGCCCATAGTCACTTTCAGATCCGGTTATATCTGGATTTACCAAATTTCCATTCGCTTTGTAATTTCCGCGGCTAAAGTTTTCTTTCTGATTGGAGGAATTCTCCTACCTCTGGCTTTTTCGGCGCAATGTTATGAGAATAATCAAGAACGACTCTACGAGCACAGCCGTGGAAATCAACTACGCTATACTGGCTGGTAAAGACGTGGATTTCGAGTGTAAAACAGGTAAAATTTAGACTAAATGTCATCGTAAACGTCGTGTGATTAATCGGGAGCCAGGAAACCCATATTTTTGTTGAAAGAACTGCAAAACCAGGGGAAAATATCTGATTCAGGATTTCGGTTTGCAGGAAGCCATGTTTGCTGCCCAGCTATAACAGCAAAAGTGAAAGAGTGACTTTACTTTTTTTCTTGTTATTCCAAATTCAATTAGGGATTAGGGAAATTACGACCTGATTAGTGCATGTTGGTCGTGTATTAAGTAAATGTGAATTATTATTATTTATTTCGTAATTGCATGTATGTAGTAGGTTTGATAGTAAAGTGAATAATAATAATGGCAGCTTAAGTTAGCTTAAAAGGGCTCCTATCCCCTTTTCCAAATTGAACCAGTTCTAGCGGGGGAATGGGTTAGTTATTGTTCGTTTTAGGGCCTTTTCCCCTTTCAGGGGAAGGGTCCCTCCATAAACCTCGTTAAGGTGCCCCCCGGGCATCAATTTTTGGCAATCATCATGTAAACAATTGGTCAGGTCAATTAGACCTAGTGTTACCTTTTTCATTTTTGACCCCCTTTAAATTAAATAGAGCCGACTATGTATATATCGACGAGGGAGTAATGTATTCTAAATCTAATGTGTTAGGTTATTTTCGTCAACGTGCATGTAACTAAATGGTGCATGTTTAGTTTAGTTAGTTGTCTTTATGTATAGTACTAACAGTGGTGTATGTAGTTAGTAGTTTTGTGTGAGTGTGTGAATTTTCGATTTGGACAGTGTATAAATATGCTTTAATTTAGTACCATTTTTCTAACATAAATAAACCAGAGTAAATATTAAATTTCTGATTAATGAGTACAAGTATACATTTCAGTACACGGTAAATTATGCCTCCACTACAGCGCCATAGCGTCAGTTTTCGGTAGTCAATTGTTTGTTGACAGTACGACATCGCATGACTTAGTGATTTAGATTGTTTGATTTTGGACAGTTATTCAAAAATTACTTTCATTGGACATGGATTTCGGGTCAGATGAGTATACCTTCGTATAAAATAACATGAGATCTTGCTGTGCGAAAAATTTCAGCTTGCTAGGGTCAGTAGAAATTGAAATATCTGCGGAAATAAAGAATACCTATTTTCTTAATAGAAGTAAAGCCCGTATGCTGTTACTGTTTGTTTAAAAATGTAGTATTAAATTCTTTTTTTCCCGTGGCTGTCGAAAATTCCATTGTTGATTCAGTTTTATCAACAAATCAGAAATAGATTAATCGTTGACAATTTAACTTTCCGTAAATACATGTATGATTTTTTTTTTTAAACCTGCAAAGTAAATACAATTTGGGTGCTTCGAAATAAAGAGTACGTGGTTCGATGAATGTGATCGTGTGGTGGTTTGAGCGTGATAGATTGTGATAATTATATATATATATATTTATTACTGCGTAATGTAAATATGTGTATGGCCTGCGTGAAAATGTACGAAATAGGGTGTTTATAAAATATTATTTCGTGCGAAAATTAGTATATAATGAATGAATGTAATGAAATGTTAATAATATGATATATAATATGAACGAGATGACGACCCCTATATTTAAATGGATAGGCCTAGTGAATTTTATATAGTGAAAATATGAATATGTTTACGAAAAAAAAAAAAAAATCTCTCGCGTTTTGACTTCCACACCAGTGCATTCATCCAACCGAGTTTGCTACTTGAATGTAAATTATAGTTGGGAATTGTGTGTTACTTTGCATTTATGTACCTCATAATAACAGCCCCAGATCTTAAGCCTTTCAATAGATAGAGTAGTATCATGTGGGAATTACTTCTAAAGGATGACAGAAATGATAATTAAGAAAACCAACTGCTATATCCTGTGATCATCGAAAAGTACAGGTTTCGGTCATTTGTATCTTTAGCATTCATAGCCTCTCCGAGATTTTTTTTTTTTTGTTTTTGTTGCTTACCTTATTTATTTATTGTGCAGTGTTCATATAACTCAGTTCGGACTATCCGATTAAATTAACTGCTACTAAATGTAGCGTACCCGGACGTCGACCCCTAGTCCCCTTAAGTATTTTCATGTCTTTTCTTAGTTTAATTAGATGAGGGAAATTAACGACGTCCCAGACGGTGGCATGTCTGCGCTGGGTAGCCATCGGTGATGTTTCGGTAATTGAAATCACCGATCCAAAATTCAGTTTATTTATTTAATTTTTTTAATTTTGGCGAATTACTAATTAGGGATACCTTAGCTATTACTCTAATTTCATCCCTATTCTGGAATCTTCTAGTTTCCAAGAGGTCGGATGATTTTTTTTTCTTGAAATTCTAAATTAGCGCCTTCTCTAACCTTCCGGACGATTTCCGGGAACCTGCTGGTTTGGGCCGGATACGGGGATCGGATTTCAATCTTACAACCAAATTCTTGTGGGATTGGGATCTGATGGACACAGAACTTGCATCCTTGGCAGCAGGGCGTTCCTTGAGTCTACGTATTTGAGTAGACCACCCTTTTGGCATGTTAAGAATATTTTGGCTATGGATTTGTCGAGATAGAAATTCGACTTTTGTCTTTGTAGCGTTAGTTATTTCTCACTTAAGTCTTTGGCGCCGCTATTCTTCGTCTTCCTTCTTCTCTATCTCTCTCTGTCTTCATTACTTCGAGATTTTTTTTTTTAATTTTTCAACCTTGCCCCCCCCCCCCCCGATTTCTGAAACTCATGAAAATGTACAATATTCCATATAACTTATTTCGATCGTATGTACTAACTGAGACATCGAGGGATGCAATTCGTGGAGGTATTGCAGCACATCTCGGGACCATTTTCGCGATATTCAATCCACCACTGGAGAAATTGATGGGAAGGTACACTATGCTTTCAGATTCCTAGAGACCTTTGTTATTCATTGATCATACAACTTATATCAATTGATTACTGATTTCTGGTTTTTATTTCTATTGATTGGTCATATAGTGTGTATGTATTAATAGTTTGGGCCCACTAGTTTCGAATAACATTGAATTTTTTTTTGTTGTATATACATCTATATATATGTACTTACATAGTTTTAAAAGTTACGTGCCTGCTCTATTTGTTGCATTTTCCACTTCTTATGTCAACTTATTAAATAACACCAACATTTTTTTTTCATATACGCGGATCTTTAGTAAATTGAAAATGATTATTGATTATCGGGTTTATACATATAAAATATAATGTTGCAACCTTATGAAGAAAAAAGGTGAATTTTGATAGTCAGGGTTTTTGTTTTGTCTTTGAGCCAATAAAATATAAACATTTATAAAATATGAATACTTGTCGAATATGAACGGTTATGTAGAATTTAAACGTCGACAAAATACTACGATGGATATTAAAGTGAAATTTATTGTATTGAATAATATGAATATATATATATACGAGTATGTATGTAATGGGCTCGGTATTTACCCTGGTTTTGTTTAGGTTGCCATAGGTTTTTGACACCCGACCGTTACCAACTATTTGTGACATATAGTGTTACCGCGTATATTGTAATAAATTACATTTTGTTGAGTGGTTACTGATGTCTGTAACTATTAAAGTTGAATATAATGTTAAATACCGCATGTAAGTAAAACGAGTAGCAGGTCGTAAGATAAGTAAAATAACCCTAATCCTCATCCAAATTTATTCGCAAGATCAAAGTGAAATTAATAACCTACGAAACAGTGTGCCCCACCAACGAATCTTCTATCAGTAGACTCTGAAACAAATCCTTCCCCTACGATCAGAAATTTAACTATTCAGTGACTAGAATCTTTTGACTACAAGATCTATACTATAAAGAAAATTACTGGTCTTAAATTTAATGAAGAGAAATTTAGTTGATAACTTAATGTGAATACCGGAATATGGAAATATGTTCTCAATATCTGTGACTGGATTCAAAATTTTTTTAACCTTGATAAACTTTGAAATTTTATATTAAGTGCGTCGAGTGACGAAATGAGAAATATAAATATATATGTGATATGAAGCGACTATTTGTCTATAGCTAAAACAAAAACAATTAAACACTCTCATGGACACAAACCACAGTGCGAAAAGAGAGTTGGAAAAAGGAGCTATTATCGATGTGAGAACAAAGACTCATAAAATCGTCGAAATGTCTCCTCTTGGGACAGAGACCTAATAAAATGTTACTAAAGTGTTTTTTTTTTTAGAATGATTAACCAATTATATATATATATTTTTTTTATTTATTTTTTCTTTCTTTTTCCGCAACGATATATATATATATTCATTACATTGAATCCTAAATGTATTGATCTTTGAATTTTTTTTATTTTTGTCTTTCAGTTTTTTTTTTTTGTCAAATTCTCTTTTATGTAATTCAACTTTTAATATATATATAGGAAGAGAAATGTGTTATTTGGTCTTGATAAAATTAGCGAATTTCTATGCATGTTAATGAAACATTCTTTCCATGTATTAAATTTTTTCCCTGTTATGTCCAACTAATTTTTCTCTTATTGAAATGTAATAAATGTATATAGTAATGTAGTTAGGTTAGTTTAATTTAACTAAATACAACCCGAAGTATACATTGTCCTGTATGAATGTGTGTGTGAGTGAAATGTAGGTTTAGTATTAAGTGCATCCATTATTTTGACATATATGTGTGATTTATTATAATTAATGGTAGTTATCAATTAAACTCATTGAATGTTAATACTAACTTAAGTTGGCTCTATGAAGGAAGTAAAAAGGACTGAAGTAGCCTGAACGAATGATCAGCATGGGAGAACTGTGAGAGTCAAAATCTTCTACGAATATGTAATACTCTGATTTTTTTTTTTTTCTTTGTGGTCGATTCTAACATGCCATCAACTTCGTCGTTTATTTTTCAAATATTGGATATTAGTGGAAATATTGAATAAACTGTAGAATTAAACTTTCTCATCTATCTCAGATCTAGATCGGGATAATTTGGTAGTTAGGGTTAAATGGATCTAGATCGGGGATGTATGGGTTAACATGTGTCTACCCTTGATCACCTTAATACCAAATATTAACCCAATAGCTATTGGAATTCGATAATTATTCACTTTTCTTTACCATATTTTTCAAAATATTCAGTAACAGCTTCCTCTTTATCACCTTCTTACTTTACCTCTTTCCTTTTCTATTTTCCTTTTCCTTTCTTCATCTTCTTCTTCTATTTTTTAATAAAACTGAAAAGGGGGTCGTGACTGGGAATCCTAGATGTAATAAACACGGTCATGTAGTTAGTTATTTTATTTCATTCTCTTTAGAAGTCCGATAAAAAAGTTTTCTCGTTTCGATCGAATCTAGTATGTTCAAAATTAAGAAACGGCTAATATATTCCAACGTAATTAGACATAAGCTGATAGCTTCATGAACATCCCCACCAGGGGTGAAGGGTTCCTACTTACGACTTATTCTTTTCTTCAAACAGTTTTAGACTGACAAGCAGTGACAGGATTCGTTGTTATGGAAACGGTAGTTTCTATGGCAACGACGACGTTCCCTTTTACATACTTTCAGTGTGCGTTCCTCCCTCATAATAACGGACTATGTTTCAAAACCATACAACACAACAGGCGTGATTAAGTTTTTTTTTAAAAATGTTTTCCATATAGCGTAATCCAGAACAAAATTGAATGACAACGCCGACAACACATCTTCTTGTTTCAAACCATTCTCGACGTAAAAGCTCGTGAACAAGAATTTTTTCTACCCGGAGTTTACTTTTCGGATACCTTTAAACACATCTACCAAGCTTTCTCGGAATTCCAAATTCAAGTAAGAATGTTGTACAATGTTTCCATCCTAACCGAGTTGTAGGCCTTTCTAAAATCAATAAATAAATTGATCTACCGGGATATTGTGTTCCCATTTTTTTCGAGTATTTTTCGAATGATAAATATCTGGTGGATTCCATTTCTTTCTTTATTACTCTATCCAAATCTGAAATGTTAGAAATTCCCGATTTTAACACTTAACTACATAAGAACAAAAAAGTTCTAAGGTACCGAGAAATTACGTTCTGATATAGATTTAGCATTGCAAGAAGACGTTTCATCTTGGCTATTATTTCTCTATTTCAAAACCAAATGTACGAGGAGTCAGGAGCGTCATTTCAGACTTTGCTTGAGGGGGGGCAAGAGCACCACAGACATAAGATTTTCACGTTTTGTACTAGTATATTAGTAGACATCGATTAGAGTATATGTATTCCTCAAACTCTTGGGGGGGAGCAATTGCCCCCTCTTGCGCCCCTAAATTTTGTCCCTGCGAGGAGTGTTTTCTAAGTAAGAACCGTTTTGAAATAACAACGAAAAGAAAACAAGTATACTTTTCGAAACAATTTTATTGTTACCTGAACTTCGATCTTTTCTACATATGTAGTTTCCTACAATATTTAAGTCACTTATCGTGTTGTACAACAATCTTTTGAACACCACCCTCGTAGAAGTCTGCCCTCTGATTTGACAACCACTGCAACACGGTCGTTTTGACCTCATCATTGTCATCGTGGTGCTGACCACCAAGATTTTCCTTCAAATAAATCTCTGATTTGAGGAAAGACGGGGTTGAAATTAGTTAGTTGATGGTGTTGGAACATGGAAGCTAGTCGTGTTTAAGGTCTGTTTTGCAAAATCTATCAGAAATATGGTGTACTGGAGAAATGAAGTAAATCTAATAAAGCTCAAAAGAAATATTTTACTGAATTTGTGAAAAAAAATTGAAAAATATCTTAAGTGAGAGAAAATGCGTTTTACTTCTTTATTGACATAACTTATTTTATCATTTTCCTTATTAACAAATCATGAGTATTAGTAGCGTATTTAGAAGGGGCTTGAGGGCTTAAGCCCCCCCCCGAAATCTTACTTACTATAGTAAAGTATATGAAATATCTTGCAGAATTTTCACATTTTCAGGCAAAGCCTCCTCCCGAAAGTTAGCAAAGACCTCCCCGAAACAAAATTGTAAATACGCCACTGATGAGTATTAACGTAAGCTGAACACTTGTTTTGTTCATAGCATATTTCAAAATTAAATTAAACCTGAATATGACGTTTTGGAAGGTCTTAATATTACAATTCAAACTACTCATCTGGCAGAAGTTGGAATTTTGAAAGAACGGAAAAGAGAACTAACATGATTTGTGGCTAGTTTTGTTTTAGTTCCTCCTTCCACAGAATATTTTTCGAGCACTGCACAATGTTTTACTACTTAACTAAATTATTAATATTTTGGGAAAATGAAGGAGTCTTGGTAAACAGAAACGTAATTTTGTTTTTTAATTCAATGACTGTAAAATCATAGTAACGATAAAATGCTTCAACCCAGTTTTGTTCTCTAGAATATTACTCGCTATCGCACAGATATTCACAGAAAATTAATATCAATGGAACGACTACAGTTTAACTGATACTTTTATTTTATTTAAAACGATTCCTCGTTCGATTCCTCGTTCGACTTTGCAAAATTAATTATTACAAATATTTAGATGCATATACCTTTCTACATTGAATCTGGTACAGATGCATGTTTATTGGGCCAGGTTGAATTATGTTTTGATGATATTGATATTTACTTATAACTAATGAAATGCGAATCATAGAATATGGATGATACGTAGTTCTTATTTATTTAGGCCAATATTACAATAACTTAGCGATGTATGTTTTAAAATGTGTAGAAAACACGCGAGGCTAATCAAACTAAAAGTATAGAAACTATAAATATATGTAAACTTCAAATATATATATGACGGAAGAAATGTCTTCTAGTCAAAGGAAAAACCTTATTTTTATAACGAGATTGAGAATAACCCTGCCATGTCATGGGATGGACTGGCGTGGATAGCAAACAAATTTACGGTCCGTTGAGGTACTTCCAGGATGCGTGATTGGCCGCGTATCGCCTTCAATGTCCGCTCCATTTGACTGGCCATCTCGAATCTTGGACTTAAAGACCCGTGACACTTCGCTTTGGGGATTCATTAAGAATATTATTGCAGCACAAGGTTATTCTACGATTGATGAATTGAAAGAAACTGCGAGACTTGCTTTTCAGACAGCTTACTCCAGCAATGTTGAGAAGATTATCCCACAGAACTAGCGACGAGTTATTTTGTGTTTGGAGCACGATAGAGCCCGTATTGATGTGTTAGACATTTAGGCATTAAAGCAACAGATGTTCCTTACGCACACAACTCAATCAATAGTGCCTATATCTATAGCTATAAATATAGTTTGAATATTTAGAACTTCAAGGGAAATGAGAAGACTTTGTGCCCACTCTGTAGTTTGAAAGGCTATGTAGCTTTTTAACGTGAATCAAATCTGTTTGACGTTCAGGTACAGGTTTCGTTGTCAATTTAAGGGTATTTCCAAAAATCGTCGAAGTGACGCTGAAATATCGCGTTACTGCCAATAAGCCGTTTATTGCATACAGTGCCATCTATGGAACAAATAATGAATTAGTTTCAACTGTGTAGCAGCGTCAGTTTGTTGGAGACAGTCGTTCTAATCAATCGCTGTGCATTGAGCTCGCATCCTGCATAACAATGCTCCAGCTCACACAGCTGTTGTTGTCAAGGTTGAGTGCGAAAGACTGTGGCTTCGAGAAGATAGAAGATCCACCTTACAGGCCAGATTTAGCACCCCAGCCTTAAGGAAAAACGATTATACAATATATATTACACTACACTATCCTTTGTAATGAAATTTTAATGTTAGAAAATCATGTCTGTATATTCTGGTAGTGATATTCATTAAATATTTTGTTATACTCAAGTTGACTCTAAGTTAAGCTCTCTGAACTTACAATTTATGAAGGACTATTGACAAAAGGATTTATTTTTAGTTGTGAGCTAGTAACGCAAGTTTTGTAATGCCCACCATTTGTGTTCTAGTACGATGGCAGCAATGAACGTTATACGATTTTTATCTATTGCCTTTGTGGTTAGTAATGACGGATCTACGAATAAAGCATGATCGTCATCTGTTTTCTGTACGGGTAGAAATGGAACACTTCACGACGAAGGAGCGTGTTCTTCTAGTGAAAACTTATTATTGTGCTTCCAAAATGTCTTGAGCCGTGGCAAAAATGCGAACTAAAGCTAACATCCTGACACACCCACACGTTGAGCCAATAAGGGTTCAGCAGTTGCTAAGCGAGAGAGCCTTAGCGAAAGGAAGTGGAATTTCTTCAGCCGATAGGAGCGCCTGAAACGGAAGACTAGGTGTCAAATCAATATGGTATATCTATACAAATGTTGTGAATTTCGTAAAGAGACTGTTCACAAACTCCGTGGAATGTTTGGTCAACGTAATGCAACAAATAAGTTGACTCTGATTATATAGATTGCTATAATTGAATAAACCGGTTTGGTTGTGGACATTAAACGCTCAGGCTCTCCTCCTCTGACAATGGCAACACGCTGTTCCACCGTGAAGCGCTCGCTATTCCTACCTGTACAAAGAACAGATGATCATCATGCGCGCTATTCGGCACTCCATGACTACTAACCACAAAGACAAGAGACGAAAATCGTGTAACGTTCAGTGCTGCCAACTTATTAGTACCGAAATGACATATGTTTCAAAAGTTACGTTCTTTATGAGACACCTTTACAAGACACTAGTTAAGTTTCCTTCTTCTAGCTTGTAGTGATAAAAGGTTATTTTTTTTACCGATGTGTCGTTCCTTAAGAGCCGCCACTGGTTGTCATATCAATTCGAATAGCTGGCTTTCCACAGACCAGAGCAATGGTTCCCAACCTATATGTCGCGCAGCCCTATAGGGTGTGTTGCGAAATTCTAGAATTTGAAAATTCATGAAGCATTTAATAATTAGGTAAAGCCACTTTGATACAGTATCAACGCCTTCAGTGGCGGTATTAATGCTCAGTAATGCATTGGTTCATAGTGTTGCCACGAGACGAGACGAGACGAGACCAGGCTGTCTCGTCTCGTCTCGTGCAAAGCATGTCTCGTCTCGTGTCTCGTCTCGAAAAAATTTGCTCGTCCCGTCTCGTGTCTCGTCTCGAGAGGTTCTGTCCCGTCTCGTCTCGTCTCGTCTCGTTTGTCTAGTTTTGTCTCGTCTTGTCTCGTAATAATATAGCAGCATACCATGGGAACCAAAGTAAAATGTAGCAAGCTGCACCATGCTAATTAAGATACAACTAACAAGGGAAGAGGGGGAGATTATATATCGAAGTGGAAGATGGTTTATATACCAATCGAAAGCACTAATGATGCCTATTACAAAACTGTAATAAAAATTTTCCGAATGCATATACTGTGCGAGTTATATGAATATACAGAATGTCCAGAAAATCAATTTCCACCCCTTGAAATCGCAAACGATGAGACAGATGGCAAAACTGGAAAACACATGTTTGATCATTATAAAAGTACAATGTATCAAAGCAAACATTGTTGTCCCAGGGCCACCCGCACAGTCCTAGGCGGGATCCAACTCAAACATTACAAAAGGTAAGGGGGTCAAGTAGTACGAGGGCTATCCAGAAAGTAGATTACGTTTTCGTCTGTGTCCGCTAGGGGCGGGGCTAGCGCGGCCATCTTGGGGTCAGAGCGTTGCGCAGCTCAGTCGGCATCTAGCCGTGCTAGTGAGAGGTTCGTGCTGTGCTCCGTTAAGATACTGTGACGGTTTGAAATGTCTGCGTTAATTGAAAATCCCGCGAGCTGCGAGGTGCGTGCAGTAATAAGGTTTCTGACAGCAAAAAACTGTAAACCGATAGAAATCTATCGGCAGCTGTGTGAAGTGTATGGGGACAACATTATCACTGAAGGTGGAGTGCGACAGTGGGTCATAAGATTTAAAAATGGCCGAACCAATGTTCACGACGAAGATCGAAGTGGGAGACCCAGCAAAGTGACTGCCGAACTTGTCGAAAAAGTCGATGTTAAAGTCCGTGAAAATCGAAAGTTCACAATAACGGAACTTTCTTTGAGTTTTCCACAAATTTCGCGAAGTTTGTTGCACGAAATCATCAGCGAAAAGCTTGGTTACCACAAGTTTTGTGCAAGATGGATTCCAAAAATCTTGACAGAGGACCACAAAAATCAGCGAATGGCTGCAGCGTTGCACTTTTTGGACGCCTACAATAAGGATGGTGACTCTTTACTCGATCGCATCGTTACTGGTGACGAAACATGGGTGAAACACGTGAACTGTGAAACGAAATTGCAATCAATGCAGTGGGGGCACACAGGTTCTCCCCTAAAAACCCAAGAAATGCATGCAAACAATGTCGGCAAGGAAGATGATGGCGACTGTTTTTTGGGACAGAAAAGGTGTGATTTTGGTGGACTTCCTGGAAAGAGGCACTACAATAAACGCTCAAAGGTATTGCCAAACTCTGCAAAACCTCAGAAGAACAATTCAAAACAAGCGCAGAGGAATGTTGAGCTCTAAGATCTTGTTGATTCACGACAACGCCCGGCCCCACACGGCAAATGTCAAGCGTGAAGTTCTTGAATCTTTTCAGTGGGAGTTGTTTCCTCATCCGCCGTACAGTCCCGACCTGGCACCGAGCGACTTCCACCTATTCCCAGCAATGAAGAAGTGGCTGGCTATGCAGCGTTTTGATGACGACGAACAGCTGCAAGAAGAGGTAACGAAGTGGTTGAAGTCGCAGGCGGCCGAATTTTTCGACGAAGGAATTTCCAAGCTCGTACATCGCTACGATAAATGCCTTAATTTGAATGGTGACTATGTCGAAAAGTAGTATTTGTGTGTGGCTTTCATCTGTATATAATAAAATTTGTTTCCTATACTTTGTTGATTTTTTATTCCAAAACGTAATCTACTTTCTGGATAGCCCTCGTATATCGTTCGAGACTTCTTGGGAAATGAAAGAAGACGAACAAGTCCCAACTCTCTAAAATTACCCTGTGCAAAATGGTGGCCGGTCAAACTGTCAGCAAAAACGTCATTGTAGAGTCTATAGCTACCCTCCAAAGAAAGAAAAAAACTGAAACGGTAAGACAGATGTCAAAAAAGAAAAAGATGTGTGTCATCTTTTCAAAAGTACAATGATTGAAAGTAAAAATGTTTGTCCCAGGGTCCTCCACAAGGTTCCAGACGGGGTCCTACTCAAAATTTTCAAATGGCAAATATGGTCAAATAAAGCTGTTGAGAAATAAAAGAGCACGGAGCAAGTCTCGATCCTCTAAAATTACCCTGTGTAAAATGGCGGCCGGTCAAAATGTACACCTTCATTTCGATTTTCTGAGCACGTTCACTTTCCATTTTGCAATCGGCACTTGTTTTCATTCTGAGACATTTGTACGTATTTACTCTTTCTGGTGCAAGGAATTCTTTCGTTTGAATCATTTTATAATTGATAAACCAGATAACGAGCATAAGTACCACTGTTGTGCAGTCATAAACATAAATAAGTAGAGGTAAGAGTCTTTACTTCTGATGGCTCCAACCTCTACTTATTTATGTTCGTGGAAGTACATTATATGTTAACTAGTCAGTTCTATACTCAAAGATGTCAAATATTGTCGTTTCTTTTCTTTATGTCTTAATTTGCTTTTATTTTATTATTTTTTTTCTTTATTTAGATATTATTGGGCTCAAAGAGCAGAATCTCACAGTAGGGGCATTTCCTTTCTTTCCGTTGAGTACAAGAATTAAAGTGAAAATAAACTAAAACCCGGTTACAGAAAGAACAACTAAAATGCAAGATGTTTGCACAGTATTATCGTAGAGCGTCCATTCTTGTTCTATCTGCTTTCATTTAATAACAGCTTTAAACGATGTGCTACTTGACCTCCCTTGCCATTTGAACAATTTGAACATGACCCCGCCTGGGACATTGTGGAGGACCCTGAGACAAATATTTTTACTTCCAATCATTGTACTTTTGAAATGATGACACACATGTTTTTCTGTTTTGACATCTGCCTCACCGTTTCAGGATTTTTTTGGGGGTGGCCATCGACTTTACAATGACGTTTTTGCTGACAGTTTGACCGGCCGCCATTTTGCACAAGGTAATTTTAGAGTATTGAGACTTGTTTCGTCTTCTTTCATTTGCCAAGAAGTTTCGAACGATATGCTACTTGACCCCCTTACCTTTTGTAATTTTTGAGTTGGATCCCGCCAAGTACACTGCGGGTGGCCTTGTGACAAGAATTTTTGCTTTGATACGTTGTACTTTTAAAATGATCAAACACATGCTTTCCAGTTTTGGCATCTGTCTTATCGTTTGCGATTTCAAGGGGTGGTAACGGATTATCTGGACACTTTATATATCCATATAACTCGCATAGTATATGCATTCGGAAAAATTTTATTACAGTTTTGTAATAGGCGTCATTAGTGTTTTCGATTGGTATATAAACCATCTTCCACTTCGATATACAATCTCCCTCTCTTCCCTTGTAAGTTACAAGTATTACCCAGAACACACAAGAAAAGAAATGTCACGGTAGCTACACCTTGAAGCCTTCACCTCTGGTGTATGTGGTAGTCGGTTCGATCTCGGTTAGTGCCATGTGAGCTTTGTGGGGGACAAACATTGAATATGTGTGGGGACCGCGGTGGCTCAGTGGTAGAGCGTTCACCTCTGATGCTTGGGGTCTCGGGTTCGATCCCAGCCCCGCCAAGTGAACTTTGTGATGGACAAACACCGTGTGCGTGGGTTTTCTCGGGGTTCTCCCGTTTCCTCCCACTTTCTTCATTTCACCATTTCATTCATTACTCATCATCACTGTCTCCTTTAGCCTAACCGGCATAACCGTAGGACGTAAAACTCAAAGATTTCATTTCATTTCATTTCATTTTTCGAATGTGTGTGTTTTCTCGAAGTTGTCTAGTATCCTACCACTTTCTTCATTCCACTAATTTTCCCATCATCATCCATTCGGCCAAAGTTGCCTAAAGGTCTTAAAAATAAATTCAAATAAGCTCACAAGGCAAGGACAAATAGTTTACAAGATAATATATCTCTGCTGTTAGTTGTCTGAGGCTTCTCGACCCTGGCTTTTTTTTTTTTTTTTTATTCTAAAACATTGAAATTTGTTTCAGTAGTTTCAATACACGAATATACAGTAAATTGCTCATGGTACGTCGAAGATGAAGACACTAACGTTAAATAATGTTTACACGACAAGCAAAGTTCAATGGAAAGGTGTCATCACTTCCGACACTATCGTATACTATCAGCCCACTTGCTTTATAGTGTCTGTATATATATATATATATATATATATATATATATATATATATATATATATATATATATATATATATATATATATATATATATACAGAGAGAGAGATGGAAAGATAAATAGAGAGATAGATATGTGTGTACACTTTGATTTCATATATTCCAGCCTTTAGGTTCCACAGTGTTAACCTATACCAATCCAAAAACTACTTTCCATTTTAGCATATTTAGATTTGTTGCAATTATTTTTTTTTTTTTAAAAAAAAGCTCGGAACCAAATAATTTTATTGAGTAATGGAAAGTATTTGATTGAAATTTTATATGTTACTGCACACTAAGCTCTACTTAAAGTGCGATAGTAATGGGAGCTGAACGACACATCGGACGAAAGAATGCTTGGGGCCAGTCTTCACCTCCATGGTTCAAATTTGTTCCCATAACCGCGGGGTGTGTGCTACTATGTGGTGCTTGCCCGGTTTGTGTAACAAACTCATGACAGTACACCCAGATTAGCTAATGGCTAAAAAAAAAAAAAAAAAAAAAAGTTGATTTTTGGGTGGTCATTTTGGACTAAAGTTTCTTATATTGTCGGGATCTATTCGCAATCATACAACGTACATCTTCATACCAAGCCGAGCGGTCTGCGGCGATAGACCATCGGCTTGAAGGCCCTGGGTTGAGTCCCGGAAGGGTCATGTGTATGGATTTTAACAACATTTGTTTTTTCGTACTGTGTCAGGGGGGGGATAAAAGGATTTCAGTCTGAAAAAAATGGAGAGAATATCCTCCCCAGGATACTTTCATGGGTGTAAGGAATTAGTAAAAATATAGGATATACATTTTATAGCAGGTTTAAAAATATGGTTTGGGTATCCTATTTCTTTTCTGTTAATTATGTTCTTCAATGTTCGAATTTTGATCATTCTCATGATATTTTCTGCTTTCAACGGAGTTCCATGAATATTATACCAAATGTTCTTTACACTTATCAAGTTCGAGAGGTTTTATGCGCCTGTAAGAAACAATTTCTGAAGATAATTCAGGTCCTAATGAATATTATTCACTAGGAAAGGGAAGTATTCCCCTCTTCTCAACATGGAAGCAGAGGGCAATTTCGCACTCTGGTCAGATCAAACATTTCCGCGTAACAAAACGAAGGTCCCCCTGTAAAACTTCTTTACCTAAAGTGTTATTATTAGTATCATAAATTTGCTGAAAGCAAACAATTTGAAGGGTTCGTCGATAATACCTTTGCTTCCTTTGACGTCCGCCCGCCTTCCAAACGAAGAGGTGAATTTTACAACATGACTGCTGTATAATAAGCGAGCGATTGGTAAAATGGTAAAAATGTGTTTTTATGTGTGTGTGTATGTGAGAGAGAGAGAGAGAGAGAGAGAGAGAGAGAGGAAGAGAGAGAGAGAGAGAAGATAAAATTTTAGTTGCAAGATGACATACTTCAATTGCCGTTTTCGGTTCATATAGCAAAAAGAATACCGCCAGCAGAGAATAAAGACAAGTGTAGACCTTACCCAGTTTTCAAATTAAATAGGTGGTGGTGGTAGTTCGGTTTCTTGACCTTGTAAAAATCTTCCCTGTCTTTGATTTTGTTTGTCATCATTCCAGCCAGAAATAAAAAAAATGAGAATTCCTCAGTTTACAGCAAGGAGAATTGGGGACAAGACATTAAGGATGATATTCCTGGAAGCTCATGTATCACAATTGTTTCATTCACTAGACAGAGGACACTTTTCTATGAAGGCTTTTCAACATGTTTTCTCACAGAGGATTTTCCTTTTGCAATCTATATGACCACTAGCAATTTCAATCTTGGCCATTCCTGCCAGCGTTTTCATTTTCGAGACACGAGACGAGACGAGACATTTCACGAGACGTCCCGTCTCGTCTCGTGTCTCGTCTCGTTTTCGAGACGGGACAAGTCGTCTGTCTCGTCTCGTGTCTCGTCTAAGAGGGTTCTGTCCCGTTTCGTGTCTCGTCTCGTTTACGAGACGAGACGAGACACGAGAAATGTCTCGTCTCGTGGCAACACTATTGGTTCACTGCTTCATAGGAACTTATCATAATTTATATCATTGTTAATTTACTTCATTATGTTATGAACGTTCAGTAAATTGCAACATCAAAAAGGTTAGGAACCACAGGGCTAGAATCAAGGGCGCCAATTTCTCTGTAAATTTGGGGGGGGGGGCATCCAAATGCAGAACGGATATATGAGGATTTTAAGACAAATTGCATTGAAATTATACCAAATATTGTATACTCGTATTCATAAATACAATGTGGGGGGGGGCCACATGAGCTTTGGAGGGGTTCCCTCGGACTCCCCAGCATCGGCGCCCTTGGCTAGAATGTACTAACACTTAATTCAAGCAACTTACCAATTACTAATCAATGGAGTATTACTATTCAGTACTGGAAATTCTATTTCCAAATGAGAATTGAACCAAGGACTCATATAGCAGAGGGACCACTGTAGCTCAGTGGTAGAGCGTTCACCTGTATTGAATGGGATCCTTGGTTCAATCCCAGCTCTCGCCAAGTGAACTTTGTGATGGACAAACACTGTGTGCGTGGGTTTTCTCGTTCGTCTCCCGTTTCCTGCCACTTTCTTCATTCCACCATTTCTTTCATTTCTTATCATCACCGTCTCCTTTAGCCTAACCGGCATAATCGTGGGACGTTAAACTTAAAGATTTCCTTTCATTATCCTATAGCAGATTAACAATTTGGTTATATAATGCTCGTATATGTTAGAACAATTTTGTCCAAAAATTCAGATTATATTATTCTCTATGTCTTAACACTTGTGTTTTTAAAAATGGAACTGTTCTGGAACTTGAACTTGTAGTTCTGGTTCAGCAGTTCCGTCCAGCACTGATTAAAAACAAAGAAAAAAATGAAAGACTATAAGGAACTGTGATTTTGCCCTAATCGGTTCTTTTATTTAATCATTGACCCATCTTCTTATTCAGACTTATTCAAAGCTGTCGCTTCTTATCAAGAAGGAAAAAGAGAAAAGGGGGACAGATAAAGCAGTGTGTGGCGAAGAATATTGAAAGGAATTGGAGGGGGAGCAATCGATGAAAGTGGGAAGGGAAAGGAACTATAGGTCACGTCTATCATGGCGTACAAGTCATCACGTGAAGTGCAGATTCCAATTGGTTGATGTGAACTGTGTGTTGATGACACTTTTATTTTTTTATTATTGTTATTATATTCGGTTCGTTCAATGCCTTCTTCACCTCATTAACGAGTCCCCGTTTCGTTCTTTTTTTATTTTCTTCTTTTTTTTCTTAAGTTCTGATGCGGTAATCAGTGCCAATTTCATGTCATCAACCATTGGAGATTATTTCTTTAAGTTCTACCCGCAACCACTTGTAACCTAGCTCTGGTTGGTTTCTATAATAAGAAACTAGAAGATTCATCGCCACGGAAATATAATTTTGTTATTGCATTGTAGCCTGTGTCAAGATAATTTAGGTAGAATTTTGTGCAGAAATCCGTCATTTCGGCGTTATAGGTTGACGAAAACATAAAAAAAGAACTTTAAAAGTCCATAGCTCCAATACTATGGGACCTACCTAGTGGTGTATTTACAATTTTGTTTCGGGGGGTTTTCTAACTTTATTTATTTATTTATTTATGTTTTTCTTATTTAAAATGGCGGAGTTAAGGCATAACCTTTTCTTCTACTCAATCATTTACATTTTTCTTGTACAGTCGGATCTCATAATAAAGTTTTTTTTTTTAACGACGAGAATAAAAAGGATATACACTTTGGTACGTTAAAAAGTTAGCGACATACAAAACAATACAGAAAATAAAAGATGAAAAGTGAAAATGAAACTTATTACATATAAAATAAACAAGCGACAATGCTGAAGACATGTTAAACTATACAAGGAGAAACAAAGAAATCAATCTTGATTATACATAATATATAAAATACATTCCTATGATTGACTATATATAGATAAAATGATGCACATACTTAAGTGATTGTGTATAATGTATACGTTCATACACATGTATCAGAAGGGAATAGAAAAGAAAATAAGAAGAAATAGAAAGAGAGAAAGAAAGAAAAACGAACAACTGCATGGTAACGCAAGGAATAGTTTCGTGTGTAACTTTTAAAAAAATACTGAAGACCTTCATTAGAAAGATATTCTTTAAGCCGACGTTTAAAAGTCAACACTGAACCAGAGTTTCTGATGCTTTCAGGGGTGTCATTCCAAGCTTTGGTGGCAAATAGTGTGAAAGATTTGGAAAAGAAACTTTAGTCCTGGAAATGTGAAAATTCTGCAAGATATTTCATTTACTTTAATATAGTAGGCCCTAAATAAAATTTTGGGGGAGGCTTAAGCCCGGAAGCTTCCTTAAATACGCCACTAGACCTGCCGTAGTCAGGTCAAGACTTCACTTAGAAATTAATATGTGTCCCAATCAAATATCCCTGTTTCAGATCCTGTGGTACTCATGCAACAATTTTTATAGAGATAGTTGGTGAGTATTTCAGATTATATAGCCGTAGCCAAACTCCCTCTATAAATATTGTTGCGTGTGTACTGCAGGATTCTGAAACATGTATTTTTGGGTTGCCCACATATTAATTCCTACGTGAAGTTTTGATCCTACTACGGTAAGTCCCATAACATTGGAGCTATGGACCTTTAAAGTTCATTTTTTCATGTTTTCGGCAGCCTATAACTTTGAAATGAAGAATTTTTGCACCCAACTTGGTCTATAGTTTTTGCCTTATATTGGTGTCAGGAATCACCTCCCAAAGATTGTCGGTGTTTTTTTTTAAACACCCTGTATACAAATATGAAGAATGTGTAAAAGGGTAAACTTAATCGTTGATTAACTATTTACCAGATTACTGACACTTCTAGGTGTAGAACTTTGGAATTTTGTATACATATTATATTGTCCGTGTACTATAAGCTGTAAATAACACGGGGCTTTGAAAAATGCAACCCCTCAGGTGAGCTCCTCCGTGGCTAAGTGGTTAGCATACGCGCCTTCTGCGCGGGAGACCCTGGTTCCATTCCCGGCGGGAGCTCATGTGGTTTGGATTCCACGTTAATCAGTAGATCCACGTCTCACATAGCCTCGCTGTTGAAAAGGGACGTTAAACTCAAAATCAACTCAGCAACCCGTCAGGTAGGGAGAAAAGGACATAGGTACAAAGAATAGTCGTAAGTCTTGAACTATTCTGGTACGCAACATATCTGTATTTATTACAGTATAATGAAATCAGTTAATGTTCAATGAATATTTCCTCAGGCTAGACTGTCTGCAACTACCATTCTACCAGTTCTTTGGTTCCACGTCGATAATACGACTTGTCCTTAGATTGAAAAAAGTCAGCCAATGCTATTTCCATCTCCTCCTGGTCAGTGAAACAACGTATCGGTAATTTCAGGAAGTGCGCCACGGACTAAAACAGATAGTAATCCAAAGGAGCAAGTCAGGATTATATGCTGGGTGCGGTATTAGTTCGATACCATTCACTCCATACATTTTATGTTGCGTTTTTCTAGCCAATTGTTATTTTGCGTTATTCTGCTGCAGCAGTGTGTACTTTTGGTTTACCAATGAATGATATTTTTGGCGTAGTGCACCATACATCCACTGCTATTGTTCGAAATAAAGGTTGGCATTGACGGTACAACTGTTAGGGATGAACTCGAAATGAATTACTTCCCTCATAGTTTTATCACACACACAACATTACCTTGTCTCTAAGCGTCTTTGTTTGACGATTGGTTCTGGATGTTGGCTCTTGTTCAACCACTGTTTTTGCACATTTGGATTTCGGAAAGATGCCTCCGCATGTGACAATACGCTTCAGGAAACACACATCACGTATATTTTCCCGTAGTTGTCGGCACACATCTATTCACCTCTAGGTCTGAGCTGGGGTGGTACAATGCGGCAGCTAATGATGGTTTACCTGACTGAGAAGTGACACACTATTGTGCGGAGACATACCGAGTTGCTTCGACAATTGTCGTGTGCTAGTGGATGGATTTTTCTTAACAGCAGGGTGTATGACCTAAATATCACTTATTTTGAGGCAGTCAGACCTTGGTTAATGTTCGACATTTTTACAACGTGTACGAAACATCTGGGAGTTCGACAGCGGCCGTTACGTGAGTGCCTCGTGTTTTGTGTCCTCTGTGAGGACGAGAGTTGAGTGGGACTTTCTATACATATACACTACACTTACGCTCTTTTTTTCCCTTTACACGTTCATACATTCCCTTCTTTTCTTCTACACTTTTTTCATTCATTTTAAAGTCCCACTTTTCTCTACCTTTTGCCCTGTCCATCTTGGCCTTCAGCCCTCTTTAACTGTTCGAACTTCTCTCCCGATTTTACCTTTTCCCTATTGTGGCATAGTTCTCTTCTGATTTGACTTTTTCCCGATTGTGACATTACTTTTTCACGTATTTTTATTTTATCATACTTATTACTTTGTACATGTTTTATGACTTTGTACTCATCTTATTACTTTTTATCATTTTTCCACTAATCAACTCTTTACATTTTACACATTTAATTACCTTTTCTAAATTGCCGATAAGTCTTGTTCAAGACAGTAGCAACGTTATTTTGCGCCACATTTGTGACGCTTACTACAAATAAACTTCTGGAGCCTATTGGTTGCTGTGCTGTGGTACATCGCTCCTTCTCCTTTCGCAAAACAAGTGTTTTGGGTTGCTGCCGCGGCGTTATTTCGTACAGTAACAGTTCAAGTATCAGACGTTGAACACTCATCGTCATTGCCACTAAAAACTGACTGAAACTACTGACGGAATGTTAAATAATCTGCTTGCTACACTATCTCTTCGACAATTACACCTTGAACTTATGGTAGATCACAGTACATAGACACGCCTGCTGTTTGAGTTGTGTAAATATTACAAGATTTGTATATGTCCTTCTCTAGATCTACTAAGCTATTAAAGACAGCACTTCGAAATTTTGACTACATGATATCTTTGTACCCTGAACCACAGCTAAGAACGAAATTTTGTGAGATATGATTCCTAAATGGGAAAAGGGGGGTTAGAAATCTTTCTTATTTACTTTATTATTTCTATTTTTCTATTCAGTTGGTCTATTATTTTCTTTTCAATTTGAGCAAAAGATTACTTAACTTGTAATATTGACTATTTTTTCCAAACGCAACGTATAGAAAGATTTCCACTCCTCCTCAATGAGCTGTTTAAAGAGTTAGAGAGGCCTAAGTATGATATGTCATGACTTCATAATGGATGAATAGCATCACTAGGACGCTTCTAGCAAGAGTTACAGAAAATTACACTTTCGACCATGTTTTATCATTTTTCTTCTTCTTTTGAAACAATGTTACTTTCCAATCTCACATCCGTAAAAGAAAATGCTTTTCCATTACACGCTTCCTGCCTTCATTTGGGACGGACTAAGCCCACTTGAGGTTAATTTACACATAAGTGTGCCATGATCATGCCATTTTCCTGTCACGTTCCGTCATGCCACGGACGCGACTATTGACACATCCTATACCGTTCCATGCCAGTCACTACTGTGTTCTGCATCATTTCCCTTGCTTCTGGTCAACTTCGTATCGCTTCGTGTGCTCCGAAGAAAGCCGAAGGACCACGGACGACAAGTCATAACCGGGCTGGTTTCTCTTCAAGGCGATCTGTCGGGACACGGGATGGGAGTGGCACGTCATTTGTGAATTAACCCTTTATTTGGCACTTTTGCTCTCAAGTAACATCGCATTCTATTGCGTTATCCGTACGAATTATAACTTCAGTGATCATTTAATTGGCATTATTGCTCTCATACAATATTCATATACATGATTTGTGGATCGTCTGTTTAGATATTTCTAATCATCGTCAACAGGGGACAGTCAAATTTATCTCCTACGTTCCGCCAAAGTCTTTTTTATTTATTTATTTATTTGTGGTTTGTTGGTCTGTAGGAAGATATTTGAATAAAACTGCTGCTAATTACTGAAAATATTCTTATGATACGGTAATGTTGCTCAGTAGCAACACATAAGATCTATTTTATGGCAATGTTGCTTTGAAATGAAGATCCTGTATTTTGTAACCAAAGTACAAAAACACTTAGAAATTACGAAATTATGATCAGGAAGACATGGCTCAACCATAAAAGCAAACTAAATATTTTATTGGTAATGCTTTCAATGCTTGCCAATTAAAGGGTTAAGAAAGACAACCTAACGAATTTTGAATGTCAAAGTCTGAAATGAAACTTTGGGAACTATGGCATGGACTGGTCACAGTATGGGAACGTCACACGCTATGAGTATGTTACAGGGTAGTTCGAGTCCAGGTTACGAGAGTTTGTTGTGAACAATACCGAACTCATGTCTTTTTTTTCGGGAACCTAGTGTTTCCTCCCGCATTCCCAATCTACCAAGTCTAATAATCATTCGCTTCCATAAATCATCCGTCTCCTTTAGCCTAGCTGGCATAATCGTGAGACGTAAAACTGAAAGATTTCATTTTTTAAGTTGATGTTAGTTCCGTTTCCTCGTATCACTTACATTAAAAGTTGCTGTTAAGACTAGTCTTTGATACACTGTATAATTCACAGGCATTTCGATTGCTTATTTTGGAGGAGGATGTGAATACGTGTATGGGTCAAGAAATACCCTAACTCATGAACTCGGCTCTTGAGCTGAATCGGGCTCGTTTTCAATATAAGCGATAACCTTATTGAACTTATTGAGCGCAAGCAGGAGCGAGTGTGAGTCCCATTCGGAATAAAGAATCTAAGCGTGAGTTCGAAGTGGAGCCCAAAGAGGATAGAGAACCAGAGGTCAAGCAAGTATGAGCTGAAATACCTTGACCATCGTAGATTATTCAGCGTGAACCACGTTGATGATAGTCATCCTAAACTCCAGCGAGTGCGAGCATAAGATCACGTGAGCTTGAGCTTAAGATACCGTGAGTGTTATCGAGATTAGTAAGAGCGAAGTACATGGGCGGTAGCTATCCGTAGCCGTGGTGAGCTCAAGTGATCCTTGATTGCTAAAGACCATCTTTGATATAGAAAACCAGTGGCTCAATTGTACGTTTCTGAACAAAGGATTCAATTAGAAAATTGTTTCTTTAGACCTTTTTGTTATTACTGGAATCTACTAACCCTAACTGATCTATGGGTTATTTTTACGTTGGGGAACATTAGAGTCTTCATATGCAGACTTAATACTTCATGTAGAGTCTGACATTGCCTCGCTCCAAATGTTTGTTAGAAATGGCGATCACCATGATGGTAAAACGATTACGTTGATCGGCATTCCCAACATTGCGCCATTTTGAAAATTGAGCTGGTTATACTGTAAAACGTAGTTTATTTGAAATATAACTATGTGTCGTGCATTAGACGTAAATATAACTTTTTATGAATCTTACTAACTTCAAGATCTTACAACTTAAAATTGTACGTATCGTGACTTGAAATATACAGATCCTTATAAGAAAATCAACAAAAATAAATTTCAGCACCCTGTAGACTTCAGTCTTCTCTGACAACTTCCTCAACAATACACAAGAAACCTTGCTACAAGAGGCAGATAGCAGCACTAGTTTGACTTCTCCTCGGGTCACGCAAAAGTGCAAAGTGGGCTGATCGCCATTCCCTTCCTCTCCCCTATCATGGGTAAAAGCACGTTAATAAGCATTGTGATACCCAAGTAATAAGGGCTGTAGTCAACACAGATAGGGGCTCTAATTCTATAATTTTCTCAAACTACAAGGTGAGGCAAAAGTCTAACACCATCCATCCATACGTGTCGCATGTGTCGCATGTGTTCCCATTTGAAATATTGGACCTGAATTCAAAATAGCGGATTTCAAGATGTCCGTCATGATTCCAAATTGCACCATCTGGTGCACTAACATCCCAATTACCCACATACAAAGTTTCGTCATCTTTCCTGAAGCAGCTTCAAAAACACAAGGGTGGTGTGGGACTTTTACCATGCCCTGTATATGAATGGGTATTAATTCCAGGGGGTAACGTAGCCACAATAAAACACTATATATATGTTTCAGAATCCTAAGGAACTCACGCAAATTTTTTATAGGAGTCTGGCTATAGGTACATAATTTGAAGTGCTCATAAAACTACTTCTATAAGTACTGTTGCGGAAGTACCGCATTATTCTGAAACTTGGATATTTGGATAGGGCACATATTAGTTTCTAAGCGAAGTCTTGACCCGACTACGGTAGGTCCCATAGTACTGGAGCTATGGATGATCTGTCAGGAAAGTAAATGTACACCTATTTTTCGAGTCTGGCATTCCTGCGCTCCATCCGTGGAGAGTATGAGAATTAAATCAATCAAATGTTTACTGAGGGGCAAAGAGAAAAGCTTAATCTGAATAAGACATTGCAGAGGGGCACAAGCTGTGAATACGAATAGTGCATTGTGTAAATAAAGGACGACACCGAAAGAGAAAGCCAGAAACAGCTGTTAAACTTACAAAAAAAGAGTAAAAATTGTCGAAGTGGGAACATAAAACACAAATACAACAAATACGCCGACAACTAAACGGTAACCATGCCATGATCTTGGTGTAGTAGTTAAGGTGCAGGCTTACAAATGCAAAGGACGCAAGTTCGAATCCTCGGCAAGGACATTTTTAAAAATTTTTGTTAATAATACATACAACTCATGAGAGATGGTAAAAGAGGTCGTATTTAGTTTTTCGTAGCAATTATTATTGGTAATGTTTAGTACTGATAATACTTTTTGTCTTTGCGTATTGCTTTTATTCTTTTCTTCATTTCCAAAGAGAAGAATATCCGAACAAATGCCACCAAAATTTCTCATATTTTGAATGTAAACGCCATTTGCAATTAGTAAAGAATAAAAATTGAACGTTCCGAAGTAGCTGCAAAAAGTAAAAGGAAAAACATGGAAGTCGACCATACTCATGGTTACTAAAAATACAATTTCTACATGCCTTACACCTCCCGACCACGTTTCTACGTTAGCAAGTAAGAGGCTTGTGTTTAGGTTAGGCTCGTCAATACGTTTTGCAAAGGGGCCCGGTTTAGCTCTGACGCACCACAGGTGCGAGAAGGGAGAAAAACACTTTTTCTCTCTCCCTCTGTGTGTCTATTTATCTATCTATTTGTATATATATAACGCTATTTGTGAATGCCATAACCACCCTAATTTTCAGAGGATTGAGACGAAACTTGGCACAAACATTAATTGTTGAAATATCTTGATGAGTTCGTTAACCAGAATAATCAGATGAAAATGTTCAAAATGGTGGCCCTTCAAACTCTTAAAAAGTTCCAAGGGAACCAAATTTCGCCCATAAATAGGTATTCAGAAAGTTTGAATAAATTTTCCTCTTTTACTGAAATATTTGTGTGCAGAAACTTATTGAAATATTGGACCCGATTAATCGCCTAAAGAAGGTTCACGCCCTTTCGCTACGGTCAGTTTTTTTTTTTTCAGGAGGGGATTATTTTCCTATCGGAACAAGATGATTGTTAGTGATGATATGAAATTACACATTGAAAGTGAAGTAACTTGTGAAACGTGTTATTTGAAAGAATAATATAATAAATGTGCATTCCTCTAACACAGAGAACTCATGTATTTCGAGTTTGGGAGCCTGAATGGCGAGGAGTGTTATTTGATTTGCTTTTTAGTAACACATTGCATTGCAAATAAAGGTAGGCAACATTAGTGGTAAGTATAACAACAACAACAACAATAATAATAATAATAATAATAATAATAATAATAATAATAATAATAATAATAATAATAATAATAATATAATAATAATAGGTGTTGTTTGTGGCAAGGCAATATCTTCCTCAGTTCTTCTTCAAACGTAATGATTGTAACGCCATATCTCCCTTACAAACAAAATATTAGCAATTTGTATCGAGAGAACGGGAAACTGTAGAGCGATGGGACCAACGTTGGACAGTATGCACTCATAGTACTCAGAAAAGTAAGCGATTTCAATGCAAAATGAACGAAGAGTCATTGTCATGGGTACTCATGGGACCACGGCAGAGCCCTCTTTAGGCAAAATGTCGATAGCTTATATCGAGAAAACAGGAGGTGATACTGGGATGGGACCAACGTTGGACACCGTGGACCCATAAGGCGCATCGAAAAAATTAGGGAGGCGGGCGCCAGCCAGCCTTACTTATTTCCACATAATAATATAAAATTATATTGTCGAAATACACACACGAGTTAGCTACTAATATTTCATATTATTATTATTATTATTATTATTATTATTATTATTATTATTATTATTATTATTATTATTATTATTATTATTATTATCTACAGCGTCTTTTCATTACGTGAGCATGTTTGACATGAAACCAAAGAGAAAATCCATCCTGTAGCGAAAAGAAACAATACTTTCTCTCAAATGGATAAAATATCAAGCCGAGATTGATTCGAACTCGCATGGACGGCGCGAAAAGGCAGTGCTTTGTCCACTATTTTTTTAACTGACTCACCGAATGCGTTCAGTAACTTACTTATTGCTAATTTTACTTGCTTCACTCGTTTAACTTCTTTTTCTAATAACTTATAACGACAGGGACACGAACACAGAAACATCGAGAACAGTTAAAAATGATAGATGCTCTCCCGCCGAGAATCGAACCCGAGACTCCATACACCCAAGGCTCACGTGCTAGCCTCTACACCAGCGGCGATGGCAACGCTCACTTCCTGTGTCGTTAGGGATTACGACCACTGTATTGCCAGCTATCACTTCTGTGGGTTGTATACTATGATCACGTGTTTCTTCTTTGCTGGAAGAGTAAAACCTACATTATATGTAATACATGAGGTATTTAGACCTACATGCTCTTCATATAATGTAATAAAAGGGTCATGGTGTCGGATTTTAATACATGACGTATTGCAGTATACAACATGCTTTGCATTACTTGTTTGTTTGTAGACAGCTACTAGCTTAGTGTTCTGAAAGGTTGTGTATAAACTAGGGATAGCCCGTTCCGGAATTATTAGTTTTCGGACTCCCGAAAGTAAAGCCGGACAAATTCCGGAATTCGGAAAATTCCAATTTTTTAATAATTTCGGAATTCGGAAAAATCTGGAATTTAGAAATTTCTGATTTCGTTAACATTCCGGAATTAGGAAAATCCGGATTTTTTCGAAGGTCGGAGGTTTTCTCAATTCCGGAATTTTCTAAATTCCGGATTCTTTCCGAGTTCCGAAATTCTTCTGAATTCCGGAGTATAACTGAATTCCATAATTTTGCGAAATCCGGAATGTGAAAGTTCCGCTTCCGAAAAATGAATTTATTTTGGTTAATATGAATCGTGGCGGAAATAAGTCTTTGACCAGGTAATGGCGACTGCTTTGAAAGAAATGGGGAGTATGAGAATTCAATCTGTCATATTTGTAGTTTCGTGTGGAGGAAGAACGAACTTGTGAACCAGTGGTTTAAGAAAAGCTCAAGTTATTAATATAAACTTTGCCGACTTCATAAAAGAAATACGAAAGACATTTTGAATCGAAAAATATAACATACAAGTTTGCAAGCGGAGACAAAGAAACCTAACTTAACGAGACTAAAGACGGATCGTTTACCGCGTAGCGATCGCGGTTCAGTGGTCAAGGTGCTTCTGCGAATGCACGTTGCAATTTTTTTTTCTTACTTTAGAATTTTTGATGGCGATTGATCAGCGATAACATACGTTTTATTATATTCAGATATTTGAATACTCGGATGTTTCAATACTTGAACAATCAAATCTTCAGGAATAATAATAGTAATAATAATAATTATTATTATCTCGTAGAAGATTAAAAGCTAGAAGCTAAATTATCGCTCAGGTCATACCATTACAAGGAGAAACGTGACATTTGGAAAGAATATTTCGGTTTGGTTTAATGTTGCTCACGAGAAGAGGAGTTTCTCATCTCGTTTCTAAAACAAATAAAATAACATGAGAATTAACATTTTACATTCGAGACGGGTCAGGGCTAAATCAAAATTTTCGTCTCTCTTTGGAGATGAGAATCGAGACGAGACGAAAAGTGTCGTAAACATTTCCCGTCTTGTCTCGATTCTCGAAATAGTGTATGTCCATTCTTTAAGTAACAATTGCTCTGTAGACTGAATCTCATAGGCTATTTCGTTACATTGTATTTCAGAGCTCATTGAATTATGCTCTGTGTAGGTATTTTTGTAGCAAAGCTTTTATATTTACCTCTGCATATTCTAAAAATTAGTTTATTATATGCCTTACTGTCGCGTGATATTCAGTTATATTTATTACAGTTATTTTCCTCAAAACATACTTTCTACATGAAACTTCAATAAAAGGTTCTAGTTTAAAATGTTGGTAGTTGCAGAGGTGTGTCTTGAAGGTACGGAACCCTTTCCCCGAAATCTCTACTTTTAAGTAAGTTTTGCCAAATTTCAGGGCAAGTTTAAAACTATTATTATTATTATTATTATTATTATTATTATTATTATTATTATTATTATTATTATTATTATTATTATTATTATATCAACTCCATGTATAATCTTTAAAAGATATACGGTTTGTATCTGAATAGTAAAAGCTAATTGACTGTCGATCTCGGTCATCTGGAAGTCTTCAGGAGGCAAGGACATCGGTCACGTTCTGGGTTTGAGTTCCGAAGGGGCAAGTATTCGGGCTCGAGCAAAAAATTGTTAAAAGTTATAGGCTTCATCCAAACATATTCAAAACAGCTGGGACCGGGTTTGGGCTTCTCAACGGCTCGAGCGGCTCGGCTTACAGCTTATTCAATATCGAACCGAATCGAGAAGTGAGCCGAGCCAACAGCTCACCACACCGAGCCGATTTGAGCCATCGGCTTAGTTGAGCTGAGTCGAAACGTGCTGATGAACTAGTTTCAACTTAGCTGGCTCGAACCGGTTCACATGAGCCGAGTAGGTGACCCATCCCAACCGAGAAAGCTCGAGCCATCGGCTCAATTGAGCTGAGTCGATGGCTTGTTCCAACTAAGCCGGCTCGGGTCATCGGCTCATCCCAACCGAGCCGACTCGAGCTGTTCGCTCAGTTGATACGAGCCGAGCCGGTTGATATCACTACCCGAGTTGGTCTTCTGCTTGGGCTCAAGAATTCGACCGTGCAGATCTCAGCCTTGATTTTAAGAACTACAGTATATACTTATATTGGTGATTACGACATTTGAGGCTGTCTCGTAATAATAATAATAATAATAAACTCTTGTCTTCTCGTTATCTAGACGAGACGAGATACAATAAAATTGCCCCACGAGATGCACTAAAATTACGAGATGAGACGCACCTCTGTCGTGAGCAACACTAAAAGTATTCCACATTACTGCTTACATTTCTCATGGCTTTTGCTTTCCAGTCTGATCAGGCCAATATTTCAAAACGAGTTAAAACGAGCTGAACGAGCGAGAGAGCCATTATCAAACTCAACTCAACTCGAAACTAGACTTCGAAAACAGCAACTTGGCTCGGAACTCAATTCAAGAAAATTACCTTTGACTCGACTCAAATTGTACTCGAGTTGAATTGAATTTTGGCTCGACTTGTGCTCATCCCTATTCGTGTTTGTATTTTATGTTTCCACTTCAACAATGTCTACTTTTTTTTCTCCTTTTACCTGCTGTTTCTGGATTTCTCTTTCGGTGTCGTCCTTTATTTACACCGTGCACTATTCTTATTCCCAGCTTGTGACCCGCTTCAATGTCTTATTCAGTTTAGGCTTTTCTTCTTACATTGACTTCACATGTGACTGATTTAATTCTCACTTTCCGCGCACGACCGATGAAAATGTTTTATTATTATTATTATTATTATTATTATTATTATTATTATTATTATTATTATTATTATTATTATTATTATTATTATTATACTATTGAACTTGCACGGCGAAATTACTGTATAATACGATATCATTTCTGTAATTTTACTCCATTGTATGTTATTTAGTTTATTAATGGGCACTAAATTGTCTCCAGATCAACGAATAAATTAACTACGGCATGCACTTTGGTGGAAATATCATTGCAATAAGATTATTGGTTCCTTCCAAACATGTTCATGTAATGATATTTCCACCAAAGTGCATGCCGTAGTTAATTTATTCGTTGATCTGGAGACAATTTAGTGCCCATTAATAAATTAAATAACATACAATGGAATAAAATTACTGAAATGATATCGTATTATACAGTAATTTCGCCGTGCAAGTTCAATAGTATAATAATAATAATAATAATAATAATAATAATAATAATAATAATAATAATAATAATAATAATAATAATAATAATAATAATAATAATAAAACATTTTCATCGGTCGTGCGCGGAAAGTGAGAATTAAATCAATCACATGTGAAGTCAATGTAAGGAGAAAAGCCTGAACTGAATAAGACATTGAAGCGGGTCACAAGCTGGGAATAAGAATAGTGCATGGTGTTAATAAAGGACGACACCGACAGAGAAATCCAGAAACAATAGGTAAACGAAGAAAAAAAGAGTATAAATTGTTGAAGTGGAAACAAAATACAAATACGAATAGGGATGAGCAGGAGTCGAGCCAAAATTCGACTCGACTCGAGTTCAATCCGAGTCGAGTCAAAGGTATTTTTCTTGTAGTACTTAAAATTATACTGTAGTTCTTAAAATTAAGGCTGAGACCTGCACGGTCGAATTCTTGAGCCCAAGCAGAAGACCAACTCGGGTAGTGATATCAACCGGCTCGGCTCGTATCAACTGAGCGAAGTTGTTGTATTACTATACATCTGCTTCCGCCCGTGTCAAAGCTGGTCGATCTCGTTGACGCGACATATTTGCTTTTTTATACCCCTTTCTTCGTTTACTGAACAAAACAGTAACTATTCTGAAATATACTACTGCGCATGCCTCGTAGATAAATATTTCTGATGCCAATAGTTTCCGTTTTGTCCAAGGAATGTTCTTTTTCTTATTCCCAGCATGACCCTTTTATTACATTATATGAAGAGCATGTAGATCTAAATACCTCATGTATTACATATAATGTAGGTTTTACTCTTCCAGCAGAGAAGAAACATGTGATCATAGTATACAACCTACAGAAGTGATAGCTGGCAAGACAGTGGTCGTAATCCCTAACGACACAGGGAGAGAGTGGTGCCCTTCCCGCTGGTCTAGTCGCTAGCACGTGCGCCTTTGGTGTATGGAGTTCCGGGTTCGATTCCCGGCGGGAGAACATCTATGATTTTTAACTGTTCTCGATGTTTCTGTGTTCGTGTCTCTGTCGTTATAAGTTATTAGAAAAAGCAAGTTAAACGAGTGAAGCAAGTAAAATTAGCAATAAGTAGGTTACTAAAACACGTTCAGTGAGTCAGTTTAAAAAAAAAGTAAACAAAGCACTGGCTTTTCGCGCCGTCCATGCGAGTTCGAATCAATCTCGGCTTGATTTTTTATCCATTTGAGAGAAAATATTGCTTCTTTACGCTACAGGTAGTCCACTCTTTTCGTATTTTTCGCTGTCGTTCACAGTTAAAGTAACTGACTATTATTCTTTCTACGAATGATGGATCTCCTCTTTGGCTTCATGTCAAACACGCACACGTAATGAAAAGACGCTGTCGATAATAATAATAATAATAATCATATGAAATATTAGTAGCTAACTCGTGTGTGTATTTCGACAACATAATTTTATATTATTATGTGGAAATAAGTAAGGCTGGCTGGCGCCCCCCCCCCCTATTTTTTTCGATGCGCTTTATGGGTCCACGGTGTCCAAAGTTGGTCCCATCCCAGTATCACCTCTCGATATAAGTTATTGACACTTTGCCTAAAGAGGGCTCTGCCGTGGCCCCATGAGTACCCATGACAATGACTCTTCGTTCATTTTGCATTGAAATCGCTTACTTTTCTGAGTACTATGAGTGCATACTGTCCAACGTTGCTCCCATCGCTCTACAGTTTCTCGTTCTCTCGATATCAATTGCTAATATTTTGTTTGTAAGGGAGATATGGCGTTACAATCATTACGTTTAAAGAAGAATTGATTAAGATATTACCTTGCCACAAACAACACCTATTATTATTATTATTATTATTATTATTATTATTATTATTATTATTATTATTATTGTTTTACTTACCACTAATGTTGCCTACCTTTATTTGCAATGCAATGTGTTACTAAAAAGCAAATCAAATAACACTCCTCGCCATTCAGGCTCCCGAACTCGAAATACATGAGTTCTCTGTGTTAGAGGAATGCACATTTATTATATTATTCTTTCAAATAACACGTTTCACAAGTTACTTCACTTTCAATGTGTAATTTCATATCATCACTAACAATCATCTTGTTCCGATAGGAAAATAATCCCCTCCTGAAAAAAAAAAAAAAACCTGACCGTAGCGAAAGGGCGTGAACCTTCTTTAGGCGATTAATCGGGTCCAATATTTCAATAAGTTTCTGCACACAAATATTTCAGTAAAAGAGGAAAATTTATTCAAACTTTCTGAATACCTATTTATGGGCGAAATTTGGTTCCCTTGGAACTTTTTAAGAGTTTGAAGGGCCACCATTTTGAACATTTTCATCTGATTATTCTGGTTAACGAACTCATCAAGATATTTCAACAATTAATGTTTGTGCCAAGTTTCGTCTCAATCCTCTGAAAATTAGGGTGGTTATGGCATTCACAAATAGCGTTATATATATACAAATAGATAGATAAATAGACACACAGAGGGAGAGAGAAAAAGTGTTTTTCTCCCTTCTCGCACCTGTGGTGCGTCAGAGCTAAACCGGGCCCCTTTGCAAAACGTATTGACCAACCTAACCTAAACACAAACCTCTTACTTGCTAACGTAGAAACGTGGTCGGGAGGTGTAAGGCATGTAGAAATTGTATTTTTAATAACCATGAGTATGGTCCACTTCCATGTTTTTCTTTTTACTTTTTGCAGCTACATCGGAACGTTCAATTTTTATTCTTCACTAATTGCAAATGGCGTTTACATTCAAAATATGAGAAATTTTGGTGGCATTTGTTCGGATATTCTTCTCTTTGGAAATGAAGAAAAGAATAAAAGCAATACGCAAAGACAAAAAGTATTATCAGTACTAAACATTACCAATAATAATTGCTACGAAGAACTAAATACGACCTCTTTTACCATCTCTCATGAGTTGTATGTATTATTAACAAAAAATTTTAAAATGTCCTCCCTTAAGATTCGAACTTGCGTCCTTTGCATTTGTAAGCCTGCACCTTAACTACTACACCAAGATCATGGCATGGTTACCGTTTAGTTGTCGGCGTATTTGTTGTATTTGTGTTTTATGTTCCCACTTCGACAATTTTTACTCTTTTTTTGTAAGTTTAACAGCTGTTTCTGGCTTTCTCTTTCGGTGTCGTCCTTTATTTACACAATGCACTATTCGTATTCACAGCTTGTGCCCCTCTGCAATGTCTTATTCAGATTAAGCTTTTCTTTTTGCCCCTCAGTAAACATTTGATTGATTTAATTCTCATACTCTCCACGGATGGAGCGCAGGAATGCCAGACTCGAAAAATAGGTGTACATTTACTTTCCTGACAGATCAGACATTTAAAGTTCATCTTCTTTTTCATGTTTTCGGCAGCCTATCACTCCGAAAGGAAGCATTTGTGCACCCAAGTTGGTCTATACTTTTTGTCTTATCTTGGTGTTAGGAATCACCTCCCAAACGTTGTCGGTGTTGTTTTGAAACACCATATATATATATATATATATATATTATATATTATATATATAAATTTATTTCTTTTAAACAAAATTATAAACTTAGATCTCTTACTATTAGTCATTTGTATTACATTTTTACTTACGTATCAAAATACTTCAACTGTTTTAGTGTTACAAATATATATGTTTCAATTATATTACATCATATTTATATAAAGGGGACAGATTTATGTCACAGGGTTATCATCAAGTGTCAAGAGAGAGAGGGCATTGGCAAATGACTATCAAATACAAGAGCGTTAACCAAGATTTTAGAGGTTGACTTAAGGAAAGCAAAGTTCAACACATTCATGATACATAGATTGTTATCAAAATAATGGAAAATGTTTTAAAATGCAATTCATCTTATTAATACGGTATGAGACAAGATCGTAGCCAGTGAGGAGTAGGGAGGGCACAGGGCAGTGTCTCCCTAATTATTTTTTGCCCTTTCTAAATCAGAACGTTGGGGAGAATTTTTAAACTGACTCAAAACCAGATATAAAAATTCTTGTAATTTTATTTATCAACTTTGGTTCAATTTAGCGCATTTTACTCATTTATGGGAAAGATCAGATGTTCCTTGTTAGATGTACCAAAGATTTCCTATTGGCCTTTTCCCCTCTTCAAGAATTTTATACTCAAGTACATTGTTGTTGGCCATGACAAGCATCCAAAAATGAGACCAAATGCACTTCCAAAAATTGGTGCATTGAGATCCACAATCCGGCGGGAACTTATGTGGTTCAAATTCCACGTTAATCAGTAGGTCCCGTATCATACAGCCTCGCTGCTGAAAGGGTTGTTAAACTCAAAATCAACTCAACGAGATCCACAACATTAGCTGCAAACATAAACTGTAGAGCCGCATTTATTTTGGGAAGTATCAAAATGCGTGCCAGTACGTGGGTGCTCCGGTGTTCAAGTACCCATTAGAGTTGTATATAGAGGTTGTATATCTTTCAAGCGTTTGTTTCATGGCCAGATAATAATGAAAAACGAAGGATAGTCATTTCTTCACGCTAAGATGAATCTTTATTGTTTGGAGTGTTTTGCCCAATGAACACCATATATCACTGACATTATAACGAATTGTGTGGGTAATGTATTTGCTTATTACATACTGCATGCAAGAAGAAAGAAAACACTGATCATACATGAATTAGAAACTCCAACCGGAAGTAGGATCAATCTTGCAAACGGTGCTAGATATTGAAAAAAAATAATCTAAAAAATGTGCCCTTTATGGTACCCTAGCCGATTTTTATCAAGACGTTCTTCACTTTTGTCTGTAAAGGGACATGTACAGATGTTGTGAGTAATGACAAGGAGATTCATGCTCATATGTGAATGATGCGCTGTGTAGAGAGTGCAGGTTCAGCTAGTAATCCATTTAATTTCACTATTCGATATTAAAAGTTAAGTTTAAAAGTGGCCAATAATCATAAACACACTTACCATTGTGTTTCGCCGAGTCTCTCATTAAGAAAACGCCTCTGTTGTTCCAGAAAATATTTATTCTAATTAGACAGATACTAGACATAAAACAAGTGTTATGATTGTGGAACTAATATGCTCATTGGCCTTTCGATATTGGAATTAACTCACTATGTTCATTAACTAAACTTAAAACTATGAAAGTGCAAGTGGCCCTGCGTAGTGCAGTCGCTAACGCTCTCATTTTCGGTGCGAGCGGTTCCGGGTTCGATTCCCGGTGGGGGCACTCGGTCGAAAAAAGTGTCAAAAGCTTTTTCAGGTCAGCATCCTGAATAAGGTTTTCCTGGGTTTTCCTCATTCACACCAGGCAAATGCTGGGGTGATACTTAACATATAGGTCCCAGACTGCTTCCTTCCTTCCCCAATCCCCGGACAGTGTGCTCGTCGAGAGACGTCATCCCCATACGTGACGGGCTTAATGGCTGTAGATGTTGAAAACCCAGAAATCTCAAGTCTAAATCCTAAATCCTATGAAAATTGAGTTTATTCCTAGACTACTTTTTCTATGAATCTAAGAACATTTTATTTCACGCAAAACCAAAGATTAGCGTATGCTACTTATTGCCTTATGCGAGATTTCGGATAACTCATCCATTAATTACAAAAGCTTATTAGGTTGAGAGAGATTATTAAGGGTCTTCACTACAGCGAAATTAAACTACCGCTAATTTTAGAGTTTTTCTGTAATATCTTCAAAACAAATAAAAAATATTCGAAAAGCAGAAACATAGTGAACTAGAGAGTACAATTTTGCATGTGATACCGTTGTCACAACTCATCTATCTGCTTTCGATTTGGAACTGAAGATAGATTTAACATTTTTTGCGGGTTCTGTAAATAGCGGGATACCAAAAGCAGATAGGTGAATTGCGATAAAGGTATCACATGCAAAATCGTGTTATCTAGTTCACTACGTTTCTGCTTTTGGAATATTTTTATTTGTTTTGAAGATATTACAGAAAAACTCTAAAATTAGCGGTAGTTTAATTTCGCTGTAGTGAAGACCCTTAAGATTTACGTCTGTATCAAAAATTTTATTAGAATCCTACAAGTTGAGAATCGCTTGTCGGAATTATTATCCATTTATTTAACCAACTTTGCTGTACAACCTGAAGACCGTGGAGCATGAAAGCTTCTTAGTTGCGGGAAGGACCTGCCAATAATGGGAGCATACCGATGATGATGACGATGATGATATCAAGCTTGCGACTCGAATTATTTAATAACTAACAATGATAGGACAGAAATTATGTGAGGAACTACGACTCAATGATAGAGTGATAGGTATGGGCACGAGTCGAGCTAAAACACGACTCGACGTGAAACTCGACTCAAATTCGACTCAATTGAGCCAGCTCGGCTGCGATGAGCCATAGACTTGGTTGGAGTGAGCAATCAGCTCTTTTCGGCTCGGTTTAGGTGAGCAATCGGCTGGAGCCAGCTCGGTTGGGATGAGACATCGGCTTAGTTCAGCTCACCCGGGCCGACAACCGTAACCCCAGGCCGAGCAGTTTTGAACATGTTTGGCCGGCGTCCAATAACTTTTAACAATTTTTGGCTGGAACCCGAATACTTGCTCCTCTGGGACTCAAACCCGGAATCTTCGACGATGGCCTTGCCTCCTAGACTTCACGACCACCGAAGTCGGCAGTCAATTAGCTTTTGGTATTCAGATACAAACCACCTATCTTTCATGTTTTTACACGTTTGATAATAATAATAATAATAATAATAATAATAATAATAATAATAATAATAATAATCATCATCATCATCATCAGCAGCAGCAGCAGCGGTAGTAGTAATAGATTATTATTATTATCAATATAGTAGTAGTAGTAGTAATTATGTTGTCTATGGTAGTAATTATATTGATAATAATTATATTATCTGTGTAGGATACTTGAAACTATACACAGGATTTGGCTCGTTTTGGTTCGACCCAAATTCGAGTAAAGTTGGAGGAAAGTTTTCGAGCCGAGTTCTCGAGTCGAGCTCAAAGATGTCTGTTTCGAATCGAGTCGAATTTCAAAGAAAACTCGCTCGAACTGGCTCGTGCCCTTCCCTATAGACTGCCCATCTCTTGTAAGAGGAGTCACGGTTCAATCCCAGGTTGTAAGTTTGTGATTGACATCATGTGTCTGTGGACTTGTCCATGGTTCTATTATTACTTCTCATTTCACCAATTCTCTTCTAATGACTTATGTTCTTTAATTATATGTCTCCTTTAACCTAAAGGGAATAACCGTGAAACGTTAAAGAAAATATTAATTTCACTTGAACAACAACGGCAAAGTAAAAGGTACGGGGAAACAAGTCGTGATGGTTTATATTTTAAAGATACAATACTGGCGTTTCTTGGTAAAGCTGAGGGGAAAGCCTAAAATCTTAGTCAGAATGGTGAACCTCAGACCTTGAAGGAAGAACATTCTAATTACGAAGTAACAACCCTAACTATTTCAGTGCATCCAATTTACATTTTATTTAAATGTTCTATTTTCAGTGTTTGTTGCGACGATTTCCGTGTATCTAGGCGGTAAATATACTCATCGTGAGTGTCAAAGTATATTCTTACGGTCCTTCTAACACTAACATACATTTTACAGGAAACGGAAAGGTAGCCGGATGTTTATATATATAATACAGTAACCTGTTTACAATTTCTATCCTGATTTAGAATCTGAGGAAGGGATTTTGTTTTAAAGAAAGTTTCAGTGTTAAGAGTCTTCATACCACCGAAATTAAAATACCGCTAATTTTACAGTAATTATGTGATGTCTTCAAATAGATAAAATATAATCGAAATGTCGAACAAGAGCGCCCTAGACAATATTATTTTACATGAGAAACCGTTATCACTCCTCACTTATCTTCTTTCAATTTCAAACCATTTTGAAAATCGGCATTTATTTTCGCGTTTCTAAACAGCTGAAAACGGAAAGCCACTAGGTGACTTGTGATAACGGTACCTCACGCAAAATAATATTGTCTAGGGCGCTCTTGTTCCATATTTCAATTATATTTTATCTATTTGAAGATATCACATAATTACTGTAAAATTAGCGGTATTTTAATTTCGCCGGGATGAAGACTCTTAAGATCATTCAGACATATATGTATTGAGAATTCCAAGATAATAACTCACATATATCATCATAGATCATCATAGAACGCAATTATGTTTCAATGATGCTCATCACCGAGGAAATCTTCGTGATCGCCATGTTCTCGGTTAGAATTGCCGTTTCACTATTTTCTAGTTCATATTCAATGGAGGTGTCGAGAGTAGCAAGTGTGCACTGAAGGAATTCTTGAGTCGAAAATGCACTGTGAACGGTGAAAATAATCGTCTATTTATTATGAAACTATTTTTTCTAAAGGAAAGATGGCCGACTCCCACAAACTATACGTATAGACACAAGAACTGGCTGTCACAAAGCAGGTTGGTATTACGCCACCACTTGAACACCTTAAATGTAATTTCTGAGCGTTTAGGTTGACAACGCAGATACCGGCATCAACTCGCGTCAGACAGTAGAGATGCAAGGGCTCGGAAAAAAAAAACGGCTTTTTTTTTAAAAAAAACTCGGTTTTTTCTGCTTCGCTTTTTTGCTTGGGAAATTTTGGTTTTTTTTTCAAAATTCTGCTTTAAATTCATTAAGCAGATTTTGTTTCGCTTCTCTATAACACAAAAGTCATTTAATTAGTGGTTGATGTCGATAATAATATAAAACCTCGAAAATAAACAATGAATTTCGAAAAGATATTTCAAACAATTTTACTTCTCAACATATTTACATTATGAATTGCAAAGGATTAACCAATGTATATAATAAGATTGTTTAACCTCCTATATACAAAAGTAAGCAGGGTTGGCAAGAACGATGGTTGTTTTTGAAAATGCAAAAAAAAAAAAAAAAAAAAAAACCGTTGTTTAGGGTGAGTTTAAACTAGGTTTTTTGGGTTTAAACCAGGTTTATTGGATTTAGGTATTTTTGCTTTATATATTTGTATTATATATTGACAGAAATAAGTTTGTTTCGCCTTGGTGTTATTATGCAACAACGGGGTTATGCTGGAAGAGGTCACATAAGCTTAAAGAAGTCCGGCCAGTAAATTTTTTAAATTGGGCAACTCCCGCCCTAGCCATCGGGAAAATCCCGTCATTATTCTAAATGTAAAACAATAACGGAAAAATTCTGTTATTGCTTTGCATGTAAAGTTTAAAGGTCAACGTATCATAATCAGTACGCTAAAACTGAGGTATTAAATTACAAATTTAGTATGTAGATATCATTGAAAGTCCAATCCAAACTAATGTTGGAAGCTACGTAGGCAATCGATAAATTTTGCCAATTTCTATCAATATATTTAAGCAACCTTGTCTTCTTTATAAAACAGCCATTCAGGCATGCAGAAATATACAATTTGGTTTCGTTTCGTATGTTCAGGCTTAACATACTTATGTAATGCCTAGATTATCAAGGAGAAGACTTTCACTTAAAGTGACATCCGAACCGCTACTTTGTTTGCGCATGAAAGAAGGGTAGTGGTTCGACTGAGAATTGAACACGGGACATCTTGATTAAAAGGTGAAAAGGAAATAAAACTAATGCAGATGGTTTGATGTGTGGAAACGTCACTATGAAGTTTACACGATTCGCATTTATCGTTCTTTTTATTTTTTTAGTTTAAACCAGTTGTTTATTAAAAAGAATAAACAGCTGATGTAAACCAGCCAAACCTAAAAGTAAATACTTCTTTTTAAAAATACACAAATAACTAGCAAAATTTTATGTAGTATTTTTACTTCAAAATATACCATACCCTCTTTTTGGAACAAAATAAAATTAAAATAAAACATAAGAGAAATACTTAGATTTATATGATACACTTAAAGGCTGCATATCTAGAGCTTTTGGTTCTGTATATTCTTGAAATTCTACAGTTTTATATAACTACCATCACGGTTTACTCAGTCAAGTTCTCTGAATTTTTAACAAGAGGGATTCAACATATGGAAGGTGTGAGGCAAGAACATGGTAACCCACAATTTTACTATTTTAAGAAATTAGAGATTTTCTGCTGCACAATCCATTTTGAAAATTGGAAAGCTGATTTTTCACATAAGATTATACATGAAGGATTAAAAGAAGCGGTATGCGTTGCTTTCTATCTGGTGCTGCAAAACTCAGCAATTGAAAATTTGTTGGTTACCATGTTCTTTGCTCACACCTTTCAATTCATTACGGAACTCTCCTCCCCCTTCCTCACCACCATAAAAAAAAAAAATGACTACGGAATACATTTAACTTAAGATAAATACAATTGCACAACAAACGTGACTGTATGGAGCTTTTACACTTCTATCGGGAAGTCCGGGATTCAACCCACCATTCGACCGTTCTGACAAAGCTTTTCTTCATTCAATCTGTGAAGTAGAAATAGTGCGTGTACTGTGAGTTGGCCGATTTCCTTGCTTATTGTTTTTAAATTGTTATTATTACTAATTACCAGCAGTGACGGTTTTGCGAAGGTTAGGGGGCTGTCTTTCGGACTGAAGCCTGTTCCCCCAAATTACGGAATGTCTAAAACAGACGAAATATCTATTAGTTATGCCTTTACTCATAAACTTTAAGCTCCCGTCAAATAAAAATTACGAATGTTTAGAAAAATTAAACATTAGTAAGAAAATCCTCTCTCAAAATACTTTTCTAAATCCGCCACTGATTCTCAGTATAAAATGATCTTCAAGGTTGTATTCGGAAGATTATCGCTAAACATATAAACGAAACGAAATATTAATTGTGCCTGTACTCATAAACTTCAAGCTCTCACAAATAAAATTAGGACATTTTAGAAAGCGAAACAATCAGAGAAAACCCTCCCAAAGTACTTTTCTAAATCCACTACTGAATATTTATAGCCTATAAATTAGTATTCAAAGTTGTATCCGGAAAATTATTTCTAAATCGTTCCACAGCTACAGTATAACAGAAATGTGGAAGTACGGTTTGACGGATATATTGAAAAACGTACGCTTTGACGGATATATAGAAAAACATAAGTTCAACTTTTGCGCTAAAAGCTAGAGTACTAAGTTCTTAGAAATGAAACACGGATGACAAATTAAAATGATCTAGAGAAGAAAAAAATGTCGAGAACTCAAAAGTTAAAATAAAGTTAAATAGCCTCTAAAATTACCCTCAAATACTACATTCTTCATGTTAGCTTTAATTCGTAAAACATGTGCTCCTTTCATTTTGATGGTGAATTTCAGAGCGAAATATGGCATTCAAGTCATGGAATTCTTATCTAATATAGAATATACTATAAGAAAGCTATTTAGATAGAAAAATCATGAAAATGAAAAAAGCCAAAATTTCCAAAATTCTCGTTTTTTTCCCTAAAAAGCCGGCTTTTTATGTGAAAAAAACCATCGATTCAAAAAAGCTGGCTTGTTTTGCATCTCTATCAGACAGGCAAATAGCGCAGATACCGGTATCAATTCGCGTCAGATAGGCAAATAGCGGAGATACTGGCATCAATTTGCATCAGTTAGGCAAATAGCGGAGATACTGGCATCAATTCGCATCAGACAGGCAAATAGCGCAGATACCGGCATCAATTCGCGTCAGACAAGCAAATAGCGCAGATATTGGCATCAATTTGCGTCAGACAGGCAAATGATAGGGGAGATACCGACATCTATCGGCGTCAGACAGACAATTAATAGCGCAAGTACCGATATATATAAGTGTTAGGCAGGCATATGATAGCGCAGATACCGACAGTTATTTCTTCTATTAGATTAGTGTGACTCACAGACTAAGACGTTTGCCGTTCATTACTTGGATATTTTGTAAAATTCATCGTAATGATGACACATTAGACCTATTTATGGTTTTCCCGAAAGTAATACAGTTCTGAACATCTTATTGTAACATATGTGAAGAGTAAAAGCTTTACGAGCACTTCAAGCGTTTGCATATATTAATCCCATGTTTTGTAACGGAGCCAGCACACTCTCAAATGCATACCGTATGGTCCATCTCAGTTGGCACTAGGGATTTGGTTCGAATCTTGTCGTAGGCGTGAATATTTGCATGTTTGTATACATTATGGAGTGTGCCAGTTTTAGAACTGCTCCAAAAACCGAAGCCAGATGGGAGAATTAAAGGGAAAAAAAAAAGAGGTTTTAAGACAAGATCTATGTAGGTGTAAATGACCGATAGAGTTTAATGAACGCGTTCCAATTGCAATAAATTATTCTTTCTTTCAAGCATAAACTAACAGGCGGTTGACTCCATCTTGTCTGATATCTGTTGATGTGTGTACGTACTACGTACCAACATGAAAGAAATCAATGTTTCTTACTCGCCTACTACATACCCTTAAACTTATTTTTAAAACATTTTGTAAATTTACATTGTTTGGAGTCACACACACACACACACACACACATATGTAAGCTTCCATGTGTTGGCTGCTTGATATGCAAAACTCAAAAACACTAAATGGTATTTGAATTATGAGTTCGTTTGCCTAAGAGATCAAAATCCTTTTCTGATGTATGCGTATAACATGTATATTCTTGTCATTCATGAGGCTCGAGAACATCTGCAAAAGTACATCTAAGCCTTCTTTATGATTAAGCTTTTGGCGTAGAGGAAATCCGGGTTCGACTCTTGGATGCTGTATATATACGAGGGATGTTAATAATTCTTATCTCTGATACAGAAGGAAACTTATTTTTCCACAAACTCACGCATAACAGAGATACACTTCATAAACCTATCATCTGGAGCTGGTGTAGGTCGTTAAAAAGAAAAGATGACGATTGATCAGCATGCTATTGTTTCACAGCATGTGTAGCAGCTGTATCATCCTTCCCGTGACCGATGTTTTACCACCACTTGACAAGAAAAGAGTTGTATCACTTGGTGTAGCGTCATTAGCGCTCACGTCAATATGCGGCCATGGAGAAAAATTGCTGTTCAAGTGCGTCAGTTGCGACCATTGATAGTTAACTGCAAAAATACATAAGATAGAAGCATCATTTGCGACTAGGGGCGCAACCACGATGTGTTCACCGGGTACGCAACCGCAAAAGAACTCCCTAAATCAACATACATTTGTACACTTTCTCAATAGAACTATATTTGTTTAATAGGGAAATGATCGATGCAGCAAAAACAAAAAGAAAAAAGAAAACGAAAAAGAAAAGAGAAAAAAAAGTGATCTTACACTTCATCTATACTCTTTCTCTTATAAAAACAATCTAGTTCTAACCTTTTTTCCCCTCAAACTATAGGTGTAAGTATTTTACAATTACTTATTGTCTTTTCGGGTGCAAAATAGTACTCGTTCAATACTATTTAGACGTAGTGTTTTGTAATATTGGACCCTCTAAAGTTTGAACCACTCCGAACAAAAGTTTCTGGGTGACTACCTGTTTGCGACCATGTAGAAGTGTTATGCACAATTCGATTCAATTCGATTCGTTATGAATCCATCTCGGTTGGATACATTTTTACTAGGGATGGCCAGAACCGGTTCCTGGTGGAACCGGTTTTACGGATCCAGGTCTGGAACCGGTTCCTAAGATCCGGTTCTGGAACCGGGTTTTTGGATCCAGGTCTAGAGCCGGTTTTTAAGATCCGGTTCTGGAACCGGGTTTTTGGATCCAGGTCTGGAACCGGTTCCTAAGATCCGGTTCTGGAACCGGTTCATAAAACCGGATCTCCGAGAACCGGTTCCTCGTGGAACCGGTTCCGCCGGAACCGGATCTTTGTGGCCATCCCTAATTTTTACCTCCCGTAATAGTTAAAACATAACTTTATGAGTATTAAAGTATCGAACTTTGGAAACTGTCACATCATAATATAAAATATGTAGTGGTTTACTGCTCAAGAATCTGCGCTATTATTTGTTTGTCTCATGCGAATAGATGCCGGTACTTGAGCTATTGCTTACCTGTATTATGGAGGCAAGGTAGCCCAGTGGTAAAGTGCTTACCTCTGGGGAGTGGAGTCTCTAGCTCGATCGCCGGTCAAGTATGTTAATGGTGGACAATATCGTGTCCGTGGGTTTTCTCGAGCCTCTGCTGTTTCCTCCCACATCGTCATTCCACCAATGCTTCTATCATCATTTACTTACCTAAATCATCGTCTACCTTAGCCTAAAGGGCATAATCGTAGGACGTTAGACTCAAAGATTTCATTTTCCCGTTTTTACATTATGCCGATTAGTGTTGACATCTGGAATTGTAGATTTTCATTATTTTTCCTTTGAAAAGAAGGATGAAGTTCGATACGAAACATATTGTTGGGATGCTGAGTTGAAATTTAACTAAAAAAAAGCCACTTCTTACTATCTTTTTTCCGATTTTGTTCAATGGAGATCAATAAAACCAAACCACTTAGCTTAACAACCCTATGTTAAGTTGATCCGCTCCAACGCCATCTGTTAGCGACTGGCTGAACCACGTCCAACCTAGCGAGTAACATATGATCAGCGTGCTTCGTAGCCCTGCTCTCTAATGGGTATCAGGATCTTTGTAGACCTAATGGCCGTCGCATTTTTTTTATTCACGTGAGTCCTCAGTTTGCCTCACGGCACTGGATGCACTTCGAATATTCGGAAGCACTAGCAGGAAATCGAACGTGAGTCCAACGCTCGAACCACGAGACTACAGTTTCTCCATCAATGGAGATCAATACTGAATCGAAATAATTCCTAAATTTCTATCACATTCGTTTTTAAGTGCTAGAGAAGTAGGAATAGATATCAAATCTGTTCTTAGGAACCTGAATCGATTTGATACATAACATTTCCCGCTATTTATTATCACTTATTTTTGCTTTATTGTGATCAATGTTGAAACCGGAAGTGGTTGATTTCTATTTCTGGTTTGAATAGATAATTTAATCAAGGAGATGGAATGTATTCTTGGAGCGCTTAATCCATGTCAGAAAGCCGTTTACCGGTATCCTTTACCGATTTTGCTTTGAAATCTTTCAATAGACGAAAGGACGGATGTAGCCGTTGTAAAGAACTTGCTATATTTACGAATACAGTTGCCACAGTTGTTTGGAAGTTTGACAAAATAGATAACGTATATGGCAATTTACAGCAAATAAATATGAATATGGCAAAATGCGATTTTAGCTCTTCCGGGTTCGATTCTTGGTGGGAGCTTATGTAGTTCGTATTCTACATTAAGTTGTAGATCCACATTTTATATAGCCTTGCTGCTGAAAGAGTCGTTCAACTGAAAATCAAATCTTTTTTAGCTGTTACGTTATCCTATTCTCTTAAACTAATGGTCTATTACTGTAAAGAAAACATTTTTTTTTTAATCTGGAAATTTCCACCACGTTACTCAACGAATTTCAACCACAATCAAGGCAGGCACAGTGGTCAGTGTCATAGTGTTTATCTTGGTGCGTGGATCCCTGGTTCACTCCCCGGCCCTGGTTCGGCGAACGGACGAAAGGAAGAAGGAAAGAACATCCAAAAATCATATTTCCAATTAAAATTTTGGCATGCTGATTCAAGGAAAAGTATAAATCCGTTGAAAACGTGAATGCAATTTTTTATCTTCTCGGACACAATGCTTTCTTCTCTGCTACCGTCGCTCGAAAGTAAAAACTGTTATATAACTTCTGAAACTATGCTAGACTCAGTCTTTGAATGGTCATAGACCTATCCTCGTTTGTAACATGTGTAAAACACGTAACAAATACTATAAAATAACTTGCGAAGGTTAGGAAGGAACAGACGAACAAAGGCTGTGCATTACGTATGCATACGTTGAAACAAAAGTCTTATTCTTTCTACAACGAGTACATTTTTTTTTTTTTGTTATTAATAAACAGAGGAAACAACCGACCTTGTTTCTTTTCTCACATCATATACTTTGTAGGTGCAAATTCTATGGAATTCAAAGAATAAAAGAAGTAAATCGGACCTAGAATAGAACTCAACTTCTTTTTGTTTTTTAAATGTATCGACGTTTCCCTCCAATCACAATACATTAGAGTAGAAGCCTGACTTTCTTACCTAATGTGGAGGCTGATAGGCAGGCTAGATAACAACAACAACAACAAATAAAACCCCTGAGTTCGAAAATTTTTCACTTTATGACTCAACGATACACTTAAGAAAACACACTTTTTGTGTACAAAAACAAGCTTATGTCCCTACTTTCTGACCTTTTAGTACAGGCCAGTATTAAAGAAAAAGGGAAGTCCAAGATTAAAAGTATTGTACAGTTATTCAGTTTAATTTAGATTTTATTATATTTAACTTAATTACAGGAAACATAAAGTAACGTATACTTCACAGTATGAATACATACAATTTTAAAATACCGGTAAAGAAAATATTAATGTAAACCGAATGTCTAATTCATAGAAAAATGATTTTAAAATCACTGTGCGGTGTATTATTAAGTGTTTAATGGCAGAATCTGAAAGGAAAATCAATTAGATATTACAAAACTTGAGGAAGGGCTGTGAAGAATATGGAAGGAAAATAACTATTAGAAAGACAAAAGCAATGGTGATTGGAACGAAGCGGTAGGTGTCAACTATAGAAATAAGAGGGGAGAAAATAGAACAGGTGATTGGTTTCCGATACCAGGGTACTATTACTAGGGACGATATGAAGTGCGAACGTGAAATAAAAGCAAGGATATGAATGGCAAAAGAAGCCTTTAGAAGGAAGAAAAGTTTATTTTATGGGTTCTTGAATAAGGAGTTGAGAAAAAGACTCATAAAATGCTTCGTGTAGAGTATTGTACTGTAAAGGGCAGAAACATGGACACTATGGTTTGGTCATTCACTTTGGTTCAATAATCGTGAAGTACCTGGCATTTAACATGGAATGCCTTGTTAACGGTAAAAGGTACGATAAAACTAACTACACCGGTGAATTTCCAAGGAAATTGTACATTAATTTGATGTTTCACTTGCACCTACCCCATTTGAAGAAACAAAAGTTGAATACAAAATGGCGGATCTAAAATGGCGCCCGGGGTGTGTAACATGTGTCAAAGAAGCAGTACCTGATTCAAATTCTTTTGCATATGCTCACATTCATGTTCAGTTATATTTAAACAAACTTAAGGCAATTTAGTGTCCGATCGTTATACTAGTTTATGATTGAATTTCGAATATATGAAGGCTTATAAATATGCAAATTACCGGTATTGGCTGCTAAAGTTAGTACAATACACATTTACAGCGAAGAGCTTTGCATTTGAATCAATTGTACACGAACACCGAGCGGACACTTCACAAATGTACCTTGTCAGTCAAGAATTTCTTTTATATATACAAATGATCGATAATTCTGTGTTCGAAATGTCAAATTTCAGAATGTTTCTCAGATTTAAATATTTTTAAATCCGCGTTGAACACATGTTTTCTAGTTTCTTTTTAATGAGCTTCTAATTAGTCTGCCTATTTTTATAAGTTTGGGATTATATTACTTCGCCTCTAGTGGCGGTTATAAATTTTAACTTCACTAGTCCTCACGCTCATAAGAAATAAAACACCATCCATTGCTTCTGAATGAAGAGTTGATGTCCCAGATAACAATTGGTGTCTAAAATGTATAAGTTGGGCCCAAAAACAAAGATAGCACAAGTGCAAAACATCATGGAGAATAAGGTAAAAATAAATAAATAAATAAATACTATATATTAAGAAATAAAGAAATTAATTTTAAAATAGCTATATAAAATACTATAACATTATACAGAGTGATCACAAAGTCCCGTTAGCCCCTATGTATTATATAGACGTTAATGGATTATTGTTTCTTATTGTTGCAGGTGGTGATTAACATGTAAATCATGACTGATGAATCCACTTACACCATAAAGGAACGGATCGTAATGGGCACGTGAGCTCACGAATGACCCCATACAGCAAATCAATTAGAGATTTCAGCATGATTTCACTGTAAGGTTTCAGAAATCTTCCCCTCCTCAACAAACAATTTTACAGTGGGAGAAAAAAGTTCTTTGTAACTGGTTGCATTAAAGATAAGCCCCGCTCAGGGGACCGTCAACACCGGGACTGGAGACTGCAGCATCTGTAGAACGTTCACCATATAAAGTCCATTTGTAAGTGGTCACAGGAATTGGGTGTTCCATACTCGATATTACAAAAACATATGAAAAAGGATTTGCAGTTAAATGCATTTAAATCTTTGTTTGTAAACAAATTGAGTAATACTGATATAAAAAAAAAACGTCCGCAGGCTTCTACGCGAATGCTTGACGTCTTTACAACTCCTCCTTCAAGGGGGAAAGTGTTTTTCTCGGACAATTGTGCAATATATCCCAGTGGAAAAGCCAGGAACGTTTATTTCTGGAGTAAAGAAAACCCATAGAGTTATGAAGAACTTGAATAATCTATATAAATGAAAATGAAATTATGTTTGTGACTTAATAACTCTTAGACCACCCAAACGATCTCGATCAAATTTTCAACATGGATGACGTTCAGGAATGGAATGGTTTTTATCATTTCATTTTGACGGTGCAACTTGGAAGTGCGGGAGGGGAATATAGGGCTTTACATATAAGAATGATGGAAATGACGGATATTAGTGTCGAATTTATAGTTTTCTTGGTTGCTCAGATGAACAGTGACATTTCCGATGCCGTTCAAATCCAAATTCAGCCACCACGCAGCGTGGGGGAGGATGAGGAGGAAGAAACAAAAATAATCCAAAATTACTTATATCAGAGAGCTTTAGTAATAGTGAATTACTGACTAATGGAACACACTACTACTTTTTTTTTCTTTTTTTAACCCAGCGAAACGAGTAAGTGATGCTAGTAATACATAGGTATATATAAATGAAAGTGACTATATTTGTGACTCTTAATCTCTTGAACCACCCGACCGATCTCGATACAACTTTTCAACATTGATGAGGTTCGGACCTGGGAGTGGTTTTATCATTTCACTTTGACGGTACAACGTGGAGGAAGGAGGGAGAGAAAAATAAATAAAACTTAATAACCCTTGAACTACGGGACCAATTTTGATCAAACTTTCAACATAGATAAGGTTTGGGCCTGAGATGTTTTTTGTCATTTCACTTTGACGGTACAACTTAGGGCAGCGGGAGATATGTAAAAATGATCAAAAATGAGTAATATTGGTGCTGAATTCATAGTTTTCAGGATCGCTGAGATCAGTCGTTCTTTCAGAAAAAGTGTTTCGGGGGGCACACGTAGTATTCCGGGGGATACTGCTGATACTATTTTATTTTTTATTATATTATAGACGTATTATTTTGGTCTTGTCTGGGGGGGCACTCTCAGAGCCCCGGGAAGGCAGTGCCCCCCAAAAAACATGTCTGGAAGAAACACTGGCTGAGATTTTTTTTTTTTTTTTTAAAAAAAAAAGGTGACATTTCCTATGCCGTGTAAATCTAAGTTCAGCCCGCAACTTGGGGGAGGAGGGTATATATATATAAATTATCTAAAATAACTGATATTAGTGTCGGATCCGTAATCCGTACTAACGAAACATATCACTAATTTTTTATTTTAACCCATAGATGTGGGTATTTGACGCTAGTTTATTATAAAAATGATTTCGTAAAAAACATATATTTTCTGTTGTATTTATTGCAAAATAAGGAATCAGTAAGTTGTCCATAAATTAGCAGCCAGCAACAAGGTATTATCGAACAATCAAGTAACTTTTTCAAAGAAACAAGAAAATAGTTTATGTTTTACTTACCACGTCGTTGTAATATTGAGAAACAGGTCTTCCTAATAAGATTTAATATTTTACAAAAATAAAATAAACAAACTGGATCATTCACTTCCACAATACTCCATGCACATACATATTACAAAGGCTTATCGGTTCTGTGCTTAGTTTTGATTTGTTTTCCAAGACATACAACCAACTAAAAAAAGAAAAAACAATCCACAAATGACATATACATACACAAATACACTTTAACACACGGCAATACCTCGTGACTGCCTTTGACGTTAAGATTTGCTACTGACGAACCTTTTTTTGCTGGTGCCTTGTTATGTGTTTTATGAATTTAGCTTCGTGTGTGTATGTATATGTGTGTGTGTGTGTGTGTGTGTGTTAGTGTCTGCTTCTTCTTCGCCAATTCATTGGCGATGTCCCTTTTCGTCCCCCCCGGACAGAGCGCATGGATTGAATAACAATGGAGCACTATAGAAGTGTCTTCTCTCTTACGTAAGTCAACATTGCCAAGTTCGGTGCAGACATTTGCGCATCGGATTTTTAGTCTTCATTTGCTACTAACATACGCGCAAATAGAAAAGTTGTTTTGTATCTATTGGTCCTATAATATACCTGAAATATTTACAGAATATTTGAAATATATGAATCCACCCCCAAGAACATTCATAACATGTCCGAAGAATATTCCTTAAATATATCTAGAATATTTGTTCTGAACACAATCTAAATATTCATGGAATATGTCCACTTGATCCCAGACTTGCATTAAACGTCATCTCTATTAAGTTTTACGTCCCACGATTATGCCGGCTAGGCTAAAGGAGAAGTTTGTCCACCTCAAAGTTCACGTGGCGCAAGTTGGTATCGAACCAAGAGCCCCATGCACCAGAGGTGAATGCTCTACCACTGAGACTTTCAGTTTTCAGGTCGCTCCATGACGTTTGAGGAGCGAGGAGATTGAATATTTTTTCATTGAGAATGACACAGTGCAACTTCAGGTATACCCCAATTATGCTTTTAAGAACGAAGGATTGAATTAGAACTTCCTCGAGACTATGTGATTATATAGTGTACGCGCATTCGGTGTGAAAGAACCTGGTTCGATTTTAAGGTTGCCACTTGTTCAATACAAAATGTAGTGATGTTCATGTTTTTTGCTGCCTTTCCAAAACAAACTGTAGGATACTCCATAGTTTTTGCCTTCTTTCCAAAGCTAAATGTAGGAATACTCCATGGTTTGTGCTACCTTTCCAAAACAAAATGTAGGAACACTCCACGGTTTTTGCTACCTTTGCAAAGTAAAAGTAGGAAAACCCCATGGTTTTTGCCTCCTTTCCAAAGCAAAATGCAGGAACACTGCAAGGTTTTTGCCACCTTTCCAAAGATAAAAGTCGGAACATTTCATGCAGCATTTGGCGAGAGGTGAGAAGAATGTATCAAACTTTCTATGTCAGTAATAATGTAATATAAATCTTTCTATGGTGCAAAGCCAATCACATATATTTAATTGATAAATGGAACATGAGACAATTTAAATTACATAAGCCCCATAAAATATAATGTATGGTCAATTTGAATAGTATGAAGCCTATATGTTATGTACCTAAATGCGAGCAAAGTAGACAAAATTGAAATAATTAGCTATCCCAATACTTTAATACATTCTTTTGTTATAGGAATAGTATTGTTTGTTGTTATTACTTCGGCTGCTGCCACTCCCATGTCTTTGCCTACTGCTACTGCTGGTGGTCACATTCAAATAGTGTATATTAGGGTAGTCCAAAATTTCGAAAAATTTGAAGTTTTATCGTGGCAACCCAGACCGGTAGCCTGCCCAAAAATGTAAGAGAACCCGGTAGGGTTCCCGATCAAACCATATTACATTTCATCACCTTATTATAGTTAATTTGCAAGCCTACCTGAAAATTTTAGGGGGGCCGGCCCCCTAGACCTCCTTGGATACGGGTCTGTAGTAGCCCCTAAATTTGTTTTCCGTTACAAATAAATGATCCATCCAAAATTTCAGATCGATAGCTCAATATTTAGAGGTTGTGCAATCGACTTAAAGTTTAACAAAATTAGTGTTTTATTGTCACTCTATTGGCAATGCGATACGGGGATCTAAGGGGGTCGCCCCCTAAATTTTTACTGCCCCCTAAAAATTTTCACGATAGTTTGCAAATGAACTGTAATATGGTGATGAACTATAATATAGTTGGAGCGCCCCGCCCTTCCCCCCTCCGATTTTGGGGCTGGCTACCGGCCTGATGCGATACACTGTTTTTGTGCGTTTGCTCTCCTATAGCCAGTTCACGTCATTACTTATTGCAAATCAACTATGCGACTGTAGGAAATGTTGTTCTAACAATGATCAACAAAGGCTGCCTTTCGTTATATTGGTATTTCATTCTCTTCGATGCATTCATTACATTTTGTATTTATCATTCCTTTAGAAACAATGTAAACTTTACAGATTTTAAACAATATTTACTGTAATGAAAAATTTGTTTCCATCTACGTTACAAGTTTAACAAAAACTAACTTGGTTTCGTCTCAATTGATAAGTTGCATTCGCACTTCATTTCCTTTTCGGTGGCGGAAATCGTATTTCATTTGTTTAACGATTATAACTCAGGAACGCCCTAGTTGGTGAGACATTTGGTGGCAGTGAGCCGATAAAACCGAATTGTAGCGGCTGATTGTTCCCGTTTGTTTGCCAGATCAAATGCTAAAAGTGTGGTGGTGCACAGGCCCCTATCCAAGAGGATTGAGTTGAGTTTGAGTTTAACGTCCCGATCAGCAGCGAGGCTATATCAGACGTGGACCTACTTATTACTGTGTGTGGAATCCGAACCACATGAGCTCCCGCCGGGAATGTATCCAAGGGGGTGTTATGAGCAAGCTTATCAAAGATATTTTTATTTATTTTATTTTTATTATTCATAAAATTTGCATATGCAATCTAAATTTTATATTCAGATTTAATATATATATTAATTTAGTTTAGTTATTTTATATACATTAGATTTCAAGCTAATCATTCTGATATTATTTTATTTTATTTTAAATTTCATTAAGTTTAGTGGCATAACAGAAAACTGCTTTTTTTAAGTATATTTGTGGAAAGTTCTGTATGATTTTTGAAACTTCAGGGAGATAGAGGTTAGTGACCTTTAGAGTACCAAATATTGCCAACCTATAGTAACTAGAAAATACTATAAACAAGATTCTTTCAATGTGTTATAACTATTATAGAAATATATTATAAGAAAAGGAAAGAAATTCTAAGGATGGACAAAACAAAATTGGCGACAGAAAGTCGCTGAGCAATCTTTTGTAAAACTATACACACCTAGATACGAAATTTCGGATACAATACGTGAGAAATTGTTTCACTGACCGCGATTTTCACACTTTTAATGGAACCGCTACCTCTCCGGTGGGGGTGGTTCAACAGTTCTGGGTGCCTAGTCAGCGAACCTTCATCAATTCAATTTTCATATTGTTCCAGGGTTACCAGAAGGTACTGATATATGAAATACATTTTTGAATATAAATTCCAACCTATAACAATTCTTGGACATATCCGATATAGTTATTTTAGTATATAGAATCGCGATCCTTACCGTATTTTCTTTATAGAATAGCTATTTTGGCAGTTTGCTATTCTTTGCTTAATTTTAAACTCAGTATGTTGATTCTGGCACTCCCGGCATGCCTTGGAGTGTGATGGAGGGTAGCAGAAGACAATTGTCTACCACCAAGTTATTTTGTATTTTTTTTCTTTTATATAACAATGACAACTCCACCCAAGTTTATAAATGTAAAATAGGATATTTAAATATTGGTTTTCAACTTTTGTTACATGTCTATTGTAATTCGTTAATCAGTAATATCATTAAATATAAATGTAAACAGAGAAGGATATCGGTCACTGAGAGAGGTTGTTTACATTCGAAAAAGAAACAGTAACCGCTAGAGGGATACACCTGTCAGGCCTCTCACAAGCAACCCTTTGTGAAAGAAAGTCCCGCTATCCTCTGACAATAAAGAAAAAAAAAACTTTTGAAAGCCGCGAAGGAGGCGAGTTTTGGTAAAAGATAGCTTTAGTGTGTGCCACAAAAGGAAAGGAGAGTAAAACATAGAGTTGGTTGAAGATCGACTGTCACCAAGGTCAGACAATTATTTTTTTTGTAAGAAACTGAGAGTTGAACTCATATCTTCATACATACCTAACTTCAGCAGTAATAATAGAGCTAATTGTTATTTGGATATCTGTTATATAAAGATAATTATTCTGAAGAACTACATTTTATTTGATGCAAAAGTGAATAATCTTTGACGTAAAATTACAGCTGAAAATGTCTGACAAGTTAACGAATATCAGTTTAGCATAACAAAAGTAAAAAACTATGTTTGCATTGCTGAACTTCAATTGACATCAGTGCAATGTTATTTATTTAAACACAAGGTATAAGACTGAGTTAAAGATACCAGTGTGTTTTATCAGCAGTTTCTCTGAAACTGAAATTTTATTCTCAATAGAAGACAAGATCTAAAGACTGTGACTCCCTAAGAAGAAGGATAATAGGACCTCTCCAGGAGAATCATCTGTAGTGAAGTGTGTTTACAGTGACGAGAAAAGAAAAATCTTGTTAAAACGGTATAGTGACAGTGAACATTTGAATTGAGAGAGAGATCTCTATTATTATTTTTTTTTACAAAAAAAATCATTTAAGGCAGTTATCAAAGTGATTGTTTAACAATATATATCTATATATATATATATATATATATATATATATATATATTGAATATCTAGTGTGTATATATCTATATATTGCGTGTGGTGGTGTTGTGTGTTCAGTAGTGAAATTAAAAATAAATATGGGTGCATTTTCTATAAAGTGTGTGGAGTTTTTAATTGAATACTTAGCCGCAGGGTGAGTACAAAATAACTTGTATAATTTTTTTTTTTTTACTTTTCAGGCATTTCAGGATATGTTGTGTCTGCCAGAGTTAACTAATGCAATTTGATGATAAATTCACATTTTCTTAATATTAAGATAATATCTGACGTAAGTCAGAGCTTCAAGCAGCATTACCGTCCCTAACGGGGCAATGGGACGTTAATATAGAACTCATGTTTACAGGAATGTAAATTTTAACTTTATTTGTAATTTGGCTCTACCGACACTAAATTATATTTTTATTTATTTTTTTTTGGCTAATCTAAATTTGTATTAATTATTTACAACATTTACATATCATTTGCATATGTTGTACATTCCTGTGGGAAGAGAATGAGATGGGTATGGTAAGCACCTCCCACCTATCTCATGCTCTTCACAATAATTTGGCGCCCATGCGTGTAAGCTTGATCACGCTGGTCATTGTGTTACATAAAATCTCTCCAGCGTGTTGCTAGACTAAATGCTGCATCTGTCATTTATTGCAAATGAGAATTTATCATCACAAGTCAAAATTAACTATTCGCGAATATATTTTCCCATATCTGGTCCAAGAATTGTTACATAATTAAGTATGAAACTCATTAATACAAAAGTTATGTTTTAGATGTAAACAATAAAGGGGGAGATAATTTTTTTTAGGATTTCACAAATCGAATTTTAGAGATAATTTTGAGAATTTTTAGAGAAAGTTAATGGTATTGACTCGGTCACAAAAGAGAAAGATGGATGAAAATCTGGTATTCTTAGATTATGCACAAAGGTTGAGTCCTTCAGAGGAAGACATAATAAATGTCCAAGAAATAGGTGAAGTATCAACAGGTGATAGGAGAGAAACATTAGAAGTTAGGCAATCAGAAGGTGATAAAGTAGAACGTAGTCAAGAAGAGACAGGAGATAAAGAGAAAGCTAGGCCAAGTAATCCTGTAGTACCACCATTAGGAGTAAATAGTGAGGAAATGAGAAATCTAATGGAATTTATAAAATTAACGATAGTTGCTTCACAGAAGGAAATAGAACAGAAAATTGATAGTACAAATCATAAGTTAGATCAAACGAACGCTTGCCAAAAAGAAATAGAAAGTAAACTTTTGCAGGTTGAAGAAAAATTAGAGAATACAAATACAGAAATTAGAAATGCGCGTAGGGATTTTGAAAATGCTCACAAGGATTTAGAAGAAAGACTATCTAAAGCTCTCGAAAATACAAAGCAACAGTTACATAATGATCTTGAGAAAACAGTAAATCAAGTAGATGGTGCATTAGGAAAGGTAAACGATAGGATTGAGGCCACTGAAAATTCAATTGTAAGTGTTAGGACAGAAATAGGCTCAAAACTAGTCACATTAGAAGAGAAAAATGACACTATTCAAAATGAAATAGTTCACACAAGATCAGAATTTGAAGATAAGTTAGAAAATGTAATCGCAGGACAGGTCATTTTGCAAGAAGACATAGAGAAAAAAATTAGTGAGGCCAATACTGTGTTCAAACAAGATGTAATAGAAAAAGTGCAAAATTTAGAAGGAAAACTTATTGCATTAGATAATGTTACCAACAAGAAAGTGCAAGAATTATGTAATTCAATAAGCAGGTTACAAGATAGGACACAAGGTGAAGAATGTAGGGGAATGCATCTCAATAATGAAAATACAGGCAATGGCAATAGGTCTGACAGTGTAACCTTTCAATTAGAACAGGAATTGCCATCATGTTCAAGGGCAGTAGGTGATAATACGTTCCAACCAATAACCTCACCACCTGCACAGTCATTAACTCAGATGGATAGTCAGGTTGCCTTGGCAACGGCTATGAATTCCTTTTTACATAGAGATTTAAAGTTACCGTGTTTTCAAGGATTGGAAGATGAAGCCCAGACTTATAGCTTCCTTGTTGACCTAGATAATTATTTTGAACTAACTGGTGTCAACACTGAAGCACGTCTGTCCTTCATCTCACGCACCTTAAAAGGTAGTGCCTTGCAATGGTTTAAAGTCATGAGAAGCAAGATTGTTACATATTCAGACTTTATAACAGCATTTAAAGCCACATATTTGAACCAAGAGAGATTAGCTGCTTTAAGAGCAAACATATTGACAAGTCAATTCAATCCAAAAGTACACAAAAGCGCATCGGAGTACTTGCTCCACTTGCTACACTTAAATGCGGTCTTAGACCCTCCCCTTGAAGAGAAAATCCTGTTAAAGGTTCTTCCGCGCCAACTTTCGCCTTCTCTTTTCAGGATTATAATAGCCGCAAAAGCAGAAACTATTTCAGAATTACTCACGCTTGTGACGGAAGTTCAGTATTCATACCAGGATAGGATTAATGTCCCTCAGAGGAGGAGCATTAATATGCTAGAGGTCACACGTGAACAACACGAGACCACTCAGCCACAACGGAATAATCGTGTTCACAGACAAAACCGTGGTCCTTACTCTAGGAATGCAAGAGGTCGCGTAGAAAGAACTGAAAGAAATTTCAATGCAAATGAAGAGACCTTAAGGGGGCGTGGCCGAAATACTGAAAATCAATCCACCAGAAATAACAGACACAATTCTCAAAACGCATCTCATCAAAACACGAGACCACAGAGAGGTACACGGGGTGTAAATTCAAGGAATTTTTACAGCCGTAGTAATAATAATAATAACAGGAACACATATGATGACACAGAACAAATTCAAGTATTAGAAACATATGACAGCAGACAAACTTCCAACACTTACACAGCACAAGGAAATACAACCAGTGCAAGGGAAAACAATCTCAATGAACAATGAGAATTTCCAGCATGCACTGAGGAAGAGTTGATACTTGACATCCGAAATAAAGAACGCAGTATTCAACTAGTGGTCCAACCCCAGTGCGTGCTCGATGACAGTCAAAACAGTAATAATGGTAGTATGATACACAATGAAAAAGAAACTTCATTGAAGATTTTAGAATGTAGGTCATTAGAAGAAAAGGAAAATTGTGTCACTTGTACAAAAATAATAGAAAAGAAATATTTTGATCAAAGTAGTGACATAGAAAATAACTCAGTTAAGTTAGTATTAAAAGATGGTAAAAGTGTGTTAATTAGTAAACCCGTATTTGAACAAGCAAACGGAATATTTGATGAATTGCTTGATATTCGAGACGAGCCTGTGACTCGAAACAATATTATACATTTACCGGAAATTAATGTAATGATTTATGCGCAGTCAATCAATGCATTGCTGGACAGTGGATCATCAATCTCAGCATTGAGTGAAAATCTTTGGAATACAGTTAAGGACAGTAATCCCGCACCACCTTTTTTGAAAAGTAATAATATGAAAGTTACTTCTGCGTTTGGTAGAAAGGTAGCTGTCATATTGGGGCAAACTCTATTAGCATTGTACATTAATGGGAAACTATTTCACACAGTAGGGATCATAGTGAAAAACCTTAATCGTGATTTAATCCTTGGATCTCAGTTCTTTGTAGAAGCACATGCTGTGTTAGATTATTCTAGAGGATTATTAGTATTACATAAGCCACACACTGTAGAAATAAATTTTCGAGACGTGGAAGTAGATAACCAAGATTTAGTATTGAGATATATAGAGGAGACAATAAATTGTGATGCTGATAATGCAATCACGGTAGAGAATTTTAGTGAATTAGAGAGGCATGATGAATTGCAGCAAATGGTTTATGGCAATTCAAGGGAGCAGCTAAATGAGACTGACCCCAAGCCACAGTTGAAGCTTAGAAAGTTTCCAACAATTAAGGAACTGCAAGAAAGAGTATTGTCACCCTCAGAATGGTTACAGGTGGATACGAAAACCACTGTAGAAGAAATCCACGAACATGTAAACGCTTATGTAGAACTTAATAATGATCAAAAGGCCATGTTAGCTTCTTTGTTAATTAAACATCGTGATATATTTGACGAGAGACCTGGAACAATCAAAGGGTATGAACATTGTATTGAAATAATTGATCCCACACCCATTAGGTCAAAAATGTACAATTTTCCCATGAAATTTCAGAATCAAATTCGGAATGAAATTCACAGATGGCTCGCGTGGAAGATAATTAAAAAATCACCTAGTAGCTATAGTCATCCACTTGTTGTTGTAGAGAAACCAAATGGACAGATTCGTCTATGTGTGGATGGGAGGAGGCTTTCGCAAGTTATAAAAGGACAGACCGACAAACCATTGGTCCCTCTTGACATCTTACAATCACTTAGTAATAAGAATTATTTCAGCAAACTCGATATAGTTGAATTCTTTGTAAACGTGAAAGTCAGGGAAAAAGACCAACAATTTTTAGGTTTCGTATATGAAGGTATATCATACTGTTTCATGAAACTACCATTTGGAACAAAAACCAGTCTGTCATCGTGCATCAGAGCACTTGATCAAATTCTTGGAAATGATGTCAAATCATTCTGTAATACGTATGTTGATGATACAATTATAGCATCTACTAGTTTCGAAGAGCACCTGTCTCATTTGGACCAGGTGTTGACTTTATTGAAAGAAGGAGGAGTTACACTCCGGCTAAAAAAATGTGAGTTCGCGCAACCAAAAATTAAGATACTTGGTTTTGAATTGTCTCAAGAAGGAATTGGCAAGGATGAGAATAAAATTAAGAAAGTAGTTGATTTTAGACCACCTAAGAATGTAAAAGAGTTACGTAAGCTGTTAGGTTATTTAGGATTTTACAGATGTTTCAGTGCGAAATATTCGGATGTCTTGTATCCTCTTTATGAGTTGCTAAAGAAAAATGTTAAGTTTAAATGGAGTTCACAGCATCAGGAAGCTCTAAATAAAATTAAAGAAATATTTCAAGAGAAAGTAGTGCTTAAAAAGCCACTACCTAACAAAGAATTTATTTTAGAAGTAGATGCCTCCGATCGAGCGAGTTCCAATTTGTTGTATCAAATAGATGATGATGGAGAGAAAAGAGTGATAGGAATGTCCTCGAGAATATTTTCTGGCCCTCAGAAACACTATACGACGACGGAGAAGGAACTTTTGGCACTGGTTGATGGGGTAGCAAAATTTAAACACTATTTGATAGGAAATAAATTCATAATACGCTCAGACCACGAGGCCTTAAGGTTTATTTTACTATGTAGACTCACCAATCAGAGAATTTTAAGATGGGCACTCTCATTAGCGAATTTAGACTTCAGTTTTCAACATGTAAGGTCCCAAGATAATATGGCTGATTATCATTCAAGATATCCACCACATAGTAATGTTGAATTTGACATTGAAGCCAAACCAGTTTTGAAAGAATCGTTAATGGGTATCTTAGAAGAGATTCCATGTGAAATGAGAAGTTTAATTAGCATGTTACCTGAACTACAAACTTCAGATTCATTTCTAGGTCCCATTAAAAGACAAGTAGAAAATGGAGACAAGAATGGTAAAGTTTGTGGGAAAAGCCACCGATATGAAATATTGAATGGTAGGCTATGTAAAAGAGATAACATGGGCATACGCATATGTATCCCGGAAGTCTTAGTCAAACCTTTATTAAATTATTATCACGAACAAAGTGGACATCTTTCAGCTAGCAAACTTGTGCCTCAGTTGACAGAGAGTTTCTTTTGGCCAAAGATGCGCACTGTAATCAGGAAATATTGTGGCTCATGCTCCATATGCCAGAAGGCAAACCCTCCTACTTGTTATTATAGAGGTCCTATGCATTCAGTTATAGCAGAGAAGCCAGGCGTCTTTCTGAGTGCTGATTTCTGCGGTCCAATCACTAAAGGATATGGTGGTTATCAATACATATTAGTATTTTTAGATGTGTTTTCAAAATTAGTAGGTCTTTATGCTTGTAAAAGAGCAACTACATCCATTGCATTACAAAAATTGAGAGATTTTCTCAAACTATGCCCAAATGCAGAAATGCTAATCACAGATAGAGGGACCCAGTTCCAGTCCACACAGTGGAAAAATGCAATGAAAGAATTAGGAATTAAGCATGTTATGAGTAGTGCTTACTTTCCTCAGGGAGAAATTGCGGAAACAGCTGTAAAGTCTACAGTCCGTATGTTACGTAAATATTGCTCTCATAACCAAAAAGAGTGGCCACGATTACTTACTAAAGTGGAAAGGTGCTTAAATACAGCAAAACATTTAAGTACGGGATTTTCTCCCTATGAGCTACATCTAAACATCTCACAAACAAGTGATATAGCTCGTCTGTTTGAGGTACCGGAAGTGGACAGATCTGCTGAAACCAAGTATTACGTGGAAATTGCGCAGGAAAACTTGAAGAAAAAGGCGGAAGCAAGAAAAGCATACTTCGACAAGCATCATCGGCTTGTAGAGTATAATATTGGAGACCTTGTACTCGTTCGTCTCTTTCCAAAATCAGATGCCTTGGCAGGGGTGTCCAAAAAGTTAATGGTTTTATATAGTGGCCCCTGGAAAGTAGTCCACAAGACAGACACCAATGTCTATACACTTGCAGACCTCAACACTGGCAAGGAGATAATTAAGAGAAATGCTTTTCTATTAAAAAAATATAACATGCGAGAAAATACACCTGGAAAGGAGAATGCAGAAACATAAATTCTCAAGATGGGAACTCCAACGTATCATGGGATAGATCGGTATTAATTAATTAGTATTTATATTATTATATTCACACATATAATCACATTAGGTTAAAGCATATTTCTATATATACAGTATTGTTAGTAATATAGTTTTTCATACAAGTCTATTGATAAATAGGTAGACAAATACGCATAAATTTGCTAGGATAGTTGTATTTTTATTAATTCTAATCAAAGTGTCATATATAGTATTCACTCTAGGTAACTCTATTCATATTTAATTAGCATAAGTGAGAACGTTGTGATATCTTTTCACAAGTATATCCCAACCTTCTCAAAAGGGGGATTTGTTATGAGCAAGCTTATCAAAGATATTTTTATTTATTTTATTTTTATTATTCATAAAATTTGCATATGCAATCTAAATTTTATATTCAGATTTAATATATATATTAATTTAGTTTAGTTATTTTATATACATTAGATTTCAAGCTAATCATTCTGATATTATTTTATTTTATTTTAAATTTCATTAAGTTTAGTGGCATAACAGAAAACTGCTTTTTTTAAGTATATTTGTGGAAAGTTCTGTATGATTTTTGAAACTTCAGGGAGATAGAGGTTAGTGACCTTTAGAGTACCAAATATTGCCAACCTATAGTAACTAGAAAATACTATAAACAAGATTCTTTCAATGTGTTATAACTATTATAGAAATATATTATAAGAAAAGGAAAGAAATTCTAAGGATGGACAAAACAAAATTGGCGACAGAAAGTCGCTGAGCAATCTTTTGTAAAACTATACACACCTAGATACGAAATTTCGGATACAATACGTGAGAAATTGTTTCACTGACCGCGATTTTCACACTTTTAATGGAACCGCTACCTCTCCGGTGGGGGTGGTTCAACAGTTCTGGGTGCCTAGTCAGCGAACCTTCATCAATTCAATTTTCATATTGTTCCAGGGTTACCAGAAGGTACTGATATATGAAATACATTTTTGAATATAAATTCCAACCTATAACAATTCTTGGACATATCCGATATAGTTATTTTAGTATATAGAATCGCGATCCTTACCGTATTTTCTTTATAGAATAGCTATTTTGGCAGTTTGCTATTCTTTGCTTAATTTTAAACTCAGTATGTTGATTCTGGCACTCCCGGCATGCCTTGGAGTGTGATGGAGGGTAGCAGAAGACAATTGTCTACCACCAAGTTATTTTGTATTTTTTTTCTTTTATATAACAATGACAACTCCACCCAAGTTTATAAATGTAAAATAGGATATTTAAATATTGGTTTTCAACTTTTGTTACATGTCTATTGTAATTCGTTAATCAGTAATATCATTAAATATAAATGTAAACAGAGAAGGATATCGGTCACTGAGAGAGGTTGTTTACATTCGAAAAAGAAACAGTAACCGCTAGAGGGATACACCTGTCAGGCCTCTCACAAGCAACCCTTTGTGAAAGAAAGTCCCGCTATCCTCTGACAATAAAGAAAAAAAAAAAACTTTTGAAAGCCGCGAAGGAGGCGAGTTTTGGTAAAAGATAGCTTTAGTGTGTGCCACAAAAGGAAAGGAGAGTAAAACATAGAGTTGGTTGAAGATCGACTGTCACCAAGGTCAGACAATTATTTTTTTTGTAAGAAACTGAGAGTTGAACTCATATCTTCATACATACCTAACTTCAGCAGTAATAATAGAGCTAATTGTTATTTGGATATCTGTTATATAAAGATAATTATTCTGAAGAACTACATTTTATTTGATGCAAAAGTGAATAATCTTTGACGTAAAATTACAGCTGAAAATGTCTGACAAGTTAACGAATATCAGTTTAGCATAACAAAAGTAAAAAACTATGTTTGCATTGCTGAACTTCAATTGACATCAGTGCAATGTTATTTATTTAAACACAAGGTATAAGACTGAGTTAAAGATACCAGTGTGTTTTATCAGCAGTTTCTCTGAAACTGAAATTTTATTCTCAATAGAAGACAAGATCTAAAGACTGTGACTCCCTAAGAAGAAGGATAATAGGACCTCTCCAGGAGAATCATCTGTAGTGAAGTGTGTTTACAGTGACGAGAAAAGAAAAATCTTGTTAAAACGGTATAGTGACAGTGAACATTTGAATTGAGAGAGAGATCTCTATTATTTTTTTTTTTTTACAAAAAAAATCATTTAAGGCAGTTATCAAAGTGATTGTTTAACAATATATATCTATATCTATATATATATATATATATATTGAATATCTAGTGTGTATATATCTATATATTGCGTGTGGTGGTGTTGTGTGTTCAGTAGTGAAATTAAAAATAAATATGGGTGCATTTTCTATAAAGTGTGTGGAGTTTTTAATTGAATACTTAGCCACAGGGTGAGTACAAAATAACTTGTATAATTTTTTTTTTTTTTTTTTACTTTTCAGGCATTTCAGGATATGTTGTGTCTGCCAGAGTTAACTAATGCAATTTGATGATAAATTCACATTTTCTTAATATTAAGATAATATCTGACGTAAGTCAGAGCTTCAAGCAGCATTACCGTCCCTAACGGGGCAATGGGACGTTAATATAGAACTCATGTTTACAGGAATGTAAATTTTAACTTTATTTGTAATTTGGCTCTACCGACACTAAATTATATTTTTATTTATTTTTTTTTTTTTGGCTAATCTAAATTTGTATTAATTATTTACAACATTTACATATCATTTGCATATGTTGTACATTCCTGTGGGAAGAGAATGAGATGGGTATGGTAAGCACCTCCCACCTATCTCATGCTCTTCACAGGGGTCTAGGGGGCCAAGCCCCCCTAACTTTTTGCTGCCCCCTAAAATTTCCACGGTAGACTTGCGAATGAACTATAATAAGGTTGTACCGCCCCCCTAACTTCAGCCCCCCCCCCTACACTTTTGGTCTGGCTACTGGTCTGGTGATGCAACGTTGACTTGGACTGTGTTGTGATAGTGAATAGATATATACTTCATTGCTGTCATGGCAGAAGCCATTAGAAATAAAACTAGACTTTATTTACTAGGGGGAGATAAGAAAACTCTGATCGGAAGTAAACTACCTTCGAATGGCGAAATCGTGCTTATAATTTTTGACCATGATTCAACCTTTAAAAGATAATCCATGACAGTGCTAGAGATGTTATACGAGAAACTGTACAATTTTGAGAAAGGGATCTATTCCAATTCTTGAGGAAAAGCATGCAATTGTGAAACTCGAAAAATTGAGGGGCCAATGGACAAATTTAAAGAAAAGCAAGGACCAAAAATCTAGCAAACAGAAAGAGAATGAAGCTATATCTGTTGCAAGTTTGAATAATTTATTTGATATAGCACATGCTGATGCTCTTAGACTAATCAAAATAAAGAAGACAAGGACTTTCTCATTGCTCAGAGTGAAGAAAGATGGCGTGGTTGTATGGTGTCAGCGGACAGAACTCTTGCACAAAAGGAAGCCAAGACGGCAAACAAGAAGCAACGATAACATGAATTGATGAAGGCAAGTACTAATGCTAACACTGCCACTAACGCAGTTACGCTGTTTATTTTGAGCGATAGTGACGGTGGCAGTAATTTGGAATCAAATAAAATCTACTCTCATAACGAATATAAACCCACGCAGCAACTGCCCTGCAGATGTTCTCAGAAAAAAAAAAAAAAAACGAAAGCGGAGAACCCGGAAGAAAGTTGTTACTCCCGAACTTTCTATGTTAGGTAGCTCGAAATTAACTGACAGAGAAACAACTTTCGTTATAGCAGCAACGACCAAAGATTTGGGCCATATTCTGTACGAAGTTACGCTCAGCCGTTCATTCATCAAACGAGTTCGCGAACGCAATCGTCTTGAGTCAACTCGCATCATGAAGAGCAAGTTGCAAGCAACAAGCATCATCGTTGTCCATTGGGATGGCAAAATTCTATCAGACATAACAAGAAAAGAAACCATCGATCGTCTACCTGTAATAATATCTGACATGGAAAAGCTCTATTGCTCGGCGTCCCAAAATTGAAATCTGGAACTAGAGAAGCTCAAGATCGTGCAATCAGGGCGGCCTTAAGCCGATTGGACCGATTTCTCCCAATCGGGCCCCGCGCTAGTGTCATATATTCTACTCTCCAGTGCCGTTTTAGCAGCATATTAGGCCCCAGAGGAAACAGTGTGTTGTGGTCCCTATGACTAAATTTTGCTCCTAATACAAGTCATTCTGCTCGCGGGGCCCCCAATGCTTGTGGTGTCCCGGCTAAGTAGCTATGGTATCGTTAAAATGGCTCTGCTATTCTCGGTTGTCACGTGCACACAACAACATATTGCAATACAGGTACATCCGTGGACTTCATAAGGGAGGATATGACCTCTCCCTAACATTTAGGTTCGAGGATTGGAATATGATGAATGAAATGGAAATGTAATTGCACAGGATGATTCCAGGTTTATGAACTTGGGGTACATTTAACAAATACATTAGGGTTACATTGACTTGCCTTAATTTCATGTCAAATGCAGTTTCTCTAATAACAGACGAGACGATGTTAATAGTTACATATGTCAATTAATCATATTACAAAGAGTAAAAAGAAAATATCTAAGATGCGGTCTTATACTTTAAATTCACATTATATATTCATCGAATTTTTCGAAACTATGGCAACCAACGACCGTTCGGGGTAGGTACCAAGACCCTTTACACATATTTAACTACGTAAATCAACATTATACATTTTATGAAATGAAATGAAATCTGTGAGTTTTACGTCCCACGTTTATGCCGGTTAGGCTAAAGGAGACGGTGATTATGAGAAATTAAGGAAATGGTGGAATGAAGAAAGTGGCTGGAAACGGGAGAACCCCGAGAAAACCCACGCACACGATGTTTGTCCACCACAAAGTTCACTTGGCGAGAGCAGGGTTTGAACCCGGGACCCCATGCACCAGAGGTAAACGCTCTACCACTGAGCTACCGCGGCCCCTCACTATACATTTTACTTCAATACCACACTTATATTCAACATGTATTTATATCTCAACATACATATTCTCAATTATCATTTAATCTTTCAAATCAATGACCTGGATTAATAAAATTCTATGGTTGCAACACTTCACATGAGAAAAATTCGACTAATTAACCGCGCATAGTGATGAACATTTCTATTCTCAAACAATTTTAAAAGAGTGGACATTTAAAGTGCAAGGCAGGCACGTAAACACAGAAATTACGTATATAAATGACTCTAAAAATGTTAGTAATATTTATGAGCCCAAACATCTACACGACATTCACCTCTATGGTAATGGAAACAAAAGTAGAAATAACAAATAATACAACGGAGAATTTCAAATGAATAATAATAAAAAATACGAAGCAAAAATTTAATCGTATACCGAACTATCGCTCGCTATTGCGGTGGGTCAAATTGTGATGGAAAACGGTCCCTTGATATTTGACATCAACAAATACCTCCATTAATCGTGTCTCGCAACATCTCAGTCAGAAATTCAAGTTCAAATGATATATATTAAATAGCTGATATTTGTCAAGTTCAAAACTAGAGGTAGGAAAGTTAAATATTTTTTTAAAAAAAACTTAGAAAAGAGAAAATAAAAGTTTAGCTAGAGAAGAAAACAGCGGCGCGCCAAAAGAGTAAGCTAAGACACTAAAACTACAAAGATAAGTGATCGAATTTAGACATATGACAATCCACAGCCAAATATACTTTTATATGCCGAAACAAGTGGCCTACTAAATATGTAGCCTAAGATATACACCGAAGTGCAAGACAAGTCTCTGTCCTCAATGGAATGTTCATACATAAAGACAAGGGCTTTATGGAAATCCTACTACTCGCTGTATCAGGTCAAATGCCATTGGGGACCCCAGAAGGTCAGTGTGGTCTCTAATTTAGAATTTCAAAACAAAAAAATATTCGACCCCTCAGAAACTGAGAGAAGTTTCGAGTAAAGTATGGAAAAATTAGAATAAAGTCGATAAAATAGAAGAAATCTTAACAGGAATTCGTCAAAATTTTTATAAAAATAAATAAAATAAATTGTGTATTAGTAAGTTGTTTGCCAAAATTTTACTAGTCGCTACCAGTCCGCAAGGGCGCTAACCTTCAGGCGTCAACTTATTTCAAACACTATATACTAGAAATAAAAGTGAAAAATCATGGACATTGGGATTTTGGACGGTCTAGTACGGTGTAACGAGATTCTACTGTAATAAATTTACTATATTATTCATTCCTATCCACTTCAACACCTCTGCGAACAGTGATGAACCCGGCTTAGTAACGTGACGTTGAAAAAAATTTCAAAGTTGCAGAGTATTATTACAGGTGTAAGACTGAACGCGTATATTTAAACTGTATTAAGTAGAGAAACGGTCATTCTGTTCTGTAGTTACATGGAAATTAGTCGAAATCATTTGCCACATGAACACTACTCATGTCATCCGATCAGAAAAAACAGTTAGTATGTACAGTTACTAGTGAATGCCAAGCCACGAAGTGAAAACATAATCCACCATTTTTACACAATACCCTTCCTCACCCGAAATTCTGACGTAGTCGTCAGTGCTCGAAAAGTTTATATATATATATATATATATATATATATATATATATATATATATATATATATATATATATATATATATATATATACAGGGTGATAGGTAACTCCACCGACAAACTTTGGGAGATGATTCCTTATATGAAATGAAACAAAGAAGTTCTAATAAACATGGGACAAAAACGTCTCTTTTCAGAGTTACGAACCGCCGAAAATTCACGTTTCGAAAGGGTCTGCCTTAGAAAATACAGGACCGATCCCAAGCGGTTTAAGAAATTACAAAGGAACGAGTATGCGCTCTATCTAAATATCTATGTTCTACTTTGGTCCGTTATCGGCAAAACGAACTGTAAAAAGGAAGTTGAGGTATAGGGATATTCCTTTAAGTACTAATGGCGCATTCATTTCGCCGATAACGGAGGATGGTAAAACATGGATATTTAGATAGATCGCATAGGGTTTCTCTGTAATTTCTTAAACCGCTTGGGATAGGTCGTATAATTTCTAAGGCAGGCCGTTTCGAAACATGATTTTTCGAATTTTCGGCGGTTCATAACTCTGAAAGGTGAGTTTTTGTCCCATGTTTATTAGAACTTTTTTCTTTCATTTCATATAAGGAATCACCTTCCAAAGTTTGTAATTTAAGTTACCTACCACCCTGTATATATATATATATATATATATATATATATATATATATATATATATATATAATCAATCTCTTGTGGCAAAAATTACATCTGGGCTCATATATTCACAGGTGTTCTATTATTTATTCACATTCCAGAACGTAAATTCCTTTATAGACACCCTATTCTGTCATTTTGCCCAAGACTGTTCAAAGCAGTCTCAATTGAAACCAACTAGCCACTACATAAACTATTGTACACTGATCAATACGTGGGAATTTGTATGAACTAACGCTAGATTCTTTCAGTACAAACCACATTATATCTACACTTCACGACTTCATATTATTTTTATGTGCAACGAAAATTTAATATCATTGACTATCCACTTAACTAAATGTGATTATATTTTGAAAACGACAATAATGAGATTGTTCACAGAATGTAATGAAGGGAGAAAATTTGAAACTGCAGTCTGACGACAGAATAGTGCTATATAGGCAAATTTCGGTTTAAGAATAACGTGAAGTTATTTTTTATTAATTATTCGATTACTAGGCTATATAACGTATTGTGCTTTTCAGAGAAGCTAATTAATAATATAATTCGTCTACGTATCTATTTATATGGACCAGAACTGCTATATATGCTAAGTCTCGGAGCAACAAAACACTAGCGGCGAGTAGTTCTTCATCCAACGCGAGATGGCGTTGGTAGTACGAAAACAAACTTTGCACTACTAAACACGCTTTGTACTGTATGAAAAGCTAACTATACGTGGTATACCATGAGATAACGGTACGGAGTTACTATAAATTTTCATTATGAATCAATGTACTTATTACGACGGACCAAAAGAGATGAATAAACAATGAGCAACAATACACCGTCCTTAAATAGATTAATTTTACATGCGCACACACATATCAGGGCTACTGCCCACATACTAATTTCTACATATCACACATCAACTAAAAAAGTTACACATGCTAACACGTATCTAACTAACTAAACTAACTAACTCTATGGCCTATGGAACCCGGAGGTTCAGTGCCGCGTTCACAAAAGATCTCCACTGACTTCTATCCTTAGCTAATTGGATCCAGTTTCTACTTTGTATTCCTGTCTCTGCGAGATCCATCTTAATATTATCCTCCCATCTGCGCCTAGGTCTTCCTAATGGTCGTTTTCCTATGGGTCTACCAGTCAAGACTTTGAAAGCGTTTCTACTTTCTTCCATTCTAGCTACATGACCTGCCCACCTAAGCCTCCTAGACTTGACGACCCTAACAATGTTGGGTAAACCGTATAAACTATGTAGTTCCTCGTTATGAAGCTTCCGCCATTCCCCATTCTCGTTCCTCTTGGGTCCGAATATTCTTCTCAGGATCCTGTTCTCAAATACTTTCAGTCTATGTTCTTCCCTCAGAGTAAGCGACCATGTTTCGCAACCATACAGAACAACAGGCATGATTATCGTTTTATATATTTTAAGCTTCAAATTCCTCGACAGAATTCGCGACGACAAGAGATTTTGAACCGAATAGTAACACGAATTCCCTGCTTTTAGTCGACATTTACATAATAATCCATATTATCACACAAGTTAATTATATGTAAATCAAACAAATCACTAATTTTCACCATTCTAAATCGGCTCGGAAACTAACGGTAAGGAAGGAGGAAGAGAGGGTCAGAGCCAAGTGGCCCCTCTATCCACTTACTCATGGTTTTCCAATTACAGAATTAAATTAATGCCCCGGGAGGGACATATTGAAACTTAACTAGAAAGGTCCCTTTTCCTGAGGGGAAAATAATCTTTATGAAAATCACTTAACCCATGTTCGTTGCAACCATTTGTCAATTCAAGAATAAATGAGAGTCTCTGTTAACGTTTTACAGTGACATAATGGTAATTAATTCTACTACAAAGAAACCTACACCTACCGCCATGTTAATGAAAAAAATACATATACTACGTAAACAGACAAAAACTGTATCAGGACAGGCCTATCGTTACCTAACAAGAAATTTTGAGAAGTGGAGGGGATATCCTAAACGTCGAAACTTAATTCAAGATCACTTAAAGCTGAAAAATGATGCACTGCACTGTGAATCCTGTCTATCACTATCTACGTTCACCGACATGGCATCTGCTGATCAGAATTCAATATTTTAGTTTTTCTGACTGTTTCACTGCAGAATTTAACAGTTCAGGGCTCTCTTCGACTTCCAACTAGTTTATTTACTATTTTATACACATCATTACCTGGATTATATTGCTTTCCCGTCAAAAATCCAAAATTTTTCAGGAGCGAAACTGACGTGGTCTTACTCTCAGCTTGGCCGAAACAAAACAAAGTGAAGACGCGCCATAATACTACGGCGTCAGAAATAGTTCCCAATCAGAGCAAGAAATTTTGGCGGCGGAAATTACAAAGCGAATGAAAAGTAGAAAAAACTGGATGAAACCGGATTTTGGGAAGATATGGGCATCTCAGAGGGACGAAGGGGGTCTAAATTATTCTAACAAATATCAGATTGGTGGACAAATTCAGAAAATTCTGTCCAGTTACTGAGATATGTTTCTGTATCGCATTAAGATGTATAATTCCAGTAATCATCCATTTAAAATGCCCATATACAGAATTTACAATGAAATACGATATACATAAAGAAATTATTCCCCGAAATATATTTTTTCCTGGGTTATTCTGAAGCTCCTACATTAATTTTGGTTTAAATAAAGAACAGACGGATTTAATACATAGACCGAATATTATGTGTTAAAAGTTTCAATGTACTGTATGTTCGGAAAGTATTTCCCCCCCCTCCCAAAATTCTTATTACCTTGAGTGTAATGGCACATTACAGGCGCAGATGGGAGGACATTATTAAGATGGATTTCGCAAAAATAGGAATACAAAGTAGAAACCGGATTCAGTTGGCTAAGGAAAGTTTTTGTGAACGCGGCATTGAAAATCCGAGTTACATAATCCATAGAATTAGTTGGTTAGTTATGTTATTCAAGCTATTCAGAATGTCCCTTGAGTTACAGAATGTATGTATTTATCATTTTAGTAGAAGTTACGATGTGGGTGACAGTTTAAACATTTACGGTATTGTGGCATTGGACAACAACTGTACACGAGATAAGAGTACAGGCTCGTTTATATCACTGAGTTTGGTAATATTTTGAGCTACATACGGTGTTGTGGCATTGAACAACAAGTATACAACAAATCAAGGGTAAAAGTACATGTGAAAAACTAGGGGAACACTTGACGCCACGCCGTTCCCCGTGCCTATCTTTCCCATCGTATTTTTTTTTTTTAGGAAATGGAAGGACGCCATAGATATTTTTTGGAATCGGTGGATCGACGTCTCTCTGCGTTCCCCTCACTTTTAACCCTGCAACAAGTGAAAAGCATACAAACAACCTTGTATATACCCCTGAGTTTCATGATATTTTTTAAAATTCCCCCAGTGTTGGGTAAGTTACTTGTAAAAATGTTACGCGTTACAAGTTACTTTACTTTCTCTTAAAATGTAACGCGTCACTTGCCGACAAAAAGTAACTGTTACTTTACTTCGAAAGTAACGCGTTACTAACTCCTTACTTTTAGATCCGAAACTTTGAACTTTGAATATGTGAAAAATCTTATTAATTCAGTTTTCCGTACGACTATTACTACCGTTATTATTATTATTATTATTATTATTATTATTATTATTATTATTATTATTATTATTATTATTATTATTATTATTATTATTATTATTATTGCACGTTCTGAATCGATTTATGTAAATGCAAGAGCAAATTTTTACTTGACAGCTATATGAACATTTTAATGTAATGTAATCTATTATATAAAAGAGAACGCACAAATCCTTTGTTAGCTCATCACGCTAATACGGCTGAACCAATTTCTTTCATTTTTGGGGGGTTATTAGGATTTGGACCCTAGATGGTTTTTATCATATCACTTTAATTTTTAATTACCAGTGTCTTGAGATAATTGACCATTCAAGTGTCCAAAACGTACAAATCCTTTGTTAGTTCATCATAGGTATAAAAATAAACGTATTTATATGCAACCCGCATGACCGTGTCACTCGGCGGGTTAACATAAATGACAGGCGATATAATGTTAACATTTACTGCAATCTACTATGGTTTTTATCATATCACTTGAAAGCGAAAAAGTAAAAATTATCTAAGTAACAAAGTTTATTGCGTTCCGGGGTGACCGCAGCGAAGCGGGGCGGGTTAACATAAATGACAGGCGATATAATGTTAACATTTACTGCAATCTTCTATGGTTTTTATCATATCACTTGAAAGCGAAAAAGTAAAAATTATCTAAGTAACAACGTTTATTGCGTTCCGGGGTGACCGCAGCGAAGCGGGGTGAACGCTGCTAGTATTGACCAAAATGCCATACTGCGTTACTCATAGGGATGGGCACGAGTGAGTTCGAGCAAGTTTTCTTTGAAACTCGATTCGACTAGAAACAGACATCTTTGAGCTCGACCCGAGAACTCGGCTTGAAAAATTTCCTCCAACTCGACTCGAATTCGGGTCGAGTTTCGAGTCGAGTCGAGCCAAATCTGGTGTATAGTTTCGAGTACTCTCTTCAAGTATCTTACATAGACAATATAATTATTATCAATGGTACTACTCTACCACCACAACTTATTATTATTATTATTATTATTATTATTATTATTATTAGTAGTAGTAGTAGTAGTAGTAGTAGTAGTAGTAGTAGTAGTAGTAGTAGTAGTATTATAGCAACACTGTGTATAAATGTGAAAGATAGGCGGTTTATATCTGAATACTAAAAAGGTAGTTGATTGCCAACCTCGATAGTCGTGAAGTCTAGGAGTCAAGGACATTGTTCACGAGCTTCTGAATTTGGGTTGAGGGTCTAGGTTGAGTATTCGGGTTCGAGCCAAACATTGTTAAGAGTTATAGGGCACTGGTCAAATATCTTCAAAGCTGCTCGGCCCTGGTTTAGAATTGTCAATGACTCGAGCAGCTCGGCTCACAGCTCATTCACTATCGACCCAAACCGAGAAGTGAGCCGAGCCAACAACTCACCCAACCGAGTCGGCTAGAGCCCTTCGCTCAGTTGAGTCGAACCGAGCAGATGGCTAATCCCAACCAAGCTAGCTCGAGCCACTGGTTCACCCCAAGCGAGCTGGCTCGAGCCATTGGCTCAGCTAAGCCGAGCCGAGCTAAGCTTGTTATAAAAAATCTCTTGTAGTCTCGCAATCGAGACGAGACGAGATGCGAGCAGTGCCACTCTCGTGAGCAACACTAAAAGTATTCCATATTACTGCTTAGCTTACTTCTCATGGCTTTCGCTTTCCATTGTAATCAGGCCATGATTTCAATACGAGTTAAAACGAGCGAGCCATTTATAAAACTCGACTCGACTCGAAACTCAACGCCAAAAACAGTAAATCGGCTCGGAACTAGACTCGAGAATATTACTTTTGACTCGACTCGAAACTCGACTTGGATTCGAGTCGAGTTTTAGCTTGACTCGTGCCCATTCCTATGCGTCAGAAAAAATGGTTGCTTATTATTATTCTGCTAAACTCATTATATAATAATACCAATGTTCTTATGTAAAGTTAAAAATACAGAATTTAGAGAAACATTACACTATAACTGACAAAATGAGAACACATGAACTGGGAGTGAATCAAAACTTGCCAATAACTCTACAATCGATACATGCTTTTTAAAGCTAGTTGTTCCAAGCTCAATAATCAACGGGACTTTAGAATACGAAACTGATCTAAAATAACGCTAATATTACATACCATCAACATTACATCAATAAAATAGACCTGCTCATCAGAACATAGTTTATTCATATTAACCCCTTACTGTATGTCGTTAATTATGGTACCCTAGTTGTTGATAAATATTTCCTGCCGGGGCACCACTTTATTTTTAAATCCTGTTCACCATCATCTTCAGTTTTTAAGAAAAAAGTATTCTTTCAAATATTCGAACGATAAAATATTTTCGTTCTCCATCTTTATAAAAACAACGTCAATCAAAGTAAAATAGACTACCAGTACCATTGCACTCGTAGCTCACTCACTGAATGTATTGATTTGGAGCTGTCAAAATCTTCCAGGTGCTTGCAATCAGTACATGTGATTTTCCTGAGGCTGTCCTCATTTCCCAAAAACAGCAAGTGGCATTATATTTTGTTATATAAATAAACAAATCAAATTGTATCTATGAATGTATTTGCAAGCCTACCAACATAAAGTTCGTAAGGCGAAACGGGAAAATGCACATCGAGATTTCCCGTTCCGCCTTACATTAAGATGAAAAGTGATAACAGGTTTTACATGCAAATTTCATTGCTAGAGGTCTTCAGGCGAAACGGGAAAAGGCGAACAGTGCAGGAATCGTCGGTCACAGACATCATTCATGCTCTATTGTTCCATTCTGAGAAATTCACTTACAGGAAAGAAACATTTGTTTCCGAAAACAAAATATACATATATTGTAATTACTCATCCGAAATGTAACGCGAAAAAAGTAACGCAAACTAGGTACGTTACTTAAAAATTTGTAACGCGTTACCGTTACAGTTACTTTGGAAAAAATGTAACGCGTTACTAGGAAACGTTACTTAAAAAGTAACGCGTTACAAGTAACGCGTTACTTGCGTTACGTTACTTCCCAAGACTGAATTCCCCTATGGTGTGGTGGCTATGGGAAACAACCAGAAATGATTCAGGAGGTGGACCTGGGTGAATACCCCTGAGCTACGATATCCCTTGGGACATTTATCCAATTATCGTCAACCTGGGTTACGAGTATTTTCACAGTACTGCTTTTACCCCCGTTTATTGAAACTCCCCGGGGAGAAATCTGAAATCTTCACTGGCTGTGCACGAGGAAAGCATACATACTACTCCTCGTATATACCCGTAAAGGTCTTTGACAGTGACAAGTGAATTGATAGGCGACCTCTTTCGTTTTTATCTTATACATAATTCGTTTGTGATAAAAAAAAGAGAGAGGGCGAAAGGAAGGTACAGGTAGTAGTTGATGCAGTCATAGCAGTGACAGGTGCTTGCATAAACATTGAACTTGTTGTGTATATGAGGCTACTTCGACAGCCCATAAAGAAGGCTTTCTGGAAAAGGACTTCTGTTCTCAAGACACAAAGACTGGATTAGAATTTCTTGACACCAACAACCTGGCGGAAACATCTGGTAGTTAACAGACAGACAGCTAACGTTAAAATATTTAAGCGACCGATAACCTATTTTATAATTGACCTTTTGCTGAATATGGTATTATGTGGATTCGAATACTGCAAGTCTGATTGCGAAATATTTTCCCTTCCTCGCCTTTAAAAAAACTACATTGGAAATGCATTTCTTTGAAGTTGACAAACCGGATATACTGTTTGCGTTTCTTTATATTTGTTGTCAGGGACACCTTTCTAATCGTGATTATATGTTTATCTTTGCAGTGTCCCCATTGTGCTATAAAGATCATGACGATTTATGTTACAAGCGTCGATACTTGCTTGTTGAGGTTTAGCGACTCTTTTCAGCAGCGAAGTTATATGAAATGAGGGCCTACATTTAATGCTTTCCCACCGGGAATTGACATTGCTACCACCATGTGCATTAAAGACATGTCTGCTAGGAACTCGACCAGCGAAGAAGGCTGGTGGTGTCGAATGGAAGTCTTCCATACTTCTCCACAACCATCTATTGACACCAGAGGTGCCAATCCCCACGAAAGGATGTGAAGCCAATCCTCCCCAAAGCTTGTGACGCCAATTCCCTCCCCCCGAAATTAACAAAGTACCTATTTCACATTTAATTTCACACCTCTTCCTATCACAACACGGGAGATCATTGGTAAAAGGAAAAACAAAAGACTCAAAACTCACACTGCAATGACACAAACTTGAAGTTTAAATGTAGTTTATTCCAACGTAAAATTGATAATAAATCTTTATACACTTTACGATGTTTCATTTTTAAGGCAAAAATAAATAAATAAATAAAATGTCCTATAAGCGACCGATTCATTTACTTTGAGATGATGGAAGATTATATGATTCCATCTCGTAAAATGTGTTTGCCTCTGGCGTTATTAGCGCCCGAACAACCTTGGTATCAAATATGTACGTGCCAGTGATACTGTTCGTCAAATATATATATATATTTTCCTCTACTGTGAGTGCAAATAAAATTTATTTTAATTGTGAGTTAGATTTGACATAAAACGTATCAAATAACCTAACGAGACAACAGGGATATTTCCATGAAAAGTACAGGTATTTCCTATGTAATTATTGAAAATCCAGTTGTAATGTCCCCTTTCTTAAAAAGCTCTGTTTTCTGTACTTAATTTGATTCAAATCTAATTACTCACTAAGCACAGTAATATATTTTATTTTGAAAAACTTAAACGTGTAACAATTTCGCCAACTATCTACTTTTTAGACTTCCTAAGACTCTATGAATAAAATTTAAAAAAATGTCAATGATAAAAGCTTTTGAGATCACTTACAACTGATTGACTATTCTCAACCAATTCCACCAATTACAATGCAGATCACTCTAAACAATCCAAAAGGTAAACAAACTCTTTAAACTACCTTCCCCCTATTGTAAGCTACTAAAACGTAAACTAATTGCTTAATTTGCCTTCCTCCCTTGTTTTGACATAAAAACTTGTCGTGTAGCAATCTGAAAAAATCCCTTATAACTAGACGAACTGTTAAATCCTGCAAGAGATTTGTAACTTGTGTAATAATTTCTTCGAATACACCGTGTTTTTAGATTTCTTTCATATCCTCGAATGGTGAACATCTTTTTCCATTGGCGTCCGATGGGAAGGCAGGGGTCGCCCCCTTGGCTCACAAAAATGTATACGTAATATAGCAAACCACGTATATTAAATACCGGATATACCAGACGTGATACAGCAACCATGGAGATGCCCCTCCCTAGAAAATTTTCTTCGGGCGCCCCTACCTCCTTCTGATTTCTTTCTTATGTCATAAACATATTCAATCTAAGCTTATGCTCCGTATCATTTTAACATGAAATTTTTAATTATATTAGAATCATAGACAAATGTGGAGCTACTCTAAATATGTAGTTAGTTTTCTCCTTGATAGAGTCAATGTATTCATAGAAATTAATTCAAAAATATAATATTAGGAAAAACGTATAAAAGATTGTTAATGTAATGAGAGCATTCTAACGTGTTAAATTCAGGTAGCGCGAAATTTTTTATAGTACATTTTGTTAGGTTTTAAATCACATTAGCATAAAACAAGTTAAAGAAGAGTTATCTTCTTCCATTATCTTAGTATGAACGAATCGGTGACTCATAGGGCAGTTAACAGATCGAATCGGTCGCTCATAGGACAGTTAACAGTTCCTGTCGCTAATAGGACTGTCGCAAGTGGGAAGACACACCGTTGAACCGTCAACTGCCCTATCATGGTTCAGAGTCCACTTTTATAGTAATCACGTTTTTCATAACCTCGTTGTTAAACAAAGACAGAAACACAAAACCAACTCAACTGCAATCTAATCTCTATCCTTAGAACGTTTGTTAACTTATTCTTTAGTGTTGCCATCTGTGGATATCTTCAACCCCAGAAAGACCAGGAGCTTCAACTTTTTAAGGAGTTCGCTTCATCAAAACTTCTTTATATATTTACCCTGTCTGTCTATGTGTCTGTAAAAAAAAACTCTTTTATATATTTACCCTGTCTGTCCATTGTTCTTGAAAATTCATTTGTATATTTACCCTGTCTGTCGATGTGTCCGTCCGAACTTCTTTATATGTGTTTCCTGTCTATAAATAAATCCGTCCAAACTTCTTTATATATTTATCCCGTCTGTCCATGTGTCCGTCCAAACTTCTTTATATATTTACCTTGTCTATCCATGTGTCCGTCGAAACTTCTTTATATATTTACCCGGTCTGTCTATATGTCCATCCGAACTTCTTTATATATTTATCCTGTTTGTCTATGTGTCCATCCAAACTCCTTTATATATTTATCCCGTATCCTCTTTAATAATGGTGTTCTTCAACTCAGGAATTTTTGCCCGCCTCCGCGGTGCACCTTGTCTTCAATGTGGCTCCATAAAAAATCAGGAACCAACAGGTCGGTTTACCAAGCAGGTCATGGAGTGTTTCCAAAACGTGAGATAAGCATCCTGAATGTTCCTCTGAGAAATTACATGCTGTTACAGGCCGTGTGAGCAGTGGTCTTGCTGAAAGCAAACAGTCCTTAGATCCACCCCAAGCTTTTCCAGTTCAACAATCACAAAGGTTTGTAACATAGCAACATAGCGCTCTGACGTAACGGTCAGAATTTCTCCCACATCAGTATCAGAAAAATAATAAAATATAAGGTCATGCATTGCCAAATTGGCCAACACCGTACCGCACCGTAACCTTTGGAGAATGCAATTCCTTCTTCATTATTATCTTGGGATTATTAGGTAATGCAATATCGAGTATTTTGCTTGGTGGCGGTACTGTCCAGATAAAATGGGCTTCATCACTTATCATAAGTAATACCAGAATGTCGGTGCTCCGTTATCAAGTTCAAAATGGTATTTCAGTAGTTTTTGCTTGGTCATCATGGGGTACAGTTTTTGCCACAGATGCATTTTGTATGGATGAAAGTGCATTTTACATAATATGACTTCTTACTTGTTTCTGTGCTGAACGTTGTGGGCTTCTTTCAAATGCCTCTCTTACACGAGGTTGTTATTCTCTTGCTTGATCGAGGTTTTATGTCTAATGCAGTCCCACTTGCGTCAAACCTATGAACCCAATTATTTTACATGATGGAACCGCACCGTGCCTTGGGATATTAAACTGCCTACAAAATTTTTCATGGACACCACAGACTTCATCTCGTGAAGAAAAAATGAAAGTAGGGGTAAAGAAAATCCTTCTGACCTCTCTTACCTTTAACTCCTTGTGTTCCAGATGGAATTTTCCAATGTGTTTACCGTAATACCAGGTTTTCATTTACTGTTTTAACTGTGTAGACGTCTTATAGGGCATAGTTATTATGCATGCGCGAAGAGAGCATTCGCATTACTGATAGAAACAAATACCTGCATTGTGAACGTTTGCACTGTAAAAGGGAAATTTTAATGTTCTGAAAGGATTTTATGCTGCTTCAGTTTGGCAACACTGACTAGAGATCAAAGACAAAGTTTTTGTTTTCTTTTTCCTATCTCGAAATATGATTTCGAAGTTGCCAATTATTTATCGTCAAAACAAACACATGTATGTCGTATGCTCACTTTGGCCTGTTATCTACGGAGACGAAACATATTTTTTTCCTCTTCTGTCAATAAGGTCTGGTATACGCTATGAGATAAATCCTAGCAAATATCTTATGATTTTTTCCTAGAGTAAAAATACCAACGTATATGGCATCAGATCGCATATCATTTCCTACATTCTGAACGATCCTATGAGATTTCTCTTGTTTAGAGCACGCTCTATTTCGGCAAGAAAATTGGTAAGATTTCGATTTAAGCGACATCAGGTAAGAGAAAATGGAAACAAATTTGTTTTCTCCCCGCCAGCAAAGATGCTATTTGTGCACTTATTAGTGCATACAAGGAGCATACATTTTTATATAATACAAATCAACGCTCTATCACAAGAGATATGCAAGGCAGAAGGCACTGGAAAGCATTGCTGGCCAAGTATGCGTTGTTATACCTAGCACCTCATCGGAGGATGTGAAATAGGAAAAATCTTCACGTGTGTGACACAAAAGTGTAGGATTTCCTACGAGATATGTTGTAACATTTGTCCTAAAATATTTCCTAGGATTTATCTCATAGTGTAAAGAAGGCATAAGAATAAATAGTAGAACTAACTCGTGCCTTGCATCCACAAAAACATTTCATTATCTCCACGATTAATACGATCCTTACTAAAGGTGTTGGTAGTTATGGAATGAGGCCACGGTTTTGCAAGGTTTTGATATAATGACACATACCCATATTACTACGTTGCTAGTTCATGAAATGGATATAGATTATAAAGAATTGAGTGAAATCTAGACGAATGTGTGCCGATTAAATAAAACTTTATGCAAAAATTGTGGTGCTGCTCATCAGCATGAAACATGTACAAATCCTAGTAAGTGTATTAATTGTGGTCAACAACATAAGGCAGATAGCAATGACTGTCCTGAAAAACTACGACAGAGGAAGATCGTAGAATTAATGGCAATTAATAAAATTTCTTTTAATGAAGCCAATAAGCTAGTTAATAAAATCCAAGATAAGTCTAATGCAATACAAACATATTTCCAGGGAGAACTTTCCAATAATCCGGAAACAAAAGATTATCCCACACCTATGAAACCAGGCACAAATTTTACTTATGCTAGTAGGTTATATGATACTTTTTCTACTCCAAGTTCAAGCAATAATATAAATATTATAGAGTCACCCCCAGAAAAGAAAAGACGAAATGTTACAGATTCATCAAAACTAAATTCCTTTTCTTCTCGGAATCAATTTCATGATGGTAAGGATTCCTGAATTCAACAAACTAAAAACAGTTGTTCACAAGTAGAGGTTTTGAATCAAAATGAAACAAAAACATTCAGTATAAATGATGAAAATCGAACAATTAAGAGGAAAAACAATAGGTATTTGACAAACACAAATCAGGATACATTTCCAAAAACTCCTAATATTAAGGACAACCAGAAAATGAATCTCGAAACTAGTAGGGCTATTACTTCAACTTCTTTTAGAAATACAATAAAAACAGGAAATTTTGATAATGCAGTCATTACTAATATTAATAAGAAATATAAAGAAGCAATTAGAAAATGTCTATTAAATTTCTTTGGTGGTCCTCTAGCAAATAAATTTGATACACATCTAGAAAACCTATTAACATCAATATACTCATCTCTTCAATTGACTTAACATGGAATATAATAAACTTAGCAGATTTACAATAATCCAGTGGAATTGTCAAAGTACAAGGGGAAAAATTCACCATATTCATCACTTAATTCAAACTTTTCAACCCGCCATACTTTTACTTCAGGAAACTTGGTGCAATTCCAAATTCCATCTTCTAATTAAACATAACACGGTTATCAACGAATACAGATTAGACAATTATGGAGGCATTGCTATTTCCGTAAAAAATAATTACTCATATACCACATTCTCCTTAACAAATATTACTAATTTTCCTAACATACAAATTCTAGGTGTTACAGTGAATAATATAAAATTTCTAAATATATATATTCCTCCTAAGACTCACGTAACTGATAATTTTTGGGATTATTTATTAAACCATAACTTAGATATAGATTATATAGGAGTGATCTGAACATTCACTATAAAATATGGGGTTCAAATCGAACCGATAAAGCTGGAAAATCATTCTTATCAAAATTAGTGGAATCACAGTATCTCTATTTAAATAATGGAGCTCCTACCAGAATTTCTTCCAGACTTAAGTGTCCCAGATTTAACGTTATCAAAACTTAATTATTATATTGATACAGAATGGTGGACATACTTCACACCATGTGATAGTGATCATCTACCCATTATATTCACAACTCATTTTTTTCAAACTGAATACATCAATAATTATGAAAAAATAGGATTTAAGTCGAAACTACAAAAAATTCATTCAAAAATAAATTGGACTGATTATCATCGTATTCTGGATGGGAAAATTTCCAATTCATCATCTGAATATTTAGGTCAACATCCTTCACAAATATTTAAATTCATTAAATCAACTGTTTCTATCATTAAGAAAACCACAGCATTCACACCTGTTCCTTCATATAAACAAAAAGAAAAAAAAATAAACCTATATGGTGGAATCAAATTTGCCAACAAAATATAAATATGGTACAAAAAGCTTATCATACTTTCATTAATAATAAAACTAGAGACAATTTTCTACATTATTGTGCACAAAAAGCTAAATCCAAAAAATAATACAAAGTATCAGAAGACAAAGTTGGCAAGATTTTTGTAACCAACTTTCTGATAGGTCTTCGTTGCATCATATCTGGAATTTCTGGAGAAAATACACAAAAAATATGTCGAATACGAATACTCCTCTATACCTTAGTCAATTACATTGGATAGATGATTTCCATCAAAACCTATCACCACCTTTTGTTAACAATTCAAGGCTTTTATTACAGAAACAATTACTATGTAACAAAAATCCTGTTTTAGATAAAAACTTTACAATAAGAGAATTAGAACTTGTACTCAAAAATATCACAAAAACTACTTCACCTGGGTTAGATGGTCTCACATAAACTCACTTTAAAAATTTAACAGAAAAAGGTCTCAAATTATTATTAGAATATTATAACATAATACTTTAATTGATAGGAAAATATATATCAAAATTGGTAATACTTATAATGAGGCACGTACTATATCGATAGGGCTACTGCAAGGCAGTAAATTAAGTCCTATACTTTTCAATATATACATTAATGATCTAATTAAATTAAACAAGGGAACAATACAACTAGTATCATTTGCGGATGACATACTTATCTCAACAATGACTTCAAACCTGGAAATTGGTAAAGAAATAATAGAAAACTTTCTTAATTCATTAATTTCTTGGACACAGCTTAATGGTTTTGAAGTAAATTGGTAAAAATCCAAATTCATAATTTTTACTAGACGAAAATTGGTACCGACAATAACAATTAATATACAAAATCACAAATTATCGAACGAATCTTATATCAAATATTTAGGATTATTTTTAGACAAAAAATTAAATTGAAATCAAAATCTAAGATATCTTACACAGCAAGCAGAAAAATTTACAAAATTATTTCAATGTATAGCAGCTAAGAAATATGGTATCAATCCTTTCAGTTTATCAAATATTTTAAAACATACAGTAATGGCTAAGTTTACTTATGGAGGAATATTTTACTCTAACAATCTCAAACAATTCTATAATCGAGTAGAAAGCATACTTTATGATTTACAAAAAAATAATTTTTCTCAACCAAGATTTTGCCCTAAACAAGCACTTTTAGAAGAAACCAATTCAATTCCATTAACGATATTAGTACAACGAGCGGCAGAAAGGTTAATTTTAACAAGATTTGGTCGCACCTTTTCATTAATAATTAATAAGTTACAACAAATAGAAGAGTTATTTAATAGGAATAAAAATATACCATATCTCAATAATAGACCATGGATTTATATAGCATATACTGGACTTAAATACATACAACCATTTATCCATAAGGTACCCCTTCTTCCTTGCTTTACATGGCAATATACTATCAATTTAGTAAATATAAATGTCACGATTCCGAATTTTATAAAAATCGAAAATTCGGAATTACGTAATAAAGTATATAAAAATATTTGGGAAGAAGAAATTCAAAAATTACGCACAGACACTGTTTTAATTTATACAGATGAATCAAAATACCCAGATTCTTCAGTGGGCGCTGCAATATTCATATCATCTAATAATCTTACTTTTAAATATAAATTACCATCATCTTTATCAATTTTTGAAGCAGAAGCTTTCGCTATTCGTCAGGCATTATTATATATTTTAAAACATAAAATACATATATCATGTATATGTACTGATTCACTTAGTGTCCTTAAAACACTGCAAAATACATACTGGAATGCAAAAGTTACTTGGACAATTTTAAATATAAAACATCTTTACAAAACACTTCAAAATAAGAACTACACTGTACAGTTTTACTTTATGAATTCCCACATTGGCCTAAAATATGGCGATCTTATTGACAATGCAGCAAAGTCTGCAACTAGAATTGGAAAACCATATTATATAAAAATTCCTTATAGAAGTTACCATTATATTATAGATACACATTTTTCAACATTACTAAATCAATGGCAACAAAATAATAAATTATTACCTGGAAATACTTATTGGGAAACCATCGAAGATCATTCCCATAAACCCAGGGAATTCATAAAACATTGGGCAAGAAAGGAAATCATTGCATATTATAGAATACTTTTAGGTACAGCACTTACCCCAATTAAATTATTTCAAATTAGAAAAAAGGAGACTTATTACTGTTGGTGTGATAAGGGTATAGGCACTCTAGATCATTTATTATTCGAATGTGCTTACTTACAAAACCAAAGATCTACATTTCTTAAAAAATTAAATTATCATATCGGAATGGGACCATATAATTACAAATATATTATAGCAACATATAATTGGAAAGCAATTCGAAGCATGATACAATTTATTCTCCTTAATGGTATAAATATTTAAAAAAAAAAGTAAAGGAAAACAATAAATTAGTTAAATATAAGAAGGAATATTTTTAAAAAATCTTGAGAAAACATATATCAATATATATATATATATATATATATATATATATATATATATATATATATATATATATATATATATATATATATATATAAACACAAAAAAGGTATAGAACAATTTTGAAGATGAATACAAATAAATTGCTTGAAATATTCCTTCCATTGAAGAAGATAGTAGCTTAAGTCGAAATGTTCAATAGAGATCACCTAACGAATTTAGCATTTGGGGCCTACTAAGACTACATTTAAGTCGGAGGCGAGAAAAACACTGATAATAGTGATGAAGAAAGAAGAAAGAAAGAAGACGAATGTGGAATATTTGGAATCACGATTTGTAATAGATATTGATCGATTTGTTTATACAAGATGGCTATAAAGAGTAGGAATATTAAATCACTAGATATTGATTGAACATATATTGATCAGAAAAGATTATGTACTGAAGATATAGTATGGTTTGTTTATTAGAGTAATATTGAGACATATTTTCATGTTAGTGTAATTGTGGACTATTAGGGAGATAATTAACTGAGTTGCGGTTGGTACAGATTAAGAATAAATGTATAGAATAATTCAGTAGTAGTCGTGTGTAAAAGGATACGTTTTTATGACATCCCCATAGATGTCACTGGCAGTCATTCTTTCAGAAAAAGTGTTCCGGATGGCACACATAGCATTCTGGGGGTCACTGCTGGTACTATTTTATTTATTATTATATTATAGACGTATTATTTTAGTCACGTCCGGGGGAACTCTCAGAGCTCCGGGGGGGGGGGGGCAGTGCCCACCAAAAAACATGTCTGGAAGAAACACTGGTATCTTGCAACGGAGTATTTTATGATATTCACATGTCTGTCAGTGGAACGCTTGGGGTTAATGACCTGGGATCAAATGCATAGCCAGAGGAAGCGTCATGCAGTCTAGAAATTTTCAGGAAGATTGATTTAAGGGAATAAGAACACCTGTTGTTTTTACTCTCTTCTGTTGAACGAACGTGTGAAATTCAGAGGTCTGCCCCTCTACTAGATACTAGATAGTGTTATCTTGTGTACAGAAACTCATCAATGATGATATGGAAAATATATATGTGTGAACCTGATACACGTTTTAATCAGTCAAACGAAAATTGTTAGCTTATAAGCATTTTTTGCTGTTCTTCTTCTTTCAATGGAGTATGTGGACATTCTCAGAATATCCACATTTCTTTCTGCAAACAACGTAGGTACCAACTTTCTACATATCGTCAAGCATTTATCGTTAAAGACAGAAACTAAAATTTATCTCGTAATGAAAACTTTTATTGAAATCTTGTTATTGATTAGAACGTCTCAGTGAAAATACTATATTTACAATGTACTTTGCCTATCTGAGGATGTGTAAAGAAATACCCCTAAGCGTGAATGATGCAGATGTTACTGTGAGTTCGTAATGTCATGAAACTAACTGAAATACTATAAGCAAATAATGATAGTATTATGTTTATAAGTAATCTTATATCGATACGGTGCCTTTTTGCTACTGTATAAAGACAGCTTATCTTTTTCATAACAAGAATCATAAGATTGACGCGGGTAAGTGCATCTAAGGTACCACGTGGTCAAGAGCGCCTGTCAGGGGGGCAAGAGGGCACTCTCCCCCCCTTGGGGAAATTGTACTTCGGAATATCGAAAACCCAATAGACTTTTTAGAATAGTTACATCAAAATTTTAAACTATATTTGAAATGTCGCTTATACTTGCCCCCCCCCCCTTGGAAACCACAACATGGGCGCCGTTGCACGTGGTGTAGGCGGTAACGCGTATCTGAGGAAACCTGTGGAGTAACGGAACTCGAGAATGATGATGAATACATCACCTCATGTATGTTCCGAAGCCTACAAAGTATTGAGATAAGATCTCTTACTTTAAGATAGGGGGCCGCGGTGGCTCAGTGGTAGAGCGTTCACCTCTGGTGCTTGGGGTCCCGGGTTCGATCCCAGCCCCCGCCAAGTGAACTTTGTGGTGGACAAACACCGTGTGCGTGGGTTTTCTCGGGGTTCTCCCGTTTCCTCCCACTTTCTTCATTCCACCATTTCATTCATCACTCATAATCACCGTCTCCTTTAGCCTAACCGGCATAACCGTGGGACGTAAAACTCAAAGATTTCATTTTTTTTTCTTACTTTAAGATATACATAAGATTTACATAAGATCTCAACCTAATGCTTACGTTGGGTTATTACCTGTCACAAATATGAATAAACTCGTCTACCTTTACAATAGTTCAGATATGAGGAAAAATCAAGAATTTTTAGCAATTTTGCCATAACTATCTTTGTATTCGCACTGTCTTTTTTCTATGTTATATGGTTATACTATTCTGCTAATGCTATAAAAGTGTGGTTTTTATTCAGGGACATCATTTCGGACTTCGCTTGGGGGGGGGGGCAAGAGCACCACCGACATAAGACTTTCGCGCTTTGTACTAGTAGACTATATTAGTAGACAATCGATTAAAGTATATGTATTCCTCAACCTCTTGGGGGGGACAATTTCCCCCTCCTGCCCCCCTAAATGACGCCCCTGTTTTCATTACTCCATTTTCTTTCTTCTGTTACAAAGAGAACATGATTGTAGGAATCCAATTGTTCATTGTCAACTATACAGCAACAGGAAATGTTTAACTTGTACCACTTCCGGTGGATACATTAACTCCATCAACAAACTTGACTCCTAACTCTTTTGATGGACTACATTTTGGTCAAATTTAACGGAGGTCCATCAAATACTTCTTGAGATTTATTGTCTCCCTGACTAACTAACTAACTCTATGGTCTATGGATCTCGAAGGTTCAATGCCGCATTCACAAAAGCCCTCCATTGATTTCTGTTCTTAGGCAACTGGATCCAGTTTCTACTTTGCATTTCTATTTCTACGAGATTTGTCTTAATATTTTCCTCCTTTCTACGCCTAGGTCTTCCTAATGGTCGTTTCACGATTGGATTCTGAGTTAAAACTTTGATATCGTTTCTACTTTGTTCCATTCTGGTTACATGACCTACCCACCTGAGCCTCCTAGACTTGATGACCCTAACAATGTTAGATAAACAGTATAAATTATGCAGTTCCTCTCGCTCTCTTAATTTGCTGGCTTACAAGATATCTGTTATCAAGTGTTAAGCGCTCCTTGTTTTACAGACTACCGCACGATTACAATGCTGTTTCAACAGATCTTAACATTTTTACTTCTGAACAAGATTTCAGAACTTAGCTGAAAACAATGTTATATATTAAGAGGTGTAGTTTCTTAATTGTGTTTGTTTTGTTAGTTATTTTTATTCTCTTTTTTGTTGTGTTTATTTTTCCTTCTGTGATTTTATCATTTTTTATATTGATCAGTTTCAGCGATTGGCCTTCTGCTATATGAAACTTAGTCAATAAATAAATAAATAAATAAATAAATAAATAAATTGAATTTCATCTCTGTAATTTGATAGCTCCTGAGCTACTCTACTTTGGAGGGAAATTACAATACGAGGTGTGACACACAAAAAACAAGACTAGTCCAATAAATCGTTGTTCTTACAGAATCAGTTCTTAGTGAAATTATTACCTTCAAAGTAGTCCTCTTCAGCATTCACATACTTCTGCATTCGGTGCTGCCATTGCTGGTAACAGTTCTGGAAGGAGGTTTTTGGAAGGCCTTCAGGAGATTCTCCGTTTTTGCCTGAACCTCTTTAACTGAGGTAAAATGGCTTTCCTTTAAGCAATATTTAACTTTGGGAAATATATATATATATATATATATATATATATATATATATATAAAAGAAGCCAAATCAGGTGAATAAGGAGGATGCCCCATCACAGTAATGTTTTTGCTGGTCAAAAACTGCTTGACAGATAGGGCCGTGTGAGCGGCTGCATTGTCTTGGTGCAACAGCCATCCATCACGCCAGAACTGTGGCCTTTTTTAAAAATTGTTCACGAAGTCTTTTTAGTACTTCAATCTAGCAGTGTTGATTAACTTCCTGTTCACTGGGAACCCACTCAATCATTACAATTCCATAACTGTCGAAGAAGACGATTAATATTGCCTTGAATTTTGAGTTTAACATTCGTGCACTGTCCCTTCCCCTGAAAACCGCTTATGCCATTCAAACATACGTACATGAGACAAAGTTCATCTCCATAAGCGTCGGTTAACATTTGGAATGTTTCCGTGGCTGATTTCTTAAGTTTCACAAGTTGATTCGCTGTTCGGTTTTTACATTAGACATTTTTCCGGCAGAATGCAGTTGCACGTCTTCACTCAATGACGCAGTACTCTCGACTGGCGTGATCGGTTAAGTCGAAACTGGCCGCATGGATAGAGGTGGTGAGTGGGATGACGTCAGCAAAACAGTTGTTGCCGACTAGACTCCTTTTTCAAACTACATATTTAGTCTCGTTTGTGTGTGTGTGTGTGTGTGTGTGTGTGTGTGTGTGTTGTGTGTTGAGTGTGTGTGTGTGTGTGTGTCACAACTCGCATTATAGAAATTGCCTCTTCATCTTGGAAGTGAAATTCTTGAATTTGGTGAGAAACATGACCAATTATTTTAATTAGAACTTTATATAGGTCTACCTAGTTTCTGATCTCCCTGACTTGAGGAACTAAAGAGACACTTCATTTTTGGTAGGGAAATCAAATTATTATGGAAATTATACCCCCTTAGAAGCGGATTTCTTGAAAATGATGGGATTGGTATCCAACTATTGTTAACGAGTTTTCATATCGAAATTCATCTCCTTAACTACAGGAGCTCCTGAGATACTCCATATCCACCCACTCCCTTAGGAGACGCATTTTAATCAAAGTGACTTTCAGGCTCAAAATACATACTAACCAGAGATGTAGTGGATCAGTGGGTCGTAGGTCACAGGTCACGACTCCCTGCGACCCACCACCCACCGTGTTCCTTTCCGATTCACCCACCCACTTTGACTTACCGACTGACTCTGCACAGTGCATTGTAGACAGCATCTTCTGAACACTAGTAAAATTAACTACGTTCTACTTTCAAGGCTTCCATTTTTCTTCCCTTTTCACTTGTTTGTAATTACCAGGGCCCGGATCATGTTGACAAGTCAACTTTTTTCTGTTACGCATAGGACAAGGCAAGTTCAAATAAAAACGTTATCCATCAACTCTAGGTTCAAAAAATATAGTTTTTTAGGGTCAACTTTTGGTCACTTTTTGCCATTTTGAAATTTCAGGTCATTTTTTAATATTTTAAGGTAACTTTTAGGTCACTTATGGTCTTTTTATTTTTTTTTCTACATAAGGAAATCTTAAAATGAAACGGTTTACGGATGTGGAAAAGACGAAGTTGAATAATCTCTTTTCTTGCTTCCTGACTATTGGGGTGGAAAAACTGCATTCTTAATGAAAACTAATGAAAACTAAGCTGTAGCTGCTTAACGAAAGGTGGGGGTTTTTAGGTGGCCAAACAGATAGTTTTGGGTTGTTGTCCACAAAGAATGTGATCACGTGATTAACTAAAAAAATGATTATAAGGCGTACAAGGGTTTTAAACAGGTTTTTATCTATTATTTTCATGTAGTCTACACTGTTAACTTTTATTGTTTAAGAGTGCTTCCTAGTTTCAACTCTGGACTGAATTGACGCTTTCAATACTTACAATTCCGTACAATGTACTGATCAATAGAAATAAATGATCAATGGACTGCAACTAACTGAAACAAAACTTTTTGAATATAAGTGAGAAATGTTAATTAAAAATCCAATGGATATTAAAATCAATGTTTAACGAAATAAAAGTTTGAGAAAACGTAAGTTTTAAGGTCGATTTTTGTGATTTTTAGAGTCATTTTACAGGAATGTTAGTGTCATTTTATAGGTCACTTTTTAAAAAAATTTAGGTCAACAAGATCCGGGCCCTGGTAATTACTTATCTGAGATGAATATATCTAACAAGGGATGTATGCGAACCGTCACAGCTAGATATTCATGAAAATTGGTATCCTCACTAATTGTGGATCGCTAATCATTGTGGTGATAGTCACTCGGTGTGGAAATGCCTTGTTTGTCCGCTACGTATAATATATATACCAAGCAGTGACTGGGAGAAGCTGTGCCGAGTTATATCCCAGAAACGCAGATAAACGCAGAAAATGAAAAATGTGTGCAGGTAATCTGATACCTAAGGGAGGGACACGTGACCAAGAACACGGGAGTACTGTCAGACAAGCAGTTTTGCCATCCCAACACAAACGTATACCATTTATAGCATTAAAACAATTGGCATAAAACGTAAAAGCAAATAAGCAAAGGTGCGTTATCAGTGTTGCCAAATAAGGGAGAAGTAAAGATGTAAATTTGAGAAATTATGGGGTCCGCACAGAGAAATGAACAAATGTGCAACAACAACAAGACTACAGAAGGAACAAATATACAGTAGGGAGTAAACCACAACTTCCAGCAAATAACAAGACTTGACATGTCATATCGAGTATGTGGCTAGGGCGAGAAATGTAAGTATTCTGCAATACTATCTATGGATTTTCTGTTGTATGTATTGGTGTATTATGTTAAGATATTTTACGTCTGCATATTACTGGCAGTCTGAATTTAGTATGTAACTTCAACGTTGTCTCATATGCTAGTCTTTCCTATACTACTGTGTTCTTGTTTACGTGTCTCTCTTTCTTAGGTATCAGGTTACTTACACACATTTTTTTCATTTTGTTACTTTTTCCGGCGTTTCTGGGATATGACTCAGCATAGCCTCATCCAGTCACTGCTTGGTATATGTATTATACATAGCTGATAAACAAGGCGTTTCCGCACCGAGTGACTATCACCGTGATCATCAACAATCCACAATTAGTCAATTTACCATTTCCATAAATATCTACCTGTCATGGTTCGCATACGTCCCTTGTAAGTGAAAAAAAAAAACTTCTGGCATTTTGGGATATTGATATTTGTAATTGTAATAATAGCAATAGGACTTTTGCTAGTTGACTTTCGCGACACACTATTTTTTCCTTTACGTTGGCATACTTTACCTTGATTTGAAACCTAATTTCATCCTCTTTTTCACTAAAAAGTATCTGTAATTCAACAAGGTATAACGACTCTATAGAAAAGCGTCGTCAACCTGGTCCGTCTGGTAAAATATAAGTTACGAAGCGATAATAACTTTTCTTTACGCAAGAATCAACTCAGATATTCAAAGATCATTAGCCTCACCTTTATTGCTTGATATGTCTTAAATATTCCTTTTAAAACCGTGAAATACATAAATTCACTTGACTAAGTCAACACATAACATGTACATAGCCACAACTATCCCATAATAATCTCTTACATATATTAAAAACATTCTTCTTTTTTGTTAATTTAAAATGAACATTCTACTAAGTATATTACATATTTATGAGCACTTTTTGCCCACGGTACAGGTAAATATTATACAAACTAAAGTATTTCGTTATAGAAAATGTCGCCCGCCAAAGGGACTGAATATAAAAGTCATGAGTAGGCTTGGCTTTTATATTCAAGAACCACTGGTCTGATTAGATTAATGTTCGTACATTACATATGTTCTTTATATTTTGATCACACCTCGTATATATCTTCATCATTTTTTTTGGTTAACCCTCATATATATATAAAATATTAGTTATTATCATTCACATAAATACATTTACAATAAATCTTTGATTTCATTAATATTTCTCTTTTATTACATTATTATTTATTCTTTATCATTAAAAAAAAACATCGTCGCTTAGGAATATAATTAACGAGGGTGAAACACAAATTATCAAGATTACTAGTTTCGATCATTATTACAAACGATGATGTGACAAATAATATTTGTTCTTTTCGGGCGCATTGTATAACAAATAAGTTAGATGTTGCAATTGTAATGTATACATAGTAGCACTAAGATGTCATAAATAAAGAAGAATTTCATTCAAGGTAGTTATTGAATAATTGATTTTATAGAATGGATCTTATTCTTAACATAATCTTTGACAATTAAACACAAATCAATCTGATATAAAGTAATTTTTTTTTTTTTTTTTTTTTTGCCTTTAACTAATTATAAATTGAATTATGATTCTTCGCATTAATAAGAAAGAATAAAAATTAAACATAACCTACGTTTGAATAATCAAATGGAAGTAAATAAATTTATTTTACAGAAACAAAAGACACCTTTTTGTTATTAAATAAACACATTTTTCATTATTATTGTTATTTTCCATTCTTATTTATTTGATCAAGAATGTTGGGTGCTACTAACTCTTTAACTAGATGCATTTCAAATATTTATAACCATCGTTTTCATTATTAATATTAACACAAACTTTAAAACGAAAATTCACAAGAATCTATAACCAACATGGGTTTAACCTAATTTCGTTAACGGTACTCATGTTACATTCACACTGTCATATGAATCTAATAAAGTGCATTGTACCGCACAATCGTGGTTAGGTTCTACATTAGGTTGTACATGTCTTTCATCGTGATTTGAATTTGGATACGAAGTACCATCTCGTGAACAATGATTATGTCTATACATAGGATTGATAGCATCTCTAGGATTTCGACATGTATTTCTATTATTTTTGTGTCTACTTCGGTTGATTAGGTTAGGCGGATTCCCTACATAACCTTGTCTATTTTGTTCATTTTGATTGCTAGAGTATACTCGTCTTAGGTTCGGTTCATTATTATTCACACTTCGGATATTCAAATTCCGAACAGGGACCAAATGATCTGAATTATTCTTATTTTTACCCATTCCTGATTGTGTTAGATTCATAGCATGGTATTGAGTTTCGTAGCATTGTACAAGCATTAATAAATGACTGAAACTCATACACTGTGTGGAAAATAAGATCTGCTGTAATTTAAATGGAAGCAAATTGCGAATCGATGCAATTATTCTTGATTCCGATTGCAAGGGATTAACAACCTTTAATTCATTATAGACATTTATAACAAACTCTACAATAGATTTGTGCAATCGAGGATTGAAATGTTGATTTCTAAGAGTGGCATCTCTGTTTGCCAGCAAAAAGTCATTTTCGTAATTCGCGATCAATGCCGCTTTAAATTCCTCATATGTACTAATGTGATCACGTATTGCCTTAAACCATAAGGAACAAGGTGGGAGTAATACATGGGGTATTAATTTCATGTATTGTGATCGGTCGATAGACATTATACTGCATTCGTCTTGGAACTTCTCTAAGAAAGAACTAGCATTTTCATTGCACTTACCACTAAATTTACTCATGGCTTTGATTTCGCTCATCTTGACACTTAGCTTTACCTTTCTTTTCTCACTCCTTGTTCTTGTGGTGTGATTGTTCCGGTCCGTAGCGTGCTGTGTCATGATACCATTTATATTTCGTTCATCAGTGATCTTCGGACAATTTTCCTCTAATATAATATCCTCCTCAGATTCCGGCGAAGGCGTATTTATATCCGGTGATTGGGGAAACTCGAAGCGATCACTGCCCAGATTATTGCGATAAATGGTGTCTCTAGCCTGTAACGTTTTAATTTCTTCCTGCATAGTAGCCAACTGGATCTTTTGATGTTTAACGGAAGATTCTATTAACGTTAAATCCTTTTTTACAGCACAGATTTCATGATTTTGATGATCGTGCTTTTCTTGACACTCATCGGCTAACCTTTTTAACTTCTCTTCAAACTGCGAGGATATGTCGTTCATCACCTGGACGATTGTTTGTTTCGTATCGTCTGATTTCAGTTCTATCCGTTCTATTCGTTTACTTAATTCTTCATACTGCTTGCTAGCTTCATTAAATTTCAGTTCTATCTTCTTTTCCATGGTCTGGTTAGCTTCATAGAACTTCAGTTCTATCTTCTGTTCCATGGTCTGGTTAGCTTCATAGAACTTCTGTTCCATGTTCTTGTTAGATTCATTGAGCTTCTGTTCCATGGTTTGTTTTATCTCAGTCGTCATTTGCATAATTTGTCGCTGCACAGCTAACAAAAGTCGATCCTCAGATGACAAACTTGGTGTTGCACTAATTTCACCTGGATTACTGGTATTAGATTCCTGTTGCACTATTTCACTATCCATTTTTCTTTTGATGACCTTACCGCTTCGTAATACGGTTAAGTTCGTATTCATAAATGGTAATATCCAAGTAAATTCAGCCCTACTTTCCTTCTTCGGGAACTGAATTTTCAAAAGATCCCGGGTTTGGTAAACCAAATTTTTATAACGACTCTATAGAAAAGCGTCGTCAACCTGGTCCGTCTGGTAAAATATAAGTTACGAAGCGATAATAACTTTTCTTTACGCAAGAATCAACTCAGATATTCAAAGATCATTAGCCTCACCTTTATTGCTTGATATGTCTTAAATATTCCTTTTAAAACCGTGAAATACATAAATTCACTTGACTAAGTCAACACATAACATGTACATAGCCACAACTATCCCATAATAATCTCTTACATATATTAAAAACATTCTTCTTTTTTGTTAATTTAAAATGAACATTCTACTAAGTATATTACATATTTATGAGCACTTTTTGCCCACGGTACAGGTAAATATTATACAAACTAAAGTATTTCGTTATAAAGGAAATAATTATATATGATAATTAAATTGAAATTCATCGTAGTATGACCTATGATAATCAATTTACCGTTTTATATCGTGAAGGTAAGATCCACTGTTCCGGTATTGTAACAGAACTTTATTTGAGTGATTAACCGTAGAAATTCAAACCCCGATTAGTGATAATTTCACAGCCTGGTTTTATTACAAGTGTAAACTCTTTAGTCAGTGAAGAGGAGGACGTGGATCATGGGTTAGAGTTGATGACGATGGGTTTTGGTGGGTCGTGGGTCAGTGGGTCATGGGTTATTTTCATTGACCCACGCCATCTCTGGTACTATGTTCCAAAATCCATTTCATGTTGTTCATTGCTTTGTATTTATAAAGCGGATGAACAAACATTCAGCTTTGCACAATATAAGATTCCACATGAAACGAACAGAGATTTCCCATCTATTTCTGTATAACTGCTGGACCTTTCATGTATGTTCCGGTTCCTGTTCTCAATTCTTTCTTTCTTTCTTAATTCTGTCCATTTTATGCAATATCCAGGATATTACTCACGCTGTTTCAGAAAAAAAATTTAAAAAAGTAGAAAATATACTTCAACATGACGGAAATTACAATCACTTCTTTGGCTTGCAATTCTTAGAAAGGAGAAACTGATCTTACCGTGTACAGTATATAAGACTAACAAAGTGAATAATTACAGGATGTTTCAAACATCTGAACTAAAGCATCTTCCAAATGAACTACGTTCTTTAAGGATTAACTTCCAACACACGGTTAACATAATTGTCTTTCAAAAATATATGAACAAAGGCATGCTGAGGTATATTTTTAAAAAATAAAGATGCGAAGACCGTTTCTTGTGTGTTTTTATACGTAGAGGTTACATGTCTGGCAAAATAAAGTGAAAGATGATACGCGTATATAATCACTTACAATTCTTTAACGTAATCTATAGAAGCATTCAACAAGAAAAGATCACTCTTAACTAGCAGGCTTAATATTGGAGTAAGGAGTTGAGTTGAGTTTAGTGTGAGTTTAACGTCCCGTTCAGCAGCGAGGCTATATGAGAAGTGGACCTACTGTTTAACGTGGAATCCGAACTACATGAATTCCCGCCGGGAATCGAACCCGGATCTCCTATTAGACTAAGGATAAAATTGGTCAAGTGCTATATATGGAGTATTGGACTGTATGGTTCAGAAACTTGGACATTACGGAACTTAGAGAAGAAATATTTAGAGAGCTTCAAAATGTAGTATTGGAGGTAGATGGAGAAGATGAAATGGACAGAGAGAGCAACAAACGAAAATGTATCAAAACAAATAGGAGAGAAGAAGACGCTTAAGAAAATATCCTTTGTAGAAAGGCCAATTGTATTAGACACAACTTGCGAAGAAAGAAGGAAAGATGAAAGAAAAGCGAGGAATAGGAAGAACACAACTGGTCGATGATTTAAAACGTAAAAGAAAATATTGGGAGTTAAAAGAGGAAGCTGAAGATCGAAAAAGGTAGAAGAAATATTTCTACGCCTAAACCAAAGAAAGAGTCCCCGGACTTGACAACTTGACAAAAGGTAGAATTAATAATAATAATAATAATAATAATAATAATAATAATAATAATAATAATAATAATAATAATAATAATAATAATAATAATAATAATAATAATAATAATAATAATTTCTAGGTACTGTGTTGACTAATGACACAGGAAACCCGGCATTTATGGGATGGAGTTTATTTATTTCTATGGATGTATTTTTAAATAAAAATCCGGTTTTTTTTTTAAAAAAAAAAACGAAATTTTCGCTTTTATAGTTGGTTGTAGTTTTCTTATTCATATTCTTCCTTGTTTTCCTATGCTTAAATAAGTGCCCTCATGTCCTGTCACATCAATAATGATCACGAGTCTTTTCTCCAAAATTTACAACAAACTTTTCGGATTAACAGTCTGTGTTATCGCCATTTGCTTTGTTTCAAATTCACATTAGTTTAATGCAGATGCCAAACAAAATGGCAGGAGTGTTTACAGGCGGATTTTATGGAAGAGGTTGGATCCATGAAATTGATTGTGCCAACATATTTTTCGTTTTAAATCATGCAATCAAATTGGCGGGGAAAAGAGTGGTTAACTTGGGGCAAGAAAGGGAAATTTAAGGGAGAATGATAAATTTGGCGGGGAAAAGGTGAATTTTTGTTGAAAGGTAAATTTAGGAAAGAATGGTAAATTTGGAGAGAGAAATCTATTCTTGGGGTCACATAATGGTCAATTTAAAGACAAAACGGATGTATGGAGGATAGAATGATAAATTTGGCAGAAGGACGGTAAGTTTGGGGGAGAAAGGTAAAATTTGGTGGAAAGTTAAATATAAGGAAGAATAGTAAATTTGGAGGGAGAAATGTATTGCAAGGGACAGAATAAAAAAAATTGAGAAAATAGGTGTATTTGAAGGGCAGAATGTTAAAAGGTATAGCCGGAAAAAGGGATGAAAAGTGCCCTTATATGGACTGCTATGATATCTATACCAAAGGTTTCTCACATCCAAATATAGCTTTTGGCTACAGTATCAACTACAAGTGCCTTTGAATTTCGAAGTTATTGTTGAAAATTTGAAAATCAAAAATTGTTGATATCTCGGAAACGACTTCAGATACGAGGATGAAACACAATATCAATGTACTTTGCTCTAAGGGACTTACAGAAAACAATGTATTTTGCCCTTAAAGTTTCTAGCAAAAAAGGCGTCAAAAATATTAAAATTCAAATCTTTCTGCTTTATGTTTGAGTGACCACCTTTTATTTTCCACCATAAAAAGCAACACCAACCCACCTATAATATATTTTGATCATGGTTTGATACTTTCGGTGCAACTTGGTGTAAAATTGGGAAAATCTAATTCGGGACGCTGTATTTCGTCTGCAAGATAGACAACCCACGTTACAGAATGAATATTTTGGCCAGCACGAATACTGTCAGAAGTCAAAGATGGTTATTTTATTTTCTAATTCGTCATGAATGGCTCTACATGACAATATAACTCTCATAATATTGCCTCTTCCAGAAACCTATGAGAGCGCTAATGCCTCTGATTTTCAGTCTGCCTCAGTAAGATGCCAATATTTTAAATCATTATTTACAGAAAACAACTGTTTTGGGGTTTTTCATAAAGTCTGGACGGATTTAATTTGCTTATAATTTTCATAAAAATGCTCATAATGAAATCAAATAAAGTACAAACGGTAGCGGAAGGATTAAATTTTTAGTTGGCAACACTGTTACCGTATCAAAGATGGCGTCGGTGAAAGAGAAAGCGCAATGTGTTCTGTGGTGCGCAGAGCTAAAATCACCAATTCTGGTGTGTCGAAAGTTCACCAAAGAGTTCAAAAAGCCGGCACCGACTGAGAATGCAATCCGAAAGTGGCATGCTAAGTTCTTGGAGACAGGAAGCGTCCTGGACCGTCCTCGAAGTGGGAGGCCGCCAACATCGCCTGCAACAGTGAGCAGGGTAAGGGAAAGCATCATCAACAGCCCACAGAAGTCGATTCCTAGTTGGAGGTGTGGCGGTGAATGACCTGAGCTGGTGTAGATTACAGGTAAAAGTTTAATCCTTCCGCTACCGTTTGCACTTTATTTGATTTCAATATGAGCATTTTTATGTAAATTATAAGCGAATTAAATCCGTCCAGACTTTATGAAAACCCTGTATATATATAATGTATACCCATATTGTAAAACATGTTATAATGCACAAGATGATGATAATACAAAAATGTACAAAATGTTGTTATTGCAATGTCTTTCCTGAATTAGAAAAATAAATTACAAGGAAAATTAAGGACACGGTATGTGGAACATTGAATCTTTAACACTATCTGCGTTTATTACTGGAGTGAAAAGACCCTCGGCACACTGCTTGAAATCTCTGCAGACCCAACAATCTTAGCAAGGTATCGAGCACGTGACAGGCAATAAATGATTGCAGTGACATGTGAACAATATCCAAGTGCACGATTCCCATTTGCATATTCACAATAATACTGCTTTAGACCCGAATACCCACTTGTATTTGGAATATAATCTATATAACATCTGTATGTTTTTCTAGTAAATATATGTCGATATCGCACCTCAAACTTAACTATGTGGGTATTTTCTATCAATTATTCAGGGTTCTTTGTTCCATAGACTGGCTTCTGAATTTAACTCCATTGCTCCTGACGTGGATATTTTTAAATCTGAGAATGTAGTCCGACGGGAAATTATTGCTACACTTACGAACCTTAGTTTTATTTCAATTTGTTACTGCTACACTTATGGGCCTTTATAGTATAGCTTTTTGTTTATACTTGTTATTGTTAATTTTATATTCTATGTTATATAGTTTCAGTGTAAAATGGCTGCCTTGCTGTATCTGGAACTTTGGCAAATAAATAAATAAATAAATAAAGAAAAAGTGTCTCATGTTATCCTTGTTTATCATTTCATCGAAGTAGGAAATGCCTGAGACCTCTGATAAGAACTTGTAAAAGGAATGTGTAAGTCTCTGTGATGTTCGCGAATTGCAGGTAGGGATGAGCACGAATCGAGACATGTCTCGAATCTCGACTCGACTTGACTCAAATTCGAGTCGAGATTCGAATCGAAAAGACACGCTTTGTAAAATTCGAGACGAATCGAGACAAACGTATTTCTCGACTCGAATTTTCGAGTCGAGTCGAGACTGCTAGTAAAAATGTTAACTCGACTAGAATGTCTCGAAAATCTTTCTATAATTTTTTAATATTATTTTGAATAACGTATTCACTCAGAAACAGTCTTGAAACCAATTCCAGTATTTATTACTTTAGAAAGGCACAGAACGCATAAACTTAATAGTTAATCTTTCGAGATCAAGATTTAATTTTAAGCTCAATTCAGTTAATTAAAACTAATAATTAATGTCGTGATATTTAATTGTACTTCAAATATAATAATAATAATAATAATAATAATAATAATAATAATAATAATAATAATAATTGATTATCTAGTTTGTATTAAAATATTGCTGTAAAATGAACTTCAAAAATTCTCTGAATGAGCAATTGGCAGTGTATAGTAATTTAACATAGTTATAATTATTGTGTTTTCGTTCCCATGAACGCAATAGGGCTACATAACTTCTGGATTATTCCCTTCCACAAATATTTTGAGGCTTTAATATGTTGCAGCATATCACGGGTTACGGATAATATATAATCTAACATTTGTTTTACATGACATATTATCATACGAGACTATTTTACATAGTTCTGGCTGATGTGTGCGTATATTTTGCCTCAACTCGAATTTCGAGACGTCTTGTCTCGAATTCGAGTCGAGTCGAGGCAGAAACTGTCGAGTCGAGACACGAGTCATGACGGAAATATATTTTCGAGTCGAGACAGGCTTAAATCTCGACTCCACTCCACTCGTGCGCATCCCTAATTCCAGGTTGTCCCCACGCAGATGTGACATTTGCGAAAGTGCATATACACTTTTTCCAACCATTTTCTTTTACTTCTAACCTTAATGTATTCTCAGTCATGTGCTGTCATTCCATGTGCTTGAACTGCTTCGTCGACGAGGCCATTGTCAGAATTAAGGCGATTACCAAAAGTATTATGTAAAGGAAAAATGTTATCCGACATAACAATCCAACTTGAGGAATTGAATTGTCCAGTTTGTGATATAGACGATACTTTTGTCCATAGCGGCCTCAACAACCCAGCACATTTCTGTAATATAGTGGGAATAGTTCACCGCAGCCGTAATTAATTGTCTACGTTTACTTTTTAATGCAGGTATTAAAACGTGTCCTTCATCTTCCTTGCATTTTTTTCTAATTCAGGAAAACATTGCAATAACAACATTTTGTATATTTTTGTATTATCATCATCTTGTGCATTATAACGTGTTCTACATTATATAAAGGGATAATCAAAAAAGTTGTTCTCATGGCCACGATTACAATTATTGGTACCCTACTAGGCAGACTAAAAATCAGTGACACTAGCGCTCTCACGCGGTTTCTAGAAGAGGTACGATTATGAGGGTTATATTACCATGTAGAGCCATTCATGATAAATCAAAAAATTAAAATCGACCGCCTTTGACTTCTAACATTATTCGTGTTGGTCAAATATTTATAGTGCAAGGTGGGTTGCCTATCTTGCAGGCGAAATAGAGTGTCCCGATTTTTTTTATATCTATTTACTAGCAGCGTTCACCCCGCTTCGCTGGGGTCACCCCGGAACGCAATAAACTTTGTTACTTAGATAATTTTTACTTTTTCGCTTTCAAGTGATATGATAAAAACCATAGAAGATTGCAGTAAATGTTAACATTATATCGCCTGTCATTTATGTTAACCCGCCGAGTGACACGGTCATGTGGGTTGCATATAAATACGGTTAATTTTAGCTATGATGAGCTAACAAAGGATTTCTACGTTATGGACACTTGAATGGTCAATTATCTCAAGACACTGTTAATTGAAAATTAAAGTGATATGATAAAAACCATCTAGGGTCCAAATCTTAATAACCCCCCAAAAATGAAAGAAATTGGTTCAGCCGTATTAGCGTGATGAGCTAACAAAGGATTTGTACGTTCTCTTTTATATATATAGATTTATTTTACACTAAGCTGCAACAAAATGTCAAACCATGGTCAAAATATATTATATATGGGTTGGTGCTGCTTTTATGGTGGAAAATAGAAGGTAGTCATTTAAACATACAGGAATCGAATATATTCGACGCGTTTTTCTATACAAATTTGAAGGGCAAAGTACTTTGTTTCTTGTTTCCTGTAAGGCCCTTTGAGCAAAGTATATTCATATTTTGTTTTAGCCTCGTAACAAAATCGTTTTCGAGATATGAACATCTTTCGATTTTTGAATTTTAAACAAAACTTCGAAATTCAAAGGCACTTGTAGTTCATTTTGTAGCAAAAGTTATCTTTGGATATAAGATATTTTTGGTAAAAAATATCATAGCAAACCAAGTAAAAACACTTTTCAACCCTTATCCGGCTATACTCTTTCGCAAAAGAAAGGTAAATTTGGAGCAGGAACTTAATTTTTTTTTTTGGAAAGAATTGTAAATTTGGCGGGAGAAAGGTAAATTTGGAGAGAGATAAATTTAGGAGAGAATGGTAAATTTGGAGGGAGAAATCTATTCTTGGAGGGACAGAATTGTAAATTTGAGAAAAAAGGTATATTTGGAGGATAGAATGGTAAATTTGACGCAAGAAAGGTAAGTTTGGGGCAGGAAATTATAATTTTTGGAAAGAATTATAAATTTGGTGGTAGAAAGGTAAATTTGGATGAAAAAGTAAATTTGACGGATGATGGTAAATTTGGAGGGAGAAATGTATTCTTGGGAATCAAAATTGTAAATTTGAGGATAAAATGTATGTTTGGAGGACAGTGTGGTAAATTTGGCGGAAAATGGGTGCGTTTTGGGAAGAAATGTATGTCTTGTGGAAAGAATTGTAAATTTTATCAAGAAAAGGTACATTTGGGTGAGAATAGTAAACTTGGAGGACAAAACTGTAAATTTGAGAAAAAAGGGTTTGTTTTGGGGATAGAATAGTGAATTTGGAGGAAGAAAGGTAAGTTTGTGGGAGGAAGGCATCTTTTGTGGAAAGAATTATAAATTTGATCGAGAGAAAGGTAAATTAGGAAAGGAAGGTAAATATGAAGATCGAGAGAAAGGTAAATTAGGAAAGAAAGGTAAATATGAAGATCGAGGAAAAGGTAAATTAGAAAAATAAGGTAAATATGAAGGAAAACAGTATATTTGCAGGGAGAAACGTATTCTTGGGGGACAGAATTGTAAATTTGAGTAGAAAGGTGTTTGGAGGACTGAATGGTAAATTTGGCGGAAAGAAGGTAAGTTTCTGGGAGGAAGGCATATTTTGTCTAAATAATTGCAAATTTCGCAGGAGAAAGGTAAATTTAGGGAAGAATGGTAAGTTTGTGGGGACAAAAGTAATTTGGTACAAGAACGTAAGTTGACATCGGAAGATGTAAGTTTGAGAATTATGCCTAAGCCTGTGGGAGGTTGGACACCCTTGTAAAACGGAGTACATATTCGTAAGCTTAATAAGGAAGCAAAATAAGCCTATTCCACCTCAGAATAAGACTGTTTTAACTAGATAAAGATTTTAGATTATCAAATTTTAATGTGTAATAATTATACCTTCTATATTAAACTAAGGTTTTCACTACAATAATATTAATACTATATAGTGAAATAACGTTACAATTCCACCCAAAACCAAATAATCAAATTTCTCTAGATACTTTTTTTTTTTTTTTTTTTTTAGATGGCGGCTACCTATAAAATTGACATTTTAGAGCTACGGCAGTCTTATTCTGAGCGTGCGATACGATTCAAAGCTAAAATTATAGAGAATTTTAGCATAATGAAATTGGTAAATTTGTCCTGCATCAGCGCGGCACAATTTCCTTGATAAATTAAGACTATATACTGTAACTGTGACATCTAGCGGACAAAGAACGAAACTTCTTGAGTTTGTCTTTGGGCAGCGTTGCCAGTCCTACAGAATTTTTTATTGAAATTTCAAAAACAACGTGAGTTATATGCAGACTTTTCTTCACTATTGACAAGTCCGCCGTTCATATATTAATTTAAAATTCGCAATTGAAGCGAAGATTTATTCTAAAGCAATTTGTAACTAATTATAAACAATACTCTTCTCTAGTTGAATACAGAAACTTGATTTGGTTATACCAAAGTGTACTTGAGCTCCTTCGTGGCTAAGCGGTTAGAGTACGCGCCTTTGGCGTGGGAGACCTGGGTTCGATTCCCGGCGGGAGCTCATGTGGTTCGGATTCCACGTTAATCAGTAGGTCCACGTCTCATATAGCCTCGCTGCTGAACGGGACGTAAAACTCAAAGTCAACTCAACCAAAGTGTGCTTATTCTATAAAACTCATGCCTCCATTACCGTTTGTTCTGTATCGGATCATCAGCTATATAGACTATCGCTCGACATCGCAATTTCTACTGTAATTAACGCTGCAACACAGGCACAGGAATTCTATCCCTTTCCTTCATGCAAGTTGAGAAATAAGTGTATTTTATAGACGTCTTTTTAACAGTTCCAATAAGAGGAAATCATTGGCTTGTCCTCATGCCTTTTATTTTATTAATGTCATAAAAGGATATACAGATCCCCGTTTTCAGCTTGATGTTACAATAAAACTTAAGGTGGATCACCACCCGGAAGTTAGTACATATTTTAGCTCATTCCCTTAACTACTGCGCAATGAAACGTTACATATTATAAAAATTGTACTGTAAGATATAGTATTGTTTCAGCTACAGCACAAGACACTGATTCATTTGATTGTGTCTCCTGATATCGAAAAATGTAACAAATAAAAGAAAATATTTGATTCGTTTTTACAACGAGCATACAAGATGGCATTTGCTAATAGATCTTACTAGAAGTACTCACTCAGTTTTATGAAATGTTTATTTGTATATGTAAAGTATTTTAAAGTAACAATCTTATTACAAAATAAATATATTGTTTGACCGTTTTTCGTGTTATGTTTCATATTTTATTTAAATATTAATTTACATTTAAGGGAATAGATTTTGAGACGAAATTTGCGCAGAACGCCATAATGCGTTGTTGCTAAATTTGTGCGTTTACTGTAGTAGTTACAATAAGAAAATTCCTGGATGCTAGTGTTGCAGTTCGAGAAGCGGAATCGCTATAAGGGTCGAAAACTAATTTCTCCAGTAAGTATCTAAACAGAATTCCATGATTACTCCCTTTATTATCTGGCATCGGTAAACATTCGACACTGCCTGACAATCCCGCACTATTCAAGCAGCGTTTAGCGTAGCACCGAGAACACCTAGTGATCCACCTTAAGGGTATTGCTCTATCCTTTGTCCAAGAGGATCCGCACCTAGTTCTCGTTGGCTTTGTACAGATTTTCTGATAAGGTGGAATCATAATAGCTTCTTGGCAACAGGCACCATTAGTCTCCACTTTACATACCTTTAACTAGATTTGTGAGCATGAAATATTTCAGGACTTTGAAATATTTCAAAATGAAGCAATCTGTCTGCGTCCTGTACATCTGTTAGCGAATATTCTAGATGCAGGCTACAGAGGCGAGAACTTGACCACCGAAGAACAATCGGATGCTCTAGAATATCTGAGTCAGATTTCGAGGCTTTATTTAGATGTTGATGAGACGGAAGTTCTGGTTCGGTTTGCACAATACAGAATGAAAAAAATGTCTGGTCCAAAGAATATCTGTGATCTACTGCGTCAAGACTGTCTCCTCTAACTTGATGGAATGGACTATGTGAGCTCACAAAAATTGCATGCAAAGTTCTTGGCCTTCCTGCCATATCTGCTCCTTGTGCAAGGATCTTTAGCACAAGGATGTTATAAAATAGAGGATCTGCCCATACAACAAAATCGTGAAGCTATAAGTCATAGTTTCGCCACACCCACTCTGCCCGCTCCACGCCACTAAGATCGCAGTTTCGAGCCAACAATCATGGCGGAAACGAAAGTAGCCAATCAAACCTGCCGGCTTAGACGATGCTCGGTTGTTTATTGGCTTCATTGAGTTCATAGGATAAAGATACGTATGGGCAAATCCTCTATTTTATAACATCCTTGCTTTAGCAGCTATGGGAACATCCATACGAAGAAAGGCAATTTTTTAACAAATGAACGTGCTGCTAAACTGACTTTTGTAAAATATAACGTGACGTACACATCACTACTTAAAAAGACACCTGTTGGAGATGAAAAATCATCTTCCCTTTCGAAGAAGAATCAACCGAGTACGAGTCGTAACCAAAATAGGCCTACGGCAGGCACAAATCGATATTCAGTGAAGAAAAAAGAAGAAGCAGATTCAAGGAAGAATGGACCCAATGTATGAAGAAAAGACAGACACTGCTGCAAATCCCGGGGGAATGAGGGGGAACATGTCTCCTCCAATCTTGGAACTGGGGGGACTGTCCTCTCAATAATCCGATTTGAAATGTGCTTTTTTGGGAAAAATGTGATGATTTGTGTCCGATTGTCACAAAAGAAAGTGAGATGAAATTGGTGTCCCCCCAGAATAGACCTCAAATCTGCCCGCCTACCAATGTTGAAGACAACTCTGCTCCCTGATCCTTCACAAGATTTTTTTTCAACTTCATAAATACCTTAATATGCTGTTATTTCTGACTTTCTACTTCAAAAGTTGCTGCTCTTAATGCATTGCAAGTGAACAATTAAGACAATTTTTTTAAAATCAGAATGTAAGGGAGAATGGGAAAACATCGAAAAATAAACTCACGGATGAATTTTTGTCGACACTTATTAATGCCGGGTTCTCCTCGTCGGTGATGTTTTCTTTACCAGCTGCAAAGTTTCGATACCATTCTACGACATGCTAAAGAGACATTATAGTCTCTTCGTAAATCTCTACCAGCTGCCGGTGAATTTCAGCCGCGGTTACATATTTCGCCCACAAATATCAAATAACTGAGCAGACTTGTTCGTCAGACCAATTTTACAAATGCCGCCATTTGTGTTTACCTACAACTAACGCCATAGGTGGCTGAAACTCTGCATAGTTGCCAACTTTATTAAAATTATAGTACACTTCTCATTTCTCAATAATAGACGATACTCCAGAAATATTGGCCTTGTAACCTTAGTTCCTGAAAATGAAATGAAATATCTAAGTTTAACGTCCCACGGTTATACCGGTTAGGCTAAAGGAGACGGTGATAATGAGAAATGAGTGAACTGGTGGAATGAAGAAAGTGGAAGGAAATGGGAGAGCCCCGAGAAAACCCACGAGCACGGTGTTTGTCCACCACAAAGTCCACACGGCACGAGCTAGGATCGAACCAGGGACCCCAAGCACCGGAGGTGAACGCTCTACCACTGAGCCACCGCCACCCCTTAGTTTCTGATGCTTCCTCGTATATGACATATTTCGAATAAATAGGAAGAAAGTTATGACACTGAAAATGTAACAATTTTTGATATGTTTTATTTTTAAAAAATACTATTTAGATAAGTATCTCATTAAAGCACTAGATGGTGCTATATAGAGATTTAAAAATAATAATGTCGTTTACAGTTGTTTGATATTTCACACTGTTTCCGAAATGTAAAAATTATGTCTGGATATTACTTAATGACGTATGTGTGAGAAATTTTAAAAATGGTTGTTGCTTTATCCTAACTATTATATATAAAATTACATGAACTCACTCACTCACTGACATAAAATAAAGGGTACTTCCGGTTGACATGATAAGTTGAAATTCGACATGATTGTAGTCTTCTGGGACAAACCCACAGAAAAATTGCCAAAAAGTCAATATTTTTAATTTCTAGGTGGTCTAAAGAGGGATGAAGAAATTCCCTATGTTATTTAAATGGACTTTTTTTTAGACCCATAATCGCATGTTTTAGGTAAAAATTGGATTAAAAACTTGAAATTCGATAAGTTTGTACGTTTTCGTAAGCGTTGCCTGAGTAAATCACCAAAGATAAAAATTTCCAACTTCAGTGGGTTTTTATGGGCAATTGAAAAATCTTTACCAGTTATTTATATGTGACATCTTCTATACCCTAAAATTTTCAGGCACTTCCTATAGGGCTGCAATGGTTAAATTTGGCATGATTATAGCCTTCCAGAACTAACTCACAGGAAAATTGCCAAAATTGAATATTATTGGTTTTTAGGGACTTTAAAGGAGGAATGAAGAAATTCCCCATGTTATTTAAATGCACTTCTTATGCGCCTATAATTTCATGTGTTAGGTACTTGGAATTGGAATAAAAACTTGAAATTCGGTATTTTTGTACGTTTTCTATAGGATTATTTAACAAAATTACTAAGAATAAAAATGTCCAACTTTAGAGTGGTTTTATGTGGAACTGAAAAGTCTTTTCCATGTTATTTACATGGGACATCTTCTACACCCAAAATGTTTGCACACTTCCAGCAGAATTAGAATGATGAAATTTGGCATGATCGTAACCTTCCGGAACTAACCCACAGGAAAATTGCCAACATTGAATATACCTGCCCCATGACCTGCAAAAGATTAGAAATAACAAATATACAGTAACCTCTGAAAATGAGAATCCCAACATCATCATCATAGAATAAGTCGATGACAAAACAAAGGCTACTGTAAAAATAAATGTGAGTGATTAAGCAAAGCATTAACAAGCAAAGATTTATACATATGAGATACGAGGCCACAGGCCGAGCAAACACTGGAGTCTAGGGGCAAAGGCCCCAAGCTAGCCGGAGAGTAGTCCTTTTGTAAAACTACAGCAACAATTTTTGGCAGTTGTAATTACAACAAATTTTGGAAGTTGCATAATGTCAAGCAGCATTATGAATTTACCAATGTTCATAATATCTTCAAAGCGATTAGAAATGAAATCTTTGGGTTTTACGTCCCACGGTTATGCCGGTTATAGGCTAAAGGAGACGTTGATGATGAGTAATGAATGAAATGGTGGAATGAAGAATGTGGGAGGAAACGGGAGAACCCCGAGAAAACCCACGCACACGGTGTTTGTCCACCACAAAGTTCACTTGGCGGGGGCTGGGATCGAACCCGGGACCCCAAACACCAGAGGTGAACGCTCTATCATTGAGCCACCGCGGTCCCACAAAGCGGTTAGAGATATCAAGTTATTGTAAATGGCGTTATAACTTTACGTCTATCGAAAAGAACATGTCTATGATTACTTAAGCAGTTTTTCGAAATAAAGTATTTACAAACAAATTTTCGAAGCCTTGTAACTTTTATTTATTTATTTATTTATTCAAGATACGTTATATCAGATGATAGTACAGTATTTGAAAGTAAGTACTTGAAATATGGATTGCCCCTTCCTTCACAATTACGCTGTTACACTTGTAGGAGCCTGTAAAATTTGAATGTTTGTGATACTCTAGCATCCTTATAATTTGTAACACTTGACAATAAATGTTGTATTACATGTTTTTGTTCGACATGTAAACTGTAATATCTTTAAACCTGACGTAATGACATTACAAAGAACTTTATGTTACGGACTATGTTAAACATCTCTTCTGTTGATATTTTTATCATAAAATTTTATCTTTTCTTATATCTGTTAGTTTAAAAATTACAAGAACATTTAAAAAATGCTACACCCTATGTATGTTGCAATACTCTCTCATATTAGTAAACAAAAACCTTGCCTTCGGCACAAGAAGCAGCAAGCAGTCGACGGATGTCGTCATCACCGATGGAAGACGACGAGACACGAAGAAGACCCCTTCCACCCCTCCACAGGCTTTGCCTCCAAGTACATTTTGGAGAGAAAAAGGAATCTCATGAAAATTTGGCAATCTACCTACGAAAATTTCAGTATTAAAAGTGTCGGGAGGAAACAGATCCATTTCTATTGATTTCGTGCTGTAACTTATATAGTTCATTCTATTGGGGAAACTAGGAAGTACAGAAGTGTCAAGAATGAAGGGTTAAAACTAATAACTGGCCACAGTAAACAACACTGCATATTTAGTGATCCGTTTAAACAATTGAAACTCGATTTTCTCAATAAGCCCATTTTATGATATTTCTTGTTTTCTCCTGACATCCTCTATATTTATCATACTTGTATTACTTCAGTGGTTTTACCGTGAGATCTAATACGACAATTAAGCAGGGATCCCATTAGAATTTTTAGTTTGGGCTGTAAAATCAAAATTGGGAGAGTGTGAGTGGTTTGCGCGGTTTGTATCGAATTTTGGGGGATTACTTCCCCATACACAGGGAGGGGTAGCTGCCGGAAGCCTTCTAATAAAATATTAAAATCATAAAATGTCATGAATAGGGTGAAACCTGATCAGATAAAATTTTAGTACTTTTTCCCCAGATCTAGTACTATTTTTCTGCATAGATCAGTACGAACTATTTTTGCTGGGTGGTCACACTGCTGGTTATATAAACGGTTGAAGCAGAAGACATCAATTGTTAACTGATCATCCCTATCTATGAGCTACAACGGGCAGGAGATACTCCCTTCTCTCCAAGCTGCAACGGGCAAGAGGTATCCTCATTTATCTCCAAGCTGCAACGGGCAAGAGATATAATTATTTATTTCCAAGCTGCAAAGTACAGGATATCTTAACCCTATCTCTGAGCTACAACGGGCAAGAGATACTCCTTTCTCTCCAAGCTGCAACGGACAAGAGGTATAATTATTTATCTCCAAGCTGCAACGGGCAAGAGATATAATTATTTATTTCCAAGCTGCAAAGTACAGGATATCTTAACCCTATCTTAGAAGCTACAACAGGCAAGAGATACTGCTTTCTCTACAAGCTGCAACGGGCAAGAGGTATAATTATTTATCTCCAAGCTGCAACGGGCAAGAGATATAATTATTTATTTCCAAGCTGCAAAGTACAGGATATCTTAACCCTATCTTTGAGCTACAACAGGCAAGAGATACTGCTTTCTCTACAAGCTGCAACGGGCAAGAAATCTTGCTCTACCTCTGAGCTGTAACGGGCAGTCATTCTTAACCAACATAGCTTAAACACCTCCGAGCTGTAACGGGTAGAAGGTCCCATTATAGATGAAAGAATTTTTTACAAACTTACAAGGAAGGGTCACGTAGTTGCTCCGATGAGATCCGAACGAGACAATTCTGTTTGCATTTTATATGTTATAACTAGACGAATCCCAAAGCTATACGTGCCACCGAACGGGATATTGTGAGTTACATCATATTTTATAATGTAAAAGCTACAAAAAGCTACCTGGCAGGATAATCTGAATCGAGTCAATTGTTCGGAAACGGTTGCAAAACTCGGCAAACACATATCCCATCATTTTCAAGGACACATTTTTCGGGGTAAAAAACTTTCCCCCAGGGTCCCAGACGGGGTCCAACTCAAAATTTCCAAATGGCAATGAGGGTTAAGTAGCACATCGTTTGAAAGATATTAAATGGAAGAAGATGCAAGTCTCAACTTTCTATGACAACCATGTGCAAAATGGCGGCGTGTCAAAATATAAACAAAAGCTTAATTGAAAATCTATGGCCATCTTGAATCCAAGATGGCCGCTCAACACCTATATCGAAAGGATAGGCATACCAAACTGCTAAAGCTAGGAAAATCAAATTTGGCATGAGTGTTGATCAGTAGGTGACGAAAAGATGCGAAATGTTCAAAAACGCGACATCTTGAGTTCAAAATTCCGCACTATGTATTGAACGCATGTCCAGCGCAATCCACTGGTATTGCAGAAGCGAAATGTGGTATTTACGTTTATGGTTAATAGCAGATATCCACAAAATATCAAAGAGTATCTGTAATCCAATATTGCTGCCAGCATGAAAAATGAGTTTGTATATAAATTTGCTATTTCTTGGAATATTGTGACAAACCAACCAAGTTTGCGCAGCTCGATGCACTGAAATGATTTACACGTGGTTTGGTACTGCTCGCCAATCTTGTAAATGATTTTTTTTTTTTTTTTTTGTATATTTGGTATTGCTTGGAATATTTCGACCAAACCAACGAAGGCATACAAATGTATAACCATCACGAATACGTTACAATAGAGCCCTCAACCTGAATGGTGTAGCAACTCCTTTATGTATGAACTACGTATGACAAAATTAGATAAACACCCGAAGGAATTCAACTTTTGTTTAGCAGTATGAATAGGAAGTCAGAGTTGTGTGTTCATTGCATATTCTTTGTATTCACGTAAATGAATTTATCGAGAGAACTGTGACGAACGTGCATTAGGAACAAAACATGTATGTGTTGTTACAGAATGATATAATAGTTGGAGTGAATCAAAATTCAATTGTTCTTTAGTCTCCCTATTGTTTCTAAATACATAATAGAGAAAAGATAGAGATTTAGATTTGTACAGGTATGAATTACATAGGTTTAAAGCCGCCATCTTGGGTTCATGGTGGCCATGGATTTTCAATTAAGCTTTTGCTTACATTTTGACCCGGCGCCATGTTACACAGAGTTGTAGAGAGTCGAGACTTGCTCCATCTTCTTTCGTTTAACATCTTTCAAACGAAGTACTAGTTAACCCCTCTTGCCATTTGGATCTTTTTAACTGGACCCTACCTGGGATCCTGTAGGGGCCGTGGGACAAGACATTTTAACTTAAATCGTTGTACTTTGTTCCTGTCTTCACATTTGTCACACCGTTTCCGATTTATAGGGGTGACCATGGACTTTTCAATTAAGCTTTTGTTTACATTTTGACCAGCCACCATTTTGCACAGGGTTGTCGTAGAGAGTCGAGACTTGTTCCATTTTTTCTTTCATTTTACAACAGCTTTCAAACGATGTGCTACTTAAGCCCTCTTACCATTTGAAAATTTTGAGTTGGATACTGTCTGGGACCCTGCGGGGGACCCTAGGGCAAACTTTCTTATCCCAAAAAGTGTGTCCTTGAAAATGATGGGATTCGTGTTCGCCGAGTTTTCAATTTACCCAACCATTTCCGAACAAATGACCCGGTTCAAACTATTCTGCCAGCTTTGTAGCTTTTACATTACAAAATATGTTGTAACTGGCGATATTCCGCCCGGTGGCACGTATAACTTTGGGATTCGTCTAGTTATAATATACCAACTGCAAACACAATTGTCTCGTTCGGATCTCAGCGGAGCCATTTCGTGACCCTCCCTTGTTAGCATTTTTTTAAAACAACACAATGAACTACTATGTGCTGGTTTTAATGTTCAATATTCAAGTTAAACATGTGGCTATTGAATAAAGAAGAAAACTATGGAAAATTCAATCGCCATTAATGAATAGTAACAAATACCAATAAAAAGCGTCGGAAATAACCCTATCTAACGGTATATCTTCGATATGTCCTGTTATGCCCCATTCGAAAGAAAAAATAGTTGCCATGACTTATGACATGACCCTCGAATAAAGTCCTCATTTTAAAAGATAGAAACAAAAATGAAACTTCTGTTTAGCATTTTCGAAAATTCTGCTCCCAAAAGAAAAAATGGGACAATATCTAAAATATTTAAATTTCCGTTCTTTATTCAAAAGATTCTCAATGTCAAAATTCGCTTAAGTTGAGGGCATGCAATTTATAAACGTTTCTTAGAAACAAACTTGTACGTGTTTGTGCGTTTCCTAAAATTCCAGGGTAATTTTTACATTTAATTTCCATTTCTTTATTATTTAAGAAAAAAGTGCATATTCAAGGACTAGCAGCGTTCACCCCGCTTCGCTGCGGTCACCCCGGAACGCAATAAACTTTGTTACTTAGATAATTTTTACTTTTTCGCTTTCAAATTGCAGTAAATGTTAACATTATAGCGCCTGTCATTTATGTTAACCCGCCGAGTGACACGGTCATGCGGGTTGCATATAAATACGTTTATTTTTACCTATGATGAACTAATAACAAAGGATTTGTACGTATGGACACTTGAATGGTCAATTATCTCAAGACACTGGTAATTAAAAATTAAAGTGATATGATAAAAACCATCTAGGGTCCAAATCCTAATAACCCCCCAAAAATAAAAGAAATTGGTTCAGCCGTATTAGCGTGATGAGGGAACAAAGGTTTTGTACGTTCTCTTTTATAATATAGATTACCTCGAGTTGGAAATTGAATATACGAGGTCCTAATTAAAAATAGGGGAAATATTAATTCAACGTTTTAGAAAAATCCACTTCTAAACGAAGAAGCTGCCAGGTGCCATCACTGGAATTTATTTCTAGAAGTTTTTAGGGGGGTAAAAATTCAATATAAGGATACATTACACTAAATTCACAGAAAAATCGGGATCGCGGTGGCTCAGTGGTAGAGCACTTACCTGTTATATTCCCAGCCCTGGGGTGGCTGTTATATTCCCAGCCGAGTAAGTTTGCGATGGACATCATGTCCGTGAGTTTTCACTGGGTACTAACGTTTCCTCCAACTCTTCAATTCCATCAATTCTTCCATTGTCATTCACTTTCCTTAATCACCCGTCTTCTTTAGCCTAACGGGCATAATCGTGGGACGTTAAACTGCAAGTGCATCGTGGGACGTTTCATTTCATTTATAGGAAAGTCGAGGTCCGGACTTCGAAGACCCACCTCCTGCATATGAGTCTAAAAGAAACTAACTTAAACAATGTTGGTGAGGCTAAGAATGCTGTTATTTCCTAATTTAATAATAATAAGTCTGAATGGTGTTTCAAGGAGTGACAATGTCGCCAAATTCTTACTTCGTGCAGGGCATTGACCCCCTATGCCTCTCGTATTTTCGCCTATGGAGAAATAGTTTCATTTTTTCCTCTCATGTTCACCCTCTCCTTATCGAACTGCAACAATTTCGCACCCTTGTGGCTAGCGACAACAATCAGAAATTGGATTCATTGTAATGTAATACAATTGACGTTGTAATGATGAATTACCTGAACTTCTTAAAGGGGACAGGGTAGCTTAGTGGCAGAGCCCTTATCTCTGTTGCATGGGGTTTCTGTTTCGGTCCCCGGCCAAGAAAGCTTGTAGTGGAAAATATCGTGTGTTGTCCTGTTGTACTCTCGCTCAGTGACATAATTAGGGGGGGGGGCAAATGGGGCTTGTGCCTCGGGCGCCGGATTGAGAGGGCGCAAAATTGTGCAAATATTTGAGGTAACGTTTTAGTTTGGTTGGTCAGGGGGACGCTAAGACAAGTTCTTGCCCCGGGCTACAAATAGCCTAGTTACTTCGCTGCTCTCGTTTCCTTCCACATTCTGATTCCACCGATCCTGCAATCATCATTCGTTACCTTAATCATCGACTTCCAATAGCCTAAAAGGTAGCCTATCTTAAGACGTTAAGAGTCTTCATCCCGGCGAAATTAAAATACCGCTAATTTTACAGTAATTATGTGATAACTCCAAATAGACAAAATATAATTGAAATATGGAACAAGAGCGCCCTAGACAATATTATTTTGCGTGAGGTACCGTTATCACAAGTCACCTAGTCGCTTTCTGTTTTCAGCCGTTTAGAAACGCGAAAATAAATGCCGATTTTCAAAATGGCTCGAAATCGAAAGCAGATAAGTGAGTCGTAATAATCTCATGTAAAATGATATTGTCTAGTAAAAGATTCATTTCATTTTATTTCGACTTGCGGTTGTGAAAGTGAAAGGGAAGAATATCTCAATGCAAATGCTCCATTCAAAAAATCATTAGACAGCATTCAGTTGTTTTATCGTGAAAAGGTAACAAAACACCAGTTTCATTTTTATATATACTGGTATTAGCTTTTATATAAACGTGTTTGAAGTTGATCTACAGATGTTTTGACTTCCCCGACCTGGCTACGCTGCTTGTTGGTTTGCATTCGTGTATGACCAGAGCAAATAAGCACCTGGCAACTTGTCTAAAAGTTTGACAGGTAAGCTAAAGGTAGGTAGGTGGCATGTTTTCTGGTTAATTTTTGTCCAGGAACGTTTTGTTGGCGCTGTCTAGCTTTGGCAAAGGTCCAACGGTGTCATCTGGTGTCTCCCCTTCCCCCTCTCTCTCTCTAGCTTCACTCTTTTATGCCAACCACTTTCTCAATGCGCGCAAGCTCTCAGTGTAGCAAACTACGAATATTTTAAGCTAAAATTACACTTCAAAACAACAAAAATCGTCAAGGTATACACATAACACATCTTGTGCAATAAATATAGCACACACCCAAGTATTTCGCAACTTCATGTTAATATTTGCAAGTTGTAGATTTCAAAGTAGGTTTCGCGAACAATAGAGGCGGATTTTCTTTATTTTTTTTTTAAATATATATTTAGGTGACAGTAAAGGAATTTGTGAGTCGGCCACGCAAAGTAGGAAATATCTACATAAAAATTTAGTAATGTTTATTTATAACTAGGCAATTTCCATCAATGTTAGGTGTCCCACATTATCTCCATCGCCCATGTTTCAACACAGCAAATTAATGATACATTCGTATTCTATGAAACAAGACCTCTTAATATCAAATTTTGAGTTAAGTCTATTTATGTTTTAATATTGTTATTGAACAAACTAGGATAGTGTATAACATTCTTGCTTTGATATTAGGGAATGGACCCGCGTAGCGTAATCTTTTACGCTCTCGCCTTTGCTGCGAGCGGTCCCGGGCAAGGGAGCCGATCCTGGAGTGAGGGCCCGGGCCCTCCCAATGCTTATGTGGACCCTTCTATTTTTATGAATATGCATTTTTTATGAATATACAATATTTGGCATAATTTGTATTCAATTTGTCTTAAAATCCTCATATATGCCTTCTTAGACCTTGTCTGCAATAAAGCACACATCTGAATGTCACTTCCCCAAGTTACAGAGAAATCGGCGCTCTTTGTCCCGCGTTCGATTCCCGGTGGAGACACTCGGTTGAAAAGGTGTAACAACTTTCTCGGATCAGTCATTCTGAGTGAGGTTTTTCCTAGGTTTTCCTCATTCACACCAGGCAAATGCCGGGATAGAACCTAACATAATGGTCAAAGGAAGCTTCCTTCCTTCCCCATTGCCTTCTTCCTCTCTAATTCCCCGGGCAGTGTGATCGCTGATTGACGTCATCCCTCATATCTGAGATGTACATGGCCATAGACAAGGACTCTGTAACTTTGGAGGGTCCAGTCAGATATGTGTTTGGTTCAGGGGTGTAGCCACGGGGGGGCCCACCGGGGCCCGGCCCCCCCAAATGAGTTCTTGGCCCCCCCAAATGACCAGCTTATAAAACATCATCGTAAGATTACCTCGCTTCAGTCATTTAAAAATAACAAAGTTTACATATAATTGATAATTTTCGGTAAAATAGTATGGAAAATACAATTTTACCATACCGATCGAAAAATAGTGTGTTATCCAGGGGCGTCGTTAAGGGGGGTAAGGGTGGAGCTCCCCCCCAAAAAAAGTTCTAAATTTCTTAACAAGTTGGCAAATTAAAATACCTAGTTGGCAATTTGAAGAATGCCGCTTTGTTCGTGCTGCAAATCATGGTCAGTTTTTTTTTATAGATTTGGCATAAATTTTGTGTAGTTTCCTATCTTGAAATAAATTAAAATACCGGTATTCGTTGAAAACTTCTTTACTTGTTGCAAGTGATCAGTGCCGGATTTACTTACAAGCTAAACAAGCTATAGCTTAGGCCCCGGAAACTTGAAGAAAACTGGATATCCATTTCCAATGTATAAGAAAATCAATCAATAAAATAAAATATACATATACGTAGGACGTAGCAACAGTGCTTACTGTTGTGTAGGCTACTATGATGTAAGTGATGGTGCCCCTTCTGCTAGGTTGCTTCCTAAAATATCATTAGTTTATCCATTTCTGTATACAGGGTGCCTACGTTCACTGGACACGTAAAGGGCCCCATTACCTTCAACAGCTTAGGGCCCCACTAAACCTAAATCTGACTCTGCAAGTGATCACACTTCACTTTTGTTCATTTGATATTCCTAAACATTTTGAAGAATCTTTAATGAAAAATCGGGAAATTGTACCACTGACAAAAGCTGAATAGAGGTGGCGTGCAAAATTAAAACAAAGACAGACAGAAAAAGCGTTTCGGTTGCAGGTAGAGCATTGGACGCAAAAGCATTTGATACAAGAGCGTATACAAGACAACACGCATATTGTAGAGATTAATAAGAGAATAATAAGAACTAATAGGCCTATTAATAAAATAAGAACAAGTCAGTGACTGGTTAGTATAAACTTTTTACTATGTATAGTATGTAAATTTGACAAATTTAGGAGTTTTTTCCTAATAGTAAAATATCAAAGGGAACTAGATTTTGATACCTGAGTGAATATATTATGTAACCGTGTCTGCTTTGTGTGTGAATAGACCTTTCCCTTTGAACAAAAAGTGATCATATTAATACGGAGGAAAACAATAGATTATTTCAGTTGTTTTGCAGTAAGACTCTATTTACAGGGCTTTTCGAGTAGAGAGAATTGAACAAAATGTGTTTTGGGAATGGTATCACATTAGATTTTTGGAGGTGTTGTTCGGTAGGGAGAAAAGCTACAATGGATGTCAAGCAGTGCCGTGCCTTGGGGTGGGGCGACCACCCCGGGTGCAGATGTAAAGGGGCACAAACTTCGGGAGAAACATGCATGTGCGTACACATGTATAAAATGCAAGGAAAAAAGTAATTAAAAGTGCTCAAAATCAAGAGAAAGCAGGGTTTAATTTTGAAAATTTTCTACCGCTACGCGCCAAGCATGGTGGCGCTTCGCGGCTGGTCTGTCGATCTCACCCATATGTACGGCGGCCCCGTCGTATACTCTCCCCGGGCGCTGACTTACCACGGCACGGCACTGGAGTCAAGTCATTTCGTCGCTTCCACTGTGAACCTAAGTCCAAGATTTCAAAAGTCACATTTTGGGGTTCAAACCGTCTGCTGGGTGAAAAAATAGACCGGTGTGTGTTTCACTTCATTTTCATACAAATATGTTGCCTTTCCTACCTTATTTTTAATCCTGTAATTGCTTCTTTCGAAAGTAAAACAAAAATTGCAATTCTTTCTTTCTTAAGTCAAAGCATTACATATGTAGCTCACAGGGCCGCACTATGGGGGAGGAAGCGAGGCACGTGCCCCGGGTGCGTGATTAGAGGGGCGCCTAAAAGGGAGGTTATATATTAGTATTTTTTCTGCCGGTATTTAATATATTTCATCAGAGTGCGAAATCATGAAATCGAAGTGGGAGAAGACGAGGACTGAAGTTAAAAAAAATAAAAACAATAAAAAAAAAACTTTGCGCACTTTTATGCTTTAAAGTTTCGATATAGAAAGTTCACGTATTTAGGCATCCAGAAGTAGTAAATTATACAAAGTTAGGAATTATACTAGTATACCGCTGATCACTAGTTCATCTAATAATTAAATATGAAATACACGTTGATTACATATGAATTACGGTAATTACTTTGGAAACTTCTGACATTTCAGTGTATTATCCCCCCCAGCAAGGATTTAGTGAGGGAATTTCGTCCAAAAATATTCAGTGGGGGAATTCCCCTGTTCCTCAAGGATTTCGCACATTGTTTTTCACAATAAATTTCACTATTTCAATTCGATAATAAATAATGATTTTTTGTAGAATCAAATCTCATATTATAACATGAATTATAGTGCATTTTCATCTTCTCTAACGACATACATTATTCATTTTGGTAGAAAATTATTCTACAAAGACATTCTCTCAGGCTTTCTCCCACTTCTCTGCCAGAGCCTTTTTCCGCACCCTACCCAACAAGATACGGCGTTTTAGCAAACGTCCTTAAAATATGAAGTACGTAGATGAGCTAAGGAGGTATTTGTGTGCAGGTTAGCCTGGTCTCTCACTGAACCCTTCAATTGAATGTTTATGAAAATTATATGTCCCTATATAATAAGCAGTAAATATAGCCTACCTTATTCTACGTTTTTTAATGCATTTCTACAACAGATTATAGCTTTAGAGGTTCTCGTGAGGATTGGGTGACGCGGATTATCTAACCTAGCCATAAGTTGTCAAATTAGCAGTTGTGCATCGTGCATGGTAATAATGACCTGAGTTAAGGTGTAAAATTGCACTCCAAAGTGGAACAAGGGCTGTTCGTACCTCATACGAGGCATGGAATGGGATGAATATGAAAATAAGGTTGCTGTAATAGATTTCCACAGGGTTGGTACAAGTGAGACTAAGATTTTCAAAACACTTTTCATTTTTTAATAAGACTTGGCAATTTTTAAAATCAAGACTTGGCAATGTCAAGTTTCATCCCGCCCCCCAATCTTGTAATGCTCGCTACGCCGCTGATGGTATCTCTTCCTTATACCGATCGGAAAGTAGCATGGTATACTTTTTTTTGACAGCAGATTACACAATTTACTGCGATTTATATTTGACAGTTTGATGACAAACGTTTTAACAAGGTACTATAAATACTACCATAAAACATTGGTACTAAATTAATTTGTAAGTACAGTACATTATATTTTTATGTGCTCTAGCTCGTGTTTTATAAAACACATTTTTTTCATATGGAAAATTTGATGAAAAACAAAGTTTTTATTCAATTTTTCAGTCTGGATTTCATTCGCTTTTTTAAAAATGCTACTTGGTGTAAAACAGGAAGTAAGATATAGCTGTTAATAAAATAAATGTTTGTTCAGTCACGAATAATAAATAAATATTTTTGTTAGGAAATCTTTAAGAAATTAAGTGCAATTTTAAAGAAAATCAATCTTATGTAGATAGGTTCTGTGTACAAAGGCTTAAACTGAAATAGTTACGCACAAAGGTATAACATTTGGTCCGGGACAGTAGTTCTGAGTTAAATATAATAAAAAACCATCTGGAATATAATTCATGGAGAAAAAGTATAATAATAATAATAATAATAATAATAATAATAATAATAATAATAATAATAATAATAATAATAATAATAATAATAATAATAATAATCTTAAAAAGCAATGGTTTTAGTTTTCCGGAAGGAAACCAAAATTTTCCGGTTTTTTCAGGCCTTAAAAACACCAGCTGCAACACATTTTTTGGCTTGGCCCCCCTTGAAAAACGACGGGCCCCCCCCTACATTAACCTGCTGGCTACACCCCTGGTTTGGTTGCAGAAAGCATATATGCAGATTTTAAGACAAATTGAATTCAAATTATGCCAAATGATGTGTATTCATAAATACAATGCGGGGGCGCATATGAGGAATGGGAGCCAGGGCCCCCGGCCTCCCAGGATCGGCGACCTTGGCCATAGATGTCAAAAGCCCAGAAATCTAATTCCTAATCCTAATCCTAAGCGAAATCGTGGAGATTCTGAGTTCGAAGGCAAGATTTTACTTTGACTCGGACAGTGACTTCAATCGGTTCTTATAGGTTCAATCACTTCCTGGAACTGTTTGTGCGTCAGTCACTTATTGGAACTGTTTGTGCCTTTGGTACTCATATAGTCAAGGTAACCAGACGTTCCGTTTTAGCCAGGACAGTCACTTTTTTCCAATCGTTGTCCCGTTTTTTCTGATTCTCAAACGGGACGCATAAATGTCCGTTTTTAAGCGAATATGGCCCAGGTGTCCTATAATTATTATTCAAAATATAAATGGTCAATGCAAATTCTAAACTCTCCCGTACCAACACTCATTGGGAAGGTTCAGGCGTGTCTGGAACTTCTGAATGTTCAAGTGGGAATTGAGTGGGAGTCCTGAGTGTTCAAGCAGTTAAAAGTATTGTTGGATAGTACTTAAGTTAGAAACGCTGTGTTATCACTCTTACTTGTGTGGAAATTGAAAACACTGCTGAGTCCCAAAATGCAATCTGGAAATCAGATATTTACTCACCCATCCCCAACGCCGATTTTTATGCGTCCCGTTTTTGCAAGTAAAAATTCTGGTCACCTTGCATATAGGTATAGTCCACTTTTCACATACAACTTTATTGATTAAAAAATTATTTATGTACGTTACGAAACATAGCTGAGCGAGCATCAGCGAGAGAAGGAGGTTAGAAGCTCCGCAGAGCTCATTTTATTCCACCTTTACCCTTATGATAATACCACGTGACATTACGTCACATTCGGCTGGAGCAACTTTAATGTGATTCCTAAAATGTTCCGGGAACCTGGTCAGATGAATCGGTTGCAGTCACTGTCCGAGTCAAAGTAAAACTTTCTGCCTGGTATTCTGAATTTTCTTTCAGTCTCTTTTTAAATTCAGTCAGGCGAATGAAAGAATGGTACTTGAAAAAAAGGCCAATTTCTGATATTGGAAACGTATTGTATTTATTGTATTCCTCTCACAAGATAACTTATTTATTGAAGAGATTTGGAATAACAACAATACATATACCACCTTCAAAGATCAAACAAATATTACACTCTGTAAAAAAAAAAAAAAATAACAAAGATTAGACACCACAGGAATTTATTCGATGTCATGTGAATGTGGCTGTGAAGAATATGGCATGAAAATGCATGTTAGAAAGACAAAAGTCATGGTGATTGAAACGAAGCGCTCGGTGTCAAATATAGAAGTAGGAGGCGAGGAAATAGAACAGGTGACTAGTTTTCGTTACCTGAGTGGTATTATTAGTGATGATGTGAGTGTAAAATAAAAGCAAGGATAGGAATGGCGAAAGTAGCCTTTAGGAGGAAGAAAAGTCTGTCTTGTGGGACCTTGAATAAAGAGTTGAGAAAAAACTCATAAAATACTTTGTGTAGAGTATTGTATTGTACGGGGCAGAAACATGGACATTACATAAGTTATTAATATCAAATAAAAGCTTTGGAAATGTGGGTGTGGAGAAGCATTTAGAGAATTACTTGGAGCAAGCGGAAAACGAATGAGAGAGTGTTAAAAATGATGGGGGAGAAAAGAACAGTTTTAGATATTAAGAAGAAGAGAAACTGGTTGAGACATTGGCTAAGATGGAACCGACAATGAGGGACGTGGTAGAGGGTATGGTGGCAGGAAAGAGAGGAAGGGGCCGAAGGAGACTACAATTAATGGACGATATGAAAGCAGAAAATCGTACTTGAAGAGGAAGAGGTTAGTGGAGTACCGTGAAACATGGAAGCTTCTCAGCTGCAGCAAATAACCTCCCAATAATGGCAGAATACCTGTAATGATCATATGAATATGGCCTAACATACAATGGACAAACAGAGCGAACTACTAAAACCAGACGTGAGAAGCATATAAGATATACTACATATACGATTAAATCAATCAGAGTTGAGTTGAGTTGATTTTGAGTTTAACATCCCGTTCAGCAGCGAGGCTATATGAGACGTGGACCTACTGATTAACGTGGAATCCGAACCACACGAACTCCCGCCGGGAATTGAACTCGGGTCTCCCACGCCAAAGGCGCGTACGCTAACCGCTTAGCCACGAAGGAGCTCCTAAATCAATCAGAGAAGCCAGCATTAGCACAACATGCACTACAAGCACAATATGCACTAGCACAATATGAAATTTTGTTTGACGATGAAACAAATTTAGAGGAAGGTTTAGAATTGGGTAATAATAATAATAATAATAATAATAATAATAATAATAATAATAATAATAATAATAATAATAATAATAATAATAATAATAAAGAAAAAATATAAATTTTAATGTAACCGTAAATTAAAACAGCATTTTTTTTAGTTTTATACAGAAATTTAAAATTAGGAAATATAAGAATTAAAATTATACCACAATAATTGTACAACAATTTTCAAATCAGTTGAACTCTGATGATGAACACAGTCAGTGTGGTGCGTCTCAAACGTAACTTGAAATATGATAAATAAAACATGGATGGGATACCAAAAATTAAACTTATTTCTTTTAAATTATAGTTATCTCCGTGAAAATAATATGGAATACACAAGGAATCGTTCTTTTGAATATAGATCCCGATAATTTTCTTGAGTATATACAACTCGCTTGTCGTTATATGTTTAGCACAGCGTCTTCTCCTCCAGAGACTCAGATACGACTTTCGATAGCAGTTCAAGAGGTTCGAATTCCACGTTATATTATAGATTCACGGATCATACAACCTCTTTGATGAAAGGAGGTCATATGTACAGCTCACAGATGACGAGAAGAACCCTAGCAGAAGTAGTGTGACGTAGGTATGGGCTCGCCCACTTTTCGCACGGGGGTTTCAAATGACACCACGGAATAGCACACAGATAACTACCCGGAGTAGCAGACGACATCTAACTATAGACCACACCTCAAAAACCGAAAATGGACTTGATCGTGTCGTTGACCTTTCCCCGCTTCTCCTGTTTTAGGGTTCTTCTCGTCATCTGTGAGCTTGTACGTACATATCTGAAAAATTTCTGCAAAATCAACACTTCAGGACTAAACCAAAAGCATTGCAAGAACAAACTTAAAAAGAATTAATTTTTTATTAACTTCTAGAGGCTTTATAGCAATTCTTCTATGTACTTTATTATACTTGTTAAACAGTTCTTGTAATATACCAATCCACTTATAATTTCCTTGAATACTAAATTTTTTCCACATGTTTTGTTTAAGAGTTCTGTTAAAACGTACTATGATACGTTGTTTCTACGAAGACACATGCTCCAAATGGAGGACTCAAAATTGAAAAATTCGCAAATAACAGACACACACACAGAGAGACATGGAGAATTCAGTAACGACATTTTCAAAGTTCGTTGAGCATCAACTTCAATGGACGCGCAGCTTATTTCAAGACAACACAGTATATTTTGTTTGATTCGCTGCCTGATTTGCCTTTCTCTTATACTTGATGAAGTTTAATGTGCTGGGTGAAATATTTTTCATCTATAATAATACAGTGTGCGCAAATGATATAACAAATTCTATTCATTCTTGAGAATAATACAGGGTGATTTTTTTAAAACAAAACTCACGGATTTCATTTGGGTCTACAATTTCTAAGTGAAGTCCGATTTTCATGCGATTTGTGGCGAATGATCAACGAAGGATGGGAGACTTATGGGATTATGATTACTGGTTTAAATTCATGCGGGGTAATATCGACCACGCCTCAAGAAAAACGGCAAATATTCGCCAGTCTACCTTACAACTGAAATGAGGTTTTTGATTTTTGCGTTGAAATTGCATAATACAAACTAAGTGTTAGTAAATTAAGTGTTAATGGTAACACCCAATCACATGTTAAATAGCTATAGCCGGTTTCTTGCGAGAAACGACGGAGAGATTTCTTGACCGACCTAAGGAATCGATAACATTTGCCTGCGGGATCCCGATGATTCTCTCACTCAAAAGCGATCCTGTTTCTTCCAATTTATTCACTAGCGACCATATTATGTTCCTGTCTGGGGCAGAACGTGAGGTAAATTTGATTCTAAATGCACTTTAGAAATATGCATAAATGAAATATGTACAGAATTTTATTTTTTAAAAGAGATTCCGGTGTGACAAGCATCTATCTAACTATTAAAATGCTACAATAGCAATAAAAACGCTTTTTTTTTACAATGCTAGCATGCTGAAGGCACGCTAGCCCCTTACAAGGGTTACGCCTTTTTCTCGGGAACAGAAGGAATAGTAATATCGAAAAGAGACAGCAGGGATGGTCTAAGTGATTTAATAATTTATATAAACTTTATTGATCATAAATTATATAGCATTCAAGTACAATAGCAGACATTATTGCCTCTAGCCATAATCAATAGGATGAATGATGAGATGGAGATGAGGGTGAGGTGTACTGAACGCCACAACACGGTAAAGGGAAGGGTTAGTTAGACGAATGCATGTTATCTTCCGATCCTGGGGCTGCTCAGGATCATGACGAGAGACACAATGAGCCCTGTTAGAAGAGATGAATTACTGTGCGTATGATGGGAAGATGTAGTGTGAATCTGAATGAATGGCAAAGGCTGATGCGGTGTCTTCATCAGGATGATTTGGTGGGAGTGAATAACGATAGAAAGTAAAGAGGAGGGAGAGTGGCGGGTGGCGGACAGGATGTTGTAGAGGGTAGTCGATATCACTGTGTAGAATATCAAGGAAAAGGGGATGCTTCTGAGTCAGTCTATTGGTGATTTAGGAAAGTCGAAGTTTTTCGATATGGTAAAGGATGTGAGGAAAAGGAGATGCGATCATACAGATCTTGTGTAGGGGGTAGGGCTGGGTAGCTTGATACGATATGCAATACGCAGGGTGTGTCGTTCTAGGATCTTGACCTTGTTGTAAAAGGTTGAATGTGCAGCGACCCAAGCTGTGAACCCATAGGTGAGGACCGGTCGTAGGAACACCTTATATGTTGTGAGAATTCTATCTGCTTGTAGGCCCCAGGTTGTGCCAGTGAGTAGGCGAAGAAGATTCAGTTTATTCTAGGCTTTAGTGATAATCTGAGCTAAGTGAGGACGCCATGTGAAGTGAGTATCGAATGTAACACCTAGGTACTTAACGTATTTGGTAGGTTTGATGGAAATATCAAGAACAGAAAGGTGCAGGAGTGTTGGGTTTCTATGGACGTGGGACCGTCTCTTAAGGTCAAGAAAACCTATTGCTTGAGTCTTCTCAGAATTTAGACATAATCGTCATTTCGAGAGCCAACTAACAAAGATATTATTAGAGATTGGCAGATTGGAGTGCTGTGTTCAATTGCTGGATCATTTTGCCGAGGGCAAGAAAGGCTGTATCGTCTGCAAACTGGAAGAGATGTACATTTGGAGGAAGATCGGCAAGTAAGAGCAGATACAGAAGTGGAGATAATGCTGAGCCCTGTGGAACACCGGAATGAATAAAGACAGGATGTGATAATTAGTTGTTTATAGATATATATGCAATGCGACATGATAGAAAGTTGAAAATGAATCGGATGTAGCACATTGGTAGTTTACAGGACAGAAGCTTAAAGAAGAGCACAAGATGCCATACCTTACCGAAAGCTTTCTCAAGGTCGAATAGAAATAAGCATGAAGGCTGTGAGCGGTTGAAGTGATTCGTAATGAGATTGGTGAGAGCTGGTCGTGAACACCAATGCGAGGACGGAAACCTGCTTGATAGAGTGGAATGATACGATGGCGAGAGAAATGTGGATAAAGTCTGTTTACAAGAATGCGTTCGAGAATTTTGCAGAAAACAGTGGGTAATTGGATTGGACGGTAAGATGATACAGAGGTAGCTGGCTTGTTAGGTTTTAGAAACATTAAAATCTTGGAGGTTTTCCAATCGGCGGGAATGATACCGGTACGTAAAATGAAAGTGAAAATATGGACTAACAGGAGCAGTAAACAGAAAGGACTCTCTTTAATGTGACGGTAGGTAATAATGTCCATGCCTGGAGCAGTGCTACGTTTGCTAGCTGTGACTTCACGAACTTCTGGAACTGTGATGGGTGTGGTAAGTTCGTGATGAGCTGGAAAGTTATGCTCTGCACTGGGTTGAAGATGAGAAGAATCAACATTAAACGTATATGCAGGATGGTGTCGTTCACATCTTTCAGGAGGAAATGGAGTGAAGATGGTTTGGAAATGATTCACAAAGGCATCAGCTTTGGCACTATCTGAGGTGAGTGGATGATCACCATCAATGAGAGGGTAAAGTGTTCAAGTAAGTTTGCCAGTCAATGGATTAAATCTCTTCCAATATTTGGTAGGGTGTAAAATTGCGTCAAGTGTGTTGCACTTTTTGACCCAGTTTCGAAGTTTATAGGCGACAACGTAGTTACGAACCGTACGTTGGAGTTGTTGGTGATGGCGTAGAGCCTCTTCGTTCTTTGTGCGCACGTAATCTCGGTAAAATTGTCGAGAACGTCTGATCATGTGAAGGTACTGAGGTGGTAATCGAGGACGCCATGGATGTACTTGCAAGGTAGGTATCTATATTCTCTACAGATGCTATATGAATAGAAGAGGTGTTAGCCTCCAGCGCCGAGTATAGTTCATTCTCAGTATTTGGTTGCTCGAAATGTTCAAGCTTAGAAGTGAGATGAAGTTTGTAGATATCCCATTAGCTTTGTCAAATCTAGGGACCTCCCTAGGTGAAATGCTTGCAGAACAGTGATAGTGAAAAGAACGTTTGATAGTTAATTTAACTGGAAGGTGGTAACTGCCAAGAGAGTCTAAGACATTGATATGGCATTTGCCTGACACGGTTGTGGAGGTGATAACATCGGGAATAAAAAAGCCTCAGCTCCAACCTCTAACTTTTGATTTCAAACCTTTGATTTACAGTTATTTGTGATTTCACGTTTAACAAAGACAAATATTTTAAAGTATATGTACTTTAAAAAAAATTAAATATATCTTTTTCATAAAGTTTATTTCTTTTTAAATTATTGTTCAAAGCCTTTGTATTTTAATAAACCTTGTCCAAAATCAATGCAAATGAATTGTGCTTCCATCTTTGGAGTTCTTTTAGACTATACGTTTGTGGACGTGTATATGTTTGTGGGCAATCCTTTCGACAGTGAGATCTCAGAAACTACCTGCTCTAGAAAGATGACGTTTTCACTGATCGATTGCAAAATTTGCGCAGATTGTCCAGTTATAATTGAAAATTTAAAAAACATGGCTATTATTTCTTTATTACATTTTTACGGTTACACTGGAAGTGTTGAAATTTAAAAAAAACTAAATCATCATATCCTTCCAACACCACATAATTGTATACAGGGGTTGCATATCGTTCAGATTGTTTCATTGCCAAATTATAATGATAAACGAAGGATAACCATTTCTCCAATCTAAGTTGAATCTTTATTGTTTGGAGTGTTTTGCTCAATGAACACCATATATCATTGACATTATAATTGTGTGTGTAATGTATTTGCTTACTATATACTGCATGCAGGAAGAAAGAAAACTCTGATCATACATGAATTTAAAACTCCAACTAAAAGTAGGCTCAAATCTTGCGAACGGTGCGAGATGTTGAGAAAAAATCTCCCCTTTATGATAACCCTTGCCGATTTTTATCAAGACGTCTTTCACTTTTGTCTGTAGAGAAGCATGTACAGATGTTGTGAGGAATAAGTGGGAGATTTATGCCCATATGTGAATGATGCGCTGTCTAGAGAGCGCAGGTGCAGCTAGTCTATATATTAAAATGCTAGGTTTATATGTTTGTCCTCAATCCTTTCGACAATGAGATCTCGAAAACAACAAGTACTAGAAACTTGCTGTTTTCACTCGTCGATTCCAAATTTTGTGTAGATTGCCCAGTTCTAATTAAATATTTAGGAAGCATGGCCGTTATTACATTATTAGGTGTACACTGGAAGTGTTGAAATTTAAAAAAAGTAAACTATTATATCCTATGAGTTTACATTCCAACACCACACCGCTATATATATGGGTTGTATATCTCTCAGGCGTTAGTTTCAAGGCCAAATTATAATGAAAAATAAAAGATAACAATTTCTCCACTCTAAGATGAATCTTTATTTTATTTATTTATTTATTTATTTATTTATTTATTTTTGTGTGTGTGTGTGTGTTTTGCCCAATGCATACCATATATCACTCCTCATGCTCGTATATGAATGATGCGCTGTGCATCAGGAAGTGGATATCTAGATATTCATTACAACTGAAAACATCTTTTAAAAAAAAATCATTTACTTATGTTTAACAAGTTTTTTGTTTTAAAATATCTAACAAAAATAACAAATAGTCCTACATTTATACATATTGTAATATCTCGCATGGTTTTGTTTACAAACAACCGACATGTGCTTATGTTGAAAAACTTCAACCATGTGCGCCTTATTACATATTACTATCGCTGCAGGCGATAGGGATACCAGCTACATTACTGGCCATATAATAACGAAAGAACAGCAGCTGAAATCCTATCTAACCAAAAAGATTTCAACAACAAGCATGAGTTTGCTACTGTGATTACTTCCCTCCTTTAGCTTACTTGAGAGCTTTAAACAAATACCTAATCGAAAGCCTCTAATTTGCTCAAAACTCTAAGCTTCTTCTGTACTCACTCAGCTTGCTTGGAGCTTTGTTGAAACTCCTAATCTCAATCACCTAGCTTGGTTTGGAGCTCTGTAACTTTCCTCTCCCTGCCCGTGTTTGCGTAAACCAATGGAAGTCCCAAAATCTACTCCATCTAACTTGCTCGGAGTTTTAAAGGAATCCCACTTTAGGCTGCTCGAGCCTTAACCTATTAGTGCATGTGATCCGAAAAACAGGCCGGTAGCCAGCCCAAAAATGTAGGGGGGGGGGCGGTAGAAGTTAGGGGGGCCCGATCCAACTATATTATAGTTCAGCACCATATTATAGTTCATTTTCAAGCATATTGTGAAAACTTTATGGGGGCCAGTGAAAATTTAGTAGGTGGCCCCCCTAGACCCCCCGTGGATACGGGTCTGCCGAAAAATCGGATGTCGTGATTATTTCTTTTAGATTCATTGTAATCACACATGCACAACTTCTGCGTACAGAATATTGTTGCGCGATCCTATAACAGTCTTCAAGAGTATATTTGTTCTCTAAAAGCTCACAACTTTGCGTCTACAGGCATTGCTTAAAACAGTGGCGTATTTACGATTTTGTTTCGGGGGATTTGCTAACTTTCGGGGGGGGGGTCTTTGCCTGAAAATGTGAAAATTCTGCTAGATATTTCATATACTTTACTATAGTAAGTAAGATTTCGGGGGGGCTTAAACCCAGAAGCCCCCCCTAAATATGCCACTGGCTTCAAATAATACTATTATGATTTGAAAGGACAATAGCATTTCAAATATATGTTTGGTAGAGAACTATCAATTTGTAGTCAATATCCAAAGTACCTCACGTAATTTTGTATGAAGAATAAAATATTTTTATTACAAAAAATACTGGTAAAATGTATTACTCCAAGCATTTTCTGTGCATGTGAAGCAATTTTCCAGATGGTACTTCCCAACTACTAACAAAATATCAGGTAGTATTCATTAAAGATGTTTACAGTGTTGTAAACCTAGCCTAGAATGGCAAACTGTACACAAAAGTTACCTCTAGGAAACTTCATCCACTAATGGGTTAAATCACCTTTCTTTACCTAGTATTAAAAAATTTACATTAGAAGGATGTGTATAATATACTTTACAATATCATCACGTATTTTCTACACTGTACAATGGAAAAATAATTTAAATTAGCATGCGGCAGATATGGTGCTTATCATGTTTTGAAAGTCATATACAATATGTTATATATATATGTTATATATATAATATACAATATGGGTTTCTTCATATTATATTCATTACATCATTGTTCATGATAATATATCTATATAGTTATGTATTAATTAACACTGGATCACTTTACAATATCTATCACAATATAAATCTTCCGTAGTATCACTTGTCAAAAGAAATTATTTCAATCGTGATTTTTTTTTTAATATTTAAAAGAAAAATCTTTTATCATCATATGACTAAAAAAAAATGAACATCATAACTATAAGTATTAAATCTAAGATATTTAGATCATAAATAGCTAGTTCATATTATAATAGCACTGTTTTCTAAGTATAGATTAAGATAAATATGTAACTTTTTTTTTTTTTTTTGAAAAACTCAATGGGAAAATAGCCTTAGCAAAAGCATTGTTCACATCAAATAAATTACATTTCTATATAATAATATTTTTTTATTATTAATTTTTCTTTTCGTTTGAATTCAGACAAAATATTGTTCGAAAGTATTTTTTCTTTTTTCTTGAAAAAAAATTATTTGTTCTATTTTTTGTTTACAATATCCCGGTAAAAATTTAAATGAAACCTTTTTGATTATTATTTGGAAATTTCAAAACTAAAATACGCAGTGCATGGAGAGCAAACAAAGTATCTGAGTATCTTAATAATAAAATAAACTTACAATATATTGTAAAAATATTAATTATAATAAAATTAATTAATAAATACACTTACCAATTAGGATGGAAAAATTCTATTAAAATTTTTAAAGATACAATAAACATAAATTGATACTAATCGTATTCTTTCAAAATGGATATTGTATCTGCACTGTGGGCCGCGGTGGCTCAGTGGTAGAGCATTCATCTCTGGTGCGTGGTGTCCCTGTTTCGATCCCAGCAAGCGCCAAGTGGGCTTTGTGGTAGACGAACATTGTTTTCGTGGGTTTTCTCGGGGTTCTCCCGTTACCTACCACTTTATTCCACCATTTCATTCATTTTTCATCATCACCGTCTCCTTTGACCTAGCCAGCATATGCGTGGGATGTAAAACTCAAAGATTTCATTTTCGTGTGCATACTTTACGCATTTCACAATTTGAAATACTTCAACAAGAATAGTATTTAAAAAATTGTTAATAAGAGATTATGGTCAGCAAATTACTCGCTGTCTAAAGTACAACATAATTAATTTTTCGTTAATTATAAAGTTCGAAATCCACCTCGTTCGAGAAATGGAGATCAATTCTGGAAGTATATATTTCACCTAACAGAAACCATTACCTCTAAGGTATAGAGACGATGGAAAATCTGTTGAAAGTTTGTGATTCACAATTAGAGAACTGGAGCATATAAAAGACAATAAGTTTCCGTGCATCATCTGACTCTAGCTTCAATGAGACAGCTCATCTTCAAGAAAGATTTATGATCCGAATTTTATTAAACATTTCAGTATACTGCAATCACATTGTTGGCTACTTAAATGGAAAGACTTCCATTTGAGTGGCCAAATGGAATAATTTCCACTACTTTTATGAGTAAGAAATATTGATTTTGATTTCTTACTCATAAAAGTAGTGGAAATTATTTCTAAATGCTGAACATCAATTTTGAACGAATTTAAAGAGTCCATTACTGAATTCCCTATACCTGTGTGTGTGTGTGTGTGTCATTTGCGAATTTTTCAATTTTGAGCTTCTCATTCGATAGAGCATCAAAAGCTATCTGAAAAAGGTGATGGAATTTTTCGCGTCACTCTTACCGTTCCGGAAATATTATCCAAAAAAGTTCCGATTTCGGAAACCATAAGTCATAGAAAGATGATATTGGTGATGTTCAATACCTAAGAGGATGGTGAACATAATAGTAACCAGTAGCAACTGACCAAATGACCACCATTGCCCAGATATTGGCCAAAAAAGCTCCGATTTCGGGAGATTGAAGGAGCCATGTCTCGGGAGGGGCGCGGTAATTTTGACACCGGAAATTTTGGCACCAGTAGTTTAGACACGGTAATTTTGGCACCGGTAATTTTGGCACCAAGAAACGAAGCAAACGGAAATTTTGGCACCATTTATAATTGAAGTACAGAAAATGTGAGAAAATACTCTGAATGTAATAGATATTTAAATTCACATGTTATTAACTAGGACTGTTCCAGCGCGACGAATCGAACCAGTGACGAATGTACAGTCAGCGACAAAATTTCTTTCTCTTCTGTAAAATTTATTTGCCTATAACTTTGGAATTGATGGACTGATTTGAGAAGTTTTCTGTAATTTATGGAAAACTGTATCTTCTTTGAGTTGCTGAATACTGCACTATGTTTACTGCACTGGGGTTGTATTCTACTTTCAAGTGCAAACAGTAACAGCTGATTCGAACCATGGAAATTGAAGTACAGAGAAAAAAAATAAAAAATACTCTGGATATAATAGATATTTACGTTCACATGTTAATGACTAGAACTGTATCAGCACGAATAATGAAACCAGGGACGAATGTCCACAGGCACGAATAATGAAACACCAGTAAAATATAATATTGGCAGCTTCATTAGATATTCAAAGCAAGTCAAAATTATCCCCTAATGGGTTTGTATTTTTACTGTCAAGTGCAAACAATAACAGCTGATTCGAACCATGGAAATTTCACTTTTTGACAACATCCGTTGACCGGCCAATCGGATTTCAGCACCACCGTGTGACAAGCCAATCACGTTCAGGGATTTGTTTCAATTTCAATCTTAAACTTTTAATGAGGCCTTAGGATATGCGTGAGAGGGGAGCCGGAAGTTTCGATGGAAAGAATCTCGGTGTAATCTCCTCTGCAAAATAAATTGGTACATTAACATCTATCATATCCAGAGTATTTTCTAATTTTCTTTCTCTGTACTTCAATTTCCATGGTTCCAATTAGCTTTTACTGTTTGCACTTGAAAGTAAAATACAAACCCTTTAGAGGGGAATTTGTAATGAACTTTGAACTTGCTTTGAATATGTAATGAAACTGCCAATAGTATCTTTACCGGTGTCTGTACTGTCAGTAACAAAAGTTCTTTTCCTATGTTAAAATTTCTTCCGCGAATATCTCTCGAATGAACGGACAGATTTGAGTGCAATATTCAGCAACTTAAAGCATATATAGTTTTCGGTAAATTTCAGAAAACTTCTCAAATCAGTCCATCAATTCCAAAGTTATAAGCAAAATAAATTTTACAGAAGAGAAAGAAATTTTGTCGCTGACTGTACATTCGTCACTGGTTTGATTCGTCGCGCTGGAGCAGTTCTAGTTAATAACATGTAAATTTAAATATCTATTATATTCAGAGTATTTTCTCACATTTTCTGTACTTCTATTATAAATGGTGCCAAAATTTCCGTTTGCTTCGTTTCTTGGTGCCAAAATTACCGTGTCAAAACTACTGGTGCCAAAATTTCCGGTGCCAAAATTTCCGCCTTTCGTCTCGGGAACCCTAAGTCATAAAGAGATTATATTTTGCGAATTTTTCAATTTTGAGCATGTGTCTTGGTAAAACAATATTATAGAACATTTTAACAGAACTCCTAAACAAAATATGTGGAAAAAATTTAGTACTCAGTGGAATTATAAATAGGTAGATATATTGCAAGAATTGTTTAATGAGTAGAACAATTAGTATAAAGCCTGTAGAAGTTAATTTTAAAAAAAATAATCCTTTTTAAGTCCCTCTGGCAATGCTCTTTGAACATTCTCAGCTGATTATATTTTGTTTAAATTATTTACTGTTAATCAATATCTTTGTTCTTAATGATTTGTTTACTTTCCTTTAATTGATATCTTAGTATTGTTATTACATTGAATTGATCATGTTAACCATGAATGTAGACAACTTGATTTAAGGTAGATCACCACCCGGAAGTCAGTACATATTTTAGTTCATTCCGTTAACTACTGCGCAATGAAACGTTACCTATTATAAATATTGTACTATAAGGTGGAGGATTGTTTCAGCTACAGCACAAGACACTGAATCATTTGGTTGTGTCTCCTGATATCGAAAAATGTAACAAATAAAAGAAAATATTTCTCATTCTCCCCATGCGAGGAACGGATGTTCTGCTAGTAACATACTGTATAAGGAAACTATAATTATGGAGATTCCTCGAAGATGTCAAACGTTATTCCAACTGCAAAAATGAAGGAAGATCTACTAATTACAAGTTATTACATTACTAACAAATTATTTATTTTATCATCTTGATTGATATAATTATAAACATACAATTACTACAATTATTATTTTCAACACTTAAATTCTTTTGGCGGTGGCGAAATGATGTTTTATTTTAAAATATATAACTATTTATTTTGATAACAAATATTGCAACATGACATATTTATTACTATGGACAATGTCATGGTATAGGACCTATATTACAAGGTCATCATAAACAGAATACATTTATTTGTACATAATAATTAATTATAGTTATCTGTGACATATTGACATGGACTTAAGGTCTCCAACTGTATCGCAGGAGATTAAATTTTAAAAAAAAAGAAAAAAAAGAAAAGAAAAAGAATGTGTATAAAATAGGAAAGTCGCAATATTAATATATAATAAATACAAAACGAACATTGAACTGAAAAATATGTACTAGTTTAGTTTTGGCGCAACACTAGAGAGAATTGTTGAAAAATTATAATTCTTTCACTAACTTCCTTCTTAGGCCCTCTACAAGGTTTCCGCTGGGCAACATGAAAATATCTCAGTTGACACATAAAATTCAAAGGGAACACTAGAAGTAATTGTTGAAAAATAACAATTCTTCTACTATTTGCGTATAAATACGGCTTTCGGATGTGAAGCATAAAAACTAGTGAAAAAATAAACCAACCTGTGCTAGGTAGTCACTAAAAAGCACTAATGATATCTAACCGAGTAAGGGCAGGGCGAAGATGGAGGGCCAGTGAGAGGATGCGTCCGAATGGAGCTGGCGCGTCAACGATGGTGGGTGTGCGCATAAACGAAATTAGTAAAAAGAAGTAGGTTTTGGAAATGAGTTTTAATAGCACTTGTCATGGTATTATACTAGTAACATTCCACTTGTAAACATAAAATACAGGTTTTGAACACTGTGCAGAAATATACCGCCGGTGGAAAGTAGCATCTAATAGAGTCATCTTTCAAATGCACTCACTTATTTTATCGGTCGTAAAGCATTTGTACTGATTTTACACTAGTGACCCTACACTTGTAAACCTAAAATACAGCTGTATTGTTTTGTATGATATTTAATTCTGTCGTTTGCAGAAATTTGTTTCTTATAACCATGTCTTTTCATGCAATGTTTTGAATTTTACCTGTAAAACTTCCAAAATGTGATACTCCGAAACTACATCAGCAGCCGAAAAATAATTATTTTTAAAGATAATAAAAGTAACATACTCCGGTAAGAAAGAAATTACTTGTCATAAGTTAAGTAAGGTGTTTCCTTAATTGAAGTCAGTGATAATTGATATACACAATCATTCTTGTCTACGTTACTGAACAAATGTAGATAAACTTACCGTGAAAGAACAACCTAAAAAGTCGATATCATAAAGCCAGCAAGCTCCTCTTTCGCCACAAACTTTTTCGCAAATTATACATACCAAATCTACATTACAGCATACACAATCGGACAAAGTACATTTCCTGCAGATAAAATTAGTAGTTAGGCATTTCCCAGTAAAATCACTATATATTCGATTCACTTCAAGACTTAAGGATATATTGAGAGTTTTGTACCCGATTTTTGTATTAAAATTTTATAACAAACCAATTTACTCCATTGTGAAGCTTTGAATTCAGAGTATGGAATTCAGAGAGGTTTGAATTCTGTTGGAGTGTGGAATCAAAGAATAAATAAATAAATAAATAAATAAATAAATAAATAAATAAATAAAAATCATGAGAGTACTTTATGGTTCTGGTAGTAGGATAGGTTCGGAACAGTAGGAATAGGTTCTCTTCAGACTATTCTGTATAGTGATGATTGCAATATTGTGAATCGCTGTTAAATATGCGACGGTATTCTATTATCCACATTGCTAACGCCTTTACTGTTAATCCAACAACTACCAAAAATTGCTAACAATCCACCTTAATTGCTAACGCAAACATAAGAGGAAACATGTATGCAAATCAGGAGTACGAAAACATGATAATTATGAACGACGATAAAGTGTTACTGAAACTTAATCAATACACTTTCCTTCAGAGAATGAGTACTATGACAATGCATCAATGTTTCTATTCTGTATTATTTTATGGAATTCATGGCCGCTAAAATTGAACATAACTTCTCTCGTAACAACCTTTCTGAACTTGGAACTTGGATTTTCAAATCAGAATTGAGAAAGATTCTCGAGTTATATTACCTGTACTTATTTTTCCGACTTACCAGCAGGGCCGCTTTTCCGCTTAGGCACGTGCCCAGGGTGCAAAAGATTTAGGAGCGCAAAAATTGGAGAGCGAAAAAAGAGGAAAAAAATAAAATACGCTGATGCAGAAAATGTCCGAGACACGGCGGGTCCATTGGTGGATAATGGAAAGACTCTCCAAAGAACAATTCAAAGAAAAAGAAAAGAGTAAGAGAGTTAAGGGAAAATCCCTACCGAACCAAAACTGGCAAAGTAATAACTGAAGGAAGGGGGTGCTCTGGAAATAGTGAGGGTGTAACAATTTGAAGTGCCTAGGGCGCCGGGGAGGTTAAATACGGCCCTGCTTAACTGTCTTCGTAACCCCTCATATCATGTTATCTTAACATAGTGTTCGCCAAAAAGTTATTTCGTAGTGTAGAATATATATATGTAGAATATATGTGTAGAATATATATATATATATATATATATATATATATATATATATATATATATATATTAATTTGTAGTTTATTTATTACTTCTGTCGTAGGGAAATTTATAAATGTTTAAAATATTAGACATTTTAAGAAAATTAAAAGGAAAATTATAGATTTATGAAATTAATATATTTGAGTTCAGCTTTAGGACAGTTTTTAGTCAAAATTAAATGGGAATTTTTTAATTAAATCGTCAGCAGCACACAAAATGCTGAATGATTGTTTAATTTCTGCTTCCTACTTACTGAGAGTCACTGAATGATGTTCAAAGTACTCTGTGTACATGAGGATGGCTATTTAGAATTTGTAACGCATCTATCATGTATTATTACCTTAATGTTAACTATAGTAGAAAAGAACTTCCCTTTCCCGTATTCATAGAGGGTATAGACTGAAAATAAAGCCTCTGTTGTTTAACTACACCGAGGACTATTAATGGATAGGATGGAAGACTAATAATAAAGTTTAACATCATCGTAATCTATGTACATAAATAGAAGAATCAGGAGTTTCTATCAGAATGACACAAAGTCTATTGAATATCGTCGCATCAGAACCAGAGAAACGTAACTCCAAAAATGCGGTTTGCGTTTTCTTCATGTTTGGACATAATTTTGAAAGTCCCATTTGGTGTAAATGGAATGTGACGCCGTCTGTTCTCCTTGTCGATCATCTCCTGTAATGTAGCTCAATTACCATCTTATTAGAAACACATCTCTGTAAGAAAATAACAGTGGTGGATCTAGAAGGTAAAAACTATGGGGACCAGCCAGTACATAGACTATGATAAGTATGTATAAACTATCAAAATATATAAATAGTAGCTTAAATTATTTTATCACTGAAAAAACTGGGGAGGTCTAGACCCCCGGCCCTGGCCTAGATCCGCCACTGGAAAATAATATTTTTGTCCTCTCACCTGTAAACCTACGAAAATGGAGTTACGTTCCTCTGGTATCTCTACGACGATATGTATTACTATAACACGCTGTGAAACAGATATTTTTTATCATTTCACTCCAATATTTGCTATATTTTTAATTTCTTAGAAATATTCTTAAGAAGAACATTTAATTTAGTTTTCTTTATCCTATTGTATATTTATCAGTGCGACCGATCAAACGGCGTATGTTTAGCAAAAGGAGTCCAGCAATTTTTTTTTCTAAAAAAATGTTACAATTTCGGTAATTTCTGTTCACCTTAGGTTAGCTTAGGTTAGATTAGGTTAATTTATGTTACATTATATTAGTGTAGACGTCCAGCATAATTTTCGAAAAAAAGATAGAATTTCGCTTATTTCTACTAATATTAGTTAAGTTTAGGTTAGTTCAGGTTAGCTTAGATTAGTTTAGGTTAGGTTAGGTTAGATTTGGTTACGTTATGTTAGGTCTACGTACTTGCATCATCCATTTCTTTTGTAAATTTTGTATTTTTTATGTGTTTCTGGACCCCTTTTGCTAAACATAGCCCGATTAAACTAACTAAATTGATTAACTAAATACAACTTTTACTCAACTTAGTATATCCAATATACTATTCATCAGCACCCACATTTCGTGATACAACTCCTTGTATGACACCTCGAGCAACTCTGTAATGCAAGCATGAAAGCTTAAATGATCCATTTTAATTCTAAAGATTAATACATGTTCATAGAACCATTTCGTTCACATTAACTTACATATGCTCCCATATATCTAATCAAGAATCACATAACAATACGTCTGTTTTTGTGTGTATTATGTATGTATATGTGTATTATTTTTACCTCACCTCGGCCAACAATGATCAAATAATCATAACCACTGGTCATAGGCGCCAACTTTTAAGTTTCTTAATCGGTCCTCAGGTTTCGGCACTAACGTCCCATATTCTTATTATTATTATTATTATTATTATTATTATTATTATTATTATTATTATTATTATTATTATTATTATTATTATTATTTACTTGGACTTTGCTAAGGCATTTGATAAATTACCACATCACTTATTGATAAACAAATTGAAAAGATATAACTTGTCTAACTGTATTATTGATTGGTTGACTTCATATTTAAATGAAAGGAAATTTTTGGTAAAATATAAAGGGAAACCGTCTGCTATTCATAGTAATACCTCCAGGGTACCCCAGAGTTCTAATCTTGGTCCTCTATTGTTTTTGCTGTATATTAATGACATTTGTGTTGATTTAACTTGTAAATATCTGTTATATGCTGATGATATTAAAACTTTCAGTCAAATTAAGTCCAAACAAAATCAAGATACTTTGCAAACAAATATAGATATCATAGTGAAATGGTCCGAAGAGAATTCCCTACCCCTGAACTTTAATAAAATCGCATGGAATAACATTTTCGAGGAAAGTTAACCCTTCCATCTACAAATACAGGATAGGAAATCAACATATCTAATTCGTTAAGCATGTTAGAGATTTAGGAGTAATATTAGATGAAAAATGTCTTTTTCAGAAAAATCTTCAGGTTGTAATCTCCAAAGCTAGGAGGAATTTAACAATGCTCAAATGGTTATGTCGAAACTTTATTAATATTAACACCTGCAAAATTCTCTATATGTGCAATGATAGATCTCATCTTGAATATTGTACGGTAATTTGGAATAGTGAAGCAAAATATTTTAGTTCTTCGATTGAATCAGTTCAAAATTCATTCCTAGCCTGGTTAAAGTGGAAGTTTAAGGAAATAGGAGAGGCGAGCTGGTCAGACATAAGGGTAGATCTTAATCTTACTCTTCTGTCTGACAGGCGTCGGCTCTTTGACTTGAAATTTTTTCATGTTATTCTGCATGGTGATTTTGTTCTGGAGAACATTTTCTCTTTAAAAATTCCTCACAGAAACATTAGGAAATTTGTTCCGTTTATTAGTAACTACCTAATTAGGTCTTCAATATATAAAAGTTGTCATAAACTCATTTATTCATTATTTTGGCTGTATGCAGTTCAAGCAGTTTAATTCTCTTTTTAATTTAAAAGGACTAGCACATCCTAGCAGACGATGTTACTATGTGTGTGTGTTCTCTCACGCAGCGAATGCATGTGGGCGTTGTGACCTTGATCAGCACTTTTTCAGCCAATCACAGCCCTGTCCGCTCTTACGTCACTTAACGCGTGAAACCCACGCGTACAACAAGAGACGAAGAGATTTAGCGGGAGGCAAACTACTCGGCGCCGGAAGAGAAGATTATGTAACAGCTTCTTCTACCCTGCTGCAACAAGACACTGTTTAATTATGTTCTACAATTAGTCGAATCGAATTATTTTTCACAACATTAGTGTATTACCTTAATTGTTATATCCTAGCTTAAAGTCATGTAAGTATCAATATAATTAAAAATTTTCAAATCGATTGACGAGTATTTTCTGCGATTGTGCATGTCATCTCCTATGCCTCATGGCTGTCTATTGAGTACATGGTGCAAAATTTACTTTTTATTTATTTGTGTGTAATTCATTAATTTTCCGAAAATATGATACTGAATCTTTTGTGTCTCTAAAAGTTGTAAGTAGAATTTTTGCTTATGTGTAGTTGTCGTTGAAAGGAGCTTTCTTCGGATAACTTGTTTCATCGTCAACGCTCGAGCAAACGTCCTATTTACGATTATCAAATATAATGCTTGCTCTATCTGGATCACCATCCTATGGAGTAAACATTATAAAATGGTGCCGGGATAAATGTGTCGAAGCAGAAACCTTTCTTTTTGTATAAATGTTCAGTTTTTGTGTTTACGAACATAGGCCTAGGTATTTTTGATGTTCAAAACTTGCTGCGTAATTTTGCCGCCATCTCAGAGAGTTAATAGTACATGAAATTCGTGTCATTGTATCCTTGTCCAGTGCATTCATCCTTCTATATTGAAGCCTAAATCCTGTCTAAATTAGAATATTTTTATTATTTGCATTCTTAGATTTTTGCAGAAATTAGTCAATTATTTGTGTTAGCGAGTTTGTTATATTTGCAACATCATGGCTGAGGGTGATCTTAGAACAGTTCTCCTTGCAATGCAAAGAGAACTGAGCGCATCAATTAACGAAATTAAAGAAAATCAGAACAAGTTGAATGAAAGCCAAAACGAATTGAGTGATAATCAAAAGCGTGTGAGTGAAAGCGTTGAGGCGATAAATGTAAACCAACAGAAAATGCAAGATGATATCAAGGAATTACGTAGCGAGTGTCGTGAAAACATATCCCAATGTAAAGATGATTTGTCAGGTGAAATTAACAATGTGAATAAGTGTATTAGTGCAGTGCGGCATGAATTGATAGAACGAATTGAAGCAGTGGAATTAAAGTGTTTTAATACGAGTGAAGATATACGTAGAAGTGTACGCGAATTAGCAGATGCAGTGCAGGATATTCGAGGCACAGTTGAAGAAAATACGCGCCAAGTAAACGACCAACAACGTCAATTAAGTGAATGTCACAATAGAATGGATGATTATGAAAAAAGTTTGCGTTTGGTCGAAAGTCTCGACAAGTACCGTGAAAGCAGAATTCAGAAGTGCGAGACTAAACAAGGTGAGTATAGTATAGCAGTGCAAGAGTGTATTCAAGTGTGCCACGAGCAGGGTAAATTTAACCAACAGTGTTTTGAAACATGTCTCCGCGCCAGTGAATTAAGTGAACAAACTAAGCAAGATGTGGAACGATTATCAGAACGTGTGCAGCGTATAGAATTAGCAAATGAGCACCATGATACTGGAAGTAATATGTCACAAAGAAACACAGGTTCCGTGCACAGTGTGAAGCGTGAGAGAAAATCGAGCAGTGAGTCTCAAACGGCGTCCGATACAGAGGTGGAAAGTGATGTAATTAAGAGAACCGTGTCAAGAATCAAAACCGAAAGAGAAAGTCCGCGTATTAAGCGTGCAAGAAATAGTGAAGTGAATGTAAGGCGTTGTTCATTGCGATTAGCAGACATTAAACAACTCTCCACATTTTCAGGTGATATGATGAAGGAAAGTGCAAGTGCATTTTTGGAAAATTTCGGTAGAGAAATGTCGTTCGCCGGAGTGCCTCAAAGTGAATATTTAACGATCATGCCGTTGATTCTTAAGGACAGTGCACTTAAGTGGTACGATTTACACGGTAAGAAGTGTCAAACTTTTCAAGAATTTGTGATAGAGTTTCAGAATGCATTTGAAAGTCCTTTAGTGAAAGCCACACGTCTGCGTAACTTGCGTTCTATTCCGTTTGACCCAAAACGTTATAGTAGTGTTGTTGATTTTGTGACAGAGCGTTTTAGTCAAATTCAAAGCTCTGGAAGAATATGAAAATCCAACCATTACGTTGTCACACATCATCACTCTCCTGCCCAAGCGGTACCAATTAGCTATGATGGGTTCTATGCCTGATAACATAAATCAGTTCCTTGCGAGTGTGCAGTCCATTGAAGGATTGTCAGGAATTACTAATATGTACGACAATCAGCGTAATAAGCAGAAACAGCAAGGTAGTACCGGCGTTAGCGTGAATAATGTAAAAGTAGAACACGGTAGTGAAGTGAGCAGTGATAATAGTGCACGTCCGAATTTCAAACAGGGATGGAAAAAGAAATTTCATAGACGTGGACGGCGAGGTAATTTTAACAGAAATAATAATAACTCGAACGGTGTTAATCAGTCGCAAGGTAATGGCCGACAAAACACAAGTGCAAATGAAAATCGAAACGAAACGCAAAGTGCAAGGGCAAACGAAAATCAAAGTAGTGCGTCGACTTCGCAAGGTAGTCCGAATCAAAATAATAATTGGTTTCCAACGTTTAATAGAGGTCCTAATGTGAACAGTGGGAACAATCAGCAACGTCAATTTCCGTACCAACAAAGTGGTTTTTACCCGCAGAGTTCTGTGCCTTTAAACTAGTAGCGCCCTCCCACTTGGTCACTGCAAAGGGGAGGGATTTCAGTAGTGTAAACCGGATTACTTTTCCACATATGTGCAACGAGGAAGATTTACAAGCAGATGATGATATAAGTAATGATAATGAAGAAGAAGTGGTCAAATGCGAATTAGGTCATAATACAATGAGAATAAAAATTCTGTTAAACGATCAACCCAAAATCTGTCTGTTAGATAGTGAATCAGAACTATGCCTATTACGGTACAATATTTTTCGAGAAGTAACGAAGTGTGTAGCAAACGTGCATTTGCAAAAAGGAGAGCATATCGTTTTGTGCGATTTTCTAGGAAGAAAGAAAAAGAACGTGAAAGGAAAGGTTATTTTACCGGTACGAATTGAAAATGTGGAAGTGCCAGTTGAGTTTCTTGTGTTACCAGAACTGCACGAAGACGTAATACTCGGTGCAAACTTTCTCGAGAAATTAAACAGTGTCATCGATTTTAAGCGAAGTAACTTGCGTGTTGAATTTCAAGGAGTTAGTGGTGAAGTGCCTTTAATACAGGGAAATAGTGAAAATGTCATTGTAGCTAATGTAAGTGAAATTAAGTGCAAGGTAGCCCCTATTGTCGTGTTGTCCGAGATAAGGGACCTTAATGATTTTTATGCGAGAACGATGAATGTGTTCCGCAGTGGGTGCGCCGAGCCTTTAGAGAAAAATGAAGCTAGTGACTTAGTGGAGGACTTCCCACCGGATCTATATTTCACAGTAGATGAAATAAGGGATGCAGTTACACGCGCTACGCTGTTTAGTGAAAACGAGAAAGAAGAATTATTTCAGTTGTTAATGAAACATAGGAAAGTGTTCGCCCGTTTTCCCGGCCTGTGTAACAAATTTCAGTACCGATTAGAAGTGGATACAAATGAACCTATTGTTGCTCGTCCTTATGATATTCCGCACAAATATAAGGAAGGAGTGCGTGAAGAGATCCGAAAATTGTTAAAGTGGGGTGTAATTAGACCTAGTTCATCATGTCATCTATTACCGTTGCACGTAGTATTGAAAAAGAGTGGAGCGTTGAGAATAGTAACAGATTGTAGAGCATTAAATGTGCACATTAAGAATCCAGCTCTGCGTGTAGAAAAGTTGTCCGACCTCTTTGCTAAATTTAGTGGAAAACGTGTGCTAGGTACTCTTGATTTTACTAGTTCGTATCAACAATGTGGAATTACAGAAGATTCTATGCCATACTTAGCCTTCTTGTTTGAAGGAACGTTATATGAGTACACACGCATGGTGTTCGGTGTGAAAAATGGATCGTCTGTACTGCAATTGTGCTTGAATAAAGTGTTCCCTTTACCGCTACAAGAGAAATTAGTTAGGTATATGGACGATGTAGCTCTTGGTTGTACAAGCGTACCAGAATTCTTACAGCAGTTAGATGAAGTGCTTAGTTTGTTAAGTGATGCGAACATGACGCTAAATTTATCGAAGTGCATTTTTGGTGTAAGTGAAATTAACTATTTAGGCTATTACGTATCTTCAGAAGGCATACGAAAGGATCCGAAATCAGCTGAAGCAATCGAGAAGTTACCAGTGCCTAAAAATTTAAAAATGTTACGCTCATTTCTTGGTGCTGTGCAGTGGCATTCGCGAACAATCAAAGGTCATGCTGTTATCGCTAAACCCCTTTATGAACTTTTAGAGAAGGAAAAGAAATGGAAGTAAGAAGAAGAACACCAAAAGGCATTTGAATCATTAAAGGCTGAATTAGTGAAAGATGTGAAGTTACACCATCCACAGTTCGATAAGCCGTTTTATCTCGAAAGTGATGCAAGCAAACTCGGGTTGGCTTGTGTGTGTTATCAAATTATTGACGGTGAGAAGTGTGTATTAGAATATGCAAGCCGTACTCTTAATAAACATGAACAGAACGATGCCATAATTGAGCTTGAGTGTCTTGCATTTGTGTGGTGTATTCGTAAGTGGCATGTTTGGCTCAAAGGAGCGAAAATATACATACGAACAGATCATAAAAGCTTAGTGCAGTTAAAACGTATGCGTAATTGGAATGCAAGACTGATGAGGTGGTCTCTTGAACTTCAATCTTACGATTATGAAATAGAATTCATCAAAGGCAAGACTAACACACTAAGTGATTGTTTATCTCGTATGTTACCAACACAGGAAGATCTAATGGTGAATGTGAATCCTATACAGGCTGTTCAATCAGAAGTGTTCGATTTAGATCCGTCTACAATTGCGAAATTACAATGGGAATGTGACGAGTACCGTCCTATTATTAGTTACTTACAAGGTAATATAAGTAAAAGTGAAAGCAGTGCAAATAAGAATTCTTTTCGTAGTAGTGCTCGAAATTGGAAACAAAATTACACTTTGGAAAATGGTATTTTGATGGTGAGAGATTTTCACTTCCCAGACAGATTAAAATTGTGTGTACCTCCATGTTTAGTGAAAAATATTTTAATTGGTTACCATGATCATTACGGTCACTTTGGATTTATGAAAGTGTTTAATATCATTTCCCGTATGTTTTATTGGAAAACAATGCGTAGTGACATTAAATCGTACATTCTTGATTGTGAAGTCTGCATGAGGACGAAGGTAGACCATCACCCAGTGAAATGTTTAATGCAATCAGTGCCAGCGAAAAACATACGCTATTTGGTTTCAGCAGATTTAGTTGGTCCTCTACCTCGAGGTAAACATGGCGAAACTTACCTGTTAACAGTGTGTGATGTATACTCACGTTATTTAGTAGCATATCCACTTCGACGTGCTACAAGTGCAAGTGTCGCAAAATGTCTTACTGAGTCATACATGCTTCATCTTGGTATTTTCATGAATATCTTAGTAGATAATGGACCACAGTTTATTGGCAAGGAATTCGTACAAGCTATGGAAGCATATAACATCAAAATACATTATACTACGCCTTATCACGCACAGGGAAATGTCATCGAAAGATTCCATGCTGATTTAGAGAGAATTTTGCGTGTGTTGTGCCGCGATTCTCATTCCTCATGGCCAGAATATATTGTGCAAGCTTGTTTGTTGTTGAACTATACTATTAGTGCCAGTTTGGGAATAGCGCCTGCAGAATTACATCTTAACATCAAGCCAGAAGAATTTACACTGTCACATTTTGGAATTGTGAAAAGCAACGAAACAATCGATGAGCAAGAAGGTATAGATTGGAATGGAAAATTAATAATGGCTGACTTACGGCGAAAGAAAATCATTCAGCAACGTAACGAAAAGTTGAACGTTCATCAGAGATCTCGAAGAACTTTGTGTGAAGGTGACTTAGTTTTCTTACGTCAGTATAATATTAGTAGCTTGGTAGACAAACGTATAGCCAAACTGTGTGGAGTGTACCGTGGACCTTACTTACTGTGGAAACAAGTTGGTGAAAATGTGTTTGAAGTATTGGATCCGCAAAGTGGCAAATATATCGGATTTCAGAATGTTTCTAGAATGAAGCTGTGGAGACCAACACCAGCTACTAGGAAAAAGTGGCTAGAAATTCTGAAGAAGCATGTGGATGAAGAACAGTTCAGTGATATTTTAGAGAGAGCCGAAAAGGAAGCCAACGGAGATTACATGAACGAAGAAGAAGAGGAAAGTAAAGAAGATCAATTGTGTAGTATTAATAATGAAGATCGAGAAGTGAGAGTACATTCTAGTTTCGTTGACGAAAATGTTTTGTGGTATATACGTCATGGTTATTTAGATGAGCGAAAGTTGTTGAGTTTATTAGAGAAGTATTACCATTAGCACTTCGAAGAAGTCAATTTGAATTTAGAGATATGTTAGGAGATATTAGAGTAATATACACGTTTATTACGGTATTCCTTTTGTTGTTATTGGAACAACATTGAAGTTTTACCTTAAGACCTACGACCACATTTCGCCATGAATTTCATGTGCATCGTTTTCTTTTTGTCTTCTATAAAACTCTATGGGGTTTCATTAGTATAACTTGTTTGTAACCACATCTCTGTGTGTCTTCGTGGTCGTACTTATAGTGGGTAGGTTTATATGGTTTTTTGTGGGTTGGCTCTTCTTCATTTAGTCGTCAGACCATCCCTAAGATGGATACAGGTTGGCATCTGTAGACATCTGACATTGCCTCAATATAATTCTTCATCATTCGAGCTTATATTGGTTTATTTCACTCTTTATTATAGTATTCATGTAACAGTCATCATTAAGGTTATATATCTATAGGCTTATTATATTATCTATATATTTTATTCAGCATCATGTCCTATATAAGTATATTTCAGTATTAATTTATCATGTACCATGTACTTATTTGATGAAGTTGCACGAAGGCGTTGAGGATTGGGACGTGCTTGTCGTAGTTTGTACTCGTGAAGTGATTTGAAAAAAAAAGAGATAATGAAAGAAGAAATACTTACATTTCTTTTGTTAACCCATCCCAAGTCAACTTCCTTTTAACCATAATTATGTCATTTTAACCTTATTATAGTAATTACATGTAACACGTAAAAACATACACTTGATATCCATACACGAAGAATACAACACAAGGAAGAACACACGTAGGTCCAAACAATAAGAAGAACACACATTCTATTCACTTCCACTTAATACGAATGCAGCAGTAGCAAATGCAGCACATTTTAAGTCACACAAAAAAAAAAAAGGAAAGAAAGGAAGATGCAAATTATACGTTAATAAGTTTATACGCAATAAGTTATAGTATTCCATGCATCTTCATATTGGCGCCGAATTTTGAAAAATAGTCCAGCGCTATTAAAGGACTATAGCATGCAGAGACCTTCTAGAACTTCCACCGATGGACCTAGCCCTATCCAATGGGAAGAGGATAGGAGCAGAAGATTTAATCGTCGAGTGTTCATTCAATGGGAAGAGAATGAACGAAGAGGATGGCCTATGGACTGGACATTGTTCTGGAACATGGTGTAGATTGTCAATAGTGGACAATTTGGACAGTGACGTGTGCAGATAGTAAAAGTATAAACAGTGTGTTATAACTGAACTGTGAAGTGTTGTTATTCGAACTGGAAAATATATCTATATTTATTTTAATATTCATTTTTCTTTTTATGTTCAATTAATTGCAAAGGTGAAAGTGTTTCTAAAAGTTGAAATTAATTCATTGCTTGAAGTGTTTTCTCATTTTATTCACATTATTTGCAATATTTTAGTGTATGTGTTAAATATTCAATTTCTTTAAGTATTGAGTGAATTTACATTTGAACTAATAGAACTACAATGAACACATATCCATACATTTATTCATATTTATGGACTGAATATACATTTTATTTTAGTGAGTGCAGTGTTAACCAAACATTAATGTGAACTATAACCCAAATGAAGAGTGCTTCAAAAACTTACAGTGTGTCCTCGTCATACGCAGACACAAACTATCAATGTTGCCAGGGTTCCTAGGATAAACGTATCTTACCAGAACTTTACCTATCAACTGTTCGGGTGCCATTTGTCATAAACTCATTTATTCATTATTTTGGCTGTATGCAGTTCAAGCAGTTTAATTCTCTTTTTAATTTAAAAGGACTAGCACATCCTAGCAGACGATGTTACTATGTGTGTGTGTTCTCTCACGCAGCGAATGCATGTGGGCGTTGTGACCTTGATCAGCACTTTTTCAGCCAATCACAGCCCTGTCCGCTCTTACGTCACTTAACGCGTGAAACCCACGCGTACAACGAGAGACGAAGAGATTTAGCGGGAGGCAAACTACTCGGCGCCGGAAGAGAAGATTATGTAACAGCTTCTTCTACCCTGCTGCAACAAGACACTGTTTAATTATGTTCTACAATTAGTCGAATCGAATTATTTTTCACAACATTAGTGTATTACCTTAATTGTTATATCCTAGCTTAAAGTCATGTAAGTATCAATATAATTAAAAATTTTCAAATCGATTGACGAGTATTTTCTGCGATTGTGCATGTCATCTCCTATGCCTCATGGCTGTCTATTGAGTACATGGTGCAAAATTTACTTTTTATTTATTTGTGTGTAATTCATTAATTTTCCGAAAATATGATGCTGAATCTTTTGTGTCTCTAAAAGTTGTAAGTAGAATTTTTGCTTATGTGTAGTTGTCGTTGAAAGGAGCTTTCTTCGGATAACTTGTTTCATCGTCAACGCTCGAGCAAACGTCCTATTTACGATTATCAAATATAATGCTTGCTCTATCTGGATCACCATCCTATGGAGTAAACATTATAAAGTATAGAAACAGCTAATAACTTTTATCCGGTTCTTGATTTGTTTAATGAGTTTCAAGAAGGTGCGTGAATTATTTTTTTAATTTTTTAAACAAAGTATGAAATGTCTAAGTATTTTTAGGCCTGTAACTGATTGTCTTAATTTTGTTTTGTATTTTCACTAAATACTGTATGGACTTGTTATATATATATGTATTGTATTTTTTTTTATCAAATTGTAAGAACCTTTTTAATTATGAACAGATACACATGTTTGTTTCTTATTTTTATTATATTTCTGGAGGTCATTTTGTAAAGTTTGTAAGGTGCCATTTGAAAGATCCTTTTATGTTTTGTTAGGCTTTTTTTATTATTCTTTCGTCTTTTATTTTCCTATCATCTTTTCTTGTATGCTTAATTCGTTCTTTACTACGTATACTGCACTTTTTTTTTAAACTTGGTCATGGATTTTTTTATTTGTGTCATATGTAATTTTTTAATGCTTATTTTATCTTCGTCATTATTACTAGCCTTATGAATCAGTGTATTTTACTTGAAGTGTTTAACTTAGAAATATTTGTTTTCAGTTTGTAATAGCAGCTACATAGTGTCTTTTTGAATTTTTTTCTTTCAATATTTTGTAAACTGTTACAGCTACATGGTAAATAATAATTTTAGAATTTTATACTGTATACTTATCCTATATGGTATACCTTTTCTATATGCATGTTAATTATGCTTTTTTTTTTACTATTGTTAATTTTGTATTTCCCAGTTTGTAACAGATACTGCATGTTTTAATGTTATTTTTCTGAACTAATATTTTATACATTTCATCTATTTTTGTATAATCAGTTGTATGTTGTTAATTCTTTTTGCATGCACCCTATGCTTGTAAAAACATTTTTTTTTTTTCCTTTGGGACACTTGTGGCTGTAATGCTGTTTGCTTCCAATAAACATATTTCAAACATTATTATTATTATTTATTTTAGTAGATGCAAAAGACCAGTGGTTCCCAAATTCCTCATGAGAGGCGAGGAAAACTATCAAGAGCTGTTGAAATAAAATAAACTGTGAAATTATTTTTAAATTGCAAAAACTTAAAAAATAATTTTATTTTAATTTATTTAGCACAATTTCCTAAACTTTATATTGAACAAAATTCCTAAACATTAAGATTTTAATTCGAACGTGTTTACCTATATTGGTCAAAATAAACAGAGAGAAAATTATTAAAATAATAATGATTACAGTCAAATCTTTAGAACATTTGATGATATTTTAAATGAAAATAGAAAATGATTCAGCTATGTTGTAATTTACGTAAAACATTTCACACTTTTATAAACATAAATTAACAGCATCAAATAGCAAATTATTTAAAGAAATAATTATACAAAATTACACTCACTGATTATTATTATCGTTGTTATGTTATATCGCTGCATGCTAGATATGCCGTAAATCTGAAGTTTTTTTTCTTTCTCACCGCATGGAAGTGTAATACCGAAATGAATTCCAACGCAAAAGTTCAATGGGTACCCAACACCCATTAGATACCTCCAATGGGAAGTAGTCGGTGCCTATGCCTGTGGTAATTAGCCACTAAATTGTGGTAATTGAGTTAGAGTGAAAAGTGGCGTGAGTGCTTCATGCTGATGCAATAATTCAAAGTTTTATTATTGTCATTTCACATGCTTCTCTTATTTTATTATTTTATCTTTATTTTATTTTTATTCATATTTTTATTCATTTTAAATGATTGAAAAACATCATTGTCACCAACTATTTTCACCGGAAATGTTTTGAAAGAAAGAGTATTTGTGACCAGAATAATATTTATTTCATTAAAGCTTATCATCCTTTTCAAGGGACTACTGTTTTCGGTTCCACTTTTTGTTGCAATGGCAATTAACAAGGTACAACAACCAATACTGTAAATAATGGGTCCCCAACCCACGGTAAAAAGGAAACCACTTAAGTTTGGAATATTATCTTGATGCTTTGTGATGTTAAAAACCACTTTTCACGTTTCCTAATATTTCACACCTTTTTCTCAGTGCTGTTCTATAGTCCTCTAATAATTTCAACTTAGTGCTAGAAAAGCCATTTAATTTATGGTGAACACTCTGTATTGAAACTGGAATAATAAAAAAAAAGGGATTTGACTGTATTCAGAAACGATCAGATGAAAGTAAATTAAATTTTACTTTCTTGCTGGTTAATAACGGGAACAAACTAAAGCTGGCAGGATTCCCATCGACACGGAAAACCTGAAGAAGTCAGGGAATTCAGCTTGTTTGTATTGAGTTCAGGAGAAGTCAAGAAATTTCATGAAAACCTGAAAAATTCTTTAAAAGTTGAAAATTTTAAGTACGTGTTTTTGCTTTTCAGAACCCTTTTCTCTTTCTGCCTTATCCGACTATTTGGTAGGGGTTATTTTATAAAATAAATTAGTTTGTTTTGCAAACCTTTTCTACCTACACATACAAACGTGCATAGTAGATGAGAAACCCTCTTATTTTTACTTTCTTACAATATATTATAAGGTTTTAGGCCTATATAATAGCCCTAAGTTCGTTATATTAAAATTATGGAAAGATTTCAAAATAATTCATGTACCGACTGTTCAAATGGTAACACAAGAAGTCGAATTTATTTGAACTATATTTTCCGTGAATTTTTGTATTTAACTTATTATTTTTATTACTAATCTTCTTTATAAACGAACTTACATATATTCAATATGGCTTCCTCTCATCCTATATATAGAACTACTCAGAAAGAACAAGTTTTCACATGTTTCACCACCAAAAAAAAAGAAGAAGAAGAAGAAGAAGAAGGAAATGATACTATACTATACAGACCATAGGAAATGATATCATAAGATACATACCATTATCCATAATAACATATACATATTTCTACAAGTTATCGTTACAATATAAATCTGGAAATGTGTTAATCGGGACCAGGCAAACCTATCAAAATCAGGGAATTCGTAGTCACCAAGTAAGTGTGTACCCTTTTGGGAATAATAATACTATTAACAATAATAATAATAATTAGCACATCCAGAGTCATATTTTTTGTCTACTACTGTATAAAGTTTACGTCTACGTAAACGTGGAAATTGTAGGGAAAGAGCTCTTGGCACTTTCGTAAAAGGGCCCACGTACTCTTAGTTGAGCTGCTGATAACAACAAACATTGATAATCACCTGAGAAATTAGAATAGTTTAAAAGCCTCTAATTAAACTTTACTTTTGTTCAGAGATACGAGCGAGTGCAGCTAGTATAGTAGGAAAAAAGGAGGATTTGTTTTACGTCGTAAAATAACGGGATTTTCCAAAAAACGAGGAAATGGCATTAATACGGAAAGTAGTTTCAATAGGGGGATGAGATTGGAGATGGAACGTGTTCCAGAAACACTGAATCTACATCAGAAAAGCCTAATCTATTACCATTTTCTCTATAGTAATCAACATTAAAACCGACGGGATTTTCCAAACAATGAGAACATGACATTAATACCAAAAGAAGTACTGTTATCACTCCTGGTTTCGGTAGGGGAATGAGGTTGGAGATGAAACGTGTTCCAGAAACGCTGAATCTTCATCAGAAGAGCCTAATCTATTACCATTTTCTCTATGGTAATCAACATCAAAACCGACGGGATTTTCCCTACAATGAGGACATGACATTAATACCGAAAGTAGTATTGTTATCACTCCTGGTTTCAGTAGGGGGATGTGGTTGCAGATGGAACGTGTTTCAGAAACGCTGAATCTACATCAGAAAAGCCTGATATATTACCATTTTCTCTATGGTAATCAACATTAAAACCAATGCTTGATTTCTACCACTTCTGCTATGAATAGAGGTAAGGGATAAAACCTATGTTTGGAACGTGAAGTCCATTTTTAAAAATATTTCTCGCTAGCAACTAATGTTTTCAACAAACTTAGAAAGTTCGTTGCTGAATTCTCTATGTCTGTGTGTGTGTGTGTGTGTGTGTGTGTGTGTGTGTGTGTGTTATTTACGATTTTTTTTCAATTTTGAGCTCTCCATTCGATAGAGCATCAAAAACTATCTGAGAAAGAGTAAACGTCACTCTTACCATTCCCGAGATATGGGCAAAAAAGTTCCAATTTCGAGAGATTTAAGGAGAGGTATATCTCAAGAACCATAAGTTATAGAGAGATCATATTGGTATTGATCAATATCTAAGAGAATGGTGAACATTTTGGTACCAAACAATGACCGATGGCCACTGGCCAACTGGGCGCCATTCTCCAGATATTGGCCCAAAAAGTTTGGATTTCGGTAGATTTAAGGAGCTATATCTCGGGAACCGTAAGTCATAGGGAGATGATATTTTGCGAGTTTTCAATTTTGAGTCCTCCATTTTGAGTATATGTCTTCGTAAAACAACATATCGTCGAACGTTTTAACACAACTCATAACAAAACACTTGGAAAAAAGTTAGTTCTCAAGGAAATTATAAATGTATATATATACTAGAAGAATTGTTTAACCCGTAAGTACTTCGCAGAGTCTGTCAGACTCCGCTTTCGCCATAACTTCTCGTTCGACCGCCTCTCCCGATTGTACTTTAATCTATCTTCGTGGTTATATTTAGAGTTCATGCGAAAATTAACATCGTGTCGTTAGTTTGTCCGCAATATATTGTTCGGTGTCTGACAGACTCCGCGTAGTACTAATGTGACTAAAAACATGCGTAGTACTTAAGGGTTAAGGAATATAATAATGAAATACATAGAACAATTGATATAAACCCTGTACAAGTTAATAAGAAAAATTAATTCTTTTTAAGTTCGTTCCGACAATGCTCTTTGAGCATTCTCAACTGGTTCATATATGAAAATCAATATTGAAGTCGGAAGTTGAAGTTTAATTTCTACCACTTGTGTTTTTAGTAGAGAAAAGAACAGAAATGAAACCTAATTTTGGGATATTAATCCATACCTGAAAAAAACTCTTTATTACCCATTATCTTTACCCTTTTCCTCTATGTTGGTCAATGATGAAACAGGATATAATATAGCTCGCTTGTAATGAGAAAACTCTGGTAGGAGGAGAGACTGGATTACGAGTAGAAAGAAGGTAAAATATATTTTCGGAATCTAGAGATGGAAAATAGTTTATGCTGTAACATCTATATTTTACCCTAAGTTCGTTGTGTTATAATTTCTGGAACTAACTAAAACATAGTTTACTCACAAAATGTTCAATAATAACACTTAATATAAAATATATTTAAACTTATGTATTTTCGGAAGATTTTACACATTTACCTTTTTACGTTTTACAAAATTACTTCTTTATAATTGAAAATATATCTCTATTTATGGCTTCATACATATTACAGGGTGTCCGAGAAGTCCTTCCCTGATTACAGAAATTGATAACTCAGGCTAGAAATAAGATAGAAATATGAAACTGGTGTTGAATTGTTTACAAACTATAAAAGTTTTTGTCTGTGTTAGGTCTACCGAACACGTGTACCAGATCTTGAAACCCTGCAGCAACGAATAACCACAGTCGTTGCATCGATCCCTCCAGTGATGTTGGCTAATGTGTGGATGGAAATTGAATATCGCCTAGATGTGCTACGTGCTACCAAGGGTGCTCATGTGGAAGTGTACTGATGTGACCAAAACTTTTATAGTTTGTAAACAATTCAACACCAGTTTCATATTTCTATCTTATTTCTAGCCTGAGTTATCAATTTCTGTAATCAGGGAAGGACTTCTCGGACACCCTGTATATCAGAACTGTCTAGAAAAAACATATTTATACATGTCTGACCACAAAACTTAACTGGCCATAAAGAGAAATGATATCATACGTTGCGGACTGTTGTCCATAGACACATATATATTTATAAATGTTATCATTATAATGCTTGACCTTTCCGTATTAGAGGGATAAGTTGAGTTGCCAGCATAATGCAGGAATTTACAGTATATTATCTTTCAAAAATTTACAGTGAGGAAACTACCAATTGGGAAACGTAATCATATTTTCAAATAATGAGCTACTGCTTTCTGTATAAAGGGTTCCCTAATAATGTAATTCAGAAACTATGCATAACTGGATAAATGAGCAAAGTTGCTGAAAGAAATTGTTGTTGAGGAAATAAGTAATTCGATACTCTAAATTTCATGTGACAAATTCCCAACGTTGGTAAGCTTGAACAGAACGGTTTACAGAGGTTCAGGCTTTTAGAAAAATTTAGAGAAGGCCATACTACTAAAAATTTAGTAGTTCTTTACTACTTCAGTAAGCTGACAGTTTCATATTTTAGTGCATGTAGCGGTTTCTGAATTGTTGTTCTAGTTTGGGTTTCGTTTGTTCGTGTTTTTGTCATTATTGTTACTAAATACAGTATTATTTGTTACAGTTATCAGTTCTTTAAAACTTTAACAATTGTTTATTATGTGGCAACCCTGCATTGGCTTTGAAAACACCATGTTCATCACACAATGTCCTGGTCATACATCCAATGGCGCCGACTTTTCAAAATTTAAGTGGTTGCATATCAATAGCGGGATATATCATATGTTTTTAGGGGAGTTCCGATATCTTTTAATTCACTTCGTTTTAGCTAAAATGTTTTATGAGCACTGTCATAAAGGTATGTGCTCGATTCTATTCACAACATGGTTCTTTTGTGTGTGTGTGTGTGTGTGTGTGTGTGGAGGCTAGTGCTCTCTAACGGGTCGGGTCGGGTCAGTCGGGTCAGCTCGAGTCGGGTCTTCAACCCGACCCGACCCGTTGAGAGCACTAGTGGAGACTGCCTTTGACTAGGCCATTGCTTAGTTGCCTCTGCATAAAAACATTTGAAACAAACAATTAAGTTTCAGAGGTTAGAAATTATAACTTCCATCTCAATGTTTTAATAACTTATTACTTTTTAATAATGGCAAGTGAGAAATATTTATTGTATTTTGTTTCTATCAAACTAAAAATCTTGTGGGTGAGCAGCACCCACAAAATTATGTGTGTAGATGCCGAAACTCCGGAGCACCTACGTAGTAGGCGCGCATGCATACATCTATGTCACAGATTTTCTCGTGGTAAGCGGTCAGTAAATTTCTATCAATTCTGATTTGAATAGGCAGTTAAGAGAGGAGATTAATCTATTCTTGAAACACGCAAATAATATATTAAAAAAAAAAAAAAAGCTCTTCCTGATGTTTTTAAACGGTTTCAAGAATAGATTATTTGCTTCTCATACCTGTCAACAGACGGCCTACAAAACTTCCAATATTTGTGAATAGCACCGTTTAGAAGTACAATAAAAACGACTTTTGAGAATACCCCGGTGTCCAATCAACGAGTTAACTCCATTACAGAACTCAACCGAAATAATCGCTCTAACACTCTAATACAAAAACAAAATTTATAATTTTTCGTTCAGGAGTTATCGCGTAGAGTAACTCACGGACGTAAGTAGCTGTTCCTCGTTAACATGTTAACGAATCGACTCCGTTCACGAATTCTGCCGAGCTAACTTCTATTGCTATCTGTTGCAAAATAAATAAATAAAAAAATAAATAAATAAATAAATAAAAATCATTTTTAAAAAAGCAGAATTTAAACATTCTCTTTCGTTCAAGAGTTATCGTGTGGAGAACAAAAGTTTTAACATTGAAACTTTTAACATCAACTTGTGTGATTCTAACAATTACTAGAGATATGTTGGATAAATATCATTGCAGAAGATTAATTACTTAGTTTTAATAATTTTTAATCCACATGTAATTACTCAAGGTATCTTTCATGTTTAAAAAACTTTTACCACCATATTGTCCTATAAAGGAAAAGATCTGATAAATTTAACTAAAGTGTTACCCTGTAACGGAAATGATCCGAAAATTTTACCACCACATTGTATTACAACGTAAAAGATCCTATAAATTTTACCACCACGTTATCCTATAATTGAAACAATCCGACAAATGTTACCACCATGTTGTCCTATAACGGAAAAGATCTTATAAATTTAACTAACATGTTGTCATGTGACGGAAAAGATCGGATAAATTTTATCACCATGTTGTTATATAACAGGAAAGGTATCTTATCTCAATTTTCCTATATAATTACTTTCGTTTCACGTACTTATTTTGTCATTTTTTTGTGCTGTGTTTAGAAATTTACTTTAGTATGAATTCTGAACTTTACTGCTAAAAACACTTAACACATTATTGTATTTAAAAAGAAAATATAGATAAGTTTAAAGTTTTATCTTGTAATTATCAATTTAAAATTATTGTCTTGTAAATCGAGATAAAAATATTTTTTCTTTGTCATAGATCAATATTTCACTACAATTTATAGATGTCGGCAGGAGTACATTAAGGTAATGATATCTCTGGTTTTGTGTTATCTTTCCATTTCCAAAGTTGTTTTAATGTATAATATAAGTAGTTACTACCAAAAATTCAAATCAAAATTATTTTTGATATGGTTCTTAAGTTTCTAATAGTTTAAAACCACTGCAAATGTTGTATTAGCAAACTCAGGTGGAGACATTTGAACACAATATGACTTCTGTACTGGATGAGGCGGAAACTAATATAAAAGATGAAACAACTTTCAAGCCGCCGATTCATTAGTCTGAGATTGCATCAAACGAAGAAGAATTTTAAGAAAAAGTTATGGGTGCATATAGAAACGAGTCCAGAAAACTCTAATATTCATTCAAAATAATGGAAGTAAAATGTATAATGTTAGCGGAAGACGCTTCATAAGAAACTAAATCTTTTATTCAAACTTTTTTTTTTGGGGGGGGGGGATCCAAAGGTCCAATACATTTCAATCAAAAATGTTCTTGTAGGCTTTATATCTGGAGAACTATTCAAACTATCAGTTAACTCAGTATGATGTGCTTGTTCCGTAGATAATACGAAAACTCAATTTAGGGGCCGTTCAAAAATTTTGTGACCTCTGATCTAAAAACTAAATATTGCGAAGATCGCAGTCTTTTGATCCATTTTTAGTTTTCCTAAATTGCTTGTTTAGATAAATACATTTGACAATATAATTTCGTTAAGTACAGAAGAATCTGTATTGCAGAGATTTTGTTCTTCCAAATTTGATGATTATCTTGTTTTTATTATTATTATTATTCTCATCTTACTCAAGAATCTACTTTATACTGCTAGGAATGTTTTCATAATTACCAAAGAAGAATGAGAATCTAAGTTTTTTCGACTAGGCGGGTCTGAGTTTGAATCTCATGGCCAATCACTCTGACTGAGGTTATCCTCAGTTCCATTAAACGAGTATTGAGGTGCTACCTTTTAAATATAGACACTAACATACTTTCTTTCATGTCATCTCCCATTGTTGTCGCTGCTATTGATAGTTAATAATTCGTGTAAGTTTTCCTTGCAATTGAACCTGGAGGTTTGTTGACTAAATAAGAGTTAATAAATAATTACTACTAAACCATTGAATTTGAATTAAGACTAACGACATGTCACACGCAGAAAAGCGTACATGCTAAAATAAATTTCTAACTGTGCTTTTTATAATAAATTCATGATTCTGAATCTAATTTCATTGTCATTCTATATCCAGATTTCCGTAATTCCTGAATTTTCTTTAGATTTCCAAGATTTTTTCTCTCCCCTGAAGTCTTGGTCATGGAGGTTAAAACCAGGGAGAAAAAGAATAGAAACATCAAGGAATAAAAAAAGAAACTAACTTACCAAAGGAAGAGCTATGTTGTACGGATATACGTTGTCAAGTTAACGTGTGACTTAACTTGACTTGACCTGACTCAACTTGACTTAACGACTTGACAGCGTGTTTCCGTAGAACACAGCTCTTCCTTTGGTAAGTCCGTTCCACTTTTATTCCTTTATGTTTGTATTCTTTTTCTTCCTGTTTTCAATCTCCATGACCAAGGTTCCAGGGGAGAGAAGAAAGCTTGGAACAAAATTCAGGAATTACAAAACTCTGTAAGTAGAATAATAGATTTCCTGAGTGTGGTTTTGCATTGTCTAATGGAAGTATTCTCGAAGTTTGGTTCGCGAAAAAAAGTTATCTCAAAATTGGGATATTTATGTCCTAAATTTGAGTTCAATTTTCTAGACACCCCATAGACGCATGTGTTTAAAAATAGTTAAATTGGATTCTCAGTCCTCAAATTAATATGAAAAGTACAATTAAAAGTATGTTCAAATATCGGTATCTTTTACTAGTGGCATAAGAGGGAGAGATTTAAATCTTGTTTTTGTTTTTGGGAAAGAAAAAGAGAGAGAGGAAGAAGCAACAAGAGTCTGTTAATACCACTGATATGCACTTACATATCAAGTTACCAATTTTCGCACTTACCAAACAAATTAATCCAAAGTCAAATAAAATAAAAACCTGAGCCATTGATCTGTGTCTTTGGTCAAGACATCGAAGACGTAGACGAATGCTTCCAACTTATGAAGTGGAATGGATGAAGACGAAGAGAGAGAAGAAGATGTACCAGAGGAAAATGTTGCACTTCAAATCGCAGTAACTAGGCTTTGCTGTTTCTTGATAGCCAATGCACGTGCAGTTGAAGTACTAAAATATTGCATACAAAACATATTTTTGTTCTAATACTAATGCAAAAAACATACATATATAAAAGAAGAAGTAAGCACAGATGAGGTGAAAGAACTTTGAAATTAGTAAGTGGAAAAATAAGAAAAGAAAGTGAGATTTAAAAACGTGGAAGTGGTGTGTTAAGATTAAATGTCAAAAAATGTGATATGAGTTACATAAAAGTAACAGGAAACAGATTGGATGTAAGGATGAAACAAGATAAAGACGACATTATATTAAAGGGAGAAAGGAACGCGGCTAATGAATATGTGCAAAACGTAGGAAAAATGAAATGAAATGAAATCTTTGGGTTTTACGTCCCACGGTTATGCCGGTTAGGCTAAAGGAGACGGTGATGATGAGTAATGAATGAAATGGTGGAATGAAGAAAGTGGGAGGAAACGGGAGAACCCCGAGGAAACCCACGCACACGGTGTTTGTCCACCATGCAAAACGTAGGACATGAAAAAGAATAGCAATATGTAGAAGGGCTAGAAATAAAGAAAAGAAACATGATAAGAAAGTGAAAAGAACACAATGGATAAGAAGAGATGAGAAATCGCTGGACAAATGGAATAAGCATACATGATTTACAGAACAAAGAATAAGACAAGGGATATAAAAGAAGTCAGAAAAGCATGACAAACATGGTATATAAGGTATACAGAATGTTTCAAAACAACACCGACAACGTTCCTGAGACCAAGATAAGACAAAAAGTATAGACCAACCTGGGTGCACAAATGCTTCCTTTCGGAGTTACAGGCTGCCGAAAACATGAAAAAAATGAACTTTAAAGGCCCATAGCTCCAAAACTATGGGACCTACCGTAGTCGAATCAAGACTTCATTTAGGAACTAATATATGCTCTATCCAAATATCGAAGTTTCAAAATCCTGCGGTACTTACGCAACAATTTTTATAGAGACACTTGGTGAGTACTTGAGATCATATGTCCATAGCCATAATTCCTCTGTAGCCTCCCGTGAGTACTTTAGGATTCTGAAACATGTATTTTTGGATAGCACACATATTAGTTCGTAAGTAAAGTCTTGACCCGACTACGGTAGGTCCCATAGTTTTGGAACTATGGATCTTTAAAGTTCATTTTTCCATGTTTTCATTACCCTATAACTCCGAAAGGAAGCATTTGTGCACCCAGATTGGTCTATACTTTTTGCCTTATCTTGATGTCAGGGAATCACTTCCCAAGCGTTGTCGGTGTTGTTTTCAAACACGCTGTATGTAAGTTGAGTGTTTGAAAGCTTTTAAGTTGATTTTGAGGAGGTCGCGTTTCTTATCTCACTGCCTGATTACATCCCTGCAAGGTCAGAAATAAAATCTTTTAGTTTGATTCATGGAGAAAGACAGTTCTTTCATTTTCTTTTGACTTTACATCCATAAGGAATTTTATGAAAGAACTGTTCAACATACTGTATTTTTGAAGATAAAAGAAATAAAGAATAACAAAAAAATAATAATGAGTAAATAAATAAACCTTTTTCAATACTTCATAAAATATAGCAATAGATTTCAATTAAATGATACATGAAAATGTACATCCCAATCATTTCGATTACATTTCCCTTGCCATTATCAAGACTAAAAGGGCTGAAAGTCACGGTAAAACAGGTTTCTTTTTCCTGCCTTCCTTAATAATGACGGTCGTGTATAGCAATCGAATTAATTAGACGAAAATTGTTCGTTATTGTGTTCAACGAAACAGTAAATGCTAACTTCGTCTCATATATATATATCTTTCATTTGTGTCTTGTCATATAATTCTCTTCCTTATTTAATATTGTGTATGTAAAAATAGTACGTTTAGTATTGTAAACAATTAGTAATCAGCAAATATAATACTACTAAGCAAATACACTGTATACCATATACAAACTTGTAATTTTCATATATATATTTGGGACATTGAATGCAATAAATGGAAAACAATACAATTCAACTTATTTCATAAAATAAGGTATCCTATGTGATACAATAAGAATCACCTACTTCGATTATTTGGACCTACGTATAAGTTAAATAATTAAATATGACTGAATAATTATTCATTAAATATGCTGAAACACTTATTATTGCAGTTTCAGCATATACCATTGTCTTCATCAGACAGGTTATGGAAGTAAAATCTAAGGTTACATACAGTATTTCAGAAAATAGGAGGTGGACACTTCTAATAAACAACAACATTCTTCCTTTCATAATACGTTAAAGTTTCCATTTTATAAACCATTATGTGTAATAACAAGGGGCGTCATTTCAGGTTATACTTCGGGGAGGGGGGGGGGAGCAAAGATATCAAGATATCCAAGAGAGAGAGAGAGATGATAAATGTACATGTCCACTAATATAGTGTGTACCTTACAGCGCGTGCACAATGTTCCGGTTAGATCCCCAATAGGGGAATATTGAACGTACTACAGTGGTTAGATCCCTATACCTTTTATATATATTCTAAGCATTATGTAACCTATGTTTAGATACAATAAACATTTAAAGAAAACACTTCCACCATTCATATCACTGTAAACTTTCTCGTTTTTTTTTTTTTTTTTTTTTTTTTTTTTTTTTTTTTTTTTTTTTTTTTAAACTAGAAACGACGTGATATTACTTTGCAGTCTTTTCATTTTCAAACTCTCAATGTTAAGAGTTTAGTTATTTTTAAAAATGTAATCCAGTTCACGAGGTTCTGACATTCGCCTAACATGTTGCGGACAACGAATGAGAATAATAGTGGCCACTGTTGCCAAACTAATAACTCTTTTTATATATGTATATCTATCTATATACATATAAAGGGTTTGCAAATCAATTTCTCACTTTGACCCACATTCCCGTATTGGTCCTCTCAAATTTTTCATTCTTGCGGTAATCTGTATAGCAATTATGATGGGTTTCCACATTTTTGTGTTGCGTTCAGATACACACATTTTGCCTTAACCACTTCGGAATGTGTCAAAAACTTTTCTAAATTACTTAACCTAAAATGTTTTAGCTTGATATAAATGAGATGTACAGTAAAAAATTGCTTGTAAGCAACATTATCATATAAAACTACTTCCAATATGAAAACAAGGTGCAGATGATGTAGCCCCTCATTTCCTTGCAGCTTGCGTCAACACGACTCAAAATTAGCTACTTATTTTGCTTTAATTATCATAGCAGTTATGATTGATTTCCATTTTCTTTTGCGTTGCGATACGCAAATATTGCGGAGACTGATACAAAATGTGGGCCATAGTTGCCTCAAACCTCAAGAAATTTTCTGAATTCCAAGTTGATCATTATATTCTTTCTTTCCAATAAACTTTTATCCCTGTCATATAAATAAATAAAATTTGTATTTATTTTGTACTGTTTATTACAAAATAAATACACATATTATTTAAAAAGTAGTGAACAAGGAACCAAGACAATATGATAAGTTATCAATTACCGTTGAGTTCATTTTTCTAGTTGTTGCCTTAACCTAGATTTTTGGGTAATTCATATTCTGGCCACACTGCAATTTCTGTGGATGGTAACACTCAAAATTCTTTTGATTCATATTTTCGATTGTAGAATAACATTATCTATTATTATGGTAAGTTACATTTCATTATCTCTTTTCACTTACGAAAAACGGGCAAAAGAAAAAGGGTTAGCTTCTGTATCATTTTTAGTAGTCTGCCCCTTAATTAGCTTCAAACTTGTACATTTTTAAAAGTCAACATTTAATTAGTTACACACCTGCGTTGTGAAAAAAAAATGACTAATATTAGTGTCGAAATTATAGTTTTCGGATCGCTGAAATGAACAGTAACACTTCTGATCCCGTTTAAATCCAAATTTAACCCTCAACTTTGGGGAGGGGGAGGGAGGAGATACATAAGAATGATCGAAAATGACCAATAACAGTGTCGAATCCATAATTTTCGGGGTCGCTGCGATGAACAGTGACAGTTCCGATGCCATGTCCCGCAACGAAGGGGAGTGCGATATATAAAATCATCAAAAATGACCAATATTGGTGCCAAATACATAGCTTTTTCGGTCGCTGAGATGAACAGTGGCACTTGCGATGCTGTTTAAATCCAAATTCCGCCACGCAACATGGCATGAGCGAAGAGGAGAGGGAGAAATATAAAAATGATCGAAAATGACCGAAATCAGAGAGCGCTTTCGTAATAATAAAAAATGGCTGCTGACGGGACGTTACTTTTTTTTTTTTTTTTTTAATTTAGCCCAGCAAAGCGGGTAATCGATGCTAGTATGAAAATAAAAGGAAGATAACCACCAAGTTTCAAAGAAAAAATTTCTGTTCAATAAAGAAGTTTTGTACATAACGAACATATATTGTAATATTCAAATATATTTATGTACTCGTAAAAAAGGTATGGGTAAAAATTTTAGTCTCCTATAAAGTGTCTTCTGTTAACGTTATACAATGTTTAACCCTTTAATTGGCAAGCATTGATAGCATTACACTTAAAATATTTAGTTTGCTTTTATGGTTGAACCATGTCTTCCTGATCATAATTTCGTTATTTTTAAAGTACTTTTGTACGTTGGTTACAAAATACAGGATGTTTATTTCAAAGCAACGTTGCTATGAAATAGGTCTTATGTGCAGCTTTTGAACAGCAATTGCCCTATTATGGTCAAATATCATAAGAATACTCTCAGTAATTAGCAACAGTTTCGTTGAAATATTTTCCTACAGCGCACGAAACCACAAATAAAAGAATAAAAAAGAACTTTTGCGGAACGTAGGAGATAAAGCTTCTACAATACTAGATTTGGCTGTCCTCTGTTGCCGAAGATTAGAAGTATCTAAAGAAGCGACCCGCAAATCATGTATATGAAGATTGTATGATATCAATAATGCCAATTAAATTATCACAGAAGTTATAATTCGTGCTGATAACGCAATAGAATGCGATGTTGCTTGATAGCAACAGTGCCAAATAAAGGGTTAACATCCAAAAAAAAAAAAAAAAAAAAAAAAAGAAAAGAAAAGAAAATAGTGTCTTCTGGGATCGTTTCTACATGCATAGATAACTTTTTCTTAAAATTCTTCTTTTTTTGATGCAATCTCTGACTAATGAATCGACCGCTTCAAAATTGTTTCATTTTTTTTTACATTAGTTTTCATCTAACCAAGTGCAGAAGTCACTGTGTGGTCAAATGTTGTATTGCCCCACTTGAGATTTCTAATACAATATTTGCGGTGAATGTAAACTACTAGAATGATGGTGGTTTTTTTTTTGTTTTTTTTTTTTTAATTTTGATAATGAAACTACTTATTTTATTTAAAAATTGCAATGACAGACTAAACAAAATCAGAGATTTCATGTCCCTAATGTCCTGCTGCACACGCCTATAAAATGTGATTTGTAAAATATTGATCTACTGACAAAGGAAAATTATTTTACCTTAATTTACAAGACAATAAATTTGAATTGATTATTGTAAGATAAACTTTAAGTTCATTAGTATTTTCTTTTTAAATACAATAATGTGTCAGATGTTTTAACATTAATGTTCAGAGTTCTTGCTAAAATAAGGATTTGAAGAAAGTACGAAAAATGGAAAAATAAGAAAATGAAAAGAAAAAATAAATAGGATAATTGAGGGAAAATGCCTTTCCGGTTATATTACATCATCATGGTAAAATATATCGAATTTTTTCCGTTATAAGACGACATCCTGATAAAATTTATCGAAGTGTTTTCATTATAGGAGAATATGATGGCAAAATTTATTGGACCTTTTCAATTATAGGACAACATGGTGGTAACATTTATAGGATCTTTTCCGTTATAGCACATCATAATAATTTAATTTATATATGTTCTTTTTCGTTATGGAGCAACATGATGATAACATTTACTGAATCGTTTCCATTACAGGAGGACATTATGGTAAATTGCATAGTTATGGTATTAGAGGTCATGCTAATTTATGGTTCCACTCCTATTTGACTAACCGCATGCAATATGTAGAAATAGGTCCAACCAAGTCAGAGGTAAGACACATTAGGCACGGAGTTCCACAAGGATCAATATTAGGTCCTATACTTTTCCTTATCTACATTAACGATCTTCCTGATTATATAGTTCCAAACAAAAGCGTACTTTTTGCGGATGATACAAATATTTTAGTTGAAATTCCAAATAACATTTGCTCCGAGGAAATCATATTTAAGAACACGACAGATAAAATTACAGAATGGATAAAAGCAAACCAACTTAACTTAAATGCAGCGAAAACAACTATAATGAGTTTCAATGAAGGAAAACTGAACTCTCTAAATATACATCAAATACGTATAGACGGGGAACTCATACAGGTATCTGACTCTTGTAAATTTTTAGGGATAAAATTGGACTCTAAGTTAACATGGGACGATCACGTGAATGATTTGTTGAGGAAACTAAGTGCAAAAATATATCTTATACGTAAAGTTAGTAAGATTCTAACTACAGAAACATTGAAAACAATTTATTTCGGATTGATTCAGTCAATTCTATCGTATGGAATCATTTTTTGGGGTAATACCTGTTATGCAAAGAAAGTGTTTACGATGCAGAAGAAAATGTTACGAATAATGTTATCAGTACCGTTTCATACACCAAGTAGACCACTGTTTCAGAAACTTAAAATATTACCATTGCCGTGTATATACATTCTAGAAACAACATCATTTATACATATGAATAAAAGAAACTTTCAACTCAACTCGGACCTACACGAATACAACACAAGAACAACCAATCATATTCACATCCAAAATTTCCGTCTAACAAGAACTCAAAATTCGTTACACAACATAGGAATAAAACTTTATAATAAATTACCAGATCGTGTCAAACGAATGCCAAACTTGCAGTTTAAAAGACACCTCAAGTTACTGTTACTCAAACATCTTTTCTATGGTTTAGATGAATATCTTCACTGTGATCTTTCTTTATAATGTAAATATCAAAATTTATTTGAATTTTAAAATATATAAAACAAGGTAAATTTATATTTTCTCTAAAAGTACACTTAGTTTGTTTTATTGTTACGTATATATTTTATATTATTACTTTATATATTGTATTATTATATATTATTTTTTTTAATAATTGTAATACTAATTGTAGCGTATCTCTTGCAATTATTATTATTATAACTTGTAATAGTAACTGTATCTCTTGACGAAGCCATGAACGCTAAGTTCTTACGGCAGAAAATGAAATAAATAAATAAATAAATAAATAAACTTATTGGACCTTTTCCTTTATAGAACAACATGGTGGTAACATTTATAGGATCTTTGTATGTTCTTTTTCATTGTAGAGCAACATGGTGATAAAATTTATCGGATAGTTTTCATTATAGGAGAATATGTTGGTAAAATTTATTGAACTTTTTCCGTTATGGAATAACATGGTGGTAACATATATAGGATCTTTTCTGGTATAGCACACATCATAGTAGTACATTTTTTTCTTTTTTTTTTTTTAATTGTAGAGCAACATGGTGATAAAATTTATCGGATTGTTTCCATTATAGGCGAATATGTTTGTAAAACTTATTGGACCTTTTCCGTTATGGAACAACATGGTGGTAACATTTATAGGATCTTTTCCGTTATAGCACATTACCATAGTAGACTTTATGTTCCTTTTTGTTGTAGGACAACATGGTGATGACATTTATCGGATCCTTTCCGTTATAAGAGAACATGGAATAACATTTATAAGATCTCTTCCGTTATAGGACAACACACGTAAAAATTTTCGTAAAATTTTCTAAATATAGAATTACTTTGGTATGGTTTTATGTAGATTAAATATAACCACAATCAACTCATTAATCTTCTTCAGACATATTTATCCAATGTAACTCTAATAGTTATTAGGATCACTCAACTGGGAGTTATAAGGTTGTATAGCTCGTACGTCCGTTCTCCACATGCTAACCCTTGAACGTAAGCGAACTTTTTTAATACTGGTTTTTGCTTTATACAGGTAGACTAATTATCTCAAACGATTTTATTAATGGAGTTAATAATAGCAGTATAGCTTGTATAAGTTTCAGCAGTATAGCAGTGGCGACGAGGTAAAAGGATTTACAATATGGCAGTTTCCAAACTTTTTGAAGCATTTGAGGTGGAAGACCAGGAAATAAGTGATTATTTGGACAGGTTTGATCAATTCTGCATAGCCATGGAGTTACCGGCCGCAAAGAAAGTGCCTACATTGATCGCGTCTATCGGTGCAAAAACATACAAACTATTGAGAGACATTTGTGAACCGGAAAAGATACAAGATCTGACCTACGCAAAAATCAAAGACAAGTTAGTGTTACACTTCCGACCAAAACTCAACACAATTTCAGAACGGTACAAATTCAGATTTATTCAACAGTCACAAGGTCAGTCTGTTACCGAATTTGTAGCCACGTTGAGACAGCAAGCAGCATTGTGTAAATTCGGCACATTTTTAGAAGAAGCATTACGGGATCAGTTTATATATGGCATCAACGACGATAATGTGCGTAAGAGATTGTTAGCAGAAGACAATATGACCTTCACAGTAGCTGTTCAAATGGCAGTGCAAGCGGAAACTATTGGTAACGACATGGCAATCATGAGTCAAAGAGTTCGTGGGAGCAAGAATGAAGTTGGAGTATGCAAGTGGGCTTGTTAGAAGTACTGTGAAGAATATTATTTAGTAGCATGGGGATAAAATTTAGTAAAGTACTTTTGAAGTTTGTGTGCATGTACCCGTGTCCGTAAATAAAGAGTACCTTAGTTGGAAGTAGTTATTTTAATAGTAAAAGTAATAGCAGTATAGCTTGTATAAGTTTCAGCAGTATAGCAGTTAATTCGTACCTTGGGCTGCGAGATGTACTCAAAGATCATTATTAAACGTCTAATAAATGCATTTGCTGATGTGGGTTCTAGACCGGTAATCTCTATTACTCTGTCCATCTATTGACAGGAAATAGTGTAGAAACAATAATAGATATAGAGAGAAAGGTTTCTTTTATAAAATATAGATTCAATGTTCTAAGAATAGGCTCCTTCTCCTTTCTTAATTGTCTAATCAAATCGGAATCGGTAGAAATTTACTGCCTGCTCAACTCGAGAAAATATGTGACATAGGTATGTAACGTTAATTATTTTTGCTTACGTTACTTTCCATGATCCTAATGTATATTTATTACGAAATTATTCTGGATTGCACGATACAGTTATTCACTTTAGAACATCAAAATGTATCGTATTGTTACATTACAATATCATACAATCAATCTACACATTATGGCACTTCGTTCTTTTTTTATATCTTTTTACATTGCCATAGCGACGACATTAAAAAGATAAACAAATCGTCATAGCAACCAAATTAACTAAATATTTTTTAATAAGATACCAACATTTAAATTATTTCTTTATATCTTTCTTCTTCTTCTTCTTAAGTGCTTGTGCCTTCAAAATAACACTTTTCCCAGTAACTATAAACAATACTTAGAAAGTATTTACAAAGGTAGACAATATCGTTCTAGGTATATGATCAGGACATCGTGTGATTAACATGCTTTTCGAAGCAGTTTCAAGGTTCTCACATAATGAACGATTGTTAAGAAAAAGTGATAACTATAACAAATAATACTGTATTTAACAAGAATAATGACAAAAACACGAAGACGTAATATGCAAACTAGAGCAACATACTTATTTTTTTAAACAAGTTCTTTCAACTACTTTGTTCGTTTATTCAAATATGCATAATTTCTGATGTACATAAATAGAAACAGTTTACACATAATTTGAAAATACAGTAGAACCCCTCTAATCCGTCATTTTTGGGACTAGGAGTATGGTCGGAACGCAAAAACAAGGTCGGATTATTAGAAAATAGAAAAATACAGATTTATAGTAAAATAAACAACCTCTGAACTCAAAAATGATTGTATTGTTCTCTACAATGAAAACAAATGAACAGTAAGCTTCAAAAACTGCACACTACAGTACAGAAAATACGCACAACAAATGAAACGATACAAGAGATGACGCAGCATTAAAGCGGATATGCGGTAACAGTAAGTAAACAGCAATGTCCCGACGGCAGGAAACGACAATGGACCTCATAGGTCACTGATGAGTCGGGACAAGTTCGGCTCGAGCACGGTCGGATCAACCGTAGTGGTGAACCAACCGAACCGGGCGAACAAGAGGGGTTCTACTGTACTGTCAAGTGACACAAAGGGTCGAGCTGTTGACTATTTAGATGTTGACTGACAACATACCACTAAAATTAGAGCAAACTCACTAATAAATGAATATGGAACGTTCCATCACTTGCTATAGCAGGAAATTGTATTAATTCTATAAGTTAATGAAGGAAGTTTTTGTTTATAAAATGTGGAGTTAATAGAAAGAAATTAACGTGTCCAAATTGATAACAATCAATAGCAGCTGATGTTTGGTTAATAGGAAAAAGACAAAGAAAATGCAATTCTTACTATAAGTTTAGATCTCACCCGTACGGAGATAACTTCAGAACAAATCCTAAATAGCTATTATAGGCATCCACACACAGATGATGTGTTTCGTGCCAAAACTATACGTCCGAATTCCTCGAACAGCTATCGTCTAATGGTTTTGTTCTCGACTCGTGCATGACGTAAAATAGGAAACGTCGGGTGATCTTCACGAATGACAAAAGATGTCATCGTGCAACTTTACCAAATAAAATGTCAGCTTTGCCCTCACTGTCCTACATTCACTTAGTCCTCATGTCCCAACAAAAAAAGAGGACATGACATCTACACAATATTCAATGTAACAGGAACAAGCCACATACCAAAGCTGGAAAAGATTTTCAAGCTTTCCTAAGTTTGATCCTCCAAAGCTTGATTTCAATACATCGTGTACAATCGAAGTGTTGGCTCTAGACAAAGCACATAGTCAACATGGCTTGTGTAATACATGAGCAAAGAATAGACTGTTAAATCAAAGACCGAAATTAATGCAGAAGAAGCTAAATTCACGTGGCGTCATAAATAAACAAATAAAGTACTTGCATCTTAAGGGAAAGTAAAAGTATTTGTTTTGTTCGGGAAATAGCTGTTATCATAGAATACATTATTGTAATTTACAATTTATGGAATTCTTCTCAATTTCAATGAAAACAGAATTACTGCCTTGCAGTAAGATTGATCAACAAAAGAACGAGAGTTGATCAATACAGAATGTTCATAAATGAATAAAACATAATTACTTGTACTAATCATCCAAATGTTTATTTATTTTTTTTTTTTTTCAAAATAGTCCCCATTTTGCAACGCACTTGTCCCAACGTTTTTGCCAGTCATCAAAGACATTCTGGAAACCATTTTTGGACAAATCCTTCAAAATCGCCTTCACAGCTTTCACCACTGCCCCTGAAGATGCGAAACACAGCAAAGTTAGAAAAAAAATCACAAGGGGCTAAATCAGGGCTATATGCAGCATGGAGTACATAACGTTGATCTTTGGAAGATAGTCAATAGAAATTCTGTACAGTTCTTCGCGCATCATTTCCATGTTACCTTATGCGAAAGTGAAACTACGTGTGCTGGAACGGCTGCCAAGGTCAATTACTGACGTCATGGCCTTCAAACATGCTCAGCTCAATCTATTCGTCACTTCTCCCTCTACACAGACATGTCTCATTTTCTGTGCCTTGCTGTTGTATTCACCTCATAAATAGTAATGATCAGTCTTTATTGATAAACCTACGTAAAAAGGAAACTGCTGTATGTTCTTGGTGTGACGTTATGGAATGGTGTTGCTCCAAGCGACGATGAACCCCAAGGTAAATGACCAAACGCTCTGATGTTCAAGACAGCTTCGCTTATTGCGGTATTGAGCCTGTCTTTTTAGGGTGAAGGACATATAACAATCACAACACCAGGAACACTCACTAAGCTCAGCCCCGTACCGTACCTTCTATAGTTAATCGAAAACGGTACTAGAAGGAAGGAACAATGAGGCTATATAAACCACGAAAATGATCCAAGTGTGGCGTCCATCAGGGAGGGAAAACTCAATTCCATAAGTCCAGAGTTCGGAATGGAATAACTGCAAGCCAGTCTGTTGATTGCTGGGCTAAGGAAAAGCGATTATAGTTTCATCATCCTTCCCCTGCGCCAACACTAGGTTTTAATTAGTAAGCATAAGAATATGAACATAATGTAAATTAAAATTATATGACATTTTAACTAATATATCAGTTAGTGTGCGACAGACATGTTACAATACACACTGTCTCAGTAGCACATGTCGATATTGCAATATGACTGTTCATTTCAAGTAAAGTTCGTAAATCTGGCCCTATTTTGTCAGATCCGCTGTATTAGTGTACAAAATACAAGAAAAACTGATACGAAACATATTTTTCAACGATTTAGAAACATTTTATGAAGTGTCCATCACTCCTTTGTAATATCTCTATGTTCTGTGGTCATATAACATTGTTCAATCTAAGTCAAAGTTTTATGCGTCCACCTCCCAGCTAAGTCCAGGCAAGAACTACTAACTAACCAAGTCTATGGCCTATGGAACCCGAAGGTTCAATGCCGCGTTCACAAAAGCTCTCCACTGACTTCTATCTTTAGCTAAATACGTCCAGTTTCTACTTTGTATTCCGATTTCTCCGGGATGCATCTTAATATTGTCCTCCCATCTACGCCTAGGTCTTACAAATGGTGGTTTTCCGATTGGTCTTCCTGTTAAGACTTTGAAAGCGTTTCTACTTTCTTTCACCCTCGCTACATGACCTGCCCACCTGATCCTCCTAAATTTGATGACCCTAGCAATGTTTGGTAAACCATATAAATTGTGTAGTTCCTCGTTATGAAGTTTCCGCCATTTCCCAATCCCGTTCCTCTTGAGTCTGAATATTCGCCTCAGAATCTTGTTCCCAAATACTTTCAGTCTACGTTCTTCCCTCAGAGTAAGCGACCATGTTTCGCAACCATACAAGACAATAGGCATGATTATCGTTCTATATATTTCAAGCTTCAAATTTCTCGAGAGAATTCACGACAACAAGAGATTTTGAACTGAATAATAACGGGAATTCTTTGCTTTTCAGGCAGGGAACTACTCCGGGGAATTTTTGAAATGTAATGACGTTTCTCAAAAGTTCTGTCCTTTTATCCAATACGTAATCTCTTAAAGAATAGTTTACTCTTAAAATATCAAAGTTTTCCCAACGTTTTGGTGATAAACTTTTTACACTTCCCAGTAACATACGATATCACACTGATTTTCAGTACACTATTTAAATAAATGAGAATGCACTTGGGACGAGATTAGTGCTTAGGCAACACCTTGCTTCTTCCTACATGATTTTTGTAGTTTTCTTCACTTCCAGAATAATCTTTCACATACACAAACACATTAGCGAGGAGCTTCACTCTTCTCCTTTCTTTTCCTATTTCTTCCAAGATTCAGTTTTAACGCCACTAGATGCCAACTAATGAGAAAGAGAACACTAATGTAGACCAACTAGTCGAAAGACATTTAAAAAAAGTAATTACCCCATACCGTAAGCATCGGTGGACCACCGATGGGCAACTAGCGATCATCTCACCAAAAATTGGCGGGCCCGGAGAGACGATCCGCGGTGGCCTCACTTGTTTTGAAAATTATACCACTAGCGACGCACCTGCGACAGAGACGCGACGAAACGCCTATGAACCTCAAAATCACTCCCCCAAAATATATTAAATCGCCTGCATGCGTGATTTGTTTACATTAAGGTGAGTCTAAAAAGCACTAAAAGAAAAGTACCACGTGATGGACGCGAACCATCAACCTTATGATTACTAGGCGCCTCGGACATGATTACTTATGATTCTGACTTCGCCACGGAGAAGATGAAGAAAACCTTGCTTGTAGAGGGGTAAATCATTTATGTTCTTTTAATTTGGCCAATCAGAGTGCTTCTTTAACCGTGTATATTCGATGTTAACCGTCTGAGATCAGATAAGATGCGTTCGCCATGTAATTTTATAAGAAAATGACGCACGTCTATTTACTTTGTTTCATAGTTCTCCCATATTTACTTTCTAATGATCGGAAACAGTTGCCATGTAAATTCATACAATTATACACACTCATCTCAGGATTTTTCACTTCATGAGGTAGAGGCAGGAGTTACTCTTGACCACGGAGCTCACTTTAGTAACAATTCGTCAGGAAAAATAATATATAATAATACCTTCATGCACATGACTGGCGATAATTCGTGTTGGTTGCTTCGCGATTCTCCGTGACGAATTGAAGGAGCGCGGACCAAACTGAAGTCGTCGCTGCTACACAGCGATAACTTCAACACCCTGACTGTAGATATCTGTTTAGACTCGACGAAACTCTGCCGCCACTGGCACACTAACGGAAATCCTTCAACGCGTCGCTATATATACGATCGGCAAGTACCGGCAAGTGGGCTACTAGTTGTTGGCGACGTTTACGACATGAGGTAATGTTTACAAAATCACTGTTTCACAAGCTAAATAAACTTGGACGAAAAGCAGACAAGTTATATTGACGCTTGGCGGACTGGAATGCGCACCAACTATTTTGAGTAAGCACTCAAGAACCCTGTACAGTTATCCAATTATACTGCACTAACATAATAAAAATTTCTAAAAGAAAATCACTTTGCTTAGGTGGCCAAAGTAAATTCACCGTTTATTGGGTTAGTTCCACAAAAGATCTTAAAGTAATAGAATCATCTCTTTAAAAAGTTTACGAACCATTACTTATTGCTTCACACAAGAACAAAACATAATATGACAAATTTCATAGACAAAGTTCATTCAGTACTTTCGCCAGGTGACAGCATCATCAGATGAAAGTTTTGTTACACGCGAAAGAAACCGAAATGAAAACGTGGCGGATTTTTCGAAGGAAAACGAAACGGATCAAGGAGCTAACTTCGCATAAAGTCTTTTCATATTCTGTGCTAACAAACTTAATTTAAGTTATATGCAGGGCCTACTCTACCATATGTGCAATATGAAAATTTGCACGGAGCGGCAAAATCTGTCATAACTATATTATTTAAAATAAATATTTCTTGTTGGAAACATACTTCATATTGATGGTAGTTAAATTTATTAAGCCGATCTTCTATTTCAATACTACATTCACAAATCATATTTAGGTCGCCTTAGTTTAAGATCACATGGACAGTGCTAAAGCAAATGATCAAACAAATCCCAGTATGAATTGCTTGATTATTGTCAAATACAAGAACTCAATTATCGAACATAAGCCAACATCTTTTCCATTCAGTTAGTTAGCACAGTTTTGATATGAAAAGTAGTCTTGTCTTTGTCTCAAACAAGTTCCTTATTGAGATTAAAGCTCGATATTGAATTCTATAAAAAGGCTTATTATCTTTCCTCTGCTGATGTATTTGCTTTATATTTTACTAGCATAATAGATTATTACTTTAAAGAAAAAAGACACAACGAGATTGTATTCGTAGTGTTTAGGTCTTTCTGAGTGTGAGTGCCATTTGCCTCTCCTTCGTTGTTCATCATGGGGTAGCATACTTAAAAGTTTATCTTTAAGATCAGTTCTTTCTGGAGAAAGGGAGAAGGCGGCAAATGATAATATGGCACGGGGCGGCAAATTGCCTTGGACCGGCCCTAGTTACATGATAGTTGATTTTATTTTTTTTTTTTTATAGCTAAACTTCTTCAACAATGTTAACAAAATAAAGTCAAGTGTCATTAGTATGGATGTACATAAAAATGCAAATATTTTTACGAATGTTTAAAAAAATACATATTTTTGGACTTATGTTTTACATGATATAAATAAGCTTATCCTTATGTGCTGTATATAAAGAAAAGTATATTTTTTAATTACGAACGCTTCAATTTTGCATATTGTTATATTTGTTTTGTAAAAGTACATGTCCTTTCAATTTGCATGATTTTATTGTTTGGGAAGAATTATATAAATAATTCTTTTCTAAGTCTGAGTTCGTACCATTTGTTTTCATTAAATCAATGGAAGCAAATACTTCACTGTACACAGGATGTTCGAAAAATGACGGGACTTTTTAAATTAAGCAAAAAGAATTAGGTATTTTGCCCACTGTAGTTGTTTTCATTTTAAAAAATAATAAATCCCTTCCGCATAGCTGAGCAGGTTCAACGAATGCTAGCATTGAGTCTTTTATTGGAGTTGCTTGAATGACCCCTCGTCAGGGCAAACTGAGCGTGTGTAATATTGTCATAAAATGTTCCTTTCATGGCCAATTTTAAATTTGGAATAGCAAATAGTCACACGGCAATAAATAAGGCGAATACGGAGGATGTGGAAGCACACAGATTTGTTTCTTAGCAAAAGTCACGAAATGCGACAGTACTATGACATAGTGCATTGTCGTGCAATAAAGACCAACTACCTGGCCTTTCGCAAACGATTCGCTTTACAAACGCTCCATAACGTATTTTAATTCCTCCGCCATGCATCTCACAGGCTTGGGGTCGTTTTCCAAAGACCCACGACCGTCCTAGAATCGCGTATATCACTCGAACACACGTGTACGAGATAAGCACTTATCATCATACACTTGTTTCATCATTTCCAATGTTTGTATAAATATTTTACATGGCTTGAAACAAAATTTATAAATATTGGTTCTTTGCTCCATGGTGTTTTTATGACAAAGTGACACTATATACAATCGCTTTTCTTGCTATAACTTGACACTCCGTTAATCGGTTCTCATGATTTTGATCTCGTTTTGTTGAGCGGATATCCACAATGATGATATGTTGCCTCAATAGATGGAGATAGTGGTTATCTATAAAGAAAAAAAAGTTCCGTTAAATTTTCCGACTTCAGTTTCCGAAGGGGGAGCAGGGGCGACAGCCACCCCAGTATTTTTTCTCGACCCATCTTCGCCCCCCATTTTTTCTATGTACAACCGGTCAATAATAACAATAATGATAATATGTACAACCGATAATAATAATAATATTGAAAGCAAAACAAGTGTGGTTGCCTCGCCTTCCCAAAATTTTTCTTGCCTCTACTCTTGCCCCCCCCCCCCCCACCCACTATTACGAGCCTAGTGCCGCTACTGTCCGACATACTTAGTATTTGGTCACGTTCGTTAAGATGTTAACATTAAGTGTTTACATCTTTAGTCTTGTTGACATAATGAAAATTCGTGGAAATCTAATAGTGTAAATGCTCGTCTAGTTTTGGAAGGGATAAAATAATAGGCATTACAAGTTACTCTGGGCTGAAATATAAAAGTACTGTAACAAGAGATATAGGCTAGACAAGGATTAACGAAATAGAAAATGCTTGTTGATTGGAATGACTAATTAAGTTACATTCTTCTCTTATAGCTTCAAGATTGGATCAAAATGACCCAAACATTCAGAAATATTAATATCTTATATATTAATAAGATATTACGTGTACCGTATTTGCGCGAATATAGACCGCAGCCTTTTTTCCCTAAATTTTGGCTTGGAAAATCATGGTGTGGCCTATAATCGAGATTTTTCCCCTCAGATCATAAATCATCAATTTCAAAATGACGTATATACGTATTTTGTGGATTGAAATTAATACCCTTATAAGTTACTGCAGTTGCTTTTGTAAAGCAGCAAAGATTTAAGAAGAAAATAGTAGAAAAACTTATTTCGTTCACAAAAATTGCCACCTTCATTGGGTATCGATAACACCTTACATTGGCACAAAAGCACTTGCACACTTAATAGTTTTATTAATAGGAATACATATCTTTATTACACAGTATATATAATATATGTACTTATACGAGTAGCTGTTCTTGAAAAAAAAAAAAAAGAAAGAAAGAAAAAGAAAAAAAAGAAAAGCAACTTTGTTTCACAAAACTGTGTCGGCTTGTTTGTACCCACCCAAATCACGTACAATCACTTTCCACCGCATCAACATCACCAGCGTCTGTTCTTCACCCCCGCCAAACGATGAAGAATGCTACTTAGAGTCATTATCACAAAGAAGGTCATCTTCGTGAGTCACCCCCTTAGTTATGCGGGAGTTAAAGAAGAAGAGGGAGAGAGATTCATTTCAAAGTGCTGTCTAATTGAACTTTCTCGTAAATTTAGTACCGGACCTATATTCGAGATATACTTTTTCCTATAACCTTGTGTCAATAGTTTGGGTGCGGCCTATATTCGCGCAACTATGGTATATGTCAAATTTCATGTATTCTTCATTTATCTGTCTGTCATTACAAGCAGAACTTTACAATATAAATTTAAAATGGCCGTATTTTTGACATTTCGTGGAATGTAAGCAGTGCTGTAGTCCTAAAATTTTCACAGGGTATATTCTGTTTTGTGAACGTCTATGGCTGGCATAAAGTAAATACTGTATATGACAATAGAGAAGGCATATATTAATAATTCCAATGAAATATTATTGTCATACTGTCTTATAGTCTGAAGGCATTATATGCTATTTTCCATATGATACTTCTTAGATAAGTAACGCTATTAATAGCATAAACGGGGGTAGGTATGCAAAAGGAACCAACCATTGCGAGAGGGAAAAGAGAAAATTTCGCCCGACATACCAAAAAGAATTAATAAAATTGTGGTAAGGAGTAGCGTGGAAATGCGAATATCAGGTGAACAAAACTTCCAGAGTGATATTTACTGATCATAACAAGACAAACGTGAACAGAGTGGAAATGCGAATATCAGGTGAACAAAACTTCCAGAGTGATATTTACTGATCATAACAAGACAAACGTGAACAGAGTGGAAATGCGAATATCAGGTGAACAAAACTTCCAGAGTGATATTTACTGATCATAACAAGACAAACGTGAACAGAGTAGAAATGCGAATATCAGGTGAACAAAAGTTCCCGAGTGATATTTACTGATCATAACAAGACAAACGTGAACAGAGTGGAAATGCGAATATCAGGTGAACAAAACTTCCAGAGTGATATTTACTGATCATAACAAGACAAACGTGAACAGAGTAGAAATGCGAATATCAGGTGAACAAAAGTTCCCGAGTGATATTTACTGATCATAACAAGACAAACATGAACAGAGTGGAAATGCGAATATCAGGTGAACAAAACTTCCAGAGTGATATTTACTGATCATAACAAGACAAACGTGAACAGAGTCCGAGCTGACATAATCTTTCTCTCGTGCCCCTCTCCTTTCACACTCTTTTGTGATCGCATATTCTATACGTATATTTGAACAGCGACTAAGAATAGAATAGAAAAGAAAGTGATATAGAAATTTTATCACTGGAGTCTTGACTTGATTAAATAAATATAATCGAAGCAAAAGTACTATACGCCTTGAAGCAGAAGGTATTCTCAAATGACTAAGATTAAGCACAGAGTATACGGCGTGTACTTCCGTGCACCCTCGACTACAGCCCTGGGTGTAAGTAATCTTGGTATTTGAGGTTTTAAGGTATATATCACCAATGTTTACCAAATAAATAAGAAACGTAATTAAAATATACAATTTGTTTTACTCATCATTAAGAAAAATAATTAGAATATGTTTTTAAAAAAACGATCTCATTACTCCAAGTACAATTACTTAATTAGATATTATGTAGCTGTACACTCATATAATAACAATGACAATATCATTTTTATATATACCGTATGTTTCTTTCACTAAAAACATATTATGTTGTCAACATTATTATATTAAACTTTTTATTCATATAATATCATCGGTTCTATTCCATAGTTTGTTGATTTCTTTTTAAGTGTGAATTCACATTTCACACATATTTTCCCCTAATATATATATTTTATTATTTTACAGGACATCACAATTATAGTGTTGTGCAAATCACACACATATTCGTATAATATATATATATATATAATCATGCATTCAGTAGTAAGAAATGCTTTTATATTTTTCTTTTTTTATATTTATATACATAAGTTTACTAAACTGAATAACTTATTTCAGCTCATTTCGATATAACAAATAACGCTGTGACATAATATTTCCTCCCTAAATTTCCTCAAATACATGAACGTGAGGACGACGGCGCCGGGCGCCGAAGTAAGAGGCGCAAAATTGGGGAGTGAAACAAGAAAAGGAAAGAAGGAAAGAAGAAAAGAGTGGAAAAACTACTTTGAATATTTTAGATCAACAGTAGTATTTTTCAATCTAATATTTAATTTGACCAGGGTCAAATTTATACCTTTTGCGTCCCTAGACACTTGCTAAAGCGCCCCACTCGTAAATAAAAAGTAATGAGAAAAGTAATAAAGTGATAAAATGTGTTTGAATTCAAGGAAAAACAGGGTTTATTGGTGAAGATTTTCTTACGCTTCGCGCCAACCATGGTGGCGCTTCGGGGCTGGTCTGTCGACCTCACTCATATGTACGTGCGCTGTCGTATATTCTCGCACCGGGCGCTGATTTCTCAAGGCACAGCACAACGCAGATTGCTGTTTTCTGATGACAGTTTTATGTATCAAATTAACGTTACATTTCTGGCGATATTTTATAAGTTTCCTAATTAAATTAGCTCCAAATTATCATAAGTATAATAATAATGTGTTCTATTGGAGCAAACAATTACGTAAATTTATTTTCATAAGAATTATTTATTTATTTATTTGCCATCAACACAACAGGGATAAGCCCAATTATAGTGTTGGTATATTACAAAATAAATTTACAGTCGTCTTCTTAAACATACAGTTCATATTGCATATGTCAATTTCTTTGTGTTTGTTATAAGAGAAGCATATTGTCCAGATTGGTGAGTTCAATAATACGTTGGTCCTTGCTATTTTACAAGAGAAGAGGATAGAGTTATCAGCACGAGTTTAGTGTCAGGATATGAAAATTTAGTGTTAATATGAGATCTGTACCGTTTTGCACTATTTTATGGAGGAAAATCAGATCCATCACTTTTCGCCTTTCTTTAAGTGTAGGGATACCGCAGTTGTCTATTAATATTAAATAATTTTCATAGATTGGACCTATTCCGGTTGGTATCGGTATTGCTGTTGTGATGGATTCCAGATCCTAGCAGCACATTCAGTTTTGATCGGACATAGGAATAATAAATTTTTGTTAGTGTAGTAATATTGTTAAATTTCTTTCCAGTTCTAATTATGAACCCTCACATCTTGAGAGATCCATTAACTATGTTCACTATATGGTTATTAAATGTCAGTTTCGTATCAGATGTAACTCCAAGATCTTTGACTGAATTTGATCTATTTAGTAAGATCTGATTCATTGAATAATTAAACTTGATTTGGTTTTTGTTTCTTGTAAAAGATAAAATGTCACATTTGTTTATGTTTACATTAAGTTTGTTAATAGAATACCAATTAGCAATATTTTTCATGCCACGTTGTAAATTGAGACAGTCATAGATTGTCCTTATTCTACCGTATATTTTGAGGTCATCCGCAAAAAGCAATTTGAGTTGAGTGGATTTTAGTTTAGCGTCCCTTTCAGCAGCGAGGCTATATGAGACGTGGACCTACTGATTAACGTGGAATCCGAACCACATGAGCTCCCGCCGGGAATCGAACCCGGGTCTCCCACGCCAAAGGCGCGTACGCAAAAAGCAATTTGTCACTTAATAATATATGATCAGGGAGATCGTTAACGAATAAAAGGAATAATAACGGACCTAAGTTAGAGCCCTGGGGAATTCCAGAATATGTATGAAAGGATTTCTAGGAAACTATCATGTTAAGTAGTTTGCTACCATCTTAATATTGTCGATTCAAACACTGTAAGAATATCTACATTAATTCATTATATTTCCATTACATCTGATTTTATAGAAATTGTTTTTGATAGTAATACGTTATTAAAAGTCAACTAGAAAATTTGTTGTTTAAAATAAAGAAGTGGTGGTAATTTAGTCTTAGGATGATTAAATTTTTGTCCGTTTAATTAAAAAATATACTTATTGCAACGAATTCAGGTAGTTGACTTACTAATCCAGATAATTACATTATGAAATACAATGTAGTCAGTCATTTTTCGTGTTCATTTTGTTTATGAAGAACATCAAATAATATAAGTTATTCTTAATTATAATCATAACGAAGTTTAAATTTAAAATAAAATTAGGGAGGAAATACTATAATATTATATAACTTCAAATATAGCAATATTTGCATTCCATAAATATGAAAAATTAAGAATTAGTTTTTTCTATTATTAATGATATTGAATGATATTGAATTTCTTGTCTTTTCATATAAAAAAAATATCCTTTTTCATATATATATATATATAGATAGATAGATATAGATATAGATATATACAAGGTGAACCTGAGAGATGTGTACAAACTCCGGGAGATCATTCTTGACATCAAAAGAAGACAAAAAGTCTTCATGCATGTTATCAAATTCTGCGTCGCGTACAAGTGATAGGGGTGTCAACTTGGAATCGACAATCGAATCCTGACAATTGGAACAGAACAGAGAGATATGGACAAACTGCGGGAAGTGATTCATAACATCAAAACTAGTTAGATGTGGCTATGAACATCAGCAATTTGATTTTAATTTTGAGTTTAACGTCCCTTTTAGCAGCGAGGCTATATGAGTGAACATAAGCGAAATGGTACATTAGACAGTTGCGCAGATAGAGATAGTTTGTGTAGATCTTTCTGTTCCGTTCGAATTGTCAGGATTCGATAGTCGATTCCAAGTTGGCACTCCTGTCACTCGTACACGACGCGGAATGTAAGAGGACTTTTTGCCTTCTTTTCATGTCACGAATCTCCTCCCAGAGTTTCTGCACACTTTTCAGGTTCACCCTGTATATATACTTATTTTCTCTTATTTGTTTATTTAAAGGATGTAGATGTGATAAGCATAGTTATTAATTTTTCTAAGCATTTCTTACAACCGAATGCATTATTTTTTTCTAGAAAAATTACATTTACTTAGTACTTGAGAAGTTACTTATATATATGAGTTCTTTGTTTGAAAATACCTAACAATAAATAACAAACAGGCCTACATTTATACATATCATCACATGTTTTCTGCACTGCAGAATGTAAAAGACTATTCGAATTAACATGCGACAGATCCCGTGCTTATCATGTTTGGAAGTTCATATGCATTGAGTAATATACAATATGTGTTTCTGTATATTATATTCATTACATCACTTTTCATGATAAATATTTACATATTTTAATACACATATATATATTGTATTCATTAACACTGGATCACTTTTTACAATGTCTATGACAAGATAAAGTTTTCATAGTATTATCTGTCAAAAGAAGCTATTCCAATCTCAGCTTTTTACTATTTCTAAAATACAAAAAGATTACGTTTGTCATTTTTTTTTACCATGATATGATTGAAAAATTGAACATCATAACCATAAGTACCAAATCTAAGATATTTAGATCATAAATAGCCCATTTATAATATAATAGCACTTTTTCTAAGTACACGTTAAGATAAGTATGGAAATTATGCTTTTCAAACTCAATCGAAAAACAATTTGGCAAAAGTTCTGCACACAACAAGGAACTTACATTTTTATATTACCAATTTCCGTTATTAATTTTTACTTTCCTTGGATTTGAAAAACTAGTAAATATTGTTCAAAAATTTGATTGTTAAAAGAGGTTTTACTTACTCTATTTTTGCTTTACAACATGCAGTAAATAAAATGAATGAAACATTCTAACAATTATTTGGAAATTCCAGAAGAGCAAACTAAATGTTTGAATGTCTTAATCATACAATAAACTTATATACTGTGATAATAATAATAATTATTATTATTATAAAGTTAATTGATAAATATTCGTACCAATTAAGAGAGAAAATGTTTGATTCAAAATTTTTTTAAAGATATAATAAACAGATTATATTGACACTTTTCGTACTCATCTAAGGTGAATACATTATGTGTTACTTTCGTACTTCATAATTTGATCACTTTAACCAGAATTTTTACCAAAAAAAAAAAAATCAGGATGTCTGAAATGTAATGATAACAAAAAATACTTGCAGTCTAAAGTATGGTCTAATTGATTTTAAATATGGTCCAGATTTTTTAAAATTAATTTATATATATCCTTTCTTACACAGTAATTTTTGAAGGTGTTTACCGAAGTAAACAGAAAAGTTTAAAAATAACTTCCATGTTTTCACTATTTATGTATCTTATTAATATGAACTTATTTGTTAATCTATTATAAAAAAAATATAGCTTGTATTCAGAATAAATTGGAAAATAGAAAATTCGGAAAAAAATAACAAATAAAAACATAATAATAATGGTTCTTGCTTTATGAAACGACCAAACATAGTTAATATAATAATTGTTCTTGTGTAGATCATCTGTTGTAAAGATTATGACAGAAAAAAACAGAAACCATTAATAATCAGAGACAGTATAATATTACAAATATAATTTAGTATTTGAGGAATGACGAAAAATCGATTGAAAGTTTATAATTTGCAAACGACAACTTATCCTTGAAGTAGGTTACCATGCTGTATTTTTGGAAATTTTCGCTTGCTCTATTTTTCACTTAGTAGACTTCAATTATTTTTTTTCTTTCTTTTTTAAATATAGTCACTGAATCAATACACTTAAGATTCTGTGCATCATCTGTTTCTAACTTCATTGAAAAAGTCCATTTTCAGGAAACATTCGCAATCCTAATTTTATTAAAAATTTCAATATACTTCAATCAAAAATTTTATCCAGTTAAATGGAAAATTCAATATCTTTAATTTATCAAACTGCAAAAATTATTTTTAAATCTTAGACAGTGAATGTCTTTTTATTTAAATCTATTGGAGAGCATAGAATCAATTCCTGCTATATATATAAACATGACTCTAGAGCAGTGATCGCCAAACAATCGATTGCGAGCTACTAGTAGCTCTCGGGAACATATTTCGGTAGATCACGTTAACGCTCCTGTTGGCTAATCTTGATTCATTTACTGAGCTGACGCGAACGACAGGGGGCGCTAACGACAACAATTGCTTGTTTCTCCTGCTCAACTGTCATTGTCAGCTTCATCTCACAGTTGATTATATACGCGTGGGGTTGTGCACGTTATGTTCTTCTTATGTATATTAAGCATTTGCTAATTTGTATAGTTTGATTTCATATGTACTAGAAATGTAAGTTTATAACCAATAAACAAATGTAAGATTGGGGTTGTGCACGTTATGTTCTTCGTGTGTATATTAGACATTTGCTAACTTGTATAGTTTGATTTCATATGTACTAGAAATGTAAGTTTATAATCAATAAACAAATGTAAGATTTATTTAAAAAGAAAAGGTAGTAGTTCTTTTGGTTGGTAGGTCACAGTAGGATTTAAAAATGATACGGTAGCTCAGAAGGTTGGTAGGTTTGGCGACTACTGGTCTAGACTATTATAGACTAACCATACAAAGTTAAAGTATTAAGAATGCCAACTGTATAACATATTAATAGTATACCGGGAACATATTAAACTGATAGCAGAATTTCAATTATATTGGTTATTTATATATTAATAATAAATTTAGCTTTCGTTTTGTACCCTGTAATAGTACCAAGCTAATCATTTGTCAACAGTTTTCAAGATATATATTTTACGTCCACTATTTTGAACTATGGTATTATAAAAAGTCATACCTCACTTTATACATACATATATAGTTTCTTTTATATACATTGCAAACTCTACACATTGCTTAAATTTCCAACTGATTCTTCATACTAGTTAATTTCGTTGTTCTGGTATCACTAAGCACGTTATCCATTTCACTTGTTTATATGACGTATTGTGAGTGAGTGCTTCCTTAACTACAATTTTTTATGCTTGAAATAAGAGCTGAAGGTTAAATGCTATGCCTTAAAAGTTACAAATTTTTACTTTGTTCTTTTATTCTCAGTTAAAACGAAAGATATCATCCCAAGTAGCAAGAAAGCTTTCGCTCAGTTGGCGCGTGCTTGGCATTAGGTTTTCTACGCTTGCCTTTTCAATGTGTGCTTTCGTACAATATGCCTTTTGTTGTACTTGCAAGTGATACTTTAGATCCTTCGCAGAGCGTCATAGCATCACTGGCCGTTCATTGGCTATTGACTTGCCGCCAGCGTAAACGCTTGCGTCAAGCTTGAATAGAACACTGAATGCGAGGTTGTTCCCATGTAATTTCTTTACTGGAATCCAGCTTGCGGCAAGTTTGCACGTTTTCCAATCAAGCCGGACGCAAGCTTGCCGACTTCCAATACAAGCTTACAGCAAGCGGTTTGCAAGCTGTTTCTGCTACTAGGGATCTATCTTTCAACCAATTATTGAAAAAAAAATTGATTTCTAAGGGTATAACGACATAACAAGCTTACTTTGTATAATTCTTAACTTTGATAGCACAAATTATATAACTCTTTGATAGATTTTGAATCAGTTACGAAAAAAAAACACATTTCGAATCTTTCTGCTTCCAGAGTCAATTACATTGGATACTCAAAAGAATTCCTATTTTGATTCCAGTATCAACTAAGAGCATTAATTTTAATTAGGATAAATGATGTATTAAATTAGATTAGTCATTGAATTCGTAAAATTTTACGTTACTAATTTGAAATATAAACTATAGACATATGTAAATAATCAAAGCAGTTTAGATAAAAGCCCTCTAATTAAAAAAATATATGATTTCCTTTTGATATATTCTTGATTTTTTAGATACTGTAATACAATAAACATACCCACTGGAACTGGAACTGTTGCAAATTCATGTTTGAGTTGCTTTGACGCATACAACGAATAGGTAAGAAAGGTTTGAAAGTTAAATAAATAAATAAATAAATAAAAAGATAAATCCAGAAAACTATATGATCGTGCTCAATACGTGGTATTGTCAAAATTATATTGTTATTGTTGACATTGTAGAATTATATTCGTTTTTATAATTTGTAACCCACTTCATCAGGAAGAGGAAAGTCCCATAAGCACAGAAAGAACAATAAACAGAAAGTTTATCTAGGTATACTGATCAGAGGGTATTTAAAATCACAATAAATTGATTGTTACATAGTTTCTATCCAATCATGAACAACAGAAACCAAACCTTTTCTCAAATTTTGTTATCATTTTGACTAATAATCCATAATTACTTACGAAAATTTGGTACCTATGGTACAATATAAGGCGAATAAAAATTCATTATACAAACAGACAATGAAAGGAAATATGCAGAAACAACATATTATATTTCTGCTCTGGTATAATCGGCATATGACGACATAATTATATATTTAATGTATATTTTTATCTGTATATGTAATGCAAAGCATCGTTTATGTTTCGAACTGCTTGGAAATGTTATATATATATATATATATATATATTTTAAACTTAAAGCTATATGTTTGAAACAGGATAAATGATTACTTATACAGGGTGTTACAAAAGTTTGACACTACATTTTGAGAATAGATTCCTCAATCAAAATAACCAAAGAAAAAAAAAAGTTCATGTGGACTTGTGGTCGAAAGTGCATAGTCTCGTAGGTTATAGGTGAAAAATTGAAATTCAAAGGTCCATAGCTCCACTACATCGATCCGTAATCCGTAATCGAGTCAAGACATCGAGCCAAATATTCATCTTCCAGAACCTCCGGTACTTGCACAATCATTTTTAGAGGCTATTTGGGAGTATTTGATCACTCTCTATCTACCTCTGTAAAAATTGGTGTGCTAGTACTGGAGCATTCTTAAACATGGATATATTCGGATATTTCACACACCAGTTCCTCAGTGATGTCTTGACCCGACTACGATAGGTCGCATAGCAGTGGAGCTATGCACTTTTTAAATTCACTTATTTCACGTTTTCGCCACTCTGTAACTCAGAAACTATCCACTTTTGAGCACAGATCGTATGTAATTTTTTTTTTCTTATTTTGATGTGTAGGATCTGTTCTCAAAATATGTGACACATTTTTATAACACGCTGTAAAATAACCGTTCATCTGCGAAAATAATAATAATAATACAAATTTAATTTAAAAGCCAGATCTTCTATTGGAGAACGAATCTAAAGCAAGACTCGCAAGGCAAACATTTGCTATTCTGTCTGCACTTTCAATATAGCAATACAAAATTATCAGAATATTTACATGAAAGAACATAATAGATCTATTTTATCTAATGCAAGGTTAACGTGAAATAAGTAAAGTTGTTCCTTCTTGTCTAAATATACAAAAGTAACTCTTCTATTTAAAGGACGGCAACAAACTTTATTATACCTGCAAATAATTGACATTAAATATCATTCCAGCTTAATGATCTTTTGGTAAAAAAGAAAGACAAAGTTTTTAAATTGTCTAACAAGTAATTCTGTGAAAAAGAAGTATACTTTTTTTCTTTTTTTAAAAAATGTAAAAGTTTCTGCATATTTTTCTCCTTTCTTTTTCATGGTATTGTTCTTGTACATAGTATTTTTGTCAATAAATTACATAAATTTCTTATTTCTGATCTACAACAGCCAAGAAATATATCTGTTAATGTGTTTTTTTTTGTGTAAAGAAAACGACAAAATGATGATAGTTTTTTATTAATAAATGGAATATTTGTTCCCATTATACAGGCACTCAGTTTGTTTATCGTGGAAGATAGTTGTGCAGTCTTGATTTTATATGTAACATAGACTGACATTTATTTGTTTAGTTTTATCTATTAATGTATTTCTATTCTTTTTTTATTGGGTTTTTTGTTAATAAATATGAATATACGTACTACGTACGATGTAACTGAAAAGCAGTAACGGTGTTGATGTACAACAAAGACATATAGAATACAACAAAGACGTTCACGCAACATAACAATGTACTATTATTAAACTCATCTCAATCGTACTAAAATTTATTTAGTAATAGTACATTAACTATCCAGTGATATGTAATGTCTAAAAATCAATATGTGTATCAAGAAAAAAACAATTATTGTTGTCAATTTGTCAATTGTTGTCAAGTCATAAATATAAATTTTAAATTTGCAGACAATAAATCTTATATCATTATAAGGTGACCACAAAGTCAAGTTACCTTTTGATAAATGCTAATGTAAGTTTTCTCATGATGGGGCACCTGCCCATTATACCCTCACCGTACTGGAATATCTGACGGAAATCTTTCTTGGGCATTGGATTGTTCGTGGAAGTCCGGATCTGCCCGCACCACTTATCTGGCCACCACAAAGCACAGACTTCACTACCTGTGATAATGCGCAATGGGTGGTTCATAAAGGGCATCGTTGCACAAAACCGTGACGTTATCATTGCCGAACTCATAATAGACGCTGTAAAATAAGTTTCCAGTCAAGTTATACCTGTAATGCTCAGCAAAATGTCGCACAGAACCTGGCGGCCTTTTATCCTTTTGCCATGAGAATGACGGTCGACAGATGATCCTTTGGACACTTAATGTTTCCTATTTCAACAAAACTTCTTGAAAGCAGTGTTGTTCATGTCATTCAGTTCTTTCCATGTAGTTATTTACGTACGTTTAGTGGTTTATGTTACTTATTTTCAGGGATAATCAGACTTTGTGGCCACCTTATGTATTGTCGCAACGAATTTATAATTCGCACTATACAATTTTGTTTCTCAATATGTTCTAAATCGATAGAACTGAGTGAAAATACATGTAAGTTAAAGAGGACATGATTTGTTCGAGTCACAATAATTAATGTGTTAAATTGGGTCATCAAATTCGTAGATTTTAGCAAAAGAAATTGATTTGAATAACATTATTATTTAATTTTAATAACTATATATTAAAACTATTTTGTTTATTACAAACTAAATACAACTATTATTTTTTAAAAAAAATAGTTCACAGGATTCCAGGACAGCACGGTACGTAATCAAATGCAGTTCGGTTCGTTCCTCTAGTCGCTGCCTTAATTTAGATTTTGGGGGAAATGTTATTCTGGCAATACTATAATTTCTACGGATAGCAACACTGAAAATTCTTCAGGTTCATATTTTCTGTTGTAGAATAAAATTATCTATGATTGTGGTAAGTTGCATTTCATTATCTTCTTTCACTTATGAAAAACAAGCAAAAGAAAATTGATAAATTTTGTTTTATTTTTAGTATGTCGGGCTCTTAATTTCAGGAAAAAAAAAGTTTTTTGTAGTTATAAATCAACTTAGACTTCAAAGATTATAATTAAGCAGATATTCTGGTTAAGCATACATTTCTTTATTATTATTATTTCAAAAACATTCTGAAATTTTGAGCAGTATCCATATTAGGAACATATACATATCTTTACGGAACCTAAAGATTTTTTTCTTTGAATCCATTTTCATATCACTGGAAGTTTTAAAAAACAATAGACCTGAGAAAAATTCAGTCACTTAAGTATCGATATTGATATCTTCATAACAATAAAATTACATGTACCTAAATATATATATATATTTTTTGAATATTTCCTTTTTATTGGTATTAATATTATTTATAGTCATTTCTAGTTGTTTGTATATTCACAAGACAAATATATATATACATATAGTATACTTTTCTTTGTAATCATAATTATATTTGCCTCGTGAGTTACAAAGTAATTATTATTTTAATTATAACAAGTCACTAAAACTCATAAAGACAACGAATACTTTTCTTAAAACTAGTAGGCCTTACATACGAATTCACTTGTTGTATATTCAAGACACAAAAAATGTCATTCTTTTACTGAATCATCAGTTAATTTGATGTGTATATATATATATGTGTGTGTATATATAATATATGTATATATAATATGTGTATATATAATGTGTATATATACAGGGTGTTACAAAAATTTGTCACAGTATTTTAAGAATCCTCACATCAAAATAAGAAAGAAAAAAGTTAATATGGACCTGTGCTCAAAAGTGGATAATTTCGGAGTTATAGGGTGCCGAAAACATGAAAAAATCAACTTGAAAGGTCCATATAATTTCGGAGTTATAGGGTGCCGAAAACATGAAAAAATCAACTTGAAAGGTCCATATAATTTCGGAGTTATAGGGTGCCGAAAACATGAAAAAATCAACTTGAAAGGTCCATATAATTTCGGAGTTATAGGGTGCCGAAAACATGAAAAAATCAACTTGAAAGGTCCATATAATTTCGGAGTTATAGGGTGCCGAAAACATGAAAAAATCAACTTGAAAGGTCCATATAATTTTGGAGTTATAGGGTGCCGAAAACATGAAAAAATCAACTTGAAAGGTCCATATAATTTCGGAGTTATAGGATGCCGAAAACATGAAAAAATCAACTTGAAAGGTCCATATAATTTCGGAGTTATAGGGTGCCGAAAACATGAAAAAATCAACTTGAAAGGTCCATATAATTTCGGAGTTATAGGGTGCCGAAAACATGAAAAAATCAACTTGAAAGGTCCATATAATTTCGGAGTTATAGGGTGCCGAAAACATGAAAAAATCAACTTGAAAGGTCCATATAATTTCGAAGTTATAGGGTGCCGAAAACATGAAAAAATCAACTTGAAAGGTCCATATAATTTCGGAGTTATAGGATGCCGAAAACATGAAAAAATCAACTTGAAAGGTTCATATAATTTCGAAGTTATAGGGTGCCGAAAACATGAAAAAATCAACTTGAAAGGTCCATATAATTTCGGAGTTATAGGGTGCCGAAAACATGAAAAAATCAACTTGAAAAGTCCATGTAATTTCGGAGTTATAGGGTGCCGAAAACATGAAAAAATCAACTTGAAAGGTTCATATAATTTCGGAGTTATAGGGTACCGAAAACATGAAAAAATCAACTTGAAAGGTAGTTCCACTACTATAGGACCGATTGCAGTCGGGTCAAGACATCACTGAGAAACTAGTATGTGAACTATCCAAATATCCATCTTTCAGAACCTCCGATACTTGCGCAATCATTTCTAGGAAGATTATTTGGGAGTACTTGATCATTTTCCACCTATCTCTCTAAAAATTGTTGTGCAAGTACTAGAGCATTCTTAAACATGGATATCTGGATAGTTCACATACCAGACCCTCAGTAATGTCTGGATTCAACTACGATAGATCCCATAGTAGTGGAACTATGAACTTTTATAGTTCACTTGTTTTACGTTTTCGGCACCCTATAACTCCCGAAACTATCCACTTTTGAGCACAGATCCATATGAACTTTTTTTCTTATTTTCATGTGAGGATTCTGTTCCCAAAATATTCTGACATATTTTTGTAATACCCTGTATATAAAACAGTCTGTAGTCTTTTGTTCTAAGTCAAAAAAGAGTATTGTTACTAAATATAATATTATTTTCATTTAAATAATATCAATAAACTCAATTCAATTTTTCACGTGTTAGGAACGCGATTTCGAAATTAGCTGCACTTTTTGAAAAAAAAATTCACATTAGATATTGTTTTGCAATGATAAGTTTTAGTCTGTTTATATATATACGTAATATATATAGTATATACATACGTAGAATATTATAGATATGTACAGGGTGCAGACAAACAATAAATAGAATGTTTTAGAGACGAAAATGTTTGGCCAAGATTAACAAAATGAAAAACTGACTTAAACTTTGAGTCAAAATCCTTTTGTTTCTGAGAAATAATCAACTAAAATCAAGAGAAAATGTATCTCGGACTAAAATATTTCTGTCGTTTCTTTTGTACGATATATTTTTGTCCGGGAAGTAGTAGGACTTTTTTTTTTTTTGCCAAAACTTGGTGAAGAAGGGGGATGTTACTTTGCTGATTGGTTTATAGGAGGTCTTAACTACCAACACACAAGTCGCCAGTTATCTGCAAGCCTTCACGGAGTGTAGATGGAGTTTAAGTTAAACGTATTTATAAAGGTGCCTTGTCATCTCCAAAATCAATCGTCTGTTAGAGACGAGTCGTGGGCTTTTTAAGCACGATACCGCGACAAACTGCCAAAGCTCTGAATAGCACACCTCCGCCTCACCTCGCCCAGAAAAAGCCCACATGAGCAAGTCGAAAATGAAATTGATGTTGATAATCTTTTTTGACTGCAAAGGGATGATCCACAGAGAGTTTGTACCGCCTGGTCAGACTGTGAATACTGCATTCTATGTGGAAGTACTTGAAGGACTCATAAAACTAGTCACTGGCATCCGTCCAGCAATCGCTGGATCATGAAATCTTCATCACGACAATGCGCCGAACCACACTGCCTTTGCTCCATGGACTTCCTGACCAAACATGGCATCACACAGCTTCCCCAGCTACCCTACAGCCCAAATATCTCTTCTGCAGACTTCTTCCTCTTCCTCCGACTGAAAAGGGTCATGAAAGGACGGCATCACGACTCGGTCCAGGCCATTCAAGAGGCCGTAACGAGGGAGCTGAAGGACATTCCGTTTTCTGCGTTTCATGCAGCCTTCACTGATTGGCAGAGTCGCTGCAACAGCTGTGTTGATGCAGTAGACCTGTGGTGTACTCTTCGAACATTAATTAAAATTTCCTACTTGCTTTTGAAAACGCATTGTGGGGCCCGATACAAAAATGCTTCTGCTATATTAGGAAAGCATGTTTTATATATTCATATTAAACCGTGTGAGTTGAGTAATAATTACTTATTTTTATTTTAAAATGCATTTTCCCATGATTTCAGACGGTAACAAAACAAAGTGAAATCGGCTTCATGTTTTACTATGATCATTTTTGTCTTATCTTGAGAAGCATTTTCATTTTTCTGTACATTGTTTTTTTTTTTTTTTTTTTTGCACCCTATACATTTTGTAGATAATAAATTCTTACTCTTAACACTTTAATGAGCGTCTGACTAGTTTCCTAATTAAAAATTGATATATCCGTAATCTACATTACATTGTCCTTATCAAGGACTATATAGCTATAATATCAAGCAGGAGTATACCGGTCAGAAATCCTCATTTTACCGGTCATTGAGGAATATTACAGTTTTTCTTTACTTATAAATACATATTTTGCCTCTAGTTCCTTGTGTACTTCTTCAGAACTTTGACAAATATATATGTTCTTTTTTTTTAATAAGTTCAGAATCACAATCACCTTTGGTGTTTTAAACCAAACAGATTTCGTCAAACTGTTGTCTCATATTCAGTGTTGGGCACTACGGGGTTTAACTCTTCCTCTTGATTGGTAGTTGCTTCATCACTAAAATTGATGTTGCTCGATTTGTACCAAACGATAACATCAACGAAAAATGCACACAATAATATTGCTCCAGTTGTTCCTGAAATTAAGGAAGAAAATATGACTTTAGAATAGTTTTAAGTATATAGGATGAGGCAAAAAAGATGTTAACATTAAATGAGTGTTCTTCTTGTTTTTGTTTTGCAGGTTAAACCATGGCGTGCCGATATTCCATTGAGGAACAAAGGGAAATAGCTGCTTGGATAGAGCTTGGTTTTCAGTCCCCTAGCATCGTACAACAAAAATTCACGGCCTGGACTGGACGGGATGCACCTTCGCGCCTGACAATTAGTAGGATCTACGAAAAAATTGTCAGAACGGGGTCCGCTCAAGACGATTGCAAGGGGAAACATTGGTAGAAAGAGACTGTCAGGGGAGAGAATTATCTTGCCACGTTCATGAAGGAGAACGCGCCACCTGCCATTCTCCAGCGAGGGTACTTTCAGCAAGACGGCGCCCCCGCCCATTACAGTCAGAAGATTCGGGATTACCTGAACGACACGTTTGGTAAACGTTGGATTGGTAGAGGTGGTCCTCTCCTATGGCCAGCACGTTCCCCAGAACTGACGTCAAGTTATTTTTGGTTGTGGGGCATGGTCAAGGATCGTGTGTATGCCAGCAAACCTAGCAACTTGGACCACTTGAAGCACCGCATCACTTAGGTCATCGCTGCTATCCGTGTTCAAATCGTCCAGAGGGCCATACAATCAACAATGGCCAGACTCCATAAATACATTAAGCGGGATGGGTGTCAAATTGAAACTCTATAACCAAATTCTTGCTTTGTAATTTCGCGTGAGTAAACCTCCATTTAATGTTAACATCTTTTTGCATCACCCTGTATGTCAATGGAAAGTTTCAACTTTCTGGATATACATCAACAAAAGGAGGAAACAATTGATTTAAACATATTTTTACACACCAAATCCTCTGTAGATGTGAATTCAATAACATACAAAGAGCGAAAAAGTGCCTGACTGGACTGGGTTTGAGTAGAGAGCACCGACTACAAGAGGGGGAAGGGGTGTTGGGCTGTTCTGGGAGGCGGACTGGGTGGCGTAGTGGTTAACGCATCGGCACGGTATGCTAGAGGTCCCGAATTCGAGTCCCGGTCCAGTCGGTCACTTTTTTACTCTTTGTATGTTTTAGGATATATATTTTGGGGATGATAATTAAAGATTACTCATAGAGAATTATTAGGTTTAAATACTCTATTAGTATTAGTTCATCGGTTAACGCATCGTCACGGTATTTAATTAATTCATTTGAACTCCACCAAACTTTTATGCTGGTAGAGTTTGGAGAACTAAATACGATAGGAAGGCGGAATGCATTGAAGTCAACTTCCAATTTCTTGTGAAGATTGTCCACCAAAATGGATCTCCAAGTGGAAACTAGTAGATTCTTAAATGACAAAAAATTGCCTATGTTGAATTGTCTTTTGTTGTATTAATGACAGTCCTCGACTTACGTCAATAAACCATTCCAGGGTTCTTTCATAAGCCGAAATTTTTACCATAAGATTTGTCGCACATACGTGCTAAGGTTGGTTTAAAGGGACAAGTTTTGCCGATAGATGGCACTACAATCTTCGTATCTCTCCCATATACTTTTTACCTTTCACGAAAATTTACGATTTCTCTTACAAATTTTAACCTAGAGACTTCAAATTTTTAGAAAAGGAACTTCATAATCTATCAAAGGCAATAATCCGTGCCGATTTTTTTTTTTAGAATTTTGTTCATTGTTGAAATTGCTTGATTGTTGAAATGGGTATCTAAATCTTTAACAATGGAACTGTTTCAATAATAAAGAAAATTCTAAATAAAAAATCGGCACGGATTGTTCCCTTTGATAGGTTATGAAGTTCCTTCTCTAAAAATTTTGAACTCTCTAGGTTGAAATTTGTAAAAGAAATTGTAAATTTTCGTGAAAGGTAAAAAATACATGGGAGAGATACGAAGATTGTAGTGACATCTATCGGCAAAACTTGTCTCTTTACACTAACCTTAAAAGACACGAAAAAGATGGGAAAATACTGTTTAAAACCAGGGCAGTCGTAAAGTTGCCGAAATGTTGTTGTAGTTTTGGCATTTGTGATGCAATCACAATGAATCTTGTACAGTACAATCGTTAGTTTGTCTATTCATGAATTTGACAAGTTACCGAAATGTTGTTGTAGTAAGTTGCCGAAATATTTCCGAATGTTGCCGAAATGATGTTGTAGTAAGTTGCCGGAATGTTGTTGTAGTAAGTTGCCGAAATGTTGCCGAAATGTTGTTGTAGTAAGTTGCCGAAATGTTGGAGGGGCAGTCGTAAAGTTCCCGAAATGTTGTTGTAGTTTTGGCATTTGTGGTGCAATCAATGAATCTTGTACAGTACAATCCTTAGTTTGTCTATTCATGAATTTGACAAGTATGAACAGGTCATAATAAGTAGTATGCAAGCAATGTAGCTGGACTGAGGAGTGCGGGTGACCAGTTGGCATAATTTCAGGGATCGAGCAACGGACAAACATCAACTTCATGTATAAATTGAGGATATCTCTTCAGAGACTGATAATCTTAAAACAGTTTACTGTGACAATGCTCAAAAGTGGAAACATTGGCCTCAAAAGTGCCCGTTTCACTACCGTAGAAAACAATCAAAACCAGCGTAACGGCTGAACTGTGGAAGATACGGTACTAAAAGAGAACTTTCGTGTGTATTTCCCGCAATTACAGGAACAGTTGAGCAAGTGTGATGTGTGTGTGTGTGTGTGTGTGTGCTGAAGAAGTCTACTTTGAAAACGATAAAGTAAATGTGTGCTTATATTGTGGCAATAAAGAGTTGCAACGAAATTCCGGGAATTTTTTGACTGCCCTGGTAATACTATAATTCAAAAGCTCGATTACATATTATGTTTTAAAAATACGATACAGAACCTAGCTTGATGGTTAAAATGTTACAATCTCGATGGTAAAAATAATAAATAAATAAATAATAACAGTTCAGTAATGGTTAATTGTCTTATTACGAAATGTCATACTCACTAGAAGCCCCTCGAAACGTAATTTAGAAATTTAATACTACCCTTTACTCGAGCATTCATAAATTTTACTTATATCGGAAATAAGTAATTATGAATTTACCTATATCGAATTTACGTAACTCGAGAATTATCTGTATATGATTTCAATAATCAATGAAGGATATTTTTCTCAGTTGTGTTAAACATACTTGTCTATTATGTAAGCGTGTAGTAGTTAAATAGTAGACAGAAGCAACTACGTCCAAAATACGTATTAGTTTTGGAACATAGCCGTTTTAAAGTATAAAAACCACCGGTTTGGTAATATTAATTAATATCTATACAGGTGTTACAAAAATTTGTGAGATTCCTCACATCAAAGCAAGAAACAAGTTCATATGAACCTGTGCTCAAACGTGGATAGTTTCGGAGTTACAGGGTGCCGAAAACGTGAAACAAGTGAAATTTAAAAGTTTATAGCTCCACCAGTATGGAACCTATCGTAGTCGGGTCAATACATCACTGAGAAACTGGTATGTGAACTATCCAAATAACCATGTTTACGAACGCTCCAGTACTTGCACACTAATTTTTAGAGAGGAAGGTAGAGAGTGATCAAGTACTCTCACTGCCGTGTCGTGATAAAACGCTGTAACTTTGGCGGAGCAGTTTTGCGAAAATGAGCCGTAAAGTTTTCATCCGAAAATGTGATCTGTATCGTGTAGAACCAGTGTATCTTGACTTTGGAAACACGTGGTTACATGTAATGTTACGTAAATGCATGTTGTGTGATTAAATTTGGTGAAAATTGATTGGTTGACCATTATTGCTTAGTTACACTGGTTCTACACGATACAACACGAAAACTTTACGGCTCTTTTTCGCAAAACTGCTGCGTCAAAGTTACAGCGTTTTGTCACGACACGGCAGCCCAAATAGCCTCTAAAAATGATTGTGCAAGTACCGGAGGTTGTGGAAGATGAATATTTGGATAGTTGGCTCGATGTCTTGACTCGATTACGATCGGTCCTATTTTAGTGGAGCTATGGACCTTTAAATTTCAATTTTTCACGTTTGCGGCATCTTATAACTACGAAACTATACACTTCCGACCACAAGTCCATATGAACTTTTTTCTTTTTTCCTATTTTGATGTCACTAATCTATTCCCAAAATATCGTGACACATTTTTTTGAAACACCCTGTATATTGTAACATTTCTGTACATAATTATCCAGAGTAATATTAACTTCAATTTTTGTTCTAATTCGTTAATATAAACAGTCATGCTTATCTAACATAACCGAACAATTGATCTTGCCTTAGCGATGGACTTACCGTGATAGAACATTCTGAAAACGTCAGTATCATAAAGCCAGCAAGCTCCTCTTTCGCCACAAACTGTCTCCCATATGATACACGCCGAATCTACAACCGCTCCATATACAATCGGACAAGGTACATTTCCTGCAAATAAAATAACAGTTATTTCATAGACATTTTCCAGTAAAATCACTATATATTTGATTCACTCCAATAATAACGTATCTATTACTAATTTTGAAGCACATTTCTATATTAATATTTTACAAGAAAAAATCTATTTACTTCGTCGTGAAGCGTTGAGTTCACAGTACCCAGCTTTATTTCACTGCAAACTCAAAAATAAATAAATAAATAAATAAAATAAAAAAAGTTGCAGCAATCTTGACGGTACTTTATGGTTTTGGCAGGGTTCAGAGCAAGAGGACAGGGTTCTCTTTACGATTTGATTTGGTCGAGGACACCTTACCTCATGCACGGTCCATGGAGTTGTGTTCGTGGATACTGACTGCTGTAATATTGCGAGTCGCTCTGAAATACGTGACGGTACTCTACAATCCACGTTGCTAACGCCTTCTTTGCTAATCCACCAATAACCAAACGTTGCTAACAATTTACCTTAATCGCTAACGCAAACATAATAAGAAGTATGTATGGAAATCAGGAGGACGAAAACATAGTAATAATCAACGACGACAAAGTGTTACTGAAACTTATTTACTACACTTTTCTTCGAAAAAATTGGTGTTATGGCACCGCACCAATGTTTCTATTCTCTATTATTTTATGGAATCCATGTCCACTAAAAGTATATATAGTTGTGTATGTTATATACTTTCATATACATCTAATCAGTAATCACAAAACAATGTTTCTGTATGTGTTATGCACGTATATGTGTATTCATTTACCATATTGAGCTCCTCCGTGGTTAAACGGTTAGCGTACGCGCCTTTAGCGTGGGAGATCGGGGTTCGATTCCCGGCGGGAGCTCATGTGGTTCGGATTCCACTTTAATCAGTAGGTCCCGTCTCATATAGCCTCGTTGTTGAAAGAACGTTAAACTCAAAATCAACTAAACTCATTTACCACATTTCGCCCATTATCATCAGCATAGGTATTCTGCTATTAATGGAAGGTCACTTGCTGCAACTGAGAAACTTCCATGCAACACGGTCTTCCACTAACCTTTTCGTCTTCGCGTACGATTTTTCTGTTTTGATATCGTCCATTAATTGTAGTCTCCTTCGCCTTCTCCTTCTCTTTCTTTCCACCATACACTCTAGGACACTCTTCATGATGCAGTTTCTTCTTAGCCAATGTCCCAACCAGTTTCTCTTCTCCTTCTTAATGATATCTTAAATTGTTCTTTATTCGCCCATCATCTCCTTTGTTTTTCCCTCAACCCAACTGATTCTCTCCATTCTTCTCCACATCCACATTTCGAAAGCTTCTAATCGTTTTCCATCATTTTTGCGTAATGTCCATATTTCCGACCCATACAATACAATACTCCACACGAAGCATTTTATTGAGTCTTTTACTCAACTCTTTATTCAAGCTCCCACAACGCAGTATTTTCTGCCTCCTAAAGGCTTCTTTCGCCATTCCTTTCCTTGCATTTATTTCACATTCACATTTCATATCATTAGTAATAATACTGCCCAGGTATCGAAAACTAGTCACCTGTCTAATTTTCTCCTCTCCTACTTCTATATTTGACACCGACCCCTTCATTCTAATCATCGTGGATTTTGTCTTTCTAACATTTATTTTCATCCCATATTCTTCACAGCCCTTACTCAAGTTTTCTAACATCCTATTGATTTTCTTTTCACATTTCACAACAAGCGCCATATCAACTGAAAACCGTATACACGTTATCTTCATTTTGTAGTCTCTTTTTCACTATCTCTTCTAGATAGATGTTAAATAATGTAAGCGAGGGACAACATCCCTGTCAAATTCCCCTTCCAATTGTACTCTTCTGTTATTTCCTCCCCTATTCTAACACTTACTTGTTGGTTCATATGTAAGTTTCTTATGAGTCTTCGATCTTTCTATTTCAACCCAACCTTCTTTAGAACTCCCAACAGTAATTCCCAATTCACACGGTCAAAAGCCTTTTCAAGATCAATAAGTACGACATACACCTCTTCCTCTTTGTCTATAAACCTTTCACCGATCACTCTTAATTTATTCAGACATTTCGCCCAACAACAATCGATAATCATTACCTGAGATAATTGATCTAAATTGTTTATAGACTTACAATTGAAAGAAGCACGTGCGCTTCAGACTGGTGTAAAAATGGGAATTTTCATTATTGTAATTCCATTTTTTTTTTAATGTCTAAACAACATCATTGCATCATAGTCACTAATTTCTGTCTCAGAAAATGTTCAAGGTAAAAAAGCCTTGTGCTTAGAGTACTGTTCATTTCACCAGAACTTATCATTCTTTTCAAGCGACAACAGATCCCTGTTCCATTTCCTTTTACAATGACAATTTAGAAGGATCAATAACAAACATTGACAATCGCTCGAGATACAAGAATAATTTAACCCTTAACGGTTTCGCTACCCATTCTGTCTGCTTCCGGCACTGCTTGCAAAACAACATATCCACAGACTACTTCCCGCGTAAAATTCACCAGAATTGTCACCAGGGGGACAATAGCTCTTCTAGCATCGCGGAAAGTATGTACACAAATAACCAAAACGAACAATACCTGAAAATTGAATTGAATTGAATTTCTCTTTATTTCAGAGGGCGAGGTTCAGCCCGAGGCTGCTCTGCCACCTAACCCTTGTCATCATTACAAAGAAAAGAAAGAAAAAATAAAGACAAAAATAAGATACAAGATATAAATAACAACATAACATGATACATTCAATAATACTAAAGATAAACAAAACACTCAGTAAATGTAAATAAAAAAAAACTATACTCATACTGCTAGTCCAATTTCATACCAATTTCAGTCCAATTTCAAACTGTAGTAAACCTTTCATGTGTGCCAATGCTTTGTCTCTGATCTCTAAATAGTAATGTTTGGAGTGATGATTTAAATGAATTATACGGTTTGTCAGTGATTGACTTTGGTAGGGAGTTCCAGATTCTTACTGTCGAAATTGAAAATGCCTTCTCTGTTATTTTTAAAGAATGCCGGGGCATATTCAGTTTATTACTTCCTCGGGTATTGTAACGGTGAATTTCTGATCTACATGTTAATTTATGATGCAAGTAAGGTTGTGCTTTATGTGAATTTATTTTGTATAGTAAACAACAGTATCGGAGATATCGTCTTCGGGACATGGTTAGGATATTGTATTCATTAAGTACCGGCAGAATATGCTGAGACTTTCTGTAATTGAGAGAGAAGCGTACAGAGTAATTCTGTATTTTCTGAATTGCCCTAGTATTTTGAGTGGAGAGAGAGCTACCATATATTGAATCGCAGTAATCGAACAGAGGCAAAATGAGAGTGTTAACAAGATATAGTCTTGTTTCTTGCGACAAATAGCCTTTTAATAAAACTGTCGTAAGATGCGCTTAACTTTAATACACTGTTCAGATATGTGTTTATTCCAGCTAAGCCCTGGGTCTGTTATTAAGCCTAGATCTTTTACAAAGGGAGAAAATGGAATATTGGAATTCACTACAGTTACTTTTAGGTCATCAGAGTTGATTTTGCTCAACTGATGTTATGTTCCCAATACAGTGAAAACACATTTTAATGGATTAAGTAAAAGACCATTCTTAAGGCACCAGTTGCTAACAGCTAAAAGATCCGTATTAAGTAACTCTATTGTGTCCATAATATTTTCAGGCGTACTACTGATGCAGATCTGTGTATCATCCGCATAGAAGTGAACTGATGAATGTTTTATAACTGTAGAAAGATCTGCTGAAAAGAGTGAAAATAATAGGGGACCTAATATTGAACCTTGCGGAACTCCTGCCTTTATCAGGGATAGGGTAGATACCTGAGTCTTTTCTCCTCTTAGTATTACTTGTTGCTGTCTACAAGAGAGATAGCTCTGGAACCATTTAATAACTGATTCCGAGAAAATAATACTCTTCAAACGCAATAGGCAAGATCAAAAAATGTGTAGCCAAATGGTAATGAAAACTCGTTAGACTATAATTAAACTTTACTTTTCTCCAGCGAGTACAGCCAGTTCAATAGAAAAAAAAAAAAAAAAAGACAAATAAGTTTTGTCTCAACAGGAGACGAAACTATTGTTAAACTGGAACAGTGAAAATTCAATATTAAAACAGAAAGTAGTAAATTTATCACCTTTTATTCAATAGAGGGACGATGGAGATGCAACCTGTTCCAGAATCTATACAAAAAAATCCCTAATCTACTGCCATTTCCTCTATGGTGATGAACACTGAAACCAGAAATGGTAAATTTCTACCACTTCCGGTATGAATAGAGAGATAATGGTTCAGAGGAGACGTTAATCCTATCAAAAATCCATTCCTCGGTATCAATTAATATTTTTGATATATTAAAATCAATATTAAAATCTGAAGTAGCAGCGAATTTCTACCATTTCCGGTTTTAGGGATTTAGGATTTAGAGTTCTGGGCTTTCTGGGATTTAGGATTTAGATTTCTGGGCATCTAAAACCATTCAGCCCGTCACGATTTGAGGGATGACGTCCCTCGGCGAGCACACAATCCGGGGAAAGGGAAGGAAGGAAGCGGCCTGGGACCTATAAATTAGGTACCATCCCGGCATTTGCCTGGTGTGAATGAGGAAAACCTTATTCAGGGTGGCTGGCCTGAAAAAGCGTGTTACACTTTTTCGACCGAGTGACCTCACCGGGAATCGAACCCGGAACCGCTCATTTCCAGTTTTAATAAAGAGATAAGAGAACAAGTGGAACCTACTCTTGAGATGCTAAATTCACATCAAAAAACTTGTATAAACAGTACTTCAAAGATCCCAAAGTTTGAAAATACTTTAAAATAGTTTCGTTAGCTTTAGTATTCTCAAATTAGTATAAGAAGCGCAATTAGTTATATGTCCAAGCACGAATACATTTTACTAGTGTCTTGAGAAAGAGGGATTTTTTTTATGGGCAAGTGGATGTGATGGAAAGTTAGCAATTAGGGTCTGATACCACCATTGATATACTTTTAGTGACTTAAATATTAAATTACCCATTTTCTCACTTACCAAACAATCCAATCGCAAATTGAATGAGTCCTAGAGCCATTGCCTTATCTCTTTGGTCAACACATCGAAGAATTAGAAGCATGCTTCCAACTTCCGAAGTAGAGTGGATGAACACGAAAACAGAGAAGAGAATGATGTACCAGATGAAATTGTTGCATTCCAAATCACAGTAACCAGGTTTTGCTGTTTCTTGATAGCCGATGCACGTGCAGTTGGAATACTAAAATATTGAATTAAAAAAATACATTTTTGTTGAAGTACTAAAGCAAAGAACAAACATGTATAAAAGGAGGAGTAAGCACAAACAAAAGAGAAGATAGGAAAATATTGATGCTAGTAAAAGGAAACAGAGCAAAAGAAAATGAGACATTCACACTTGGTAATTCTGGATGCTTCTGGGAAAATCTTTTTTTTTTTCTTTCTTTCTTTCTTCCTTTTCATCACCAGGTGGAAAAGTTAAGTTCACTGTAATGTTTTTAGCATACTTATTCAATTCTTCATAACACAACTCTCGATATGAATGAAGAGGAAGTGTGTAAGTTCAAGTATAAAAAATGTACTATGAATTACATAAGGAAGACAGGAAACAGGTTGGATGAGATGATGAAACAACGTAAAGATAACGTTACACTAAAGGGAGAAAGTAACATGTGAGAGAAATAGGACATAAAATGGATTGGGAATGTGTAAAAGAGCTAGAAAGAGGAAGGAGAAACATTATAGGAAAGTGGATAAGAAGAAAAGAGAGATTTATGAATTATACTAATGGACTAAAGATACATGATTTATGGAACAAGGAGCTGGATAAGATAGAAAGAACACATGTCAGAAAGGCACAACATACAGTGTAGTAAAAGATATGAGGACAAGACAACGTAGGTGTGTACATAATTAAAAGTTAAGGCTTGAACGTATTTAAAACTTTAGAACTATAAAATTTGAAATAATAATAATAATAATAATAATAATAATAATAATAATAATAATAATAATAATAATAATAATGATAATAATAATAATAATAATAATAATGAAGTGAATAAATTACCACGTAAATAATGCATGTTATTTATATTTGTTATTATTTCAATATTTCATGTAGGACTGATATCTTCCTTTATAACGAAATACTTTAGTTTGTATAATATTTACCTGTACCGTGGGCAAAAAGTGCTCATAAATATGTAATATACTTAGTAGAATGTTCATTTTAAATTAACAGAAAAGAAGAATGTTTTTAATATATGTAAGAGATTATTATGGGATAGTTGTGGCTATGTACATGTTATGTGTTGACCTAGTCAAGTAAATTTATGTATTTTACGGTCTTAAAAAGAATATTTAAGACATATCAAGCAATAAAGGTGAGACTAATGATCTTTGAATATCTGAGTTGATTCTTGCATAAAGAAAAGTTATTATCGCTTCGTAACTTATATTTTACCAGACGGACCAGGTTGACGACGCTTTTCTATAGAGTCGTTATAAAAATTTGGTTTACCAAACCCGGGATCTTTTGAAAATTCAGTTCCCGAAGAAGGAAAGTAGGGCTGAATTTACTTGGATATTACCATTTATGAATACGAACTTAACCGTATTACGAAGCGGTAAGGTCATCAAAAGAAAAATGGATAGTGAAATAGTGCAACAGGAATCTAATACCAGTAATCCAGGTGAAATTAGTGCAACACCAAGTTTGTCATCTGAGGATCGACTTTTGTTAGCTGTGCAGCGACAAATTATGCAAATGACGACTGAGATAAAACAAACCATGGAACAGAAGCTCAATGAATCTAACACAAACATGGAACAGAAGTTCTATGAAGCTAACCAGACCATGGAACAGAAGATAGAACTGAAGTTCTATGAAGCTAACCAGACCATGGAAAAGAAGATAGAACTGAAATTTAATGAAGCTAGCAAGCAGTATGAAGAATTAAGTAAACGAATAGAACGGATAGAACTGAAATCAGACGATACGAAACAAACAATCGTCCAGGTGATGAACGACATATCCTCGCAGTTTGAAGAGAAGTTAAAAAGGTTAGCCGATGAGTGTCAAGAAAAGCACGATCATCAAAATCATGAAATCTGTGCTGTAAAAAAGGATTTAACGTTAATAGAATCTTCCGTTAAACATCAAAAGATCCAGTTGGCTACTATGCAGGAAGAAATTAAAACGTTACAGGCTAGAGACACCATTTATCGCAATAATCTGGGCAGTGATCGCTTCGAGTTTCCCCAATCACCGGATATAAATACGCCTTCGCCGGAATCTGAGGAGGATATTATATTAGAGGAAAATTGTCCGAAGATCACTGATGAACGAAATATAAATGGTATCATGACACAGCACGCTACGGACCGGAACAATCACACCACAAGAACAAGGAGTGAGAAAAGAAAGGTAAAGCTAAGTGTCAAGATGAGCGAAATCAAAGCCATGAGTAAATTTAGTGGTAAGTGCAATGAAAATGCTAGTTCTTTCTTAGAGAAATTCCAAGACGAATGTAATATAATGTCTATCGACCGATCACAATACATGAAATTAATACCCCATGTATTACTCCCACCTTGTTCCTTATGGTTTAAGGCAATACGTGATCACATTAGTACATATGAGGAATTTAAAGCGGCATTGATCGCGAATTACGAAAATGACTTTTTGCTGGCCAACAGAGATGCCACTCTTAGAAATCAACATTTCAATCCTCGATTGCACAAATCTATTGTAGAGTTTGTTATAAATGTCTATAATGAATTAAAGGTTGTTAATCCCTTGCAATCGGAATCAAGAATAATTGCATCGATTCGCAATTTGCTTCCATTTAAATTACAGCAGATCTTATTTTCCACACAGTGTATGAGTTTCAGTCATTTATTAATGCTTGTACAATGCTACGAAACTCAATACCATGCTATGAATCTAACACAATCAGGAATGGGTAAAAATAAGAATAATTCAGATCATTTGGTCCCTGTTCGGAATTTGAATATCCGAAGTGTGAATAATAATGAACCGAACCTAAGACGAGTATACTCTAGCAATCAAAATGAACAAAATAGACAAGGTTATGTAGGGAATCCGCCTAACCTAATTAATCGTAATAATTCCTATGTTAGACCATATAGTCAAAATAGGTTTAAAAATAGACGAAATGTATGGAGAAATTCCACCAACGCAGCGAACTACGTGGATAGAAGTAATGGAAGGATAAGAGAGGGCACTTCACATCAAGATCCAGGTATTGAAGTAATTTCTGTACAAAACAATAATACAGGACATAATCATGATTGTGCTGTACAGTGTACCCTATTGGAACCCTACTCGAGTATGAATTTAAACTAATTGCGGCTGATATGGTAGGGATTAAACCCATGTCAGCTGTAGGTTCTCATGAGCATTTATCTAAAAATTTAAGCGATAATTTCTATGAACATTTATCTTCCAATTTACCGGTTCATGCTAATTATGAAAATGATCTTTCCTATGACATTTCTGTGAATAACTATTCGGAAATAGCAATTAACAGGTGTCAATATCAATTTATACCTGTTGTAAATCGTTGTTGGTTTGAAGACGATACTGTCAATGATGGTTTTAATATCGAAGAAAATTTTGTATTTTTAAAATCATATAGTACTGCTAAAATACCTATTAAAGTCAATGGATTAAGTACCGAAGCTTTACTCGATACGGGAGCAAACGCCTCTCTATTATCGTATTCATGGTGGAAAGTAATCACTAGTAATTATTCGAATCCTAAGCTACAAAAGGCTGAGAACATTATTATAGTTGATTTTACCGGTAAACATAAAAAGAGAGTAGCAGGAATTACCCGTGTGTCAATATCTATCCAAGATTTCGAAATATCAATCCCTATTCTGGTTATCAAAGATCTTAACGAGAACTTAATTATGGGCTTAGATTTACTATCCCAATTACGAGTCATGCTTGATTTTAAAAACCAAACTTTGACGATACCGGGTATACCTCAGAAAATTGTTCAAAAACTGCTTCCAAAATTAGATAATAGCGCTTGCCAATATAATGATCTGTCTCCTATAGTGAATAATGTTTCTATTAGTGAAAAAGGTGATAAATTAAATGATCAACGATTGGAAAAGACACAAAATTTGATGAATGTAAAGGATGATGTAGTATTTTCTGAACATGTTAAATCTCTCGAAAGCAGCCTTGATTTTGCTGATAATACCGTAATAGCAGACTTTAAGAACATTTTATATAAACATAGAAAGGTCTTTTCAGAACGTCCTGGATGCTGCAAGGATTTTGTTTATTCTTTTAAAGTTAAAACTGATAAACCTATAGTAACCAAGCCCTATATAATTCCATATAGATACAGAGAGAATGTACGTCAACAAATAGCAGATATGTTAAGAGATGGGATCATTAGGCCTTCGAGGAGCGTCCACCTTAATCCATTACATGTTGTTCCAAAGAAAAATGGTTCTCTACGTGTGGTATTAGATTTGAGGCGAACTAACGGTCACATTGATCTGGAACAAGTGAGGTATCCTCCAGTAGAAGAAATACTAGCTTCTTTACAAGGGAACGCCGTATTCGGAAATTTAGACCTAGTAATGGCGTATAATCAGGTCGAGTTACACGAAGATTCAAAACCATTTACAGCATTTAGTTTTGAAGGTCACTTGTATGAATACAATCGTGTAGTCTTTGGGCTTATCAATGGTAGTGCAGCATTAGCATCCTGCTTGAACAAAGTTCTAGGTCAAGACTTGCGTAGCAACGTGATAACGTATGCTGATGATATCTTAATCATGGGGAAAAATCCACATGAATATTTGAAGTATTTAGATATAGTTTTAGACAGATTGGAAAGTTCAGGCCTTACTATCAATTTACAGAAATCCAAGTTTTTGCAGAATTCTATAGAATTTCTTGGGTACCAAATTGATGCCTCTGGTTTGCAATTCAGTCAATCTAAAGTTCAAGCCATAGAAGATCTGCCTGCTCCAGTAAATGTGAAACAGACACGACAAATATTAGGACTCTTCAATTGGTTTCGCAAAGCCATCCCGCGATTTGCTGAGATAGCCCAGCCTTTATTTATGATCATAAAGAAGGGTATACCATGGCAATGGGGTCCGATCCAGGAACACAGTTTTAATAAATTGAAGGAGTGCGTAAAACGAAATATCCATTTGAATCACCCCAGATATGACGTTCCTTTTTACGTACAATGTGATGGTTCCCAACTTGGAATCTCTGCAGTACTCTGGCAGCCTAACCCAACTATGCAGGAACCAGCTGTTATACATTGCGCTAGCCGTACTTTAAAGAAAGCTGAAAAGGGATACACTACAACAGAAATTGAACTTTTGGCTGTACGTTTTGCTATACAAAAATTCGCTCCCTATCTGAGCGGATGTCATTTCATAGTACTTACTGACCATAATTCATTGCGATATCTTAATAGCGTACAGGGGTATAATAACAGATTACTTCGCTGGTCGTTAGATCTGCAAGCTTATGATTTCGAAGTGCAACACATTAAAGGAGTGGATAATGGACCCGTAGATACTTTATCACGCCTGTTTCCTGGAGAAGAGCAACATATTTTGTCTATTAATGAATTTAAGATCTTACAAGATGAAATAGCTACCATTTCAATAGAAGATTTAAGAGAACATCAAATAAAGTATCATGAATACCAACAAATCATGGAACATTTATCTTCATGTGGCGATGGATGTAGTTGTCCCAAGCACTGGAATTCCAGATTTAAATTAAATAACGGAATTTTACTCATTAAGGATTTTAAGTTCAAATCTAGGAACAAAATTTGTATTCCACCTACGTTAACAGCACGCATCTTAAAGGCCTACCATGACGATTTTGGACATTTTGGGTATGTAAAGGTATGTGCCTTGATTAATAAATCTTTTTATTGGAAAGGAATGCGAGCTCAGGTCAAAAATTATATCAATGACTGTATCGAGTGTATGCAAATTAAGCATAATTATCAGGCTATACAAAAACCAATGCTTTCAATAACACCGGAGAAACCACATTCATTCCTATCGATTGATTTATATGGACCGTTACCCAGAGCAGCTACTGGAGAAGTTTATTTGTTAACAACAATGGATATCTTTTCACGATATGTGGTAGCCTACCCCTTGCGCAAAGCAACCTCCGCTGCTATAGTGAATAAAATTCTAAATGTATATATTCCACATTGTGGCCCTATCGAGCATATATTATGCGATAACGGCTCACAATTCAAAAGTGATGTGTTTCTCAAAGCCATGAATAAGGCCAACATTAAAATTCATTTTGTGACTCCGTACCACCCAAGTAGCTCCGTAGTAGAAAATGTACATCGCAATTTCGGTATGTTGTTTCGGCACTTTTGTAAGGATAAACATGCTGAATGGATTAAGCATGTCAACCAAATTACGTACCTTTTGAACCATTCTATATCAGACACTTTAGGTGTGTCTCCTGCTAAGGTGCATAATGGCTCTGATGTAATTTTCCCTGTGGAACAACATTTTGATGTCAAATTAGAAGATTCGACAATTATAGACTCATCCAATTTAGTGAACATGGTTAAGATCCGAAGACACAACAAGTTTTTGAAACGTAATTCGCAAGTAGAGTCGTTACAAGAAGGAAAATATCGGATCAAGGTCAACGATTTAGTTTTCGTTAAACAACATCCGCAGAGTAATATGTTGTTAAAGAAAATCTACAAATTTTGTGACATTTTCTCAGGTCCTTATTTATGTTTTAAGGAGATAAATCCTAAAGTCTTCGAACTGTTAAACGCTAAAACGGGGAGGTCAATTGGACTTCGCAATATAGATGAGTTAAAGATTTGGAAGCCTACTCCGTATACAAAGGAAAAATGGATGCATCTAGTTAAAGAGTTAGTAGCACCCAACATTCTTGATCAAATAAATAAGAATGAAAAATAACAATAATAATGAAAAATATGTTTATTTAATAACAAAAAGGTGTCTTTTGTTTCTGTAAAATAAATTTATTTACTTCCATTTGATTATTCAAACGTAGGTTATGTTTAATTTTTATTCTTTCTTATTAATGTGAAGAATCATAATTCAATTTATAATTAGTTAAAGGCAAAAAAATTACTTTATATCAGATTGATTTGTGTTTAATTGTCAAAGATTATGTTAAGAATAAGATCCATTCTATAAAATCAATTATTCAATAACTACCTTGAATGAAATTCTTCTTTATTTATGACATCTTAGTGCTACTATGTATACATTACAATTGCAACATCTAACTTATTTGTTATACAATGCGCCCGAAAAGAATAAATATTATTTGTCACATCATCGTTTGTAATAATGATCGAAACTAGTAATCTTGATAATTTGTGTTTCACCCTCGTTAATTATATTTCTAAGCGACGATGTTTTTAATGATAAAGAATAAATAATAATGTAATAAAAGAGAAATATTAATGAAATCAAAGATTTATTGTAAATGTATTTATGTGAATGATAATAACTAATATTTTATATATATATGAGGGTTAACCAAAAAATAATGAAGATATATACGAGGTGTGATCAAAATATAAAGAACATATGTAATGTACGAACATTAATCTAATCAGACCAGTGGTTCTTGAATATAAAAGCCAAGCCTACTCATGACTTTTATATTCAGTCCCTTTGTCGGGCGACATTTTCTATAACGAAATACTTTAGTTTGTATAATATTTACCTGTACCGTGGGCAAAAAGTGCTCATAAATATGTAATATACTTAGTAGAATGTTCATTTTAAATTAACAGAAAAGAAGAATGTTTTTAATATATGTAAGAGATTATTATGGGATAGTTGTGGCTATGTACATGTTATGTGTTGACCTAGTCAAGTAAATTTATGTATTTTACGGTCTTAAAAAGAATATTTAAGACATATCAAGCAATAAAGGTGAGACTAATGATCTTTGAATATCTGAGTTGATTCTTGCATAAAGAAAAGTTATTATCGCTTCGTAACTTATATTTTACCAGACGGACCAGGTTGACGACGCTTTTCTATAGAGTCGTTATACCTTATGGAAATTCTCAGCTTTGAATATGAATCAAGTTGATAATATAATAACAATAATGAAGTGAATAAATTACCACGTAAATGTGCATGTTATTTATATTTGTTATTCTTTCAATATTTCATGTAGGACTGATATCTTCCTTATGGAAATTCTCAGCTTTGAATATGAATCAAGTTGATAATATAATAATAATAATGAAGTGAATAAATTACCACGTAAATGTGCATGTTATTTATATTTGTTATTATTTCAATATTTCATGTAGGACTGATATCTTCCTTATGGAAATTCTCAGCTTTGAATATGAATCAAGTTGATAATATAATAATAATAATAATAATAATGAAGTGAATAAATTACCACGTAAATGTGCATGTTATTTATATTTGTTATTATTTCAATATTTCATGTAGGACTGATATCTTCCTTATGGAAATTCTCAGCTTTGAATATGAATCAAGTTGATAATATAATAATAATAATAATAATAATGAAGTGAATAAATTACCACGTAAATGTGCATGTTATTTATATTTGTTATTATTTCAATATTTCATGTAGGACTGATATCGTCCTTATGGAAATTCTCAGCTTTGAATATGAATCAAGTTGATAATATAATAATAATAATAATAATGAAGTGAATAAATTACCACGTAAATGTGCGTGTTATTTATATTTGTTATTATTTCAATATTTCATGTAGGACTGATATCTTCCTTATGGAAATTCTCAGCTTTGAATATGAATCAAGTTGATAATATAATAATAATAATAATGAAGTGAATAAATTACCACGTAAATGTGCATGTTATTTATATTTGTTATTATTTCAATATTTCATGTAGGACTGATATCTTCCTTATGGAAATTCTCAGCTTTGAATATGAATCAAGTTGATAATATAATAATAATAATAATAATAATGAAGTGAATAAATTACCACGTAAATGTGCATGTTATTTATATTTGTTATTATTTCAATATTTCATGTAGGACTGATATCTTCCTTATGGAAATTCTCAGCTTTGAATATGAATCAAGTTGATAATATAATAATAATAATAATAATAATGAAGTGAATAAATTACCACGTAAATGTGCATGTTATTTATATTTGTTATTATTTCAATATTTCATGTAGGACTGATATCTTCCTTATGGAAATTCTCAGCTTTGAATATGAATCAAGTTGATAATATAATAATAATAATAATGAAGTGAATAAATTACCACGTAAATGTGCATGTTATTTATATTTTTATTATTTCAATATTTTATGTAGGACTGATATCTTCCTCATGGAAATTCTCAGCTTTGAGTATGAATCAAGTTGATTCAAATGTTGGTTACTTTCTTATCATTATTAGCATAATATACTAAAACAACATTTAATGACACTGCAAGGAAATCCACCAAAACATTTAATAAATTCAGCACTAACTAATTAACTAACAAACTCTATGGTCTATGGAACCCGGAGGTTCAATGCCGCGTTCAGAAAAGCTCTCCATTGACTTCTATCCTTAGCCAATTTTATCCATTTTCTACCTTGTAGTTCTACATCTGCGAGATCCATCTTAATATTGTCCTCCCATCTGCGCTTAGGTCTTCTTAATGGTCATTTTCCGATTGGAATTTTAGTTAAAACTTTGAAAGCGTTCCTATTTTGTTTCATTCTGGCTACACGGCTCACCTGAGCCTCCTAGATTTGATGATCCTAACAATGTTCGGTAAGCGGTATAAATTATGCAGTTCCTCCACTCAACACTCCACTTCGAAAAAAAAAAAAAAAAATACTTTTAGGCTAATCAGAAAAATTGTTATATGCACATCAATCGTCTATAGGAAAACAGAGTAGCCAATTCCTATGTTTAACACATTACTTACATGTATGAAAAACTGCTGAAAACAATCCTGCAGAGCAGTATGAAAAAAAATTTACTCCTCTCCTACGGTTAAAAATTATTTTTGATGTTACTAATAAATCAGAGTAGCCAGTCCCTATGATTAATGCATTTCTTACACTTATGGAAATTTTGTAAAAAAAAAGTGAAGACTAGATTAAGTGCAAAAAATCACACTATTCTTTAGTATTTCTTCACAACATTTTCATAAGTGTCAGAAATGTATATAATCATAGGAATTGTTTAGTCTGCTTTCCTACGAAGGTATGATGCATATACATTGGAGCAAAAACCAGTTATTTTTCCTGATTAATCTACAATTACTTTCTTCGAAGTAGAGTGTTGAAGGTATTAGGATTTCTCCGCAGTGACTTTCAGTGTTCTTTTAGTGGAATATATGGATGGAGGTAAAGAAATAGCAAACGTAAATATAAACTCGATTTCTATTTAAAGGCGAAGACTTCCCTGAAGAACATACTAGTGCTACACGAAATATTGAAATAGTAGGATTAAAAAAAATACAATTATACACAGGTATGTGGAATTTATTTATTATTTATTATTGTGTATATAAAAATGAAAACTTTAACATATTATGAAACGAAGAACCTTGTTGGTTATTAAAAGTGGCCACCTCTTACTTTCTGAAATATATAAGCTGCAGCCTTACATTTTACGTTCACACTGTGCCTGATGAAGGCTTTGGTATATTGCCGAAACTGTAATAATAAGTCTTTGTTATGTTCAGATTTAATTTTGTTTAAGTTACACATAGTTCCAAAGCAATAATGGGCAGCATTCAGATGTATTTTTTCCTATAAATTAGTAGAATCAAAGTAGGTTGTTCTTGTTGTATCATATAAATTGGGATACTTTATTTTGTGAAAGAAGTTGTATTGTATTATTTTCTATTTATTGCATAATGTTCCAAATACATTGTGTGTCAAAAAGAACTTTACAACTTCGAAAACTCATATTAATTGATTCATTTGTCTTACAGACATGGTTTTGGTGTCATTTTGTAGCAAAATACATCCAATTTTGACTCACGTATTACACTAGTTCAGAAACAAGCCACCGCAAACGCTAGCGGCAGTTGCAGCAAGGATGGCTGACTTTACTGGTCCCGAGCGTGCTAGTGTGTGTTTTAGTTTGAAGAATCCAAGTTTGCGACTATTGTGCAACGTACTGGTAATTTTCGTACAAAGTATGGTAAAGATCCTCCCAGTAGGCCTACTATTCATCAGTAGCATGAGTGTTTTACTGAAACTGGTTGTTCGATATCTTCGGGTCGTCCCCGTATTTCTGAAGACGTTGTAGAACAAGAGAAACTTCAGATGGGATATGGGTCTGGAGTTTTTCCGATCTTACTTTCCGGATTCCGAAAACTTAAAGTTGCGGAATTGGCCATTCCAATTATTTAGGAATTCACTTCTTATCGCTCCGTATACTAAACTAAAGTTCACACTTATATTTCAGGTTGCTATTAGACTTCTCGAAAGAGGCACATTGAGCAGCAAAATTGGTTAAAAAGATGAAAGAAAAATGGAAAAATACAATATAAATGTGCAATTAATAGGGATGTGATGAAGGTACTTATATAAAAGAAGTAAAGAAATAGGGAGAACAAATAAATGCTGAAAGTACTTATATAAAAGAAGTAAAGAAATAGAAAGAACAAATAAATACTGAAAATATTTATATAAAAGAGGTAAAGAAATAGGGAGAACAAATAAATGCTGAAAGTACTTATATAAAAGGAGTAAAGAAATAGGGAGAACAAATAAATACTGAAAGTACTTATATAAAAGAAGTAAAGAAATAGGAAGAACAAATAAATGCTGAAAGTACTTATATAAAAGAAGTAAAGAAATAGGGAGAACAAATAAATGCTGAAAGTACTTATATAAAAGAAGTAAAGAAATAGGGAGAACAAATAAATGCTGAAAGTACTTATATAAAAGAAGTAAAGAAATAGAAAGAACAATTAAATACTGAAAATATTTATATAAAAGAAGTAAAGAAATAGGAAGAACAAATAAATGCTGAAAGTACTTATATAAAAGAAGTAAAGAAATAGGGAGAACAAATAAATGCTGAAAGTACTTATATAAAAGAAGTAAAGAAATAGGAAGAACAAATAAATGCTGAAAGTACTTATATAAAAGAAGAAAAGAAATAGGGAGAACAAATAAATGCTTAAAGTACTTATATAAAAGAAGTAAAGAAATAGGGAGAAATAAATGCTGAAAGTACTTATATAAAAGAAGTAAAGAAATAGGGAGAAATAAATGCTGAAAGTACTTATTTAAAGAAGTAAAGAAATAAATGAAGGAAGTAAAAGTTTGTTTAGGGAACAGATTTATTTTGCTACGAACTAGAAGTATTAGAATATTTGCTTTAGAAAGATATTTCTTTTTGTTGCGGAATATGAATCGAAAATTGACATGTCAGAAAAGATAAACAAAACCTGTGAAAATAATTTGAGATATAAATAAATATGAAAAAGATGAAAACAGTGATTGGAATAATAGAGCCTGACAGTTATAGAAGTCTGAACAGAGAAGATAGAATAGAAGATTAGTTTTAAATACCTAGGCATTATTAATAACGAAAATATGAAATGTAAACGATAAATAGAAAACAACGTGAGAAATGATTAAATATTTTTTTTAAGATAATTGTGGTGATAATATTAAGAAGCCACTGAATGAAAAGTTACAAAAGGGATTCAGATGTAGAGTGTTGAAGTGTACTAAGCAGAAACGTGAAGAATAATGCCGAAAAGACGACAGAATACAAAATACGAAAAAGACAATAATAAAAATGTTCTTGAGTTCTCAGAAATGTGTCTATTGAAGAGAATGGAAAAGGTTAACTGATTTGAACCAGTGAGAAGCATTACGAATCATAGGGGTAGAAAATGTTACTATAAAGGTGATAGAACATCGTTGGAGCAGAAAATGTACTCTGAGCAACGTTGCAGAAGGTACGGTGAAAGGAAAACAAGGGAGGTAGAGAATACAGAATTAATGAATAATGTTAATGATATAATTCCTACATCACGACGACGTTTTCTAAATTCATACTGTATTGTCTAAACATGTAGTAAGTGATCTACCAGTGATGGGCAAAAAATTATGTCTAATTGTACTGGTAGAGATAGAAATTGAACTTTCTAGCTCCTAATTCAAGAGACTTTTCATTTAGCTCATTAATTTGACATAAATTTAGTGGGGATCAATAAGCATTCTTTGTTCTAGCTACCTCTCTCAATTTTACATGCCAGAGACGCCCATGATGAAGTATAAGAACAAGAAGATATTATGAGAACATGTAAAGAGACGTTATTATGAAGAATAAAGAGGTTTATGAATATTTCAAGTAATGTAAATAAACCTAATTAGTGATATCTTGTTCGTAGATTGTTGAGTGCCTTTATAAAAGATTAGGTTACACATACTCACTTTATACAAATATTCACTTTCATGTTTCTTATAGTAGCCAAATACTTTATAGCTTCTAAATATTTCGAAAGAGTGCTCGACTTATCTTCATCAGCAGGCCAAGACTTCTAGTCAATTATATGATGAAAGAATCTAACTATTAATTCTTGAATGGACTTCTAGTGGAATTATGTAGAGAGGTAAATATTAATGAAGTGGGAACGATTATTTTATGTCGTAGCAAAATTCATCTTCTTACATCAATTTTTGTATATATATATATATATATATATATATATATATAAAGGGTGGTCCAACTACAATGCACGATGTTAATTATGGGTCACACCGTAACGTCAAAGTTTTTGCCCAACTTAATTTGACATTTCTTTGTTTCAGGGTTTGGCAAATTCAACCATGGAGAGGTACGTCGTCAACAGGATGGTGCCACGTGCCACACAGCCAACGAAACATTGGCTCTTTTGCGCGAAAAATTCAATGGCCGTGTAGTCTCACGTGGTGGCGATGTTAACTGGCCGCCACGATCATGTGATTTGACACCATTGGACATTTTTCTGTGGGGATATTTAAAAGAAAAAGCGTACGTCAATAAGCCAAGAACAATTCAAGAGCTAAAGGATGCGATAATTCGGCACATTAATGATATTTAACCTCAATTATGTCTCAGAGTCATTGAAAATATGGACCATCGGATAGAAGTCTGCCACCGAAGCCGTGGCGAGCATTTGGCCGATATTTTGTTTCACACATAATTGTCATAGATTCTTCTATCATAATAAAAAATATTAAGATTATTCTCTGAAAACTTTGCGTTTTATTTACAATTGTAGTTGGACCACTCTTTATATATATATATATATATATATATATATATATATATATATAACATTTTTGTATATGTATATATAAAATGGCGCCCACCGAGCACAGAGCACTATTATACAAGTCACAATAAAACAATATATATATATATATTTGGTCTAGGAATTAATTCGTGCGGTTGGTACGCACACATTGAAGCTGTAGTACAAACACAAAATACATAAATACCTTAAGAAAAATATTGTCCATCGCTAGCCACCACTTTCGCCCATCTGTCAGGCAATGTACGGATTCCGTGGCGAAAGAAGTCCTCATCCTTGGAAGCGATCCAGTCAGAGACCCATGTTTCGATATCTTCTGAAGAAGTAAACCGCTGTCCAATCAAGTCGTTGTTCATGCAATCGAACAAGTAGTAGTCCGAAGGAGCAACGTCTGGTGAATACGGCGGGTGGGGTAAAACTTCCCATCCGACATTTTCTAAATAGGTTTTGACCGGTTTTGCGACATGTGGGCGAGCGTTATCATGTTGAACAATAAGTTTATCATGTCTGTTCTCCCATTCTGGTCGTGTTCTGGCCAGAGCTTGCTTCAAACGCATTAATTGTCGTCGAGAACGTTCTCCATTCATAGTTTCACCCGGTTGCAGCAGCTCATAGTACACCACACCTTTCATATCCCACCATATGCACAGCATAACCTTTGCACAGTGAATATCTCGTTTTGGTTGTGATGGACCTGGTTCACCTGGTTTCACCCAGGCCTTTTTTCGCTTAGGGTTCTCGTAATGGATCCACTTCTCATCACCCGTAATAATTCGATGCAGAAACCCCTTTCTGCTCTGTCGTTGAAGCAGCAATTCGCAAATGGTTTTTCGTCTTTCAACGTCTCTGTCTTTCAATTCATGTGGAACCCAATGTGACATCTTTTGAATCATTCCCATGGCTTTCAAGCGTTTGGAGACTGTTGTTTGATCAACGCCTAATGCTGCTGCAAGTTGTTCCTGCGTTTGACACGAATCCTGCTCGAGCAATGCTGTCAATTCTTCGTCTTGAAATTTTTTTGGCTGTCCAGCTCGCTCTTGGTCTGCCAAGTCGAAATCACCACTTCTAAACCGTGCAAACCACTTCTGACACGTTCGCTCAAGTAGAGCATGGTCACCATACACTTCCACCAAAATACGATGACTTTCAGTCGCACTTTTCTGCATGTTAAAGTAATGCAGCAGGACACCCCGCAAAAACACTTTATCAGGCACAAATTGCGCCATGTTCACTTAACTACAAACTGGTGTTGTTGACGCTTTAATCCACTGCCCTATACTACGAACGATACGCGATGACAGGGGTTTGCAACACATGTGTGGATACACGGAACTGTGGGACGCTCCGTTCGTTGCGCCATCTCTTGTCCACCCGCACGAATTAATTCCTAGACCAAATATATATATTTGTATACCTTTCGGATCCTTGTCTGGAGGCACGAACTGCACTATGTGGCAACGTCTCAAATAAAGAATCATAGAGTAGATCTACCAATCTATCAAATAGTTATATCGATTCTTTCCGGATGGCAGTTAAAGTTGATATAGATTAATACTAACATCATTTATTAGTGTAGCAATCGATTTAACTGCCTAATATATTTGTAGAGTGATGTTAATGTCTCCAAGTTAATCTACGAGTTGCCACATTGAGAAATTTTGATTCTCTATAGCGGCTGAAAGAGGCCCCGGAGAGCAAACCATCATATAATATTTTCGCTTAATTTTGGCCTGTAAATACTCTTTGTGGTCCGTGGATGCCATTTTTAGAACAGCTGATATATATATATATATATATATATATATATATATATATATATATATATATATATATATATATATATATATATATATATATATAGGCCTATATATATATATATATATGATTTACGATCTGAAGAGATGACGCAGAAACCTTGCACAAGTAAAGACAATGATACCATCTATCAGTTTCCGATAGCAGAAAGCCATTCTGCTAAACTACAGACGATTGGAACAAAATTGCACATATTTATCGACTGATCCTCGTATATTCCTTTTAAAGAAGTACAGAGACTTTGAAACATATGATGAAATATTTACCTCCAAAATTTTATCATCCGCTGTAGTTATCGTCGACACACAACCAGCATGACAAGCAGAGAAGTAGGTTCTATTGTCGCTCCCACAGACAGGACTAAACTTCCCCGTATCACAATCACATGATGTGTTACATTGAGGCGTAAAATTTAACAGGCTATTTATGGACAAGGAAGAAAAAAAATATAGTTAGTATTATCTTACAAACATACTACAAATGGTCATTACTTTATAAATATACAAATAGTAGACCTGAATATGTTGTCACAATATTTCGCTTAATTTGATAAAGTTACATCGATAAGTTAAAATATATACTCTAATAGTTTAGTTTAGTTTATTATTACCTTTTTCGAACATCAAGCACAAAAAACACGTCAGAAACAATATACATAATAACAAAGCAGTGGATCTTAAGGGAAATCACATAAGTAAAAATTACAATTTAACACCCCAAACTAAAGTAAGAAACTTGATCTAATGTTCTACTTCTTTAAACACGGATTAAAAGTTTAGGTAAGATATCTTCTATTAACTTGAAGCGGTAAAACTTTATTTTTTTCTGATATAATTTTCCTTTACAGTCCTGGCTGCTGCAAAGGATAAAAAGTAAAAATACAGTTGTGAAAATTAAAATTAAAATTTCCACACAATACCAAAATAACTGCACAAGTACATGTAAGTAAACAGTAAGAAAATTATAGTGACAGTCACTAACTTCTGTAAGTTTTATTATATGACAATAAAATGAAGATAGGATTTCAGTAGGAGATAGAATGATTAGGAGTATTCGATTTGCAGATGATATGGCGCGTGTTGCAGAATCTGAAGAGAAAATTAATAATATGTTAGAAAACTTGAGGAAGGACTGTGAAGAATATGGATGAAAATAAATGTTAGAAAGACAAAAGTCAAGATGATTGGAAAGAAGGGATCGGTGTCAAATATAGAAGTAGGAGAGGAGAAAATAGAACAGGCGACCAGTTTCCGATACCTGGGTAGTATTATAAGTGGTGCTATGAAGTGTGAATGTGAAATAAAAGCAAGGATAGGAATGGCAAAAGAAACCTTTAGGAGAAAGAAAGTACTATTTTGTGGGACCTTGAATAGAGTTGAGAAAAAGACTAATAAAGGGCTTCGTATAGAGTATTATACTGTTTGAGGCAGAAACATGGACATTACGCAAAAATTATTATAAACAACAGGAAGCTTTTGAAATGTGGGTGTGGAGAAGAATGGAGCGAATTAGCTGGGTCGAGCGGAAAACGAATGAGAGAGTGTTAGAAATGGCAAGGGACAAAAGAAAAATTTTAGATATTATTAAGAAGAGGAAGAGAAACTGGTTGGGATATTGGATAAGAAGGAACGGTATCATGAGGGACGTTTTAAAGGTATCGGTATGATCGCAGGAAAGAGAGGGAGGGACGAAGGAGATTACAATTAATGGACGATATCAGAACAGAAAAATCGTACGTGAAAACGAAGAGGTTTAGCTGAAGACTATGTGGCATGGAAGCTTCTCAGTTGCAGCAAGTGACCTGATAGTAATAATGGCAGAATATCTACGATGATGATGATGATGATATGACAATAATTCCGATATCTTGTTTATCTTCTTACATCTTCATACAGGTTAACTGTACCTTATGTAAGTGAAAGGTTTTGCATATTAATCAATTAACGTCTTCACCAAATTAATAAACTTAATTCTCTTGAAAAGTAAAGAACGTCTTACAAAACTCTCCAATATCAAATTGCTGAGAACAATACACAATTAGTATGTTGTTCCTTATAAGTTTAATACATTAGCTGTGTATTTTTCTTAGCAAATTTCTGTTAGTATATTTTCAGCGAGTGGAGAGTTTTGAAAATTTTTACAGTTTTCAAGAGAAGTTTGTTAGTTTGGTGAAGAAATTAGAAGATTACTATGTAAAAATCAACATTGAAAAATCAAAAGGCATAAGAATATATATATATATATATATATATATATATATATATATATATTCGTGGAAATGCGCCCTTACGGGTCAGAGTACAACAAAGAGAACTTGGAAAGGTCAAGTATTTCAAATTCCTCGGAAGTATTTTGACGAAAGACGCGTACTCCACCAAAGAGATCAGCTCGAGAACTGCCATAGCCAAATAGGCATTCAACAAGAAAAAATCACTCTTAACTAGCAGCCTTAATATTGGACTAAGGAAGAAACTGGTCAAGTGTTATATATGAGGTGTTGGACTTCATGGTTCAAAGACTTGGACATTACGGAAGTTAGAGAAGAAATATTTAGAGCGCTTCGAAACGTGGTGTTGGAGGAAGATGGAGAAGATAAAATAGACAGAAAGAGTAACAAACGAAGACGTTTTTAAATGAACAGGAAAGAAGAGGACGCTTCTAGTCCCCCATCCTTCGTAGAAAAGCCAATTGAATTGGACACATTTTGCGAAGAAAATGTTTTCTTCATACTGCCATAGAAGGAAATATGGAAGGGAAGCGAGGAATAGCAAGAAGAAGAACACAAGTGATCGATGATTTGAAAAATAGAAGAAAATATTGGGAGTTAAAAAAAGAGGAATCTGAAATTCGAGGAACATGGAAGAAATATTTCCAGGTACAAACTGAAAATTACGAAGAAAAGAAAAAACATTAATCCCATGATCTGTCAAACTTAATAATAATAATAATAATAATAATAATGTAAAAATTTACCAACTCACTTAGGAATTTCAAAATCTATTTGTCTCACGTATCAGTAGTAGGAATTTCAAAATCTAATTGTCTCACGTAGATGTTAGAGGATTATCAAGACGAAATTATTGCCACATTACAAAATTTAAATATGTTAAGACATGTTACTGCAATTTTCTTTCTATTTTATATAAGTGCGAATTATTAAACGAAAATGAAAAGTTTAACTTATTGTGTTAATAAACAGCTTATGATTTACTTCTTAAATATTCAGAAACATTTGTCATAGCACAATAAAAGGAAGATAGCAATGTCTTTTAGTCTAAATAAAGTTGCAGAGTTTATTATCTATATACTAAAATGTTAGGTTTATATGTTTGTGGTCAAGAAAAGTTTATATGTTTGTGGCCAATTCCTTTAACAATGATATCTCGGAAACCATAAGCCCCAGAGAGATGCCGTTTTTACTGATTGATTGCAAATTTTGTGTAGATTGTTCAGTTCTAATTAAATATTTTTTAAAAAATGATCCTTATTTCTTTATTACATTTTTTAAGGGTATGCTGAAAGTATTGAAATTTTAAAAATTAAAGCTTTATATCCTACGAGTTATACATTACAACACCATGCCTTTGTATATGGGGTTAGTATATCTCTCCGGCTTTTGTTTCATAGCCAAAGGATAATGAGAAATGAAGGATTACCATTTCTCCAGGCTAAGATGAATCTTTATTGTTTGGAGTGTTTTGCCCAATTAACACCATATATCACTGACATTATTATTAATTGTGTTTGTAATGTATTTGCTTATTACATACTGCATACGAGAGGAAAGAAAACATTGATCATACATGAATTAGAAATTCCAACCGGAAGTAGGCTCAATCTGGCAAACGATGTGAGATGTTAAAAAAATAATCAAAAACGTCTTCACTTTTTGATATCCCTTGCCGATTTTTATCAAGACGTCTTTCACTTGTGTTTGTAAAGTGACATGTACATATGTTGTGAGGAATGAGAAGGAGATTCATGCTCATAAGTGAATGATGCGTTGTGTAGAGAGCGCAGGTTCAGTTAGTTCTTCTTATTATCTAAAGTATGTAAGAATTTTGCAAAGTGCGATTAATTTAAGATAAACGAAAAAGGAAGAATCAAAGATGAGCTATCACCGAAACTAAAGGCTTCATAACATTCTACTTATTGCTGTTATCACTAACTCATCTTTGAAACTTTTCGTAGGTGATAGTTCTCTTTTGTCTTTTAATGTACTTGACAAAGCTTGCTTAGAGTAAGTGGAAAATTATTCTAAATTTTTCTTTAACAACATACATATTTATTTTAGACACTTCAGAATTTTTAAATTCTCTTAATTACTAAGTACTTCAGTTGTATTTGTTAACTTCATTGAATTTACTTATTTTGAATTGAATCAGTATATTATTTATTTACTTTCAACACCACAGGCTATAGCCCAATTACAGTGTTGAAATTTACATATTCATAAAGTTATCTCTAAATTTCTTAGGCAATATATCATATTTATCTAATTCATTGTTATTTATAGACATTCTATTATACAAAGCTGTTGATCTGCAGATTGGTGATTTCATCAGTATATTACTTTTTTGATTTTTATAGTAATAGAGACCAGAGCTTTTACGTGTTTTTAATGAAGGAACATGAAAATTTAATGAAGAAACTAAGTCTGTACAGTCCAAAATATTTTGAGTAAACACTCTGAATGAATAACAAATCAAAAATATGACGTCTTTGTTCTAGAGTTGGAAGACGAAAGATATCAAGCATGGTTTTATAGCTGTCGTAAGTAAGGTAAATGTGAGTTTATTTATAGGTCAGAAATTTCAAAAATTTTCCCTGTATTCTTTCTAATTGCTTATGATTTTTTTTTTTTTTTTTTAAGATGGATTCCAAATAGTAGGCGCATATTCTAACTTTAAACGAACATGTACAACTTCTCTAATGTTGAAGAGTTCTTAAATTCTTTTCCTGTTCTAATCACGAATCCTAATGCTTCACTTTTTATATTTGCAATGTGACTGTCAAACGTTTACTTAGCATCAAATGTAACACCAAGATCCTTAACTAAATTATGTCTATTTACTACATATTTATTAATTACATAATCAAAGTGAAGAGGTGATTTACTCCTAGTGAATGATAATACTTTGCATTTGCTTGCATTGACTCCAAGTTGATTAGAAGAGCACTAGTTACTAATATGATCTAGACCTTGCTGTAGTTTTATGTTATCGTTTAGAGAATTAGGATATGTTTTTAGATCATCCGCATATAGTAATTTTTCACGATGAGAAATGCAGTCAGGTAAGTCATTAACAAAAAATAAAACAATAACTAGGCTTACAACCATAAGATATGTGCTGTTTGTGACATCTTTCGCGTATCAAAATTTATATCGCGTAGCCTTCTTAATATTTCTATATGTATGTATATTCGTGGTTGGCGGAAAATTCTTCATTACCTGTACATTTTAATTTAAACAAATTTCATGAAATGGAAAAATTTACCTCTTTTAAGTAAGAGATTTTTATTCAGAGTAAGCTTGCCAGTAAACCCTCTCCCGAACAAAGAACGGACTTCTAGATATTATACAGTACGTCATAATTCTCTAAATGATTTACAAAGTCAATATTAAAAAGAAAGAAAAAAAAAGAATAGAGAAAGCACGTTATAATATGCAAAAAGTAGCGGAGCTTTTTTTTTTTTTTCAAAACAGGATTAGCGCATCGCGTTACAGTTGAACGTTTTCACCGCTAGAAACGCTAGAATTAGTAGTGTCTCAGTTATATGGGACACGCATAGGTAAACAGAAACCATTGTATGTGCTTTAGATTTCCTAAACCCAGTTCATAGTGGCAGGCAGCGCAATGAAGTTTTCGTGTGATAACAAAAAGACCTATAGACGAAAAGAAAAGTCGGACTGGTTTCATTTGTTCTGTTAAATGGACTAGGCAGTCTTCTGAAAATAATTCTACTCTTCTATACTGGCTATTAAGTTCACTTAACCTAATCCTTTGAGTTTTCATTTTGGAGTTATATCAAATATTTGACATATACTAGAGGTTCTAGAAAGAATTCTATCTGCAATCGTTACCATGATCACCAGATATTACATACAAGATTGATGTTCGCAGTATCTGCAAGGAAAGACATCCGAGCAGCTATATTGTTCTTCAAAAATTAAATTACTTCTTACATCTATTCTGCCATATCTATCATGGTTGTTTTTCTTAGTCCATAAGTTTCCGAAGAAAGTGTCATTCATGATCTATAAAGCAAATTTAAAAGGTGTTTACGTAATTGAGAACATAAACCTACTGAAGGCAGTACATAGAACTCATAGCTTTCAAACCGCCAGACACTCATCATCAGAGAATTAAGGAAAAGGAAACAGAAGCGAATATTACCAAAGAGAAAGAAAATATCCGGTTACGCGTGAAAACAATATACAAATGCTATTTTCGTTTAGCTTCATACTTGTATATCATACCATATTTTTCTGGAATTAGTGTCTAATTCTATGTTAAACCTGTAGAAAAGGGGCCGCGGTGGCTCAGTGGTAGAGCGTTCACCTCTGGTGCTTGGGGTCCTTGGTTCGATCCCAGATTGCCAAGTGAGCTTTCTGGTAAACTACACCGAGTGCGTAGGTCTTCTCGGGGTTCTTCCGTTTCCTCCTACTTTCTTTATTCCACAATTTCTTCATTTTCCATCATTACTGTCTCCATTAGACTACACGGCATAATCGTGGGACGTAAAACTGAAACTTTTTATTTCATTTTTTGATTTGTAGCACCTAAAATTTGGATATATTCCTCTGTTAAACGGAAAGAACTTATACAAAAGTTAAAATCAAAGTATATTAATATACACAGACAGTTATCAAAATAATAGTAGCATCTAATAAAAGTGCAAGTTACAGATTATATGGCCTTGTACCATTTTTCTCCCTCAGAATAACTCTAATGAAAAATTAAATAGAACGGAAAGAACTTATGCAAAAGTTGAAAGCATAGTTAAATTTATTAATATATACAGATGATTATCAAAATAATGGGAACACCTGATAAAAGTGCGTTACATATTAATATAGCCTTGTAGCATTTTCTCTCTCAGAATAACTCTGATTGTGATGTTTACTCCATAGGATGGTAATCCAAGTAGAGCAAACATTACAGTAGATAGTTATTGATCAAATTTTTCACCCAAGCGTTAACGACGAAACAAGTTATCGCAAAGCAATAGCTTCTTTCATCGCTAGACGAAAATTCAAATAACAACCGTAAACTTACAAATAGTCCAAAACTTCAGCATCATTTGACTGAAAAACAATTTACAACAATAATTTGCTAGCATTAATATATATTCTACACCATGCACAACCATGAGGCGAGAGCATCCGGGCCAGAATAACGTCAATGATACTCACAAATTGGAACATATTTAATATTAACGCTATATTTACATGTCTTTACAAGTAAAAGGTAATATTATGACAACAAAAAATGTTGATGTTTCTACATTGTAAAAATACAAACGGATGCGTTCAATATTACATTTTTATGTGCGTTGTTTTAGCAGCAATGAGAAGGTGAGTCTCTTCCTATTAACTCTTGTGGCGCCTAATGATGGCTGCTTCTCGCGTTTTCTCCTTGTTCTCGCTACTCACGTGAGTCCCACCTACTATAGTGACGTGAGCACAAGTACGACTATGATTGGCTGAAGTTGATTGCCAAGGTCACTGACTACTTCGTCTGCTCGTTGCTGATATACATCCGTTGCGAGAACGTACAACGATTATTTACACTATTTGTTTAAAGGTAGCAGACTTTTAAAATAAAAAGGATTAAGTTGTCTGAACTGGGTACACCAAAAATAATGCAGAAATAAGTTTGACATGATGAAAAATGAAATTGAGTCAGAGTGGTCGTGAATGTTACCAAATGGGATATTACATCATTCTGCGTGCAGTACAATGTCCAATTCCGTGAGAGAGGATAAAATCGGAAATCTGCGTCGGAATCATGCCTCAAAAACGGACTATTGATGTTGAATTATGTTCAGGTCCTGGGATTGTGCGAGCCGGGATTGAAGAATGGAAGTTCAGGTTCATCCTAATGTTCTTCTAATAACTCTGTGACATTTTCAACTGTGTAAATGAGTACATTATCATCCATGAATACGGCGTGAATGTTCAGAAATGATATCTGGGCCACAGGATGCACATGGTTCCCTAAACTGACGACATAATCACGGGAAGTGACATAATCAGTATGCATCAGCACAGGACTCACTGAAAATAAGAATATTACGACCCAGAGCATCACAGAGCTGCATCTATGTTTCACAGTTGGTCGGAAACACTACGGATCATTCATTTCTTTGGGTGGCCGTCAGACATTAACACGGCCTGTGGTTTGAAACTTTTCCAGCCATCAGCAGTCCATATTCCATGTTCACAATACTATTGGCATGATGCCAAAGCGTTATTGTTTCTTATCTGGAGTTTCGCCTGTGCAACGAGACCCTGTATTCCTATTTTATATAACTCGCCTAGGACTGTGGAGGTGCTGCTTGAATTCCTACGGCACTTGCAGTCGCGCGAGGGTTCTGAATGACAGTCCGGTTTAACGCTCGGCGGGATCTATCACTGACGGTTTTATTCCGAACATTAAGTTCCTCTACGTCGATGTGGTTTTGCCGGGAGTTTTGTAATCATCATCCCCTTGGACAGTGTTCCTCGCGACTTTGAAACATGCTTATCATTTTCGTCACCTCGCATCACATAACCCTCTGGAAATCAGAGAGGTCACCCATTTTACACTATTACCGTCAGCTCAGTTCACTGTACACTATCGTTCTATTGCTTCTCACGTAGTACGGAGATTGTTCTAATACACCATTACAAAGAACCCGGCGCTGTAGTCACCGCCTGACTGTTGCCAATGCAGACATATGTAGTGTTTCTCACTTTAGGAGATTCCATTATTTTGATAATAATTTGTATACTGGATATGGAGTACAGTTACCAAGAAGCTCACAAATAATGAAGAGAAATCTATTATTTACCTATCTCCTGTAGGCAATTCAACGAAGTCATTTGTCTGGCAACCAATAAGCATGAGAATGCCCATACCTGCAAACCAAAAAAATATTTGTATAAATAGATAGAATGTTACTACTATAAAGTGCTATAATACAAGTTACAAAACTGTATTTAGTATTTGTATTTCTTTTAATTATATTTATTCAATACAAAATTAAACTGGTTGTAAAGAAGAGGAGACTTTTTCAACTCTTTCTTTCTTAATTTTTCTGCTTAATATTTCGCCCACATCTTCAAAACAAAACACAAAGGAAGGTTAAAACTAAATTAATGGTTGAAGAAAAACCCTTTAACTGTACTTAGTCAAGAGCCCTTACTTAAATTAACCCCAATTAGTTTACTTGCTTCCCTAATTTAATATTTTTGATAATGTCCATCATTGCGGCCGAAATTCAGAGTGACACGCGAGAGTAGGAGATTTGAAAATAAGGTAATCTCCAGTAATATTACATATAATTTTATGTAATTCTGGACAGAATAAAGTGCTGTAATATTTTCACATGCTCATAACTTCAATATCAGTGGACATTTTAAATTTCTACACGAAATAACGTATTTTTAAGACTCTTTGATCCTTGAAGATGGATACAAACTTATCTATTCGAAATATTGAAAATTATTTCAGCTTCTAGGAATACAAAAAGGTTATTATTACTTTCATCTTGTAATATGTATTCCATACGTTCTGTTGATCAGTTGAAATATAATTTAAAAGAGCTTAGGATACTATTAAGGAAAAACTGTATTCTGAGTCCATTAGATTAAGTAGATTAAAATAAAATTTCGCATTTTAAAAATAAATGTGTTACTATGATTACGTACTTTAAAAAACTACATAATGTTTAATTAATATTGTAATGTACCGTGTATTAGTGCTTGTAAATCATGTCACCTGCTCCTGTTTCTAAACATCAACCACATATATTTACGTTGGAGTACTACGCCTCACGTGAGAGTACCACAAGAAGCACCACCAGGAAGCAGAACCACAAGCACCACCTACAAGTCACGTGACGACATGGGAACAGTAGCGCTATCGCCGCCTGGAGCGTCTATATATTGAAGAGCATTTAGCGGAGAGTCCCCAGTTTTCGATTGGTCTCCCTCCTCCTCTTGCTTGCCTGGAGCACTAGGAGAAACCCAACCTCAAAGCCTCTAGACTACTGGGGAACTCTTGGCTTCACTTCTACCTGGCTTAGCCTGCTTCGGAGTTCTGTCACTTTTAAACTCTTCACTGCTTGCCTGAAGCATTGTGGTTTCCTACACCACTCTACCTAGCTTGCCCGGAGTTCTGTAGAAATCCTGTCCTTGATCGCACAGGCTATTTAATTTCTACTTTACAATAGAGAAAATTGTATTGAAGTATTTCTGTAAATACGGTTGTTATTAGAGGATTTTCAAATAATAAAACGGTAGTGGGAGTCGATCTCGGATTCTGATTTACTCAACTAAGCTCTACTTACCCCTTCAGAGGGAAGAACTTTTATAAAAGAAGTTCTTCTTAGAAAACGAGGCGTTTTTATGCTATTATAAATTGTATATATAACAGCTCATATTGCTAACATTTTAATGTTCCTTTGATGTTAAAACATTATTTTTTTTTAAAAAAAATGGCCTTATCGAATGAGGTGGTTCCTGGGGTCCCGGAGGCCTTAACTTTATAAAAGAAGTCGGTCATCGCATTTATTTATCGTCAGGAGACGCTAGAGCAACCTCTTTTCTACTGCAACGCATCAGTATGGCAGTACAAAGAGGGAATGTTGCATCAGTTTTGGGAACGCTACCTTCTGGTAAGGAACTGGAGATCTTTTTTCTGTAATCATCTCGGCGAAAGTTTGAAAGTGCTGTTGCAAAGCTTTAATATATATTTTGCATAATGCACTGTAAATAAAACTGTCGGTATAGTGTGTATATTTTTGTTAAATTTCAGTGCTTGCTAGTGTTGCTGAAAGTTGAATAGATTACTGATTGTTATAATTTACTGTTACACTTTAAATTTGTAATATAATCCTACTAGGTATATTTAAGAATAAAAAGTAATAATTTTAAATTTATAAAAATGGCCTAACTTTAATACGGTATTCAGAAATGAAAGACAAAATAAACTAAGGTTCAAACACTTCTTTGAAAATTAACATATTGAATAACTTTACCTGCCGCATAGATTATAGCTGTTAAAGCTATCCACGCTGCCACAAACCTTGCGTTAGGTTTGAATTTCAAAATAAACACGCCACTGATAATAATACCAAGGCCCATCACCAAAATACCTCCAACTCCTAGAATGAAGAGGAATTAATTATTATTAGTAATGAAAATATGAAGAATTAAACGATTTAAAAACAAAAATATTATCCTAAAAGATTAAATATATGTGTTTAAAAGATAGCCTGATAACTTAATAAAACATGGTACTTAACTTAAAAATGGATAATTCTATTAGTCCTAAAATAGCTGAAACAGAGTAATATTTCCTTCATTTTCTTTAAAAGCTTTCTAGATATAAAAACTGTAGATGTAATATCTTCAGTAATCATCAGAATGTTATTACACACTGACAACACTATTTAAAATTGATAATAAAATTTAAGGAATAATATCAGCTGAAATATCCTTTGAAAAAAGAAAAAGGTTTGTTTCCATATTCAGCAAATTCATAGATGGGTGTGCCAGACAACCTGTGGAAAACCAGCTGAAAGTTTAATTCAACACAATGATGCCAGGAAAATAATAGATTATGACTTTGACTAAGAATACAAAAGGGCAAAGCAGGTCAGAACGTTCAGTGCGACTTCTATAGATGTACAAAGAAATGCTGGTGAGTCATAGCACCCCGTTGTGTATTCCAGGGTTAAGATAAAGATTTGCCATGCCATGATTACCAAAAGTGAAAGTAATTATGGAGCCGCGGTAGCGTAGTGAGCACAACCTTTAACTGCCTACCTGGCAACCAGGGGCCGATTCGCGGTGGAGCGGGAATTTATCTCATTCTACCTTTGTTCCATTCCGGCTCTCAGGTTAACACAGTTTTAAAATGAGTACCTGGGGTAGTCTGGGAAAGTAGCAACCGGGACGCGGTGATGTCTATCATCATCATGAACGTCGGAGTCAAGAAAGTGTCTCTACCCCTACAGAAAGCCCTTTGGCTTTCACGGCCTGTCCCGAAACAGGAGAAACCTTTACTTATATTTTAAAATGTAATTATGTTTGCAATCAGGGATACTCATCCCCCTAAAAGCTTAGGCATAGCTTCCCAAACTTATCATTCTTTCCCAAGATTTACTATTGTTCCCCTTACATTTACCATTCTTTCCTCAGATTTATCATTTTCCCCTTAAATTTATCATTCTTTCCCAAGATTTATCATTTTCCCCTTAAATTTATCATTCTCTCCCAAGATTTACCATTGTTTTCTTTAAATTTACCATTCTTTTCCAAGATTTACCATTGTTTCCTTTAAATTTACCATTCTTTCCAAAGATTTACCATTGTTTTCTTTAAATTTACCATTCTTTCCAAAGATTTACCATTGTTTTCTTTAAATTTACCATTCTTTCTCAAGATTTACCATTGTTTCCCTTAAATTTATCATTCTTCCCCACAGATTTATCATTTTCCAGTTTGATGGTACCATTTTCAATGAAAAACAATAGAATAATCTCAAATATTGCCCCGAAATAATCTCATGGGCGCAACCAATAATCTAAAACCCGTCCGTGGCAATGTAGAATAGTGTTTCAATGGAGATATTAACTTCTTCAGTATACTTGCCTGAGACCATATTTGCAATATGTGCAGGGAGACGAAACTGAGTTTCCAGGTACTTTGGGAGAAAAGTATATAATCCTGCGATAGGCAAAAGATGAAGAACACTACTTGCTGTTCGAAACATTAGAATATCATTGTTCAATAATCGTTTCACAGCTTTTGGAAAGTCTGGAAAGAAACAAGAAAACAAATTAGATTATACTTTATCAATAATAATAATAATAATAAGTCGAACACATAAACGATATTTCAATACGCACAAGGTTTTAACACTTGCAAATCCAGACATCAAGGTATTTTTTCTTTTTCTACAAAAAATCTCCTATTTCTCCGAAAGTAGTCCAGTGTCCAGAAATTTTGCAAACGGGATGTAAAATATCCCGTTTTCCTGTTTCGGGCTCGTAATTACGTAGTATGCTAGTAATGTCTTGTATGGACTTAACGAGTATTTTAAAGGGAAGACCAACGCTTCTGAAAGAAACTCACTCATCCCAACCCACCCCCCAAAAAATGAATTCAAAAGACAATCGATTTTTTAAATTTTAGTTTCTGTTAAATGTTAAAAGATAGTACAGGAATTAAAATCGGAATAAGCTTAAATAAATAATAAAAACTTGTTACTTTAAAAAGCTAGACTCCTCCACTAGCATTTGTCAACATGATAATGACAATACCCAGATGGACTGTCCATTTATGCCTGTTTGCAGAGTTCTTTTCTCTTCTTATTAATAAAACATCCAATATATTTCAATCATTTTTTTTTTTTGTATGCCTTATATCTGTAGAACTAAATATAGTGTAGCCACACCTAAATTATCAGTTTACTCAGTATGACGTGCTTACTCCGTAGAAAATACGAAAACTTCATTTAGAGACCGTTCAAAAATTTTTGGCCCCTGATTCAAGATCCAATATATTTCATTCAATCAAAAAAAATGTTTGTATGCCTTATATCTGGAGAATTACATATAGTGTAGCCAAACCCACACTATCACTTAACTCAGTATGATGTGCTTATTCCGTAGAAAATACGAAAACTCGATATAGGGGCAAATCAAAAATTTTGGGGCCCCTGATCTAAAAACTAATTCTTTGCCAAGATCGCAATCTTTTCATGCATTGTTTGGACCATTCTTAAAATTCTTGGCCAAGATTGCAATCTGTTGATCAAGGTTTTGGATACATATAGGCGAATAAATTTGATGGCCCTTAAAACTGAATAACAAAGTTAATGTAGTCAGCCTATTTCATTCAGAGATTGCCCTAAATCCGATGACCATTACAACTGAGCAAGAAAGTTAATGTAGTCAGCCAATATCATTTAGAAGTTGGCCTAAATCCGATGACCATTACAACTGAGCAAGAAAGTTAATGTAGTCAGCCCATATCATTTAGAAGTTGGCCTAAATCCGATGACCATTACAACTGAGCAAAAATATTAAGCCACCAGCCTATTTCATTTATAAGTTGGCCTAAATCCGATGACCATTACAATTGAGCAAGAAAGTTAATGTAACCAGCCTATTTCATTTAGAAATTGGCCTAATTTCGATGGCTATTACAACTGAGCAACAAAGTTAATGTAGCCAGCCTATTTCATTTAGAAGTTGGCCTAATTTCGATGACCATTACGACTGAGCAAGAAAGTTAATGCAGCCAGCGTATACTTTTTTTTTTTTTTCATTCTTTAACTGTAGCCTATAATTGAATTATTATATATATATATTACTTTATCGTGTGTATAGTTTATATACAATACACAAAAGATAGAAACAAACATAATCTGAAGCTAAAATAATTTATCACACTGACCTTTTCTTTTGAGCGCACAGAGCCAAAGTTCACTTCAAAACCTTCTTACAACTGATCAAGGTTATAGATAATTATATAACGAGGGTTATGTGCCACTGATATTGACGCAATAGTCTCGTTTCGTACCGAAGGGTAAATAAAAACTACTCAAAGGAAACTACGCTTTAAAATCGAGCTTGTTCCTTCTTATTTTCCTCTTCGTTTTTCCTATACAACAAATCAAATATTGCTTAGTGCTGCTAAGAATTCTCTCATTTATCTGGCTTGATCTATGAGTACTAAAGTATGCTATACTGTATATTATATTTGCTTCTTTTAATTTTTATCGCCAATTTTTAGGGTAGTGTCTTCATTGTTCAATTAAAAACAAAGTACCAATAAAGCTTTTTTTACTTCTTTTTTTTAAGCCAGTAGGCATTGTAGAACAGGATACGTATGGTTTCACGCCTTTCTGCGTCGCGACATAATAGATGATGACATTATATTTAAAAAAAAAAAAAAAAAGTTGTTTATTTTTATTATTTTCTACTAAGCTTACTTTTCCACATAGAAGATGGAAATTTTGCACACACATTCAGTGAGTGTACTCCTTAATATTTTTCAGATTTTTTCAGATCTCTGTGTTAGCACAGGGGAGTCCAGAGCGGCAAAAAGGAAAAGAAAAAAAGGAATATTTTTTAACGAAATATTACTCTTTTCACGATTTTTCCGCCTCACATACATGATCTAGATATGTAAATGGTACCGCTTGAAAGGCTGTTCTATTTTTAAAAAAATGAAGTACGAATCATGTTCCTAGGATAAGTAGAGATGATGCTGTAGCTGCTTGACTGACGGTCTATAATTTACCTTTAAAAAACTCATAATTTAAAAGGGTTAATTTCCCTAGTAGCTGGAAATGAATTGATACGGGGTAAAGTAGTATCTAAGATGTGAACATATACATAACATATACATAACACATATACATAATATATACACACTTATTGTTAATTCAATTTTAAACTTTTATTGAAAATGGAAAAATAAATAGAAAAAATTTAACAATTTCTACTATATGTAATTGTAAATTTAATTCTTCTATTTCGACTCGTAACAGAAAATGAGACGACATCAAGTAAACTGACATCTGCATGATGTGAAATATAGAGCACTGATATTATTTTATTTAGTATTAACTCAATTTCGCCTATCATTCAAACTAGAAGGAATAAAAATATTAGCACGTTTTACTATATATATTGTACCATTCAATTTCAAATTATTACTGAACATGAGACAACATTGAACAATATATCAATAGTGTGTGTAATGTGCTTTACAGATACATCTTCAGTATCAACTAATTTTAAACTACCATTGGACGTAGAAAAATGGTTGGAAAATCTAATGTTATGTACTAAATAGATATTCTTCAAACAGTAGATATAATTAATGTTGGATAGATTAAATAGGTAAGATGTGAAATATGTAGAGTGTTTCAAAACAACATCGACAACATTTGGGAGGTGATTCGTGACACCAAGATAAGATAAAAAATATAGACCAACCTGGGTACACAAATGCTTCCTTTCGGAGTTATAGGCCACGGAAAAACATGAAAAAATGAATATTAAAGGTCCATAACTCTTAAACTATGAGATCTACCGTAGTCAAGTCAAGACTTCACTTAGGAACTGAAAGCATGTTTCAGAATCCTAAGGTACTCATGCAACAATTTTTATAAAGGGAGTTTGGCTATAGGCATATAATTTAAAGTACTCACCAACTGCCTCTATAAATATTATTGCGGAAGTACCGCAGGATTCTGAAATTTGGATATTTGGATAGGGTACATACTAGTTCCTAAGTGAAATGTTAACCCGACTGCGGTAGATCTCATAGTATTGGAGCTATGAGCCTTTAATTTAAAGTTCATTTTTTCATGTTTTCGGCAGTCTATAACTCGGAAAGGAAGCATTTGTGCACCCAGGTTGCTCTATACTTTTTTTCTTATCTAGGTGTCAGGAATCACCTCCCAAATGTTGTCGATGTTGTTTTGAAACACCCTGTATACATATAAACACTGAGTACCATGACTATGATGACGTATAACTATTTTAAATAACCTTTAACTTAATTAAATGCCTCCTTTTACGTAAGAGAGTAATTATGTTTTTAGTAACTATTTAAATCAGTGGACTGTTTAAAGGGTTCGAAAATTGGGAAGTTTTCACACAGTTAGGGAAGCAAATTTGCTGACATATAACCAGTTAGTGTTCAGTTTAATTGTTCCTTATAATCGACAATAAAATATATTCATTAACATCTAATAAAGTTAAAACGAAACAGGCAAATAAGTCCAAAAAAAAAAAAATTGCGTTATTTCCTGTATAGACATTTGCATTCAGTTCTCTGATAAAAACTGAACAAAAGTTCAGTTAAGTTTACTGCCCCCATCATGTCTTGTTATTAATTGAGCTGAATTGCATGTGAGTTTAACATCCCTTTCAGCAATGAGGCTACATGAGACGTGGACCGTATAGCTTAACGTGGGACCCAAACCATATGAGCTCAAGCCAAGAATCGAACCCAGGTCTTCGGCACCGAAGTCATGTCTTCTTTTATGCTAAAGGAAATGAGATGAACAAAACAAAGTGAGCGATAATGGAAGGAACAGCAGAATGAAGAATGTGGGAAGGAAGAGCTTTAAGGGCTTGATCCAGGCAGTGACGTAACTAAGGAAGGAAAACGGGGTTTGTGCCCCGAGCGCCGGATGAGGGGGCGCAAAAGTAGACAAATATTTATTTTCACTATAAGGGAAGGAAATGAGTTTTAATAATCTAAAAATCATAAGAAATTACCTCAGAAACTTAGTATTATACTTCTAGAGCATAAGTTAGCTTCAAAGCTATCTTTTGAGGACATTGTAAAAAAATTTACAGCCAAGAGAGCCCGTAAAATTAAATTTTAGTTCCAGCTTTTTGTGTTTTCAGTAACTTATATTTAAAATTTGCAAAACGTCCGAGTATAATATTCGAAACAACAGCTGGGCCGCGGCGGCTCAGTAGTAGAGCGTTTATCTCTGGTGCATGGGGTCCTTGGTTCGCTCCCAGATCACGGTTTGTGGTGAATAAACACCATGGGTTTTCTCTGGGTCGTTCCGTTTCCTTCCACTTTCTTCATTCCACCATTTCATCCATTTCTCATCGTCATTGTCTCCTTTAGCCTAGCCGACATAACCGTGGGACGTAAAACTTAAAATTTCATTTCATTTTTCTGATATAAGTCCAAAAACATTGTGATTTGCAGTTATTATGATAAGACTATAAAGATATGTCAAGTATGCTACTCTCAGATTATTTGGTAATCAAATACTAATTAGTTTGGTGTTTTATCTCGTACTAAAAATTAAATTATGTACTGTAAGTTTGAAAACAAGCTTTACCACTTGAATAAAAAAAAATGGAATAGGAGAATTACTGTGTGATGTCAATATCAAATGTAGTCGGGATGATTTTTGGTTTGGTTGGCCAGGAAAGGAAGGGGGGGAGGGGGGTGCTAAGGCGAATTCTTGCCCAGGACTACAACTAACCTAGTTGCATCGCTGGAACCAGGTCTACACCAGTGACAGATAGTATATAATAAGTGAATTACCATTAGGAAGGAACAGCTTTAAGGAGAAGGCGTGAACCATGTCAACCCTCCTTGACAACGTCACTGTCAAACAGTATGTAATATGTGCATTACCAATTCTTACGTTTACTGAAGCGATAAGTTTAAACTGCCGTTGCGACATACTAATATTATGTTTGTAAACAAAAGCATTGTTCCATAGCAATTTGTAATTACACTATAACCACGAAATAGGTGAAGGTTAATATATGAAATATGTCATGAAGGTACGACCATAAAAATACATGTATATTATGTATGTGCACGTGCATGTATGTTTATAGTTGTAACTTCATGATGTATATTGCCTTGGTCATCAATTAATGACGAAAGCTGTAACATAGTAAAAAGATAGATATATTACAGCTGATAGCCTGTTATTGTCTATCTATTACATTAACACAGCAGTTGAGCAATCGTAAGATGCGTAGTAAATATCCTTTCTAGAAAATAAAATACTTTTGAGAGAAAAGGGAAAGCTTCTGTTACATGTGACATACATATACTCGTAACAATAAATAAATAAATAAATAAATAAATAAATAAATAAATAAATAAATAAATAAATAAGACTTTCGTTTGATTTGTTTCTGTCCAAATTTGATCTTTAATTGCAATTTATTACATTTTTATTACACTCAATGCGTTGATTTAGAACTTCGATTATGTATAACCTAGGAACTATAAGTCTGCACCCGATAAAAAGTTTGATTCTGATCTAATGATTCGTTGATGATTTACTAAAATAAATAAATAAATAAAAAATAAGACTTTCATTTGATTTTTTTTGTGTTTGATCTTTAGTTGCATTTTTGCATTGCATTGTGTTGCATTTTTATTGTCCCCAATGAGTTGATTTTGAACTTTGATTGTCAATAACTTAAGTTAGGAACCACAAATGTACACACCATAAAAAGTTTGATTCCAATCTAATACTTCGTAGATGATTTCTGTAAAAATTAATAAATAAGACCTTTATTTGATTTTTTCTGTCCAAGTTTGATCTTGAATTGCAATTTAAAAAGTATTTATTGCATTTTTATTACCCCCAATGAGTTAATCTTGAACTTCGATTGTTCATATCTTAAGTTTAGGAATCACAAGTGTACACACAATAAAAAGTTTGATCCCGGCCTAATGCTTCGTTCATGATTTTTGTATTCGAAAATATGACATGAAATTTACGCACCCATAACTCGAGAGCCGAAAAAACTGCACAGCAAAATACTTCACACCCTTATGCAACAGGTCAAAATCTACTATTATGCTAACTTTGACCTTGACCGGATAAGTTTGGTGTATGAGTTTCTGTTTTCGAAAATATAATGGATAGTTGGACCGTTCTATAACAGCGGGAACTGAAGGCATGCATAACATATTTCACACGCTGATATAGCAGGTCAATTTCTACCACCATGCCAAGTTGATCTAGTTAGCTAACATAATATTTTACATGTTTATATAGCAGGCCAATTTCTACCACAATGCCAAGTTAACATAATATTTTACATGCTTATATAACAGATCAAGTTCTACCATCATTCCAAGTTGATCTAGTAAATTAACATAATATTTCACATGCTTATATAACAGATCAAGTTCTACCATCATTCCAAGTTGATCTAGTAAATTAACATAATATTTCACATGCTTATATAGCAGGTCAAGTTCTACCACCATGTCAAGTTTATCTAATTAGTTAACATATTATTTCACATGCTTATATAGCAGGTCAAAGTCTACCACCATACGAAGTTTGACCTTGACCGAATAAGTTCGGTGTATGGATTTAGTTTCGAAAATATTACGCAAAAGTTTGACCTGTACATCTCGAGAACCGAAATTCTAAACACCATATTTCATACACTCATATAGCAGATCACTATCTACAACCATACGAAGCTTGATCCCGATCGGATGGGTTCGGTTGAACTCGGGCGACATTTCAAGGAAATCAAAGCGGAAAATACTAAACAATTGGAAAAAATCATTATTCCTGTTCCAACTTCTTACTTCATGATCGGAGAGGAAATTTCAAGGAAATCAAGTAGGAAAATACTAAATAATAATAAAAAATCATTATTCCTGTTCCAACGTTTCGAAGACTTCCTACTTCATCATCGGCATGTATGAGGAATGACATTCCTCGGTGAGCCCACTGTCCGAGGAAGAATGAAGAAAGGAATGGGGAAAGAAGAAAGATGACTAGGGCTCATGTTTGGTACAATCTTGGCATTTGCCTGGTGTGAATGAGAAAAACCAGGAAAACTCATTCAGGATGGCTGACTTGAAAAAACGGTTACACCTCTCCGACCAAGTGTCCCCACCGCCAAAGTTTCTAAAGAAGGTCTTCTTCTTGGATCAGCAATCTCTGATTCCTCTTTATCCTAAGTCAGACTTTTCATTTCCTTGTAGTTGTTTTCCTCCACAACTTGTATTATACTTCAATCGCGCCTTTTTTTTTGGGGGGGGGGGTATTTTTCCTTCTTCCATTTCCTCCATAGCTAATAGCGTGATCTCATCATGTCTCATAATGTATCCAATCACCTTATGTCTGTTTTTCGGCAGAAAAAAAATCAGTACGAGGGTATTTCTCAACAAAGAATTCAGTACGAGGGTATTTCTCAACAAATAATTCAGTACGAGGGTATTTCTCAGCAAAAGAATTCAGTACGAGGGTATTTCTCAGCCAAAGAATTCAGTACGAGGGTATTTCTCAGCAAAAGAATTCAGTACGAGGGTATTTCTCAACAAAGAATTCAGTACGAAGGTATTTCTCAACAAAGAATTCAGTACGAGGGTATTTCTCAACAAAAGAATTCAGTACGAGGGTATTTCTCAACAAAGAATTCAGTACGAGGGTATTTCTCAACAAAGAATTCAGTACGAGGGTATTTCTCAACAAAGAATTCAGAACGAGGATATTTCTCAAAGTTTCCGAATTGACAGAAATGTCACGCCACTGATAAACCGTTCATGGCATATAGTGCCATCTATGGGAGAAATAATGTATCAATTTCAACTGACAATCTCTGACAGTTCGTTGAAGGCAGTCATTGAGATCGCATATTGCATGTCAATACTCTCATCCGATACGATTGTTGTTGAAAAGGTTGCAGGGAAAGACCAGGAGCCATCCTACAGCCCATACGTTAATAGAAAGTAATATCTTATATGACTATTCGTATATTTCAATAATATAATATTAGTGTAGATAACTTAATTTCACTGAGAAAGTCATCTGTATCAAAGTATATATATATATATATATATATATATATATATATATATATATATATATATATATATATATATATATATATATATATATATATATATATCGCTACAAGCTATTGTCCTAATTCTTGCAGGTAAATCTTCTTCCCTTAAAGTTGTACCGATAAAATGATAATCTTTTATTGATGTGACATCTCTCAAGAGCCGTTACTGGTAAATTTTGTATCAAAATTTATATTCTGTAAATTTGATTGATCTTAAAAATGTAACAGATGGCCGACATTCTCTTATTTGTTTATTCGACTGATCGCTATTCCTACCAAACAATATATTATTATTATTATTATTATTATTATTATTATTATTATTATTATTATTATTATTATTATTATTATTATTGAGTAATAATAAGTAAAGAAGAATAAATTAAAGATCTAGTTGCGTATTCAATAACACACAACGAGTGAGAAACTGAATGACTGAACCGGGACTTGAATCCAGGATCTTTAGTATACCGTGCTAATACGTTAACTACTACGCTACCCAGTCTGTTTCCCACAACAGTCATACACTCTCTCACTCTTGAAGTCTGTGTTCTCTACTCACTAGTCAGAACACATAGCACAACATATATGAAATTACTATCTTCAAAAAGTGTTCTCAATATACCGGTATATGGACACTGGATTGTCCAAGCACAGCAGCTGTGGTAGAAGCCATGGGATCTGAGTGAAGAACACCGACTTCAAAGTGAGACAGTAGGTGGCTATTGTAGGTGGCGTAGTGGTTAACGCATCAGCATGGTATGCTAAAGAACCTGGATCCAATTCGCGGTCCAGTCACTCACTTTCTCACTCGTTGTGTTATTGAATGCTCATCTACACAGGATCTGATAGGTAAAAAAATTCAGTTATTTTCACCTTTCATTAATGAAAAGATTTATGTATTTTTTCATAGTCTGAAATACTAACAGGAATGACAAAATCTTATAATAATTTAAATTGAACATATGTGAAAAAAATAATAAAAATAATTAAATAAAATTAAGAAAAAACTAAACAGTAACAGAACGTCTGTCACATAGATGAGAGTCTTGTACAACTTTCTGGAAAGGAATCTTGACTTTACAGTTGATAAGCTTAACCAATCTATATTTGTGCTAGAAATATGGTACATGAATAATAAAGTGATCAAGAAATTTTGCTTACTGGTTGTGTAATTTTTTTTAAAGGATTAGATGAGAACTTTAATTTACATTATTCTAAAACTGGGATACTAAGAAATTAACAGTTTTAATTTTAATTATATATGTTCTATCTGCATGAACCTTGGAAATTTATATATTTTGATCTCTTAATAATGGTATATTATTAGGATAATGATGATAATATATTTTGATCTTATATACGAAACAACAAGTAAGTGTTAGAATAGGGGAGGAAATGACAGATGGGAGTGCAATTGGAAGGGGAATTCGACAGGGATGCTGTCTCTCACCTACATTATTTAATATCTATCTAGAAGAGATAGTGAAAAAGAGACTACATAATGAAGACAGCATTTCAGTAGGAGGTAAAATAATTAGGTGTATACGGTTTACGGATGATATGGCACTTGTGGCAGAATCTAAAGGGAAAATCAATAAGATGTTGGAAAACGTGAAGAAAGGTTGTGAAGAATATGAGATGAAAATAAATGTTAAAAAGACAAAAGCCATGGTGATATGGTGATTGGAACGAGGGCCGGTGTCAAATACAGAAGCAGGAGAGGAGACAATAGAACAGCGGGCTTGTTTTCGATACCTGGATATTATTAATGATGATATGAAGTGTGAACGAGAAATAAAAGCAAGGATAGGAATGGCAAAAGAAGTCTTTAAGAGGAAGAAAAGACTATTTTGCGGGATCTTGAATAAAGAGTTGAGAAAAAGATTTATAAAGTATGGAAGTATTGTTCTGTATGGATCAGAAGCATGACCATTATGTAAAAATGATGAAAAACAACTGGAAGCTTTCGAACTGGGTGTGGAGGAGAATGAAATTAGCTGGGACGAGTGGAAAACGAAGAAGAGGAAGCAAAACTGGTTGGGACATTGACTAAGAAGGAACCGTATCATGAGGAACGTGCTTAAGGGGACGGTGGAAGGAAAGCGAGGGAGACGGTGAAGAAGACTACACTTAATGGACTATATCAAAATAGAGAAATCGTACATGAAGGCGAAGCGGAAGACCGTGGAGCATAGAAACTTCTCAGTTGCAGCAATGGCAGAATACCTACGATGATGATGATTGTGAATAAGGACCTTATTATAACATTGTTTCTAGTGTATTGTAAATGACCGTACGTTGATGTCTTTCAAAGTTCTGTATTTTCGCGCAAGAGATGTTCGCAGTACTAAAAAATATAATTATTATTAACATTATTACTTTACTGTATTAAACATAATTTAATTACTTTCTGAGAATAGAGCTAAACTTTTTTTTTCAAGGCTAAAGTTACATTAAGCTTTTAGTAAAAGAAATAGAAGTTAAAAATTTCAAATTCATGAAAAATGTATAATTGTGCCGTCCTAATGGATAGTGTGGTCCATATCTATTTTTCCCATCTAGCGCCATAAATTAAAGGCAATGTCTCTTTTTCTCTTGGCCTCTAATTATCATGCATTTTGTCCTCATATACCAACTGTGTAACTTGTAAATGTATTTAATTAAACAAACATGTCAGCAAGAGGAGAGATAGACAAATGAAAAAAAGAAACAAATCTCCCACGAAACTTGAACTGAAAAGTGTTTGAAAAAAAAAATCTCTTTGTAACAGAGATATGACTATTTACGATGCAGCTGCCCTCTATGAAACACAATGGAACATTTAAGGGAAATAAAACATGTATAATAATCTTCTTCTTCAAGCTTCTTAATTTGTGGAAATGTTTCAGCCAATGTTGGCAGATCTTTCCTTTTTTTCATTTCTTCTTTTTTTCTGTCCTTCTCCCTCCTTTAATTTCGTTTTTCATGGTCAAGGACATATGACGTCAACATTGAAACTGTCTAACAAGTTTCTAAGCGGAAATGGTGGCCACAGACTACTCAAATTGACAGAAAGAATTACATTACTTTTATTTTGGAGTGATAATAAAGGTTGCAAGATAAGCCCCATTTTCTTTTTCCCTTTCTCTCTCTCTCTCTTTCTGTTTTATACGCACAGACTTTTAAAATCACTGAGACAGAACCTCTTTGCTACTTATATCTTTATACTTTTTAAGGCTACTTAAACTTGACACGGCATTTAAAACCATGGTGTGGAAAAGATTGAGTGTAATAAACAATCTTTTTATTATTATTATTATTATTATTATTATTATTATTATTCCCCTATATTTTCATTGTTGTTACTAAGTATAACAAACAAGAGGGGAGGGAGTACAATGGTTCAGTCAGACCTTGAAAAATTTTTATACATTGTAATTTGCTTTAGCACAAATTATGATAAAAGTATTTTTATACAAGAAAATTGTACAAAAATAAGTTTTTCCTACATCATTTTTCCAAGTAAATATAGTCACAAATTGCTAAATTTATTTTTATGCAGTTATATAACTGACTCATAGTTATCTATTCCTGTCACCAAGTACTATATATTGCAAACAACTAAATCAGACCGAGACAAAATAGAATATTGATATCATCTACTACCGCATACAGCGCGCCTACATTTTCTGAAGCAAATTATCCACCAACGACACAAATACTTCCTTTTTATAAAATAAAAAAAAGTCCTACGTAGTTTGCAGATGATAGTACTGGCACAAAAAGTGTAAGTCAATCATAGTGTTGGAAACCAGACGTCATAATCATACAAATTAAATTTGATACATTGACCTATATGTTTGGGCCTTAACTTAAGTTCTGGTACAAAAAGTGTAAGTCTACTATAGTATTGAAAACAGGAGCCACAATAATACAAATCCAATTTAATGCATTGGCCTACATGTTTGAAACAAATTAAGTTACTGGTATACAGTGGCGTATTTACGATTTTGTTTCGGGAGGGGCTTTGCTAACTTTCGGGGGGGCTTTGCCTGGAAATGTGAAAATTCTGCAAGATATTTCATTTACTTTATTATACTAAGTAAGATTTCGGGGGGGGCTTAAGCCCGGAAGACACCCCCTAAATACGCCACTGCTGGTATAACTAACATAAAATATGATCCTGGCGAAATTTTGTTAGTTTTCCATGATTTATTTATTTTTAGAAGTACAGTGGCAAATTGTTATAACTGCAACAGTAGTGTTCCATCATATTTTTGATTTGCCAATATGGTAATCGTATTTTACCAAAACTGTTCTAAATATTACATTATAAAATCAATTTCTTAATAGGTGAAACCTTTCATTATAAATGAGGAGAGAAAGCAATTGTTATTATTATTTTTATTACTACAAGTTTATTATTCGTAAATTTTTGCTATCCAGTCATGATTCGTTTGCTTTCACTATTCGAATCACAGCGTTGCAAAAGTTATTGCAGTCAGTGTTGTGGTGACAAAATAAATCTGGTTTCATTGATTTTGCTTTCTTTGTCACCAATGCCTGACGGAGCTCAAACCACACGTTGTCCATAACTTTGGCTGCTGATATTAGTAACTCCGCACAGAAACCGTCGCCGGTTCGCGTGATACCAGGTTCGATTCCCGGTAGGGATACAGTTGCACGACCAAAGTGGTTCGGATTCCACTATAATCAGTAGGTCCACGTCTCCTTTAGCCTAGCAAGCATAATCGTGCGACGTTAAAGTAAATCAAACCAATCATACTCAGTGGCGGATCTACCCGAGGTCGAGGGACCTAGGCCCCCAGTGTTTTGAGTGACAAAACTAATTTAACCTATTATATTTATATTTTTTGAAAGTTTATAGTAAACTCACGATATCTATCATGGTCTGTTTCTGACTAGCCCTTCCAGTTTTCATCTTCTAAATCCTCCTCTGATTAAACCAAAAAGAAACCGTCGCCTGATGCCTCTAACGGCGCCCGACACTCGAGTTATTGGCTTATATCAGTACCACCGATTCTCTAACGAACTGGAATTTTTCTACAAATGCAATGGATTTCTTTTATTATTTGGAATATACTGTAGATAATAGCATGCTTGTAACATCTAATGATTACCTGAAACACATGCATTATTTTGTCCTAGCGCAATGTAATTAATACTATGCTAGTGTTGCAGTTACAAATAGAAATGGGTGGTTAGCGGATTTAACCAACGTGCTTCAAAACCAGTTTAAGGCTAGCCGATGTTGATCAGGGTATAGGACAGCCAAACCGAGAGGCAGCACAGCAGTTGTTCTTTCGGAAAGTGTTCCGGGGGGCACACTTAGTATTCCGGGGAGCACTGCTGGTACTATTCTATTTATTATTTGTATTATAGACGCATTATTTTGGAATCATCCGGGGGCACTCTCAGAGCTCCGGGAGGCAATGCCCTCCAAAAAACATGTCTGGAAGAAACACTGCAGCACAGGCGCAGGAAACTGTGAACTGTATGTGTACCTACTACCGCATACTCACTCGAATACGTTAGACAACCTTTTGAATGTTGTGTTTGAGACACACGGTCAATAGACTCAGGCTTCTTTCTCTCTCTCTCTCTCTTTCTCTCTCTCTCTGCCTCCTTTCGCCTCGGTTTGTCGTCTTGTGATCTGGTCAATGTGCTTCCGACCTTAAAGTGGTTAACAGAGTTGGTCAATGTGCTGCCGTGGGAGACCCGGGTTTGATTCCCGGTGGGAGCTCATATGGTTCGGATTCCACGCTAATAAGTTTATCGTCTCGAAATTGAGACGTAATTGTATTGTTTCTACTCTGATGTCGTCTCAAATTTAAAAGATATATCTCGTCTCATGGGCAAAACTAAAATTAAGGAGCATTCAAATGGAGAAGAAAACAGTGAAATAACATTAAAAATCCCCCATCATTTCAAAGAGAAAAATGCTTTCCCATATACATCAAATAAGCTGGAAAATAAAGATGGCGCGCGTACTGAACATCGTTAAGGGAAGAAGAATATATATCTTTATTTTATACATTTAATACTTCTTTTGGTTTTAGATCTTTGACTGTAGGCGAGAACAACTTCATAAAAACTGATACACCGCCGCGTGCACGGATCTAGTTCATTTATCGACAGTAACACCGCCAGGTGTCACTCCCTCCAATCCTTGTGAACACCTGTAACAGTGATGCCAACTCGTGGAGAAAATTCAATTTCATGTCATTTTCTTTTCTCCTTTTCATTAAGTGTTTGGGTCGAGTTAAAGGGGAGTTTCGTTTAAAATGGTAATATAATACGTCTATGGGATGTATCAAAAATAAAATGTTTACCTGCTCAAACATCAACTACAATATTTGAGTGCGTACTATGGTAATTTTGTGTTTCCTGATTCGCCATCATGGAAGCATATACATTACATAGCTGGTAACATAATAATAATAATAATAATAATAATAATAATAATAATAATAATAATAATAATAATAATAATAATAATAATAATAATAATTTCTCGACTACAAAGATACAAAGAAAAAGAATTCCGTCACTACTAACCTATAGAAGCGAAAAATGACTTCGAATTGGAAATAATAGATCTATGCACTTAATTTCGGGGAGATCTATGCATTTAATAAATCTTCCAACACTATAGACTATAAGGGAGGAAGGTATGAGGTAATGGGTCATCAATAAGTCTCAAATCTAATATATAAAATTGAAAGTAACTAAGTTCGTAACTTAATAACTCTTAAACCACCCAACCGATCTCAATCAAATTTTCAACATAGATGAGGTTCGGGCCTGGGATGTTTTTTGTCATTTCACTTTGACGATGTAACGTAGGAAAGGGGAAGGGAAAATATTTTAAAATTATCGAAAATGATCGATATTAGTGCTCAATCCATAGTTTTCGGGGTTGCTGAGATGAGCAGTGATATTTTTGATGCCGTTCAAATCCAAATTCAACCCCGTAACTTGGGGAGGAGGAAGGGAAGATATACAAGGTGTTTCAAAATAACACCGACAACGTTTGGTAGGTGATTCCTGACACCACGTTAAGACAAAAACTATAGACCAACCTGGGTGCATAAATGCTTTCTTTTTGAGTTATTGGTTGTCGAAAACATAAAAAAAGTGAACTTTAAAGGTCTATAGCTCAAAAACTATGGAACCTACCGAAATCGGGTCAAGACTTCACTTAGGAACTAGTATGTGCCCTATTCAAATTTCTATGTTTCAAAATCATGGGGCACTTCCGCAACAATTTTTATAGAGATAATTGGAGAGTCCTTCAAATTATATGCTCGTAGTCAAACTTCTTCTATAAGAAGTGCTTCGTGAGTACCTTAGGATTCTGAAACATATATTTTTGGATAGCAAACATGTTAGTTCCTAAATGAAATCTTGACCCAACTACGGTATGTCCCATAGTTTTGGAGCTATGGAACTTTAAAGTTAATTTTTTCATGTTTTCGGCAGCCTATAACTCCGAAAGGAAGCATTTGTATACACAGGTTGGTCTATAGTTTTTGTCTTATCTTGGTGTCAGGAATCATCTTCCGAATGTTGTCGGTGTTGTTTTGAAACACCCTGTATAAAAATGATCGAAAATGACCTATATTAGTGTCGGTTACATAGTTTTCGGGCTCACTGAGACGACAAAATGAAACGTATTCTCCCCGTGCTAAGAACGGATATTCTGATACTAATAATTGTCAGTTTCTTTATATTAATTCTTGGCTTTATTATTGAAAAAGAACATATTGATACGGAAGTGGTATGTAAAGTAACTGAATCACGTGCGATTCTTAGAAATCAAGGGTGAAAAAACGTCAGTTGTTCTCTTTTAAAGAAGCAAAAATATAGCAGTAAAATCCCAAATCAAAAACCGTCAGCTTTCAAACTATTTGAAACAAAATTACTAAAACAGGGTCCCGGTTTTGATTCTCGGTAGAAAAGCACTGAACATAGTACGGTGATTCGGATTGCACCTTAAATATCTCACCTAGCCTTTTTGCTGAAAAGGGAGTCTTCAGTTAACAAACGAATTGAATAATAAAGAATGAAGACTTTTAGAGCATGTTTGCTTCAGGGTGCGAAATCCTAGGGAGATGGGAAAATCCGAACACTTAATATATATATTGAATAGAACATTTAAAATATATATATATATATATATATACATATATTAAATGTATATATATGTATATTAAATGTATATTATATATATATTGAATAGGACTTCCCCCTAAATTAAAGTGGCACTATTGTCATGATTTCCATTTTTTTTACAGTAACTTATACGTTTTTAATATGTCACCGTCATCATCGTGGGTATTCTGACCTTATTGGCTGGTCACTTACCGCAACTGAGAAGCTTCCATACTCCACGGTCTTCCGCAAACCTCTTCGTCTTCACGTATGATTTTTCTGTTTTGATATAGTCCATTAATTGTAGTCTCCTTCGTCCCCTCCCTCTCTTTCTTGCCACCATATCCTCTAGCACGCCCCTCATGATACAGTTCCTTCTTAGCCAATGTCCCAACCAGTTTCTCTTCCTCTTCTTAATAATATCTAAAATTGTTCTTTTCTAACCTCACCTTTTCTAACACCCTCTCATTCGTTTTCCGCTCGACCCAACTAATTCTTTCCATTCTTCTCTACACCCACATTTTGAAAGCATCCAGTTGTTTTTCATCATTATTGAGTAATGTCCATGATTCTGACCTATGCAGTACAATACTCCACACGAAGCATTTTATAAGTCTTTGTCTCAACTCTTTATTCAAGGTCCCACAAAATAGTATTTTCTTCTTCGTAAAAGCTTCTTTTTTCATTCCTATCCTTGCTTTTATTTCACCTTCACTCTTCATATCATCACTAGTACAACTACCCAGATATCGAAAACTGGACACGTGTTCTATTTTCTCCCCTCCTATATTCGACACCGACCGCTTCCTTCAAATCATCATGCGTTTTCTTTTGTCCTTCTCATATCACTTTTCATCCCATTTTCTTCATAGCCCATCCTCAAGTTTTCTAGCATCTTATTGATTTTGTATTTCACATGTAATTAACACGTGAACTGGCAGTTAACGATATCCCTTATTTTACATAGTTTATTAATTATGTATGTTCAAATTGTGTTAACTCTATGTCCTACCATTACCGTCGAGGAGTCCTTTCTTACCCTTATGTCTCCCATATCCCCCCGATCTGACTGTTAATTTCGCAACCTGCTGCTCATTTACATATTAAACGAAGTAACGGACATATTTTAATTTCTATTATTATTATTATTATTATTATTATTATTATTATTATTATTATTATTATTATTATTATTATTATTATTATGAGTAGTAGTAGTCTGTCTTTTGACAGTTCTATTGAGGGTTTTTTTTTGGGGGGGGGGAAATGTTTCTTCCACGTTTCTAGATCTTCAGCTTCCTCTTTTAACTCCCAATATTTTCTTCTATTTTTCAAATCATCAAATGAATTGTGTTCTTCTTCTTCCTATTCCTCGCTATCCTTCCATCTTTCCTTCTATGGCAGTATGAAGAAGACAATTTCTTCACATGATCTTTTCAATTAAATTCGCCTCCCTACAAAGGCTAAAAGCGTCTTCTTCTCTTCTATCCGTTTTAAAACATTGTTTGTTACTCTTTCTGTCCATTTTATCTTCTCCATTTTCCTCGAACACCATATTTCGAAGCTATCTAAATATTTCTTCTCTAATTTTTGTCTCTGAACCATGCAGCCCAACATTCCATATATCGAATACAAAATTTTGAAGTAGTACAATAGAATTCCGAAAACTCGGCATAATATGGACCAGAGGATTGCCCAGTTCGTGAAAGTACCAGGTTATCAAGAATGGGGTTTAAAAAGATAAGAGTGTTTCGTCAGAACAAACTGTATTTTATTTGTATGTAGTGGCTGTTTGACAATACAATAGAGAATAAACTGTACAATTACCCTTTAACAAGGGAAAAGTACGTAGGCCTACTTTATGAAGGCATAGAGCCTTTACTACACATGAAAAAGAAAATTAATGAATACACACTGTACAGTAATTTACCTGATAAGACATATCTAAGAAAAATACCCAGCAATGACCTTGAAGGGGTCTGCGCGCTGGGTTTCTTCGCCCTGGCACGGTGTGGCCTCGTTATCCGTTCTACCGGGTTATAGTGTGCCGAGTCTTAGGAATTCTACTGTATACTGTGAGAAATTTGACAACAAAATGGGAATTTCTGGCCTCTGAAAGTGAGATTTTATCATGTTTTAGGTTGGTATGACTGACCTCTGATATATTCATTGAATTGGAAAAGGTGACACCTGGCGAATTTTGTATCGATAAGTAAACTGAAACCATGTGCACGGCCGCGTATCAGTTTTTATGAAGCTTTTCTCGCAGTTTTTATTAAGCTTTTCTTGCCTACTGTTAAAAATATCTAAAACCAGTGGAAGAAATAAACATTTTATAATAATAATAATAGTAATAATAAATGTTCTTTTCTTCTTCGAGAAAGAAAAGTGACTCAGTCATATAACTTTCCCATCTCGTTAACGCCGAATAGCACACACTTTATAACACTCAAAAAGTAAAACTGTTCAGGCGCTGTTGCGTGAAAAAGACGTAAGGATGGAAAGTAAAAATGAATAAGAAAGAAAATGTATATACATATATTTTTTAATGATTGTGGAACGCAAGAACTGAATTACCTACTTTAGAATGCATTACATGCTCTCATAATTTTTCAACTTTTTTCTTCTTCTTTTTCTGGTGTTCATAACACGTGAGAGATGTTGAAGTCAAGGTCGTGGCGTGAACACTAAACAACAGTATTTGTTGAATACTACTTCCAATCGAAAAAGGACCACACATGCTTTTGGAAGAGGAAAGTTTAAAAAAAAGAAAAGTGAACCAAAACAATGACTTTTATTTCAAAAATCACTAGGCTCGTTCTTGACTAATTTTGGGGGGCGAACGGAAGGGAGAAAGAGCTAAACCAGAACAAGTTCAGATGACTTAAAAAAATGAATACATTGGGAGTTTCTACGGCCTGTGATTTCGAGTGGTGCAGAAGAGTGAAGAAAAGTTAAATATATGAAGGTAACCAAGAAAGTTTTGTCGCTTTTTCAACTACCACCTACGAACATTGATATGTCACCTAAGGCGTACCTGGAAGATCAAAAATACTCACCATCAACATCGACGACCTTCTGCCAATGTTAGGAAAGCAATGGATTCCATCGCAGTAGAACTTGGTGGACCGTGAAGCGAAGGAGGTATCCAGTACATTTTGCACCTCTACTAGATTTGAACTGGCGTCCTCTAAGGTGATTGTCCAAGGAATGCAACAGGCGATAATCGGGCGGTGCAATGTCCGGGGAGCATTGCGGATGCAATAGTGTTTCTCATCCAAGGCGTAGAATGGTGTCCCGGGTCATCCTATTTACATGGGGTTTAGCGTTGTCATGTAACAGAAGGACCTCTTCGATTTAGAAGTGCTGGCTTCAGAGTTTTGAATTTTTCTTGAAAACTGCTCAACTGCTGACAGTGCAAACTTGCATTGATGCTCTGACCAGCTGGTAGCAGTTCCCGATGCACGATCCCGTGAGCAGTTAGGAAAAACACACAGAGGGATTTTCTTCAACTGCAGTGCTGGTTTCGGCTGTTCTGGAACCGGTTCATGGGATGCTAACCAATGATGACGGCGCCGTGGAGCTTCATATAGGACCCACTTCTCATCACATGTCAACATCCTGTCCAGAAATGGCTCCTTCCTCAGGTGATACAGCGAAGAAACACAGATGTCTGCTTGCGTTACCTTCTGACCCGGAGTCAAATCATGTGGGACTCATCGACCCAACTTGTAGTGCCTCCCAAGTTGATGGAGGTGCTGCCGAATGCTTTCTCGCTTTCACACTGAATTGTAGTCCTAGTTCCTCGCATGTTTGGCCACTGTTCGCCTCAATTGCTGCTTGAAGATCTTCATTTTGGACATATGTTGGTCTTCCGGGACGTGGCATATCTTCGAGTGTTTCGTCACAGGCTTTAAACTTGTTAAACCACTGTTGCACTGTCCGCGTAGTTACGACACCCTCACCAAAGGCCTGGCATATCCTCCATCCTGTTGCAGCGGCGTTTGGCCCCAGTTTGAACTCCTACAGCATACACACCCTTATGACACTCTGTGGAGGTCCCATATTCACTCTGTCCTTACGCAAGTTCACGGTGTAAATGAACTGTCACAACCAGGTAGTATGTTGGATATATTCACACCAATAACCGACCTTCGCCTTATTTCCATTTGCGTTCAATTCACTGTGTGAGGGCCAATTGACCACAGACCTCCACAAAAGCGAAAGAACTTTCTTGGTTACCTTTGTAATACAGTGAGTGAAATATTTTCTTTCAGTTTAACGTTTCATGATAAGCTATGGGAGACGGATGATTAAGACAACTGAATGATGAAAGAATTGGCGGAATGAGAATCTAGGAGGAAATGGGAGTATCCTGTGAAAACTCACAGCCGGGATGTCCACCACAAACTTATTTGGTCGGAGGTGGAACCAGGGACCCAACAGCACCATAGGTAAGCACTTTACCACTGAGTCACCGTGCCTCCGTTAGTACAGTGAAATGTGAAAATCCTTTTTAAAAATGATTGAAGTCCCTTTCAAACATCGACGCCATAACAATAGGCTAGCCACAATTAGGCTGGACACTCGAATTACACAAAAGAGAGATGCATTACGTATAGGCATACAATAGGATGCCAAATCATCCAAAACACGCAAGGGACATTTGTAAATTTCGATGTGTACCTATGATTATCGATTAATCGATACGATACTATCATATTTTTTTTCGTGCAGACAGACCTTTAAAAATCTCGTAGAGAAGATAGTTATGTATGTCATATGAAAACTTACCAAGTCATTTGTGGTAAACAAAATGGTGTACCATATTCCCCTTCTGTTCCTCTCCATAAGAGGACAGCTGAGACGTGCTGATTATCAAGACTCTTCTACTTAGACACATCTCTTTGCCGCGCGGCAACACTGCTTCCGCCCACTTTCCTTAGACATTGTCCCTTACTATAGTGAAGACATGAACTTACCCCTGAGACTTGGGTTCTTTCCTCGTCTGTTGACCCTTGGAGCTGGTCGTCCTTCTGGAAGCCGCTGAGGAAATGAGAACATGGCGAATGAAGCTAGCATAAGAAGAGCTGCCACAAGTACCAGGCCTTTAAAAGAAATAATAAATACATACATGAGCAAAAACTGATAATATAATATAAATGATAAAAGAACAGAAAAGTTATACATATGGGCAGATCCTAAAATTAGGAACCTCTGCAGTAAGATAATATCACTTGGTCTTAGTTTATATGGGAATACTTCTTCATTTGACATGACAAATACAACGGTAAGTGGATGTTCATAAATGTTAAATATACTCAGTGGCGTATTTAGGGGGGGCTTCCGGGCTTAAGCCCCCCCCGAAATCTTACTTACAATAGTAAAGTATATGAAATATCTTGCAGTATTTTCACATTTTCAGGCAAAGCCCTCCCCGAAAGTTAGCAAAGCCCCCCCCGAAAGAAAATCGCAAATACGCCACTGAATATACTGAACGCAGAAGAAGAGAAAGAAGAATAAAACGGGCTAAAATATAAATTGCAGACAAGAGTTACTTGAAGTGCAACATGGATTCTGGTGCGAATATGTTCCACTTGGAATCCATTCTGATTTTATGTCCATTTTGTTTACGTACAATCGCCTACATTTCTTTCAAATCCTTTACTAGTGCATTTCTTTTTGTGTATAACATTTCATTTTTGTGTCACCCCAACTCCGTATTTAATCAACATTTTTTAATATCTGAATGGTCCGGTGTCGTGTTGTCCATCCATTTTTCTTACTTTTCTTACTTTCGCAGTGTTACTCATATTTTTAATCAATTACTGTGTTCATAATCAATTGTTAAGATTTGGTCAACATGGCTCCAAGGCTGCGACCGTAGTTAGTATTGACCCATTAATATGACATTTTTTTTTTCCAGTGGTGGTTATGGATGATGTAATCTGTCGATGCGTGCTGTTGACATGTGTGATGATTTTTCAGAGGATCTTGTAATCGATTGAAGAGGAAATATAATGTTGATACACTATAAGAACTGTAAATTCTATAGGCTATATTTATGCATATGTAAATGTTTTATTTACGATTTTGTTTCGGGGAGGGGCTTTGCTAACTTTCGGGGGGGCTTTGCCTCAAAATGTGAAAATTCTGCAAGGTATTTCATATACTTTACTATAGTAAGATTTCGGGGGGGCTTCAGCCCGGAAGCCCCCTAAATACGCCACTGTTTATAGAAATACTAAAGATTTCACTTCGGAAATTTGAAGTATTTATCGAGTATCAGTGACCAAGGGCGCCCATGTTGTGGTTTCCAAGGGTGGGCAAGTATAAGCGACGTTTCAAAAATAGTTTCAAATTTTGCTGTAACTAATGTAAAAATTCTATTGGATTTTCGATATTCTGAAGTACAATTTCCTCCGGAGGGGCAAGTGCCCCACCTTGTCCCTCTAATGGGCGTTCTTGCCAGTGACACCAGGCCCGTATCCACGGAGGGTCTAGGGGGCCCGGCATCGCTAAATTTTTAGTGGCCCCCCTTAAATTTTAAGGTAGGCTTGCAAATGAACTATAATATGATTGGATCGGGCCCTCCTAACTTCTACCTCCCAACGACCTTAAACGCCACTAAAATTCATCCCACAGATGTTCCGCGGGATTCAAATCAGGTGATTGAATAGGCCACTGGAGTCGTATTGCTCTTGTCATACCACGACAAAATATTGGCAGCTTTATGGCAAGGGGCATTATCCTGATAGTAACATGGGTCCATTCCAAAGAATTTCCACAATGTGGGAAGCACTGAATTGTCCAAAGTGTCTAGATAATTTGCACTCGTCATGTTACCAGGCACAACAACTTACAGTAAATCGCAGAGGGACGCATCTTGAGCTTCCGGGTGTTTATTGTTGGAACAATTGTTGTGATGCGTAATTGAATGAAATTAATGCTTTTAAAAACATCTAATTCTAGAAAAGACTACTCCAGAGGATAGGAAAAGTATTTTCTGAAAGTGATGTTAAATACACACAAAACTACCGATTTAGAGGGATAAGAATATTAAAATGATTCAAATATATTCAGAAATATGCAAATATCCTTAGAACCCTCAAACTATACCTACCAGGACTAACTTTCAAAATATGCTTTTGCATATGCATATGCAAGGTATGTTTAAAATGTATCCAACTTTATTTATTTTATTTTATTTTATTTTATTTATTTATTTATTTATTTTTGGTCCAAAAAAACGTAGTTAAAAAGGCATGGTTTGATGTCTGTGTGTGGGTGATTCTAATGCGGAATCTTATTTTTTGAGCTTACAGAAGCAGCTAGTCACCAGGAGACCGCCGATAAGTGAGAAGGTGTAACTGAGCGGGGTTGGAAATTCGTTTTTGACAAAACATTTGAGAAGCCTTCGGGGACAAAGCATTTGATACAGACTTTCCTACCCAACACAGCACATCTGTGCTTTGTTAGACTTCCTGCTCTTTCTACGTGGTTCCATGTGATTTTTGGCTTTTTCTCCAAGTTGAAAATACCGGTAGAGTGAACTACCTCATGCTGTAAACGTCGCCAACACCTAGTGGTCCATTTGCAGGTAAATGTCGATCGTCGATATAGCGACGCGTTGAAGGACTGCCGCTAGTGTGCCACTGGAGGCAGGGTTTCGTCGAGTCGAAACATATATCTAGAGTCAGGGTGTTGAAGTTATCACCGCGTAGCAGCGAGGACTTCATTTTGTCCGCGCTCCTTCGATTCGTCGCGGAGAATCGCGAAGGTGCCAACACGAACTATTGTCAAACATGTGCATGCGGTTATTATTATATATTATGTTTTTCTGACGAATCGTTCATAAAATGAGTTCCGTGGGTCAAGAGTTACCCTTGCTTCTACGTTATGAAGTGAAAAATTTTGAGATGAGTATCTATAATTGTATGAATTCAGATGATAACTGAAAGCGAATATGGGAGAACCATGAAATAAAGTAAATAGACGCGCGTCATTTTGTTATAAAATTACATGGTGAACGCATTTTACCTGATCCCAAACAATTATCGTCGAATAAACACAGTTAAAGAAACGCTCTTATTAGTCATGTTAAAAAGACCTCAACGATTTATCCCTCTACAAGCCAAGCTTTCTGCATTATCTCCGTGGCAAAGTCGGAAGAAACGTAACTATTAATCAAAAAGTTGGTGGTTCGCGCCAACTCCGGGGTACTTTTTCTTTAAATTTTTATAGTGTTTTTTTACACTCACCTTAATGTAAACAAATCACGCATATAGGCGATTTAACATGTTTTGGGGGTAAATTTTTGTGGTTGATTGGCGCGTCTCTGCCACTGGTGAGTCACTGGTAGTATAATTTTCTAAACGGAAGTGGGGCCACCGCGGATTGTCGCTGCGGGGCCTCCAATTTGTGGCGAGATGTCGCTAGTCGGTGGTCCAGCGGTGGTCCAGCGGTGTGCCCATCGGTGGTCCAGCGACACTTACGGCACGGGTAGATTTCTGTTGAGATAAGACATCCTGCAGAATGCGATGGGCTAACTGCGTGCAATTCTGAAAGAGGCGCTCAAGCGCTCTTTCAACTGTGGGAGAACTGCTAGAAGTGGGGCAGCCTAAAGGATTACTTTCAACACTTTGTGTTTTAATAAGCATTTTTTTATGAATAAAAGTAGGATGATTTTTGAACAAACCTTGTATGCGTTAAGAAAGATAATTCAGACCTTAGTGACAATGATGCATCAATGAACAACTAATACCTAGAAAGACTAAAACTAAAATTCTTTGAGATTCGATCACACTTTATCATAGGAATGGCAAAATGTTACTTACCCAACCACCAAGCTCCGACCCATCGCGGGTCGTTTGGATTCATTCCTGGATCCACAAAGGGATCTGCGTACAGTCTTGTACATAATGATCCTAAGATGAAACCTAGGGCAGGTCCCAGGATACGAACTCCAATTGTTATGGCTGAAAAAGAGAGGGGGAAAATGTAAAATAGATACAAATTATGTGTGATAAGAAAAGGAGGGATTAATTGAAAATCGTAAAATAAGTAAGCAGGAATCATTTTTTACTAGAATAAGCATTTTAAACACTATCAACACTTATTAACAGTTAAAATCGCTTGCCAGGGTGTGTACTATGAAGTACAATATTTCTGCATACTTTTTAGAAATGTCCAAAGAAATAAGGGTTTTGCTTTAAATCCGGACTCTAGCTATTACCCTTACATGTTCATCAAAATCAAACAATATAGTCTATATATATATACAGGGCCGGATCCAGGATTTCCGAAGGGGGTGCACCAAATAACTGTCAGTACATTTGAATTAAATTTGAGTTTTTTTTTAAATGCATTTAGGCATCTGTAGTGTGAATGAGTAATTGCCCTGGAAATGCTAAGTGTCTGCTCTCGGTCCTTCAACCTTCAGAAAATTGGCTGAAACTATTGAATTTTGCAAGACTCACTGCTAGCTTGTCACTTTAGGTAGTGCATATTTACAACGAAGGGGGGGGGGTGACGTGCACCTTTGTACCCCCCTAAATCCGGCCCTGTATATGTATATATATTGTTAAATATTACTTTTTAGCCTAACTCTTGTACCCTGAGTGCTCGCTGAATTGCGGTCACTCCTCTACACGAGGAAATGTGGCCAGCAGCCAACCTGATTACATGACCACATTGACTGGTAGTATTGAAGAGAAAGAACACACTTGAGGCTATGTTTGCAGACAGCACACTGTTATAATGGGAAGTGGGAAAGATTTATCCATATTCCAATAGGGCATGATTTTGGGTACCCGAGGAACAGGTGTGACAATAACCCTGACAGTAACACTTGTCGGATGCGCCCGTTCTTGTGTTGTAGTGTACATGGAGTGGGAAGAAAACAGAGTAACAGTCTTCAAGAGACGGAACTGCAGGAGCGTACGAAATTTCAAAACGTGGGGTGAGCATACCGTCAAACAGCTCGTGACAGCCAAACGAACCATCAGTGTCCGAGAAATACGTGACCAATACAATGGTGGATGCACAACATCTATATCCCATGCAACTATACAGCGTACATTGGCACGCATGAAATTCTACAATACCTAAAAACCTGGCACAAACTACCTAAAAAGACACAACAATGTCGCAAAAAGCATTCACCAGCTTTTTGGCACATAACATGGAACTAATCAACGATACCAATCCATACTACAAATACCAGTTAAGTTCAGTACTTGAAAATGGTAAATATAAACTCAACTGGGATCGAGAAATCAGAAGAGATGTAACTGTACCTGCGAACAGACCCGACATCACTATTATCAATAAAATAGACCAATAAGTAATCCTCATAGATATAGCAGTACCATTGACTTATAAGATACGTACAACATCCAGGACGAAAATAAGCAAATACGAGGGCTGTCCAAAAAGCCTCAGACGTTTTGGCTTATCACGGTAGTGGGCGGGGATAGAGTCGCCATCTTGGTGTCAGAACGTTGCCACACTCAGTGCACATCCAGATGGTACCGTGAGAACTGTGTCGCTCTTATTATGCTTTCTGTGACATGTAACACTGCGCGCTGCAATAGAAAATCACGCCTTTTATGAGGTGAGTTCTGTGACTAGGTTTTTGTTGGCAAAATGCATAAGAGAAGTTAGGCGCAAGATTCAAAACAAGCACCGGGGAAAACTTAGCTCGAAGGTGTCTGTTTTTTTTACGACATATACGTCCATACACGGCCAGCGTACCCGAGAGCTTTTGGATGGGAGGTGTTCGATCATCCACCATACAGCCCGGATTTTGCGACGAGTGACTACTATCTCTTCCCAGCGATGAAGACATGGTTTCCTACACAACGCTTTGGTACTGAGGACGCTAAACTGCATGCTGGTGTAAACCAGTGGTTGAAATCACAGGCAGCATATTTCAACCGTGACAGCAGTGGCGTATTTAGGGGGGGTGCTTCCAGGCTTAAGCCCCCCGAAATCTTACTTAGTATAGTAAAGTAAATGAAATTTCTTGCAGAATTTTCACATTTCCAGGTAAAGCCCCCCCGAAATTTAGCAAAGCCCCTCCCGAAACAAAATCGTAAATACGCCACTGCGTGACAGTATTGAAAAACTTGTGCCACGGTACGACAAGTGTCTTAATTTGTATGGCAATTATGTGGGGAAAAATAGCTAAAGAGTGTACCTTTCAAATGTGTATAATGCAATTTGGTTTGTTCATTCTGTTTTTATTATTATTATTATTATTATTATTATTATTATTATTATTATTATTATTATTATTATTATTATTATTATTATTATTATTTCAAAACGTCTGCGATTTTCTGAACAATCCTTCTATAAAGACCTGGTAGACGATATGAAAAAAATTACGGAAATGTCAGAAAGTCACAGTAAGACTAATCATTATCTCAACTACAACAATTGTCCCTAAAAGTATTGTTGCACAACTTGAACAGATAAACTCAAAACATCTCTTAACCAAACTACAAAAATCAGTAATACTAGACACCTGTCATATAGTTAGGAAATTCTTTGGAGAAGAACTCTTCAACACCTGTCATATAGTTAGGAAATTCTTTGGAGAAGAACTCTTCAACACCTGTCATATAGTTAGGAAATTCTTTGGAGAAGAACTCTTCAACACCTGTCATATAGTTAGGAAATTCTTTGGAGAAGAACTCTTCAACACCTGTCATATGGTTAGGAAATTCTTTGGAGAAGAACTCTTCAACACCTGTCATATAGTTAGGAAATTCTTTGGAGAAGAACTCTTCAACACCTGTCATATGGTTAGGAATTCTTTGGAGAAGAACTCTTCAACACCTGTCATATGGTTAGGAAATTCTTTGGAGAAGAACTCTTCAACACCTGTCATATAGTTAGGAAATTCTTTGGAGAAGAACTCTTCAACACCTGTCATATAGTTAGGAAATTCTTTGGAGAAGAACTCTTCAACACCTGTCATATGGTTAGGAAATTCTTTGGAGAAGAACTCTTCAACACCTGTCATATGGTTAGGAAATTCTTTGGAGAAGAACTCTTCAACACCTGTCATATGGTTAGGAAATTCTTTGGAGAAGAACTCTTCAACACCTGTCATATGGTTAGGAAATTCTTTGGAGAAGAACTCTTCAACACCTGTCATATGGTTAGGAAATTCTTTGGAGAAGAACTCTTCAACACCTGTCATATGGTTAGGAAATTCTTTGGAGAAGAACTCTTCAAAGAATCTGCACTTGCCAGGGGTATATTTTTTTCACACTCAACCCTAGCCATAGGCACTAAATATACGTTTCTGATTGGTTGCAGTTTGCGATTGTCCAAATCTTCTGGTGCATGTATTGTATATTATAGTAATAGAAGAAAATTTTCACTTTGTGTGTTGATAAAAATAAAAAAGATAATTATGTTTGGTTATATTTCGCAAGAACATGAGGCATATTTTTAACGCGCTTCCCTAAAACAAATGAATTTTGGTCACAAGGAAGTGGGTGAGGTTCGAAGTTGGATCACCCGAGTCTGACGTAGTCACGTTGTATTATTTTGTGGTAAAGGTAGAAGAAAACGAGCCCTGCGGGTCTTCTAACCCCCTCCGCTCGCTCAGCTATGTTTCCTAACGTAAGTAAATCACTTTTTACGCATTATATATTACGCACAAGGACAAATGAGTATTACTTTTATCTTATCTTAATGATAAAACTATTATGAAAATTAAAAAAAAACAAAAAATAAAAAAAACTTTCCTTGGGTCGGGTTTGAACCCACGGCAAAATAAATTATATTACTATCCCATTCGCTACCACGCTCTTTTTCTAACTTTTTGTTCACATGAATGTTGACAAGTATATTGTATAACACAACAAATCAAGAGAAGTAAGTCACTACAGAAAAGATAATTAACTGCAGTATTGCTGGACAAGCAAAATGCGTTAGAAATTTGCAAACATTTTTGTCTCAGTTTGAGGAGTCACATTAAACAAATCCAACCTCGAGTTTGCAAGTACCAAATGAAATCCAAATCTGACAACTTGGTAGGATATTGTATCATATAGAATATAAAATGTCCATTCAACCAATTAATCGCATTTAGTTTGGTCTGCGGGTACCAGTGATAGTCTGAAAATCGTAAGATGGAGGGAGAGAAGGTAGATGGTGGCTGTCGACAAATAAGTCCAGTATCCGACATAAGGCATCCCAAATTCGTCGTGTGGAAATACAGGACGTGATGTGATGTAGTAAAGTATCAAGCTGACTACCTAAAGAACACTCCGCTTACACTACACTATGAATAGCAAATAATTTCTCATTTGTAATCAATAAGTCATAAAAAAGGCAGTACCATGCACTTCTAACATCTGTGAGACACTCTGAATTACAGGTTTTCCATATACGTGGCCAATTGTAGTGCGGAAATTTTTGACACACTAATGGACAAGTACCCGCATAAACTGGTTTGATTAACAGCAAATAGAGTTGTTTGGAAGACAAATCATTGGGATTATCTTGAATGCCACTGTAAGCCAAGTATTGAATAAGAGTATGTGCATAATCTGGGATCAATTTATAAAAACGAATTCAAGGCGGATTATTCGGAAATATATTTTCTGCCCCAAAGTGGAACCACAGATACGTATGAGTCATTTGGTCCATGTAATAGCGGTAGGTTGTTCGCATATACAGTGTCTGACACTGTTTTTTTTTCTAGTATTCACTAAATTTAATCCACCAGCAGGCAAGGGCGCCGATCCTGGGGGGCCGCCCGCCAAAGTTCATGTGAGCCTACCCTATTGAATTTATGAATATATAATATTTGGCATAATTTGAGTGCAATTTGTCTTAAAATCTTCATATATATGCCTTCTGCATCTGAATAGGCCCCCCCGAAATTTACAGAGAAATCGGCGCCCTTGCCAGCGGGACATGGGAGGTATAGAGTATTTCTATTAATTCGAAAGAACATGTTTGACCATATTAAAAAATTACATAAAGAATCCAGTTTATTTTTTATTTTATTTTATTTATTTTTTATTTTTTTTCATTTTTTCTTTCATTTATTTATTTATTTATTTATTGCATGCAGTTCTGTGGTAACCGGTATACCAAAGTTTGGAGTAAACGACGCTCGGCCACGAAAACCGACAACAGCAAACGTTTAATTTGTGTTATATGTATGCTAGGTGGCGAGAAACGGATAACTTCTTCAACCAATCAGAACCGCGTATTTAGCTCCTATGGCTAGAGTCGAGCGCCATTAAAATATATACTTACCAGAGAACGTCGTCAGATTATTAAGCTCAAACCGGTTTAAACCGAAATACAGTAATAATAATAATAATAATAATAATAATAATAATAATAATAATAATAATAATAATAATAAAGCAACTGAAATTTTGTTTTGTTACTTCAGACCAACTTTCTGTTAAACTTCCTTCTCATGTACACGTGTCGTCTTGCTCATAATATATATTAAAGGAAAGAAAAAAAGCTAAAATAATCACATCTTTAATAATAATAATAATAATAATAATATGACTTTGCCATGGCAACGAAAATTTAGCTCAGTGAAGCAAAAGTCCTGTCACCAGCTAATTAGCTAACTGCTACATCAAGGAAAGAAAGAAAGAAAAAAAAAAAAAACATAAGAAAATGTCCTCTGAAGCAGACAGACAAATGAAAATTCGTTGAAGTGAAATATAAACGAGAAATATATTATTTGACTTTGAGTACATTGAAAACAACAAGCTGATATAACGAACTGAAATAAAAAAGATGTCATTTTCCTGTTACAGAAGTAAACATTTTGAAATACAACTAACCTTCTTTGAAATATATATTTTCTCTGTGTTTGTATGTTACAGTCTTTTCCACTTGAGTGGGTTTTTCGTTCTAACTGTTTATTGGTTGACGTTCTCCTCTGAGCTATTCCAAATTCCTTTTTTGATGGAATTTAGTCAAGTGTTGTCACACGAATACCATGCATGTGTACCCCTCCTTCTACTGTGTTTCGTCTTTACAACTGAAGATGATGTTATATCCAAAAGAGAGAGAGACACACACACACACACACACGTGAAGGAGTGACGCACTGTCAAAGGGAGGAAGTGGAGGGGAGGTGACGTTTACTGGAAATAAAGGTAAAAATGTCCTCTGGGGAGGTCAAACTTTTCCTCCGTATCTTTATCAATGGGTGAAGGAATCTTATGGAATTTGTTTTCTTAGCACTGTGTGTGATAATGACAAAATGCACAACTTGCTTCCTAATATGAGATATATATATAACCAGTGGCGTATTTAGGGGCGTGCCTAACGGGCTCAAGCCCCCTCCCCGAAATAAATTTGTTATATGCAAAACTTCATTAAAATTTGTTGGTACCCAAAAAGGAAAAATATAAGTGATAATTCACGTGTTTTGCATAGCTCCCCCCGAAACAAAATCCTAAATACGCCACTGTATATACCCATTCGAAAGATCTCATTAAGTTGAACAAAGTTAATTGGGTGAGTAGAAAAAATCTCATGCGTAGTTTTCGATTTAAAAATATGAGGTTTTTGTAAATACAGAGTCCGCCAGAAAAATGTATACACTCTTTGTCATCCTGTATACGGTCACTGGTATTGTCAATTGTTTTCAGTTAAAATTAGTGGTAGGCACAAAAACAGGTTTTCCGTTTCCGGTTTAGGAAAAACCGAAACCAGTTTTTGAAAATTTTCAACAACCGGTTTTCAACGGACCCGGTTTTCTTCGAAACCAGTTCGGTTTTCACCAAACCGGTTATCGGTTTTCACAAAAAACGGTTCGTTTTTTACCGAAACCGGTTTCGCTTTTTCCGGTTTCGGTATATTGACTTTACGGCATTGTAACATGCGTTGAGAACACATATGAAAGAAACTTTAAAAAAATGTGTAAATTCTCATAAAAAAAGGAAGTGCAAACCGATATCAATATGCTTTAAAACCAATATGTTTAAAAACAAAACTGTTTTTGTTGTAAACGGATCCGGTTTTCGGAAAACTATGAAACTCTACTCTGGTGAGAAACCGAACCGGGTTTTGGAGAAAACCGAAAGCTGCTTTGGTGGAAAACCGAAACCGGTATTAGAGAAAACCGAAATGTCGTTTTCGGGTTTCGATTTTTTAGAAACCGGTTTCCGGTTTCTTATATAAAAACCGGTTTTGCTCATTCCTAGTTAAAATTATGTTGTAGTACGCTTTTTCGCCCAACAGATGTCAGTACTGTCAACAGTGCTCAGCACGGTTAGTGAGAAAGAAAATGGCAGGAGCACACTTGACGTTCGAGCAGCGTAAGTACATTTTGGAGTATTTTATCAGATTTGGGAATGCCATCGAGGTGCAGCGTCAGGGAAGAGGGGGGAGTTTGGTACTGAACCCGCCTAACAATCAAACGCATTGTTGACAAGTTTGAGGCTCATGAAACGACGAGCGGTCAATGTATCAACTGAGACCGATGCACATGCCTCTGTAGTCTTCTGGCGAAGGTTCCCGAGCGTATCAAGCAATGGCCAACATTTTGAACTTCTAATGTATACATATGCTTACTTAAGGTTTGTAACACATGTTTGAACAATCACTAAATGTAATTAAGAAATACGATATATAGCTTTTTCGTTAAACAGTATATACATTTTTCTGGCGGACCCTGTAGACCTATACTAGTTTTTGTATATCCAGGGGCGGAACCAGGACGGACTTTGGGGGGGGGGGGCGGTGGCTTGTAATACTGCTACTTAGAGCTACTTTTAAGAGCTCCAAATGCTGGGATGGGTTTCATTTATATATAAAATAAGAAAGTTTTCTCTTCTTGGGGGAGCGACCACCAAAATATGACATTTTCATTAAAATCTGCTGTTGGTTTCTTGTCAGGACAATATTGTTAATGCTTCTAAAAAGTGCAAACATCGTGACAAGGATTTAAGCCTATATTCAATGAAATTCTGTAACTATTAATATGTTCATACATTTCTGCTGAATTAGCATCCATACTCCTAATTCGCCGTCGAATTTAAACTTGGACCGCAGTGACGGTAGATATAACAGAGCAAGGCGCGGATTTGAATCAGTCCTAAGTTGTTGGGATCTGGTAACATTGTGTGTATATATACTATTTATTTTTAGAAAGAAGTATACGAAGAAAAAGAAGAAACCTTTTTATTCACGTTCTGACATATCTTTTAATTTCAAAATCATGTTTTCACATTACCATTTAGATAGCGTCTTTTATATGCATTTTTGTTTCCCTTTAACGATATTTACGAAGTCGGCCGTTATCTAGCGTAGAAATCTTTCTATAAGTTGTTTTTTTTTTTTTTTTTTTTTTTTTTGTTTTCTTCTTCTAGCTCCGAGTGTGTGTCGCTTTTATTTTCTGCATATATCGGTCAAAGCCCTTCGCCAAATTCTGTTCTTGCACTTTCGTTTTTATCTTTTTTTCTTTTTTTCTTTCAAAGCTGCAGTCGAGACACGATTTTATCGGTCTTAAACGATTCGCGAAAGATGTTTGGAAAAAGCCTTGCACATCACAGATCGTCAAGAAGTGAAGCATTAAATCAAAGAGAAAACAACTTGAAGTATATGACTTTATTGACAGTGATGCCCGAAGTTTCCTAGAACGGCGCATTAGTACTAGCAAATATCCCTACGTGGTACTGTAGTCATATCTTTTTTCTTCTGCACTTTTCATATAGAATTTGTCTAAACTTGAAGTATCGGGGAAAAAAGAACGTTTCGTATGGACACCTTAGGAAAGCTGTCATCAGGGGCGTACACAGGGGTGGGTCCTGGGAGTCCGGACCCCCCCCCCCGAAATCCCAACGTTTTTGTAAATGTAGTCTACTTTTAGGGGTAATTTTAGAAATTTTTATATAATTTAGCCTCAAATTGTATTTGGACCCCGCCGAAACGGTTTAGACCCCTCCCGAAATAAATTCCTGCGTACGTCCCTGGCTGTCATCCTATTTTCTTCCATTCTAGGTTAAACATTTAATAACGCTGAGACACATGTTCAATTAATATTAAAAGTCCAAACGACAAATTCAATATTTCTAACTTTAAGGGATTCAGAGATATGAACATCTTATAATAATAATTGCTCCAATTTTCACATCTTTGATTAACTGGAGTTTAGCTTCTCATGTTTATCTGAGTGTGTAATAGTCCAAAATGATTGTCGCATATCTAAAAATGTCTTCTTGTAAGAATATAATTTGAAAATGATTTTGCAGGGTACTTTTAATACTGATACTATGTATGTAATCAGGAAATGTATATTTGTGGTAAAGCCACATACATGTCTTTCCCGATTATACACATACTATCATTATAAGAAGTACCGGGCGAATTCGTTATCAAATTATATTTCTACAACAACATATTTATAGACATGCGACAATAAATTTGGACATGAGTGTACCTGTAACCTCAATTCCTAAAACTGATGGAAAGACTATAACAGATTATAGACCAATTTCTATGCTTGATGTTAAACCTAAAATTTTTGACCAATTTATTTTTAAGTACTTCCAAAACTCTGTTTATCATTGCATTGTCTCTAAACAATACTGGTAAGTCGACTGAACTGAATTTAAATAGATTTTGTTACTCCTGTGGTTTCTAATACAGGTTAAGTGGACACTGACTATTTTGATTTCGCTAAGGCTTCTAATAAGATTATTCATCATATTCTTCTAAAACAAAAAATAAGCTTTGTCTATTTTGATATTTCTAAGTTTTTTAAATATTTTGGCTTGCCTCTTACCCGTTTGATAGCAAATTTGTGGCTTGGTATATGGGCCGTAAATCATCTAATATTTCTTTCAGTGTCCCACAAGGATCTAATTTGGGACCTTCTGTTATTTACTTTAAATATGTGAATGACTAGTAATTCTTTGAATTGTCTTTCTCTTTTATATGCTGATGATCTTAAGATTTTTTGTAGTATTCAAAATTATCAGCATCATTTAATATTACAGACAAATATTAACTCAATCTATGAATGGTCTAAAATAATTTATTGTCTCTGAATATGGATAAAACTAAAAATAGTATTATATTCGAGGAAAACCAATATATTAGTTTATCAATACAAAACTAATGATTGTAAAATTAAAATAAGTTCAACTATAAAGACCTGAGTATTGTTGTGGATAATAAATTATTGTTTGATAAATAAGTTGATAATATTTTTTCAAAAGCCAGAAGGGGCATAGGTCTTATTAAATGGGTTGTAAAATAATTTAAAGATGTTTTAACCTGTAAAGTTCTATAGTGTGCTTATGTTAGATTCCACTTAGAGTATGCTGCTGCTTCGATATGGAATAGAAATTTGATCTCAATCTTCCACGATATTGAAGCTATTCAAATTTCGTTCTTGGCTTGGCTTCGATTTAAATTTAAAGTTAATACCTTAACCAATGATACTATTCTTCTGGAACTCAATATAATTGCCCTCCCGTTGAAAGGACAAATTTACAAGAGATCAAATTGATTTACAGTATAATTGAGTCATCTAGTTCCACTATGGCTCTTGTCCATTTATAGCAAATCCCAGAAAACTTAGAAAAAATGTAGGATTTGCATTTTTTGTGGAACTGGAAATACTTCAGTGTCTTCATATGGAAAACTTAAACATCCTCAAATAATTCCAGTTCTACAAAACGCATCGATCCTACAGCTTTTCTCGGTTTTCTGGGATTTGATATAAATGGACAAGAGCCATTTTGGAACTCGATGACTCAATTAGTGACAAGATTGATCTCATCAATTTCTTGTACATCAGAACATCATCTTATAATCATAGAAATTTTCGACTTTTATCTTGTAACTACATTTTGGGTTGGTACTTCAATATACAAAAGTACTCAAATGGTAAAAATAAGTTTCAATACTTGATATTTTTAATAAACAATTTCCTGAAATTAAAAATCAATATTTTAAGGGCATTACTAAATAAACAAGTCATCTTTTCTTTCTAAGACAATTCTGTGTTTTCATAGCATATTGTGTTGTCAAATTTTACTTAAGTTTTGTGTTTTACAGTATTAATTGTTATTTTATGTTGTTTTATGTTTTTCTTAATAGTTTAAATTTTTGTTAAATATATTTTTCATAAGTTCTTTACTTACCTATCTTTCTTCTTACTTTGAACTATTGAATAACCCTACACTTTAGTTGGAGGTTTTACTTTCATTGAAGATTTTAGTTTTTTTTTCCCTCAATAATAAGCAAATAATTATTATAAACATTTTTTTATTAAATAAGTATGTCAATATATTACATTTTTGTTTTTGCACAATTCTAAGCAAGTACAGTGTTATTGTGTTGTTTACATTTACTTAGCTTTTGGGTTTTATTAATTATGGTGCTTTTTGCATATTTTAAGATTTTATAAATTATTACTTTATGGTGCTTCCTGCATATTTTAAGAATTTATAAATTATTACTTTATGGTGCTTCTTGCATATTTGAAGGATATATAAATTATTACTTTATAGTGGTTCTTGAATATTTTAAAGTTTTATAAATTTTTACTTTATGTTTTTTTTTGTGCATATTTTAGGGTTTTACAAATTATTACTTTAGAGTCCTTCTTGCATATTTTAAAGTTTTATGAATTATTACTTTATGATGCTTCTAGCTTTTTAAAAAGTTTTATAAATTATTAGTTTATGGTGCTTCAAGCATATTTTAAAGTTTTATAAATTATTATTTTCTGGTGCTTCTTGCATATTTTAAGGTTTTATAAATTATTACTTTATGATGCTTCTTGCATCTTTTAAGGTTTTATAAATTATTACTTTATGATGCTTCTTGCATCTTTTAGGGTTTTATAAATTATTACTTTATGATGCTTCTTCCATCTTTTAAGGTTTTATAAATTATTACTTTATGATGCTTCTTGCATCTTTTAAGGTTTTATAAATTATTACTTTATGATGCTTCTTGAATATTTTAAATTTTGTCCATGTTTTTAGTTGTTCATTCAAGTATCTTTTTTCTTTTCTTATGCGGCCAATTTAAGATTGACTGTAGTGTTACTTTCATCAATAAATAAATAAATTAATAATAATAATACTGAAATTCTATTTTACGGCCCATGATTATGCCCTTTAGGCTAAAGAAGAGAGAGAGAGGGAGAGATAATTAATAAAAGTGAATATTTCTAAATTAATTGGTGGAATGATAACGCGGGGGGCAACCGGAGAGCAGCGAGAGAACTCACTGACTAAATTGCTAACACAAACTCACTTGGGTTGTGGTCTAATCAGATACTCCTCACAACTCAGGCGAGCTTTCTACCACTAACCTACAGTGCTCCATTTTATATTAGGTTTGAGTTACTGTCTTTTATGTCTCTAGGTAATACCGAAGTTATAAAAACCTATATTAACAAGGGCTTCGAACCACGATTGGTTCTTGCATTTAATACAGTTGGTTTCTCCACCGACTGAGGGGTTAGTTGTGGTCCAAAACCCCCTTAAATAACACCCTTGGTATCATACTTTATATGGTACATATTTACAACAGCAATTGACACAGAAATGTAGTAACTTACTTGAGGAATGAAAAAACGTACTTACCAAAGTACAAAGGTGACTCTCGACTTGCAACATTATCGTCAATGTAAGGAATTCCAAGCGTGTACACTGCTGTTTGTCCCATACCCACTCCTAACAAACTGATGAAGAAGATAGCGAGAACAATATTCGACATATGCGACTGAATTAGTTCTTCACTTGTCACCTCACACTTTTCATCACTGAAAAAGTGCGCCGTTGATTGATGCAGAGAGTCATTGAGATACAAGTGCAAAGAGTCATTAGCGTAGTAGTGTAGCGAAGGTATTGATAATGATGATGATGACGATGCTTCTTTACACAGCACTGATGATGTATTTTTCACTTCGGGGAAGTTTCTGTTAATAAGCTGTTTGCCAAATATAAAATGCGGCATGGAACAAGTGAAAGACGAAACGGCGAAAAAGACCATCCCCCACGCGATCCACTTTGGCCGATGACCCTGTCCACCATAGTATGTGAGCAATAGCGAGCTCCCGATTTGCCCAATCTCTGTGGCACTCATGATAATACCCGTTGTTTTCGATTGTATCTGGAACAATTTCTCGATCGTAGTTATAACACTCACAAAATATGTGTAATACATTCCTTGAAGAACCCACGTTATACAAAAGATCGCCAAGAAAGATTGTTTTGACGCAAACATTTGTAGCCATTTTGGCGCACAAGGTCCTAATCCACACTCAGTACCTGATTCTGGGATATCATCCCCTGCTAATGAGTGTCCTGAGGCCGTACCATTACCACCACTTCCACTACGTAAGATGTCCGGAGGATGTCCGGGCTGTCCGTTGATAGTAGGAACACTCCCGTTCCCATTACACACCCGTCCATTTGTAGCGATAACACTTGCCCCATTGTCTGTTGATGGAAGAATGGTGGTCGTTTGATCAGTTACCCCATTGCTTCCCATAAGTCTTGCTGTTATGTCTAAGTTTCCATTGTTTGCGGCGTCTGTGATACCATTATTCGTTTTCCAGTCACCTAGGTCTGTGACACAGTTCAATGATGGCACTGGTGAACCCTCCTTCTCAGGGGCGTCGAAAGGGTCGCTCTGAGGGGCCGCGATGAAGTTTGTCCTCCACTTACCCATTGCGGCTGTAAAGAAAGCAGAAGTCAACCAATTAGAATTCTGTTGCACTTTTAAAAGAAATATCACGTTAGCAGTCTAATATCATAAATTACTCTTAAAGTTAAAATTGCAATTATTATTTATTACATATGGTCTAACCTAAGCGTTCACTGACTGAAGCAATCGATAGTGGTGTTGAATTTTGGTCCTCAGACCTCACTTACAAAATAATATTAAACGAACTAATACTTCTTCATTTACAAAATTCGATTAAATGAACTTTATGATATTTTTAGAATGCTACTTAATGTTAATAAGTGTCATTTACAAATTGCTATTAAATTAACTAATACTTTTCACTTAATATCTGCTATTAAATGCTAATACTTGGTGATTACAAGATGCTATTAAATGAACTAATACTTGTCACTTAGAAAATGTTAATAAATGAACTAATTCTAGTCACAAAATGTTATTATAAGTAGATGAAGTAATCCTCAGGATTTTATTAAGTGAACTAATACTTGTCAATTACAAGACGCTATTAAATGAACTAATAGTTTTCACTTACAAACTGCTATTAAATGAACTAATACTTTTTCATTTACAAAATGTTATTTATCACAAAATTCTATTAAATGAATTAATAATTAGCGATCACAAAATAGTATTAAATGAGCTAATACTTGCCACTTAGAAAATGCTACTAAATAAACTAATTCTTGACACAAAACGTTATTATAAGTATATGCAGTAATCCCAGGATGTTATTGAATGAGCTAATAAATTTACTTGTCAATTACAAAGTACAATTAAATGAACTAATACTTGTCATTTACAAAATGCTATTAAATGAACTATGCACTTGTCATTTACAAAATGCTATTAAATGAACTAATTCTTGTCATTTACAAAATGCTATTAAATGAATTATGCATTTCTCATTTACAAAATGCTACTAAATGAACTATGCACTCGTCATTTACAAAATGCTATTAAATGAATTATGCACTTGTCATTTACAAAATGCTATTAAATGAACTATGCACTTCTCATTTACAAAATGCTATTAAATGAATTATGCACTTGTCATTTACAAAATGCTATTAAATGAACTAATACTTATCATTTACAAAATGCTATTAAATGAAATAGTTCTTGTTTAAAAACCCTTGAAATTGTTCTCTATAATAATGTCATCATAAATTTTGCACCGAGATGTCTGGTCTACAAAAATGATTTGCAGTTCTTAATTCACTTGATGTCATTTTTGTAGATCTATCTGGCACATTGTTGATTTTTTAATATTCCTTTATTGTATTTATGTTATTCACTAGAACTAAGAAGAAAAAGTAGTTAGGACGTAGGGAAGGGCTTTAGTGTGATCATTACGTAAGGTCATTGTGTCATCAACATAATGATAATAATGGATCATTTTAACAAGAAATACGATTAGCAATCTCATAGAGTTTGTATATACAGGATGTTTCAAAACAACACCGACAAACGTTTGAGAGGTGATTCCTGACACCAAAATAAGACAAAAAGTTTAGACCAACTTGGGTGCACAAACGTTTCCTTTCGGAGTTATGGGCTGCCGAAAACATGAAAAAATGAACTTTAAAGGTTCATAGCTCCAAAACTATAAGACTGAATGCTTGTAGTCGGGTCAAGAGTTCACTTAGGAACTAATATGTGCGCTATCCAAAAATGCATGTTTGAGAGTCCTAAGATAGTCATACAACAATTTTTGTACAGGGAGTTTGACTACAGGCATATAATCTGAAGTATCCACCAACCACCTCTATAAAAATTGTTGCGGAAGTACTGTAGGATTCTGAAACATGGATATTTGGATAGTGCATATATTATTTCCTAAGTGAAGTCTTGAGCCGACTACGGTAACTACCATAGTATTGGAGCTATTGACCTTTAAAGTTCACTTGTTCATATTTTCGGCAGCCTATAACTCCGAAAGGAAGCATTTGTGCACCCAGATTAGTCTATACTTTTTGTCTTATCTTGATGTCAAGAATCACTTCCCAAACGTTGTCGGTGTTGTTTTGAAACACCCTGTATATATTCTATTAGAATCTAATATAAGTTGAGTTAGAAAATTAAAACTTCAAACGACCATTTTCAATATGATGTTTTTAACGGTAATGAAAATTTATATTTTTACAGGACTTTTTTTTTTCCTTCTTTCTATCGTATCAAACATGTATACTTGTTCCGCGTAACTGCATATATAAAATATATATTTTACATTAGAGAACCTATAGCTCGGCATTGAATAACTCGGCATTCCGGATGACTCGGACACACTTTGACAGGGCGGAAAAAATCCGCACGTAGACCTCCTCAAGTGTTTTTCTGACGTCTGTCGTATCATTTAAATTACTATACAGTATGTATTCATTAATCTTCAAGGACTTTATGCTAGAGACCTGCACGGGCCGAATTTTTCGGCCCGAGCCCAATCCAGCCCGAATGTACGTAGGCCCGGCCCAGCCCGGGCCCGAAAAGGTTTGGAGATTTTCGGCCCGAGCCCGGCCCGGCCCGATGGGTTTTTAAAATTCTTGGCCCAAGCCCGGTCCGGACCCGATAAATTTTCGAAGTTTCATTTTGTAACATTTTGCACGGGCACACTTCTTCAACGTTTGCCTTAATTCTAATTATCGTTTAACGAATGTCAATAATAATTAGAGAATTGCAATTAATCGGCCCCAGCCCGGCCCGACCTGAAGAGAAATCAGTGTCGGCCCGCCCAAGCCCGGCCTGGTCCAAAGAAATAATAGAGTCGGCCCGCCCAATCCCGGCCCGTGCATGTCTCTACTTTATGCCTTCATAAAATACATACTTTTCCTTTGTTTAAAGTAATTGTGTAGTTTATTCTCTGTTGTATTCTGAAGGAACTAATACATACAAGTACAGTACTGCCTTTTCTGAGGAACTGCTCGTACTTATTGTTTTAGAACTCATTCCCGATAATCCGGCATTTTCACAAACACGGCCACTCTTCGCCTCACATTAGGTCGAGTTTTCGGGATCCTACTCTAGCTCCAAAAGAGATGAACTTTTAACTGAAGATTTAGTTTATGCATAAATTTTGAATGACAATTTTGATACATTAAGTCTAATGCATTTTCAGAACCTTGCCACTACCACTATTAAATTTTTACTAAAACGTTTTCATCCTAGACCATTACTCTAAGTAATAGCTTTACAAATAATTCGTTCCAAGTAGATTAGGATTAGAAATTAGATTTCTGGACTTTCGTCATCTATGGCCATGTTAGACCGTCACTAGAATTAGGATTAGGAGTTAGATTTCTGGGCTTTCGGCATCTATGGCCATGTTAGACCATCACTAGGATTAGGATTAGGAATTAGATTTCTGGGCTTTCGGCATTTATGGTCATGTTAGACCGTAAACTGGATTAGGATTAGGAATTAGATTTCTGGGCTTTCAGTATCTATGACCATGTTAGACCGTCACTAAGATTAGGATTAGGAATTAGATTTCTGGGCTTTCGGCATATATGACCATGTTAGCCCGTCACTAGGATTAGGATTAGGAATTAGATTTCTGGGCTTTCGGCATCTATCGACTTGTTAGGCCGCCACATCTATGAGGAAGAGAATTGGACAAGAAAGGAATAGGAAGCATAGAAGTGGTATGGGACTATTATGTAAGGAATCATCCCGGTATGTATCGTGTGAATGAGGAAAACTCAGGAAAAGTATTACTTACGATGTCTGGCCTGAAAAAGCTGTTACACTTTTCCGAGTGAGTGCTCCCACCGGGAATCGAACTCGGTAGTTCGAAAAAAAACTTTCTGTCCACCTATTTGCCCTTTTTTCTTTCCTATCGAATGATCGGTTTTGATTGGTTATTGATTTTTTTTTTTTTTTTTTTTTTTACATTTTTCTCCTTCAGAATTCGTTTGTCCTTTTGTGTTATAATGGGAATTAAAAGTTGCAATGTCATCATTAAAATTTATCTTTAAAAAAAAAATTCTCAGGTACAAAAACCTGTGGGGGAAAATCAAAAGAGCTAATTTTTTCAAACCCTTTCACTACTATTATCTAGGCTCAATAGATACTTTTAGCATAAAATTTCCAATAAAAGTTCTACCAATCTTTTAATAAACCCAAAGTTGCAAAGTTGGTTACTATTTTTTTAAGTTGAGGATTTGATCAATTCTTACTGGATCAAAAAATAATATATTCAATAAAAAATTTTCTTGCACACCTTATATCTGGTGAACTTACATACAGTGTAGCCAAACCCAAACCATCACTTAACTCAGTATGGTGTGCTTATTCCATAGAAAATAAGAAAACTCGATTTAGGGGGCCGTTCAAAAATTTTGTGGCCCTGATCCAAAAACCCTAATATATTTCAATCAAAAAGTTTCTTGTACTCCTTATATCTGGAGAATTACATATAATGTAGTCAAATCCAAACTATCGCTTACTTAGTATGATGTGCTTATTCCGTAGAAAATACTAAAACACGATTTAGGGGCCGTTCAAAAATTTTGTGGCCCCTAATCAAAGATTCAATATATTTTATTCAATCAAAAATTTTCTTGTACACCTTATATCTGGTGAACTACATACAGTGTAGCCAAACTCAAACCATCACTTAACTCAGTATGATGTGCTTATTCCGTAGAAAGTACGAAAACTCGATTTAGGGGTCGTTCAAAAATGTTGTGGCCAAAAAGTAACTATTGGCAAAGATCGCAATTTTTTTAATGCATTTTTTGGAATCATTTCTAAAATTCTTGTTTTAGAACATCAGTCAGTTGAGAAATTATGTACTTTAGGTAGAAAAAAACCTAAGAAATGTATTCATGACATGTACAGTGAATAAATCAGATTACGCTGGCACTGTCAGGAAGAAATGAACACCATCATACAAGAATACGTATACTCTACAAAAAGAATATATTCAACCTGACCTCGGAACATCAAAACTGAGAAAGCCTAACTTTTACACTCGCTCGGCTGTTTCGAAGACCAGCTGCACACTTTCTTCATCGACAGCCACCTACAGCGATGCACCTGTATTATTTATTCGTTTCCTGCCTTCTCGTTCTTTAAGGAGAGTCTCAACAAGCGGCTACATAATCTATTAGTAATGCCAAGGTTAGCAGGAAAGTAAGCAAGGTGACCGGGTCGTCTGATTAATGCGTCATGCTCTCTTAGGAAATTTCTAATTGTAAGCGAGAATAGGACAAATCACACTTTATGCTGGGTCCATAGAAACAATTGGGACCCACCGTTTTGAATAAAAGCAGATTAACCAAATATAAACTCTGGCAAGTCAGTAAAGAGGATCACCATGAATGCTTCTATGCTGGTAGTTACGAGCCTGACATACTAAAAATAATACAAAATTTGCCACTTTTCTTTTGTTTGTTTTTCGTAAGTGAAAGGAGATAATGAAATGCAATTTACCACAATCATAGATAATGTTATTCTACAACAGAAAATATGAAATTGAAGAATTTTCTGTGTTGTCATCCATAGAAATTACAATGTTGCCACAAAAAGATTTCCCCAAAAATCAAAGTTAAGGCAGCAACCAGAGGAACGAATTCAACAGCATTTGATTACGTTGTTTTGGTATCCTGTGAACTACTTGTTAAGTAGCATTATTATTTATTTTTAATAGCTGTATGTTAAAAATATTTTGCTATATTACAAACTATATTAAAAACTAAATACAACTATTATTTGAAAATTAGTTCACAAGATTCCAAGACAACATGACACGTAATCAAATGCAGTTGAGTTCACTCCTCTAGTCGCTGCCTTAACTTAGATTTTAGGGGAAATGTTATTCTGGCAACACTGTAAGTTTTATGGATGGCAACATTGACATTTCTGCAGATCATATTTTCTGTTGTAGAATAACATTATCTATGATTGTGATAAGTTGCATTTCATTATCTCCTTTCACTTACGAAAAACAAGCAAAATAAAAATGGTAAATTTTGTATTACTTTTAGTATGTCAGGCTCTTAAAGCGGTCAGTATTATAGTATATATATCCTCTCTTATCCCAAGTATGTGAGAAGTTTTTAACCTCACCAATATTTTTGAGGTTTAACCAAAAAATCTCGAAAACACTTTTAACTTTAAAAAACTTTTCAAAGATAGTTTACCTTTTAGCTTAAAAAATTCTAATTTCAACACATATATTCATTCATAGGTATTCTGCCATTATTAGCAGGTCCCTTGCAGCTACTGATAACCTTCCATGCTCCACAGTCTTCCGCTAACCTCTTTGTCTTCACCTCCGATTTTTCTGTTTTAATATCATCCATCAATTGTAGCATCCTTCGCCCCCTCCCTCTCTTCCCTGCCACCATACCCTCTAGCACATCCCTCATCCAATACCATAATCAGTTTCTCTTCCTCTACTCAATAATATCTAAAATTGCTCTTTTCTCCCCCACCATTTCCAATACCTTTTCATTCGATTTCCGCTCCACACAACGAATTACCTCTATTCTTCTCCACTGCCACATTTGAAAATCTTCCAGTCGTTTTTCATAACTTTTGCGTAATGTTCATGTTTCTGACCCCTACAGTACAATACTGGACACGAAGCATTTTATGAGTCTTTTTCTCAACTCTTCATTCAAAGTCTCAATGACTTTTCTTCCTCCCAAAGGCTTTTTTCTGGCATTCCTAACCTTGCATTTATTTGACGTTTACATTTCATATCATCACTAATAATACTATTAATGATACCAGGTATCGAAAACTAAACACCTCTTCTCTTTTTTTTTTCCTCCTACTTCTATATTTGACACCGATCGATTCGTTCCAAACACATTGGCTTTTGTCTTTCTAACATTTACTCGAATTTTCATCTCATATTCACAGCCCTTTTTCAAGTTTTCTAAAATCTTACTGATTTTCTCTTCAGATTACGCAACAAGCACCATATCATCTGCAAATTGTATACACGTAATCATTCTACCTCCTACTGAAATGCTGTCTTCATTTTGTTAGCTCTTTTCACTATCTCTTCTAGATAGATATTAAATAATGTAAGCGAGAGACAGTATCTCTGTCGAACTCCCTTTCCAATTGCACCCTCCTCTGTCATTTTCTCCTTTATTCTCACAATTACTTGTTGGTTCACATATAAGTTTCTTATGAGTCTTCGATCTTCCCATTCCAACCCAACCTTGTTTAGAACTTCCAACAACAAGTCCCAATTTAAGCGGTCAAAAGCTTTTTCTAGATCAATAAATACAACATACCACTCTTTCCCTTTTTGCTATAGACCTTTCACCGATCACCCTTAATAATCCAATTGCATCTGTTGTGCCCTTACCTCTCCTGAACCTAAACTATTTCTCCTCAATTCTTCAATTTGTTCTTCCATACAACTTTCTGTTCAGTATGATATGTACCGTGTTATGCAAAAATGAACTAAGCGCCAAACTTTGAAAATCCACATAAATGTGACGATTGGTTCCTGATACGCATTAGAACGTTTTGCACAATCGAAAAGAGAGGAAAACCAACACCTTTCAAAAAAAAAAAAGAAAAAAGAAAAAAAAAGAAAAGAAACATAATTTCACTTTCGATTACGGCTACATTAATGCTGGACATCAAACTTTATAAGTAATTTTCTTAAAAGTATGAAAGTGGCGCTTGGTTCGTTTTCGCATGACACGGTACATATATGTTTGTATAAATATTCTCAAGATTCTTTATTTAAAAATAACATCTATTTCCTTCTATTAATAAGAATATGAAATTAAGGACATTTCAGTTAATATTATTTTTAAAATATAAATATATTGATGTAAACATATGCTCAAAAAGAATTAATTTCGAAAGAGACGATGTCCATAGCACATTGTAAGTAAAAGAGATGACCCCACTTGAAAAAATGTTTGAAAACCACTGCTATATGGAAAAATCTAACAAAGAACTGTGTGCACTAAAGAAACACGTGTTATATGGCAGCATCCTAATTTTACCTTCAATTAAATCTCAATTTTTAAGCTTAATTATAGTGGGAAATGAAATAAATGTATAAAAAAAATATTTCATAGGTTTGGGGTTACGGATAACGGGGTTGATATTGTCAGAGGTAAGTGTGGGGAGAGGGTTAAGAACCATTAGCAACGAGGTCATTGATTGTTCGTGGTGTTTGCTCTGTGTAAGCGACCGAGGTCAGTTGCCCGAGGAAAACAATCCAAGCCACAGAGATGCTTAGCAACCAAACCAAACCAGGTCCCCAGACACGGTTGTCATAGAGACCCACTCCGTTCCAATTTCCTGTCAGTTTGTGCTGTTTTTCGCTCTTCTTAAATAGCTCCTTACTCATTTGACCCTTCACCCCCGCTCCCTATGCCACTGCCCACAATACCAATCATTTAACTTTTTATATATAGTTACGTTTGAAAGCAAGTCTAATGCATAGAGTGACGAAAAAACTCATATGGGATGGTGAGAAAATTTATAAATATGTTTAGCTTATGTCGTTGCACAAATAATATATCTATAAGTGTATTATTTGTTGAGCATTAACCTTCCTCAGTATTGAAGCACTGCCTTTAATGCTTGGAGTCCGTTGTTCGATCCCAGTCCAAGCCAATTTGTGGTGGTGTCTCTTTTTTTTCTCTCTCTCTCTCTCTCTATCTATCTATCTCTGTCTATCTATCTGGCCTATGGAATCCAGAGACTCAATGTCGCGTTCACAAAAGCTCTCCATCGACATCACGGATGTTTAGAGGATCTGCCCATACAACAAGATCGTGAAGCCATACGTCACAGCTTCGCCACACCTACTCTGCCCACTCCAAGAAGATGCGTATGGGTAGATAATCTATTTTATAACATCCTTGATAGACATCGTGTCTGTGAATTATCTCGAGGTTCTTCCGTTTCCTCCCACTTTCTCATTCCACCGATTATAATTCACAATCCATTCTCTTTGGATAAAAGATCATCGCCGTGAAACGTTAAATGTTTCATTTTAATCCTAAATTCTCGTATGTTTGGTAAATAATAACAATAAATAAAATAACACGATACGAGGACTATCTAGAAAATATCAACCATGTCAAATGATTCAAATGATTTAGAAGAGCACTATAGTTCAACGGTAAAGCGATAACTTCTGGTACCAAGAAACTTAGGTTCAATTTCAGGTTGTATGTTATAACGGTGAACTACAGTGTATCAGTGTGTGCTAGAAGTATAATTCCAAAATTTATTTGTTTACCAAATGACGTAGCCAGAAAATGTCTGCACGATTCGTGTTTTTAAATAAAAATAAAAATAAAACTTTATGATTTATTTGCTAACAATTTTGTTTATCTATGAGTGCAGACAATCTGAATAAGGCAACATAGTTTTCTACTTTGGTATATGAAATATTAAAAACTTAGCCATTTTTATGCAGCACCATGGTAGTTTAATGTTAGAGCTCTCACTTCTGGCACGAAGGATCACTAGTTCAACCCCAGCTCCTACTAAGCGCGCTTTATAGTGGACAAACACCGTGGGTTTTCTCGGTATTCTCCCGTATCCTCTCACTTCCGTCATTTCACCATTTCCGTCCACCTCATCACTAGAGTCTCTCTTAAACTCAGCGCACAATCGTAAGACTTTGAACTTAAAAAATATATATATATATATAGAAAAATATACATAGGCTATATGACAAAGTCAATTCTTCAAGTTTTCCAAGTTTTCCGGTATAACGTGTGTTTTCTCGATTTTTTTTCGTTTCATCCATCATTGTTATAAAACCAATTATTTGATATTCATTGATTTTATAATCATCCGTCTTCTAAAGCCTACCGCGTATAAGGCGGGATGTACAACTTCAGATAGATCAACTTCGGTATGTCCATTTGTTCAACTACTGACAAGTATCAGAAAGAAAAGAGGAAGATATAGAAAGAAACAGAACGAATTCAGCGTTCTAAGACTAGTTTATATTTCTTCCATTTTTATATCTCCATTGAAATCGCAGCCAGTTTCAATATTAATAGCCATAGACTAAAAACGGTCATTGACAGCGAAAAACTTTTTCTTTAATATAGATACAGCGTCCCAAGAATAGATTTTATCTGTTTACTTATTCCTTTTCTAAAACTGGAAATAACAGAAATCTAACATTTCCTATTTAAATATTAGTCCATGCAAAACAAAAACCAGTAATAGAGAGCAACAAACTCTTTTTTCATATATATACAAATTGAACACTTTAAGAAAAGCTTTCTTCTACATTTATGTTCTGTTGAAACAGAAAGTAGAAGATCTATCGAAATTGGATTCGCGAACTTTGGAAATTATCGTAGTTTTACAATATGAAAAGAAATACACTTGTTTTTAAACTGGTGCTATTAACGTCTGATGTACTGTAATTGGAAAATGACATTTGCTGAGAATCAGTCCGATGTGCTAATAATAATATACTAGTATTGTCATGTCAGGCTTTTCTTGGTATCTTTCAAGGCCTCTTCTATGTCCTTGGAAAACGGTTATTATCAAAACTAGTGATATGATGACCTGATGTAGTGGTATTCTGGAAAGAAATTATCGTCTTGTAGAATTTGTTCATGACAATTATAAATCATTTTCAAATAAAATCTTCGGCGACTTCACACACGCAAGCTATTTGTTCAAAATGTTAAAACAACAGAAACAGTATAATGTATCATGAAAGTGTTTCGAAACGTTGCAGTACAACCCCTGCTTGTTATACAACCATAATCACGATAAAGAATGTATGGTTGCCTACAAGCATGTAACTTTGTCGTAATTAACCCAGCATTCATTGAGGTGTTTCGTAATCTAGCTCTAAAGATTACTATTAGATTCAAAAGAAAATTATATGGGACATTGGGAAGGTAAACTCTTTAAACGTATCCAGAACATACACATATAAACAGGTTGAAATGAGAAACTTCTCCCCTGTTTTTTATCGGTTAAAAATTAAATAATTCACTATGGTTCCAAAATATGTGGTATAGCTCGCATATGAGTATTACCTAGATGTCGGTTAGTATTAAGATTTACGTCATGAGCGTATGTTTGTTTAAAATAAACAGACAATGCGAAATACGCCAGATAAAGTGTTTCAACAACACATTAAGTACTATAAACAAAAGAAAACAATCTATCATAAACAGATCAAAATGGAACTACTTGGGAAATTGCATTTATTTTGACTTTTACGACGTGTCGAGCCATCATATAACTCTGACATAGCACCAAGTTTAAAACAAAGAAGGAATGAAAAAAGAAACGAAAGTAAAGTACCAAGACGTCTGTATCAGACTTCATAAAATCAGTTTTATGTATTTCTGTCGTGCACAAAAATGCATAATATTGCAATTTTATAGGTCATTGTAAGAAGGGCATGCTATGGATTTTTCTAATAGATGTTTTGCACGAAAACTACTGCACTCGACAACGTTCATATATATTCTCCTGTGAATTCATCCCATTATTATTTTTTTTTCTGCTGGGAATTTTTAGGCGTTTAAAGTAGCAAGAGAGGAGGAGGAGACTGTTTCGCGTGACATTAGTTGTAACTTGTAACCAGTTGAACGGGGTCTGTGAGTTTTCTCGAGATAGCGAATAGCACAGCAAGACATGTTGACTCCAAACTTATTTCCTCACAAATCAGAAAAGAGCCTGGCGAAAACTGCATCCATTTCGTTCCCTCCCATTCATTGTTCTGTCTAGACGGCTTTTCTGTCTCGGCCAACCATAACAGCGAGATTCAATGTTAAAAAGGAACTGATCAAGGTCACCAGATTTCATTATAATGAAATGCAACCTTCAGTTTTTTTCTTTTTTTTTCTTAATAGAATGGGTGGGAGATATTTAAAATTAAAGTTGCAATATATATATAGCCACTAAGCTAAATAACTTGCAAATTATAAAAGAATTTTTTATATGCTTGAAAAACATGAAAGAATTTTTCTCACATATATTTTTTCTGTTAAATAAGACGATTATGCTCTTTTCTGAATTCGCAAGTTTTTTGCGTTTTTTAAATGTGTATTACTGTGTATTATACGCCTGATGTAAAATGATTTGTGTATACGTCAAAATTGCGAACTATAGTTGTGTCGTTGTATGAACCGTCCTCCAATCACACAGCACTGCAATCTAAAGCAGGAGACAAGCACCAGACAGCACGCTTGTTGTTGTTTGCTGTTTTACTCCATGTGTTTAGAAGCACTCCACTGTTGCCACGCCACGCCACGCCACGCCTATAAACAAAAGCCGTACAGGCGTAACTGATTGCCAAAGTTAAGCGATTTGTGCGCTGAATTGCAACATAGCACTGACTCCACGTGCTTCCAGGTTAGCGAGAATAAAAAAAAGTGGGTTTGGCCAGGACGGGAATAACAGCGGCGGAAGTATAATTTCACTACTTACTAGTGATGTTAGAGCACGTGGAATTTCTTGCAAGCGTATTTTTCAACAAAACAAAGAGGATAAATTGAACGTAATCAAAATTGCATGAGAGCAGTCATGTACATGTTCTAAATCATTTCTGCGTTGAATATGAAAAACTATTTAATATGGTCATTTGGGGCAATGCCGACACCCTAAGGACATTAACGCTACTACAAGATTGTAATGAATTATTAAAGAAACGAATTCTAGCCCATGATTAAGTATATTATTTCAGCTAGTTGACAGATACAATACGTGTTACACAAAAGCAATGTGTGGCTGTGGAGCCACAATTGAAATGAACGATGAAGAAGTATCGGACTTTCCCAACCTTACGACGAGCACCCAATGTTTTTAGCATTATTCCCATTTCTTCATTAATAAGACTAAAAGCGTTGGGTGTTATTTAATGTTTTAAGGACGTTTTTATTATTGACAGTCATTCTTAATATCTATAAAAACTATAGTCCATAACCTTAGAAAGAGCATTCAATTTCAGGCACTGGGCGCTATTTAATGTTTAAGTGGAGATCTAGTATTGACCGTCATTCCTAATATCCATAAAAGAAACTACAGTCCTCAACCTTAGGAAGAGCGCCCAATGCTTTTAGTCTTAGTATCATTTCTTCACTAATAAGACTAAAAGCATTGGGTGCTATTTAATGTTTCAGTAATGTTTTTATTGTCCACCATCATCCCTAATATATATAAACATAGTCTTCGACCTTACGATGAGCACCCAATGCTTTTAGCATTATTCCCATTTCTTCATTAATAAGACTAAAAGCATTGGGTGCTATTTAATGTTTCAGTAATGTTTTTATTGTCCACCATCATCCCTAGTGTATATAAACATAGTCTTCGACCTTACGACGAGCACCCAATGCTTTTAGCATTATTCCCATTTCTTCATTAATAACACTAAAAGCATTGGGTGCTATTTAATGTTTTAAGGACGTTTTTATTATTAGCCGTCATTCTTAATATCTATAAAAACTATAGTCCATAACCTTAGAACGAGCATTCAATTTCGGGCACTGGGCGTTATTTATTGTTTAAGTGGAGATCTATTATCGAGAGTCATTCCTAATATAAATAAAAGAAACTTACAGTCCTCAACCTTAGGAAGAGCACCCAATGCTTTTAGGCTTAGTGCTATTTCTTCACTAATAAGAGTAAGAGCATTGGGTGCTATTTAATGTTTCAGTAATGCTTTTATTGTCGATCATCATCCCTAATATCAAAATAATAATAATAATCTTCGACCTTACGACGAGCACCCAATGCTTTTAGCATTATTCCCATTTCTCCATTAATAAGACTAAAAGCATTAGGCGTTATTTATTGTTTAAGTGGAGATCTATTATCGACAGTCATTCCTAATATAAATAAAAGAAACTTACAGTCCTCAACCTTAGGAAGAGCACCCAATGCTTTTAGGCTTAGTGCTATTTCTTCACTAATAAGACTAAAAGCATTGGGCGTTATTTATTGCTTAAGTGACGTTTCTATTATCAACTATAATGGCTAATACCCATAAAAAAAACATTCGAAGAGTAATTCCCGCCGGGATCGCACGAAATTCATCCCCGCTTTGATCTTTTTCGCAACGCTCATGATAGCAATACGTAGGTAATTTTGACGCGAGTGAATAAAGACTATAAACACTTAGTTGAACTTTTTAAAAAATATCTTCTTTCTGTTTTAAGAAAAAAAAAACCTTGAAATAAATAAATTTTAAAACTGGTTTGTCACTTTCCTTTTTTTGATATGACGCACGAAAATGACGTTCACCTCAACTTCGGTAGACAGTAATAATATAGAACTCTTTCTTCTTTCTTTTAACATTAGATAATTTCTTCATCCTGTAAACACTGATTTAATAACACCTGACCGTGACTCTGTTCTAAAACAAAACACTTATTTTGTATAGTCGGTAAAACTTTGATTAGACTCAGGGCCGGCTCTACCGTATGTGCAACACGTGCATTTGCACGGAGCGGCAAATTCTGTCATAACTATGTTATTTAAAATAAATATTTATTGTTGGAACTTCATGACTATGGTAGTTAAATTTCTAAGCTTACCTTCTATTTAAATGCTACATTCATAAATCATGTTTAGGTCGCATTAGTTTGTCACATGGACAGTGCTAAAGCAAATGGTCAAAAAATCCCAGGTTGAATTGCTTAATTATTGTCAGATACAAGAACTCAATTCTCGAACAGTAGTGGATTCCTGTTTAATTTAGTTAGTTGTCACAGTTTTGATATGAAAATTAGTCTTGTCTTTCTTATAAACAAATTCCTTATCATTGAAGGTGGAAACAAGTTTTTAAATTTTTTTAAACAGATGTAGAAGGAAAATCACAAAACAAAGATCAAAGAGCTAGTTGCACGGAAATTGCAAACTGATATATTGAATTTGAAACTCGATATTGAATTCTATAAAAAAGATTATGTTTCTTCGGCAGTTGTGTTTGCTTTATCTTTCGCTGACATAATAGATTATTATTTAAAGAAAAAACAAACACAACGAGATTGTATTTGTAGTGTTTAGGCCTTTCTGAGTGCGAGTGTACTTTCCCTCCCCTTCGTTGTTGATGATGAGGACCATACTTAAAATCGTGACTTTTAAGATTTGTTCTTTCTGGAGAAAGAGAGGCACAACAAATGACGCCATTGCACGGGGTGGCAAATTGCCTAGGGCCGGCCCTGATTAGACTAATCCAGGGGAGACCATATGGGAGATAGACGCAAAGTTTGAATTAGAAATTTTTAGGAGGATTTAGCAAGTTTCTTATGCATACTTAAACTTAGTGTGCGCAAGAGAAATCAAGTCATGTGGCTAAACAAACACAACATTCTTAAACAACTAAATATTGAGTTATTGTTACCGGCGACGAAAAATGGCGCCTGTACGTCAATAAACTTTAAAGAAACGCCAGAACTTATGAGTCAACCTAATCCTTGAGATTTTGTGTCTTCCGAATGGATTGATAGAGTAGATATATAAAGGAGTTTTTGATAAATCAAACATTTTAATAATACTACAACCAACACTGAATACTGATGTATTTGCAAGCGAATTTATGAACAGGAAAACGCAGCAGCAGCAGTACAATACGTATTACTAAACCATTTTGTTAATAGAAATTTTCTGCATAGTGAGTTAGCGAAATGTGTATATATATGGCGTGAAAATATCCATCACATTCTAATATTTCCTCTATTGTGGTGTTGAAAAAAGTTTCGAATTCTAGTGTTACTGCAAAATCCAATAACCTAACACATTTCAGCGAAAAAGTTAATGGGCGGAATCAGTACCTGCTCTTGATTATGAAAACAAAATATTAATTATAAAATTCTTCGAGTTGCTATTATTCTGCCATCTGGTAATATTAATTAAAACTTCAAGTTGTACGAATTCCTTTTGTTCCCTCGTTTCACAGTTAACCATTTTGTTTCCCAGAGGACTTCTTTCGGAATCCATTGGTTCACAGACACAAAAAGTGTTTCAAAAGCTGGAGTGGTGAGAAAGGTTTGGGGCAGAGAGAGCTTGGGGGCGGGAGAACAAAAAGACTTGAAATACCGGAGCAAAGTTAGTTGCGAGGCAACTGTCGCTATTAGCAACACATAGCTCTGCTTTCGTCATATTGTTTTCGCCTTACTGTCATGTTGACAGCTTCTCATAAAGTAAAATATGGCATTATTATTAATTTGAAACTTCTTTAGGTTTCACATGCGTTTGGTTAGATGAAATACCAGGGTTGGTAGGGTATTTTTTTTTCTAAATACTTATTTGTGTCCTTATTCAATACCGCCTACATTGTACAATAGGAGAGAGTGATTTATTTTTCGAATTCGAGAAGCAATAACGTACACGGGAGTTTTTTTAAACACCAACATTTTATGATAAAAATCTGTTATATAATTTTTTTTTTACAGTAAGCAGCAAAAAACCTGCAACATGATCATGAAAGTTGATTGTGAAACAACGAAGTCATTTGCTCCAAAATAAGTATGCAGTTGAAGACGCCGAGGTTTCTCCTTGCATGATTCGTGCCACTTAGCGTTATGCTGATTCCCTGAACTGTTAGGCGCAGTTTTGCAAGCAGGCTTTTTGCTGCGGACTGTACAAAATTTGTATTGGTTTTCTCTGAGTCTGTAAATACTCTAAATAATTGTTCTCAGTGTAAGATGGGAATAATTCCTTTCGGCACATCATGCTGTCTTGATCAGGATGTTGTCTTAGCCCATAGCAGTCACAGACGGGGTACATTTACATTCCGTAACCCATGGCGGTCTCCGGATTAAGTATTAGAGGTTTACACTCCGTAACTCATAGCGGCCTCGGGACAAAGTATTGCTGATGAGCGATCAGAACTGGCACTGATAGCTTCTAGTCCCGTCGTTCGCTTATATAGCCGTCTTTTGGAGGGGAGGAACCATGTAGGGGTTGTCGGATTTCTTCGTGGCTTTCTTTGTCCTCTTCGTTTGTTCCTGAAATGTGCAGTTTCTTCCTGTCGTCTGCAACTGTTTGCTTATAATCGTAAAAACACGTGTTTATAGTGAAAACATGTAGCTTATAGTATGTGAGGAAATATGGATCCTTGCAATATCTTCATGCCCTTGAAGTGAGTCGAACTTTCTGGAAATTCGTCAGAAATATATTTTTTTTTTGTCAAAGCAAATCGACTTGTTCGGTGCATTACGTTGAGCAAATATTCCACGAAGTTTTCGAAACATTCTCTGCACTATAGTCACCACATTCGTAATAAGTTTTCACTATGACTAACATGCTGGTTCGTCAGAAAGCGCTCCATTCTTAATTCCTAGTCACCACATTCGTAATAAGTTTTCACTATGACTAACATGCTGGTTCGTCAGAAAGCGCTCCATTCTTAATTCCTAGTCACCACATTCGTAATAAGTTTTCACTATGACTAACATGCTGGTTCGTCAGAAAGCGCTCCATTCTTAATTCCTAGTCACCACATTCGTAATAAGTTTTCACTATGACTAACATGCTGGTTCGTCAGAAAGCGCTCCATTCTTAATTCCTAGTCACCACATTCGTAATAAGTTTTCACTATGACTAACATGCTGGTTCGTCAGAAAGCGCTCCATTCTTAATTCCTAGTCACCACATTCGTAATAAGTTTTCACTATGACTAACATGCTGGTTCGTCAGAAAGCGCTCCATTCTTAATTCCTAGTCACCACATTCGTAATAAGTTTTCACTATGACTAACATGCTGGTTCGTCAGAAAGCGCTCCATTCTTAATTCCTAGTCACCACATTCGTAATAAGTTTTCACTATGACTAACATGCTGGTTCGTCAGAAAGCGCTCCATTCTTAATTCCTAGTCACCATATTCGTAATAAGTTTTCACTATGACTAACATGCTGGTTCGTCAGAAAGCGCTCCATTCTTAATTCCTAGTCACCACATTCGTAATAAGTTTTCACTATGACTAACATGCTGGTTCGTCAGAAAGCGCTCCATTCTTAATTCCTAGTCACCACATTCGTAATAAGTTTTCACTATGACTAACATGCTGGTTCGTCAGAAAGCGCTCCATTCTTAATTCCTAGTCACCACATTCGTAATAAGTTTTCACTATGACTAACATGCTGGTTCGTCAGAAAGCGCTCCATTCTTAATTCCTAGTCACCACATTCGTAATAAGTTTTCACTATGACTAACATGCTGGTTCGTCAGAAAGCGCTCCATTCTTAATTCCTAGTCACCACATTCGTAATAAGTTTTCACTATGACTAACATGCTGGTTCGTCAGAAAGCGCTCCATTCTTAATTCCTAGTCACCACATTCGTAATAAGTTTTCACTATGACTAACATGCTGGTTCGTCAGAAAGCGCTCCATTCTTAATTCCTAGTCACCACATTCGTAATAAGTTTTCACTATGACTAACATGCTGGTTCGTCAGAAAGCGCTCCATTCTTAATTCCTAGTCACCACATTCGTAATAAATTTTCACTATGACTAACATGCTGGTTCGTCAGAAAGCGCTCCATTCTTAATTCCTAGTCACCACATTCGTAATAAGTTTTCACTATGACTAACATGCTGGTTCGTCAGAAAGCGCTCCATTCTTAATTCCTAGTCACCACATTCGTAATAAGTTTTCACTATGACTAACATGCTGGTTCGTCAGAAAGCGCTCCATTCTTAATTCCTAGTCACCACATTCGTAATAAGTTTTCACTATGACTAACATGCTGGTTCGTCAGAAAGCGCTCCATTCTTAATTCCTAGTCACCACATTCGTAATAAGTTTTCACTATGACTAACATGCTGGTTCGTCAGAAAGCGCTCCATTCTTAATTCCTAGTCACCACATTCGTAATAAGTTTTCACTATGACTAACATGCTGGTTCGTCAGAAAGCGCTCCATTCTTAATTCCTAGTCACCACATTCGTAATAAGTTTTCACTATGACTAACATGCTGGTTCGTCAGAAAGCGCTCCATTCTTAATTCCTAGTCACCACATTCGTAATAAGTTTTCACTATGACTAACATGCTGGTTCGTCAGAAAGCGCTCCATTCTTAATTCCTAGTCACCACATTCGTAATAAGTTTTCACTATGACTAACATGCTGGTTCGTCAGAAAGCGCTCCATTCTTAATTCCTAGTCACCACATTCGTAATAAGTTTTCACTATGACTAACATGCTGGTTCGTCAGAAAGCGCTCCATTCTTAATTCCTAGTCACCACATTCGTAATAAGTTTTCACTATGACTAACATGCTGGTTCGTCAGAAAGCGCTCCATTCTTAATTCCTAGTCACCACATTCGTAATAAGTTTTCACTATGACTAACATGCTGGTTCGTCAGAAAGCGCTCCATTCTTAATTCCTAGTCACCACATTCGTAATAAGTTTTCACTATGACTAACATGCTGGTTCGTCAGAAAGCGCTCCATTCTTAATTCCTAGTCACCACATTCGTAATAAGTTTTCACTATGACTAACATGCTGGTTCGTCAGAAAGCGCTCCATTCTTAATTCCTAGTCACCACATTCGTAATAAGTTTTCACTATGACTAACATGCTGGTTCGTCAGAAAGCGCTCCATTCTTAATTCCTAGTCACCACATTCGTAATAAGTTTTCACTATGACTAACATGCTGGTTCGTCAGAAAGCGCTCCATTCTTAATTCCTAGTCACCACATTCGTAATAAGTTTTCACTATGACTAACATGCTGGTTCGTCAGAAAGCGCTCCATTCTTAATTCCTAGTCACCACATTCGTAATAAGTTTTCACTATGACTAACATGCTGGTTCGTCAGAAAGCGCTCCATTCTTAATTCCTAGTCACCACATTCGTAATAAGTTTTCACTATGACTAACATGCTGGTTCGTCAGAAAGCGCTCCATTCTTAATTCCTAGTCACCACATTCGTAATAAGTTTTCACTATGACTAACATGCTGGTTCGTCAGAAAGCGCTCCATTCTTAATTCCTAGTCACCACATTCGTAATAAGTTTTCACTATGACTAACATGCTGGTTCGTCAGAAAGCGCTCCATTCTTAATTCCTAGTCACCACATTCGTAATAAGTTTTCACTATGACTAACATGCTGGTTCGTCAGAAAGCGCTCCATTCTTAATTCCTAGTCACCACATTCGTAATAAGTTTTCACTATGACTAACATGCTGGTTCGTCAGAAAGCGCTCCATTCTTAATTCCTAGTCACCACATTCGTAATAAGTTTTCACTATGACTAACATGCTGGTTCGTCAGAAAGCGCTCCATTCTTAATTCCTAGTCACCACATTCGTAATAAGTTTTCACTATGACTAACATGCTGGTTCGTCAGAAAGCGCTCCATTCTTAATTCCTAGTCACCACATTCGTAATAAGTTTTCACTATGACTAACATGCTGGTTCGTCAGAAAGCGCTCCATTCTTAATTCCTAGTCACCACATTCGTAATAAGTTTTCACTATGACTAACATGCTGGTTCGTCAGAAAGCGCTCCATTCTTAATTCCTAGTCACCACATTCGTAATAAGTTTTCACTATGACTAACATGCTGGTTCGTCAGAAAGCGCTCCATTCTTAATTCCTAGTCACCACATTCGTAATAAGTTTTCACTATGACTAACATGCTGGTTCGTCAGAAAGCGCTCCATTCTTAATTCCTAGTCACCACATTCGTAATAAGTTTTCACTATGACTAACATGCTGGTTCGTCAGAAAGCGCTCCATTCTTAATTCCTAGTCACCACATTCGTAATAAGTTTTCACTATGACTAACATGCTGGTTCGTCAGAAAGCGCTCCATTCTTAATTCCTAGTCACCACATTCGTAATAAGTTTTCACTATGACTAACATGCTGGTTCGTCAGAAAGCGCTCCATTCTTAATTCCTAGTCACCACATTCGTAATAAGTTTTCACTATGACTAACATGCTGGTTCGTCAGAAAGCGCTCCATTCTTAATTCCTAGTCACCACATTCGTAATAAGTTTTCACTATGACTAACATGCTGGTTCGTCAGAAAGCGCTCCATTCTTAATTCCTAGTCACCACATTCGTAATAAGTTTTCACTATGACTAACATGCTGGTTCGTCAGAAAGCGCTCCATTCTTAATTCCTAGTCACCACATTCGTAATAAGTTTTCACTATGACTAACATGCTGGTTCGTCAGAAAGCGCTCCATTCTTAATTCCTAGTCACCACATTCGTAATAAGTTTTCACTATGACTAACATGCTGGTTCGTCAGAAAGCGCTCCATTCTTAATTCCTAGTCACCACATTCGTAATAAGTTTTCACTATGACTAACATGCTGGTTCGTCAGAAAGCGCTCCATTCTTAATTCCTAGTCACCACATTCGTAATAAGTTTTCACTATGACTAACATGCTGGTTCGTCAGAAAGCGCTCCATTCTTAATTCCTAGTCACCACATTCGTAATAAGTTTTCACTATGACTAACATGCTGGTTCGTCAGAAAGCGCTCCATTCTTAATTCCTAGTCACCACATTCGTAATAAATTTTCACTATGACTAACATGCTGGTTCGTCAGAAAGCGCTCCATTCTTAATTCCTAGTCACCACATTCGTAATAAGTTTTTACTATGACTAACATGCTGGTTCGTCAGAAAGCGCTCCATTCTTAATTCCTAGTCACCACATTCGTAATAAGTTTTCACTATGACTAACATGCTGGTTCGTCAGAAAGCGCTCCATTCTTAATTCCTAGTCACCACATTCGTAATAAGTTTTCACTATGACTAACATGCTGGTTCGTCAGAAAGCGCTCCATTCTTAATTCCTAGTCACCACATTCGTAATAAGTTTTCACTATGACTAACATGCTGGTTCGTCAGAAAGCGCTCCATTCTTAATTCCTAGTCACCACATTCGTAATAAGTTTTCACTATGACTAACATGCTGGTTCGTCAGAAAGCGCTCCATTCTTAATTCCTAGTCACCACATTCGTAATAAGTTTTCACTATGACTAACATGCTGGTTCGTCAGAAAGCGCTCCATTCTTAATTCCTAGTCACCACATTCGTAATAAGTTTTCACTATGACTAACATGCTGGTTCGTCAGAAAGCGCTCCATTCTTAATTCCTAGTCACCACATTCGTAATAAGTTTTCACTATGACTAACATGCTGGTTCGTCAGAAAGCGCTCCATTCTTAATTCCTAGTCACCACATTCGTAATAAGTTTTCACTATGACTAACATGCTGGTTCGTCAGAAAGCGCTCCATTCTTAATTCCTAGTCACCACATTCGTAATAAGTTTTCACTATGACTAACATGCTGGTTCGTCAGAAAGCGCTCCATTCTTAATTCCTAGTCACCACATTCGTAATAAGTTTTCACTATGACTAACATGCTGGTTCGTCAGAAAGCGCTCCATTCTTAATTCCTAGTCACCACATTCGTAATAAGTTTTCACTATGACTAACATGCTGGTTCGTCAGAAAGCGCTCCATTCTTAATTCCTAGTCACCACATTCGTAATAAGTTTTCACTATGACTAACATGCTGGTTCGTCAGAAAGCGCTCCATTCTTAATTCCTAGTCACCACATTCGTAATAAGTTTTCACTATGACTAACATGCTGGTTCGTCAGAAAGCGCTCCATTCTTAATTCCTAGTCACCACATTCGTAATAAGTTTTCACTATGACTAACATGCTGGTTCGTCAGAAAGCGCTCCATTCTTAATTCCTAGTCACCACATTCGTAATAAGTTTTCACTATGACTAACATGCTTGTTCGTCAGAAAGCGCTCCATTCTTAATTCCTAGTCACCACATTCGTAATAAGTTTTCACTATGACTAACATGCTGGTTCGTCAGAAAGCGCTCCATTCTTAATTCCTAGTCACCACATTCGTAATAAGTTTTCACTATGACTAACATGCTGGTTCGTCAGAAAGCGCTCCATTCTTAATTCCTAGTCACCACATTCGTAATAAGTTTTCACTATGACTAACATGCTGGTTCGTCAGAAAGCGCTCCATTCTTAATTCCTAGTCACCACATTCGTAATAAGTTTTCACTATGACTAACATGCTGGTTCGTCAGAAAGCGCTCCATTCTTAATTCCTAGTCACCACATTCGTAATAAATTTTCACTATGACTAACATGCTGGTTCGTCAGAAAGCGCTCCATTCTTAATTCCTAGTCACCACATTCGTAATAAGTTTTTACTATGACTAACATGCTGGTTCGTCAGAAAGCGCTCCATTCTTAATTCCTAGTCACCACATTCGTAATAAGTTTTCACTATGACTAACATGCTGGTTCGTCAGAAAGCGCTCCATTCTTAATTCCTAGTCACCACATTCGTAATAAGTTTTCACTATGACTAACATGCTGGTTCGTCAGAAAGCGCTCCATTCTTAATTCCTAGTCACCACATTCGTAATAAGTTTTCACTATGACTAACATGCTGGTTCGTCAGAAAGCGCTCCATTCTTAATTCCTAGTCACCACATTCGTAATAAGTTTTCACTATGACTAACATGCTGGTTCGTCAGAAAGCGCTCCATTCTTAATTCCTAGTCACCACATTCGTAATAAGTTTTCACTATGACTAACATGCTGGTTCGTCAGAAAGCGCTCCATTCTTAATTCCTAGTCACCACATTCGTAATAAGTTTTCACTATGACTAACATGCTGGTTCGTCAGAAAGCGCTCCATTCTTAATTCCTAGTCACCACATTCGTAATAAGTTTTCACTATGACTAACATGCTGGTTCGTCAGAAAGCGCTCCATTCTTAATTCCTAGTCACCACATTCGTAATAAGTTTTCACTATGACTAACATGCTGGTTCGTCAGAAAGCGCTCCATTCTTAATTCCTAGTCACCACATTCGTAATAAGTTTTCACTATGACTAACATGCTGGTTCGTCAGAAAGCGCTCCATTCTTAATTCCTAGTCACCACATTCGTAATAAGTTTTCACTATGACTAACATGCTGGTTCGTCAGAAAGCGCTCCATTCTTAATTCCTAGTCACCACATTCGTAATAAGTTTTCACTATGACTAACATGCTGGTTCGTCAGAAAGCGCTCCATTCTTAATTCCTAGTCACCACATTCGTAATAAGTTTTCACTATGACTAACATGCTGGTTCGTCAGAAAGCGCTCCATTCTTAATTCCTAGTCACCACATTCGTAATAAATTTTCACTATGACTAACATGCTGGTTCGTCAGAAAGCGCTCCATTCTTAATTCCTAGTCACCACATTCGTAATAAGTTTTTACTATGACTAACATGCTGGTTCGTCAGAAAGCGCTCCATTCTTAATTCCTAAAGGGCTCCATGACTACTAAACACAAAGACAATACCATGTAACGTTCAGTGCTGCCAACTTACTAGAACAGAAATGACGGGCATTTCAAAAGTTGCATTCTTTATGTAACATCCTTTTACATTAAGATTAATAATATTAATAACGTTATTTATGCAATTGGAGTTTACCGCCCCCTTTTTAATATAGAAGCTGTATGAGACATGGACTTAGAATTTAAACAGAAATCCATATCACCATAATTTGTTCACATTTTATGGAATTCACCTCAAAAATAGAAGCCGCAACCCCGTGGACCCAAGGAACGTGCTCTACCCCATCAGGATTCTGCCGCCTACAGTCGGACAATTTGTCCATGCCGATCAGATGCCGCGGTCGGATTGCCAGCGCCGGACGCCGGCGTATTTCAACGCGATTTTCGACCGCGACGAATAGTTGCCTTGCCGAGCAGTCGGCAAACAACCGGAAATGAACATTAAATGCGCCGGCGCCGCCGTCGAAAAGAGGCCGGCATAAGGAGTCGGCAGAGGGTCAGAAAAACGCCTTTTCGACTGTTTTGCCGACTCTGACGGTCGGCAACAGTCGGCAAAAGGCATTTTATTTTATGATTTTCAACCGCTTGCCGTTCGTCGTGCCGCCGCGGACGGGTGTCGGCTGCCTCCGGCGCCAATCCCTCTTTCCGACCGCGACTTTCTGATGGGGTTGACAGTCGACCAGCGGGGAAAGATCTTTATTATTACTGAATTAACGAGAAGAAGAATGTAGAACATACACATAATAATGCGAAGGGGAGCCAAAAATTCCCGGAATTCTGTTGTAGTTCTGTACTATCACAATGTAATGCAGATGTATTTAATGGTCTTCAAAGTAGGCACTTTCCGAACACACACACTTACCACACCGCTCCTGCGATTGGTGGAAACACCGGCGACAGTTCTATTTTGGTATCTTCCAAAGTTCAGCCGTCACGTTGGGTTTGATCTCTTCTACGGTGGCGAAACTGGTACCTTTGAGGCCCATTTTTAGCTTTAGAAAGAGCCTAACATCTGATGCTGTTATATTGTTTTTAAGGCTATCAAAGCCTTGAAGCAGATTTTTCCCCAATTCGCACATGAATTTGATGTTTGCACAGTTGCTCGATCCCTGAAATTACGTTAACTGGTCACTGGTCACCCGCACTCCTCAGTTCAGCTACATTACTTGCATACTACTTATTATGACCTGTTCATACTTGTCAAATTCGTGAGTAGACAAACTAAGGATTGTACTGTACAAGATTCATTGATTGCACCACAAATGCCAAAACTACAACAACATTTCGACAACTTTACGACTGCTCCTTCAACATTTCGGCAACTTACCACAACAACATTTCGGCAGCTTACTACAACAACATTTCGGCAATATTCGGCAATATTTCGGCAACTTACTACAACAACATTTCCGCAACTTACTACAACAACATTTCTGCAACTTACTACAACAACATTTCGGCAACGTGCTACAACAACTTACTTCAACTTACTACAACAACATTTCGGAAACTTACTACAACAATATTTCGGCAACCTACTACAACAGCATTTCGGCAACATTCGGAAACATTTCGGCAACTTACTACAACTTACTACAACAACACTTCGGCAACGTGCTACAACTTACTACAACTTACTACAACAACATTTCGGCAGCATTTCGGCAACTTACTATAACAACATTTCGGCAACTTGTCAAATTCATGAATAGACAAACTAAGGATTGTACTGTACAAGATTCAGTGATTGCACCACAAATGCCAAAACTACAACAACATTTCGGCAACTTTACGACTGCCCCTCCAATATCTTACATACATGAAAACGTATCACACTTGAAATATTTCACATAAGAAACAGGAAGTTGAAAAAAAACAAAGACCGACTGCAAAAGCTGATAACTCAATTACACGGCACTTTTCTTTGCATAATATTACAGAAAATATATTCGTTGAATGTTATTATGCTTGTCTTGTAAATAATAATAATAACAATAATAATAACTAATGAGAAAGGTTATAATTAGGTAACTACCGAGACTTCCCGTCGGTTATTTCTTGTCTAATGTTGTTTACTGCACACACGTAATGTAACATACTCATTATACAATTACTGTACGTACTTGCAAAGTTTTTAAACAAAATTTTCACATATTATTATTATTAATACTTTCGAACAACGATGGGAGAGGGAAAAAAAGTATGGTGACCGCAAAAAAAAGTTCAATTGAAGATTTGAACTGTTTTACACGTTTCATGACCCCCTACATGCCAAAAAAAAAAAAAAAAGTTATTTTCCGAGATCTGTCCGTCCGTACGCCCTTATGTACACTCGCCTAGAGGTCATTCTGTTCAATGAACTGCATCAAATTTTAAACACTTAAGTTTCTTATGAAATCTCCAGATGTGTTTTACAAATGTTCCTCCTACCCTCAAAAATAAGGGTAGTTTACTGAACAGTACAAATAAAAAACTGTGAATTGCGCAAATCCGGGTCTAACGACTTTATTCATTTTTCATAAACCAACACTTTATTAACTACCCTATTATATACAGGGTCCGGCCGAAAGACCTCCCGTATTTGGAACGGGTGCTGTGTGAGTTGTGGTGCGGATACGGTGGTGGAAGGGGTATAGATCGATAGCGGTATACGTACCATTTTCAGTAGTCACAATGGCGTGGCGCGGTGAGGATCGTGTGTTTGTTGTGCAGGAATATATTCGTAATGGTGGTTCTGTTATTACTACTCGGCGGGAATTTCGCATTCGGTTCGGACTTGGCCGACATGATTCTATTCCGGATAGAAAAAACTATTCAAGCTTGGGTATCAGATTTTAGAGTAAGAAGTTCTGCACTAAAAGAAAAAAATGCCTTGTTCACAGCGGGTCGTAACAACACCGGAGAATGTGTCGCGTGTGAGAACGTCCACCCAGCAATCTCCAAAGCGTTCAGCACTTAAACAGGTCGGCCAGGCGATATTTTCCTCAGTGCAGAACCTGTTTCTCTAAGTTTGATACCTGAATAGATTTCTATGATACTCCAGGTGGCAGCACCGAATCGAAAATGGTCGGATATACAGCGAATAACCTTCTGTAAACGTTCTGTATAGTGACCAATCCATTTTGTGTCAACGCAAGGGTGAGCACTCAACTTGGTCTCGGGACTGTCCAGCCTTTCAACGTAAGAAACGTATCCGAGAACTAATGATTGTTGAGATCTCTACTGCCGATACTAAGCGTCGCAGAGGAAGCATCCCTTCCTCGCTTTTTGTGACCTTTGCTATCTACTATTGCACCTACTTCTTTTAAATCTGTGGCAACCAAAACGTCTTAGGTTCAGTAGCATCACTTCAGGTTTGGATTGGGAGGCAAGACCCCTTGATATAAGTAAAATTTCGCGTTTTTCACTCAGTTACTACTACTATAAAATCTATATACATCTCAAACTGGGGGGGAGCAAATGCACCTCCCTGCCCCCTAAATGACCCCCTGCTTACGTTTCCAACCAAAAAAAATTTGTCTCCGATAAAAGTCCCAGTCGCATCAATTAGCAAGCCTTCCAAAACCCCACCTGTTTCTGTTAGTATTGGTATCGCCGCTCACCTTATATTGTCGGCCTAAAACTTAGCCTGCTTGTGCGCCGGCTCAATGATAAGGCTGTTCCCACGGAAATCTTCACCTGTCTGTAAGCTACCTCCAGTTTCTTTGAAATCTGACATGGTCGAGGATGACCTGATGAATTCTGAGTGGACGGTGGTCGGCCCACGTGGAAAGATTAGCCTCAAACGTTAATTTCTGACATTTTAAAATTATTTGTTCTTTTTATATATTTCCTTTTTTAATGCTATTGTTATATATTCATTCTTGTATATTTATTACTTTATCTCTTCTTTCCGGTTTTTATTTATGTTTTGCAACATGTTTTTGTTTATTCAATTTTAATAGGTTCGTTTTTAAACATACAATCCATGTTGAGCGGTTATATTCATAGTGACGGGGACAAATAGACTTGATGTTGACGTCCCCATTAAAACTCAATCAATCAATCAATTGTTCTGCATTGTGTTCGTACAATCACTTTATCAATTTATGAAATCATCTAACTATAAATTAGGATGGGCAAAACCGGTTTTTATAAAAAACGAAACCCGAAAAACCGACATTTCGGTTTTCTGCAAAACCGGTTCGGTTTTTCACCAAAACCGGTTTCGGTTTTCTCCAAAACCGGTTCGGTTTTCTCCAAAATCAGTTCGGTTTTCACCGAAACCAGTTTCGGTGAAAACTTTTCGAAAAGACATAAGACTATTTCTGTGGAAATGGATTCGGTTTCCGGAGAACAGCGAAACACCATTCTGGTCAGAAATAGAACAAATTTTAAAAAAAAGCGGAATCGGTTTTGAAGAAAACCGAAACCGGTTTCGGTGAAAAACCGAAAAACCGTTTTTTGTGCCCACCACTACTATAAATTAGTGTTTGAGATCTTAGCTTGAGTGAACTAGTGTTGCCTACAACACTTTTAGAATTTCTCGTCTCGAATTTACAAATGTCTGTGACGACATTCCTCGTCTTTTATTTGAAACAGCTAACCAAACTAATGAATTTATTATGGTCTGGTAACATAAATCAACTAAGTTTCTATACACAGTATTGAGTTCTATAGTACAGTATGTCCGTAGAGTTGCGCAACCCAAAGTTTGATTGTGTATATCTTCTGAACCAAGAACGATAAAGATATCAGGCTTGAAACAAATGTAACCGTGTTCTATGTAGATATTTTCGAGATCATGTACTTTTAAAGCAATCCTGAAGTTCGGACTTGCTTTTACATGTCTCAGTATAAAATGATTTATTTCCTTCTTCCTTTCTGTTATGAAAAGATATGACCTACTGAGAGGTGAACCTTTTCTTTTCTTTTCTTTCTTTCTTTCTTCCTTTCTTTCTTTTCTTTTTCTTTTCTTTTTTTTGTAACCGGTGCTCACTAGTCTCTTTCGAGCTCAGACTCACTATCGTTAAAAGGGCTCGCGCTCACACCAGCTCAGACTTGCACTTGTATGAGTTCAAAACCAGCTCAGACTTGCACTTGTATGAGTTCAAACTTGCTATCCTTAATAATGCTCACGCAAGTTGATCTCGCGCCTACTAACCTCATTGAAACTCTTTCACATACTCGGGTTCTGATTCACTTTCAATTTATAGAACTCTTGCTTACATGGGCTAGCACTCATTTATTGAGTTCGAATCCGAGAGGGCGCGGTGGCTCAGTGGTAGAGCGTTCACCTCCGATGCTTGGTGTCCCTGGTTCTATCCCAGCTCGCGCCGTGTGGATTTTGTGGTGGACACCGTGTTCGTGGGTTTTCTCGGGGTTCTCCCGTTTCCTCCCACTTTCTTCATTCATGTCACTCATCTCTCATCATCACCTTCTCCTTTAGCCTAACCGGCATAACCGTGGGACGTAAAACTTAAAGATTTCATTTCATTTTTTCGAATCCGATTGAGTCCCAAAACCGGGCTCGCGAGTTTAGGCATATCCTTATACCGAGAAACATGAGCACATCTATTGAATAAAGTCAGGTGTACCACTTTATTACTATACGAGGCTCAAATAATGGAGTGGCCGAAGAAACGCGGCAAAATAAAGTTGTCACAGTCTTCTGATAACGAAGCAAAATAGAAAAATCAGTATGTCGGATGGGATCCGACACATGATCGGAAAGCGTTAAAGCGGCTACATATGACGAAAAGGATACGCTGAGGAGCCTAATACGTAGAAGCTTTCCAAATTGCGGCAAGTATGACCCACACTAACGGCAGAATACTAATAAAGTACTGGTCTACCTTTAAGCGGCGACTCTGTCTATTCTATGTGTTCAAAAGTAAAGTTATTTCCTCCTGATTCCATTAATATTGAGTGCATTTGCTGCTCTCTTTTCATCTAATACAAATTACTGAAGGACATCCGTTCTGTAACAAATGCCAATCATCTCTGAAAGGATAAAAGAAGAAAAATTGATCAGAACACTTTCTCACCTCGTCTCTCAAGGTCAAAGACGCCATTAATTTTGATACAATAAAGTAATTTATCTTCGTGTATCTCTTTTCTTCTCTCTATCACAGTTTTTTTTTTAACGTAAGTTTATTGACTCTATGTAAAACAGCATAACTTTTCGCCTTCAAAACCCTTTCTCTACAAAAGATTATGTGGAGTTAAAAAAAAAGAAGAAAAATGTGATGTTTACAACAAAAGATTTTTCGCAAGTTTTTACTCTTTACTGAAACAGAATAGAACAAACTTTTTTTCAAAACGGTTTTTTTCTTTTGACATGCGACACAACAAAAGTTACAATTTGTCTTCCGTACTCATACAAAGCAAAAACAACTTTTTTTTAAAAAAAAGGGGGAGAGGGAATACCACTATACATTCTTTTATTTTTTTAAAAAAATATATGACCTTAAAGTGTGAAAGGTCAAGGAAGTTGTAACAAAAGAAATACTGTTTCCGAAACACAACGCTTTTTTTTAGAAGAATCACAACACTATTATAATACGACTTTCTTTATTACATAATACGTACGTACCATAACTTTGTATTCAATAGATTCAGCAATAACAAAAAGTGGGATCAATTAATCGTCTTTAACAAAACGAGGAATGGGTAAATCATGTCTAGGAAATAAGAGGAATTTAAAATGTAGAGAAGTGGGAGAAATGAATGGATTTCATCTAATAACAGGAGGGAATGGACGAGTTATACCTAACAAACAAAAGAAATAAATAACTAACCATATCAAGCGAAAAAAGGAGTGAATAAATCATATCTAACAAACGAGAAGAATGAATCAATTATATCTAGCAAACATAATGAACGAATAAACCATATTTATTCAAGAGAAGGAATACCGCAAATGAGGATGATGAATGAATCATATCTAGGAAACAAGAGAACTGATTAATCGTATCCAGCAAACAAGAATATAATAACTGAATTTTGCCAAAGAAAAGAAGAGATAAATCATTAGCAAACGAAAAGAATCGGTAAAGCATATCCAACAAGTGAGAAGAAATGATGAATCATATCTAGTGACTGAGAGAACTGGGTGAAACATATTTAGTGAATGAAAGGAATGGGTGAATCATATCTATGGTGAATAGAATGAATGGATGAATCATATCTATGGTGAATGAGAGGAATAGATTAATCATATCTATGGTGAATGAGAGGAATAGATTAATCATATCTATTGTGAATGAGAGGAAATAATGAATCATATCTAGTGAGTTCACCTCTGGTGCTAGGGGTCTCGGGTTCAAACCCTGCTCCCGCCAAGTGAACTTTGTGGTGGACAAACACCGTGTGCGTGGGTTTTCTCGGGGTTCTCCCGTTTCCTCCCACTTTCTTCATTCCACCATTTCATTCATTACTCATTATCACCGTCTCCTTTAGCCTAGCCGGCATAACCGTGGGACATAAAACTCAAAATTTCATTTCATTTCATATCTAGTGAATGAGTGGACTGAATGAATCATATCTAGTGAATGAGACGACTGAATGAATCATATCTAATGAATGAGAGGACTGAATAACTCACTTTTAATGAGTGAGAGAAATAGGTGTATTATATCCATAATGAATAGAACGAATTGTTCAATAATATCTATGGTGAATGGGAAGAATGGATGAATCATATCTATGGTGAATAAGACTATCGGAGGAATGGATGAATAATATGTATGGTGAATGAGAGGAATAGATTAATCATATATATGGTGAATGAGAGGATATGATTAATTATATCTAGTAAGTGAGAGGACTAGATAAATCATATTTAGTGAATGAGACGAATAGATTAATCATATCTCGTGAATGAGAAGAGTGAATGAATAATCTAGCAAACTAAAAGAAACGATGAACCGAATGCTGTAAAATAGGGGAATGAATAAATAAATCATATCTAAGAAACGAACAGGAATAAATAAATCATATTGAACAAACTACAAGATAAATTATATCTAACAAAAGGTGGATGAAGGAAGAAAAGAAAAGCGAAATTAACTATATATAGCAATAGACAAGAAGGGATGAAATGTACCTAGCAAGAGGAAGAAATGGATGAACTACATCTTCCAAAGGAAAGGAATGAATTAAAATGTATCTAGCATAAGGGAGAATGGATGTATGTACAAAGCAAAGTGGATAAATATATTAAATACGAAGGAGCATCGGAAATTAAGGGTACAAGGTCGATATTTATGGAGTTTCGTCTGTTATAGAGGAATGATGAGTTTGCGGTAATTTTAATACACGGAGTTGGCAACTGTGCAGGGTTTCAGCCATCCGCTACCTACGACGCTAGTTGTAGATAAACACAAAATGGCGACTCGTTTGGAAAACTGATCTTGCGAAGAAGTCCGCTCAGTTATTCGATTTGTGTGGGCGAAACATGTAACTGCGGCTGAAATTCACCGGCAGCTGGTAGACGTTTACGGAGAGACAGTAATGTCATTTTACTTCACAACAATACGCACCTACATCTAGCTCAAAAGACCACCACGCTTTTGATGTGGTTTTGCTGGAACATCATCGACCACCCTCCCTACAGCCCGGACTTCGCTCCAAGCAACTTTCACCTGTTCCCGTAGTTCAAGGAGTACCTAGGAGGCTGTCGGTTCACTTCAGACGAGTAGGTGAAACACTTCGTGACAACGTGGCTGATCCGATATGGAGACTATATCGGAAAATGTCCTAATCTATGTGTTCTCCATTGACTGTATTGGTTGTATGAAATAAAATATACACGTTTCACTGCAATCCTGTAACCTTACTTTCTGATCACCTGTAAGGCTTTGTACCTTACTTTTTGATCACCCCCTCGTACATCTAGGAAGTGGGAATAATATTCATTCTTGGAATACAGTCAAATTTCGTGGCAAGAGCGTCATGTTTTGCTGTGCGTGTTCATATATGCAAACCTTGCAGGCAAATAAATTCTCCGATTTTTAAAAAAAGAAAAAACTAATTAATGAATCAAGGTTCATACATAACATTAGTGTCACGAAAAGACACAATATAACAATCACAAACCATTAAAATATCCACACACAGTTTAAATAAAACCACTTGACTTTTTCTTACATATTAAAACACTTAAAAATCAATTTTGACAAAATAATTTAAAATGTGTTAAGACTTTTCTGATTGAGTTTTCCAGACATCAGTTCTTGGTTTCTCTTTGTTATAAACCTACCTTTTAAAAAAATATTTCGCTTTCAATGGAGGACGACACAAAAACTTATCTATTTATGTATACTTAACAAAAGTAGGTTATTTTTTGTTACTGGGCGGTTGACAGCTCTAGGAAAACAAAGATAACAATAATAATAATATTAGGCAGAACCATAACCATTTCACCACACGTCACTGACAGCAGAAAAAAAAACTTGTTCTTCTTGCCAAGTTGTCCGGCAAGAAGTGGAACAAGCCGACAGTTGGGAAACCCGTGCACTGGGTTATGGTGTTGTAAGATTTTTTATAGTTACTTTTTCTAATATATATACAATCAATGATACAGCAAAAAAGTTGATCGACGAGATGCTATCATGCTATATTTATACAGGGTGGTTAGAAAGTGACAGTGGGATAAACGGTACAGAAAAAATCCTGATAATATGAGGTTCCGTTGGGGGCCAGTTTAGGCTCTGTTTAGGAGCTACAATCTTGGGGGGAAAAATTCCCTCGAAGATTCTTGAATATACAGTGTACATCCTTGAAAGTGCCTCATGTATTTATGTATATCAATTTAACAGAAAACATGAGAAAAATAACTTTAAGTAAAATCTACTAAAGGAAAAATTGATAATTACCGACCTAGATCTGTGTTTAAAAAATGAAATCAAATCTTTAAGTTTTACGTCCCACGCTTATGCTGGCTAGAATAAAGGAGACGGTAATGATGAGAAATGAATGAAATGGTGGAATGAAGAAAGTGGGAGGAAACGGGAGAACCCCGAGGAAACCCACGCACACGGTGTTTGTCCACCACAAAGTTCACGAGGCGCGAGCTGGGATCGAACCAAAAAACACCATGCACCAGAGGTGAACGTTCTACCACTCAGCCACTATGATCCCAGGATTTGTGTTCAAGTTTCGGCAATATTTCACTGAATTCATAACGGAAGTACAGAGGCTAAAACGTACAGATTTCGGAGAAGGGAAAGTCATAACTTTCTTCTTTTTATTCTTACAATTATAATTTTTAATTGGTGACAGATTTCAACTACTTTTAATTAAGTCAAATTAGGCCGTTTGGTTGCCAAGCAGCACAGGTATAGAATTAAAATTTTTGCAGGAGCAAGATTCGAAGTTCAACACCGCCTCATAAACAGTTCATATGTCTGTTATGTTGGCAATCAAAAAAATAACTATACATTTTATGGTCTTATACAGTGTGTTTCAAAAGAACACCGACTACATTCCTGATACCAAGATAAGACAAAAAGTATAGACCAACCTGTGTGCACAAATATTTCCTTTCGGAGTTATAGGCTGCCGAAAACACGAAAAAAATAAACTTTAAAGATTCATAGCTGCAATACCATGGGACCTACCGTAGTCGGGTCAAGACTTCACTTAGGAATTAGTACGTGCCCTATCCAGAATTCATGTTTCAAAATTCAAAGATACTCATGCAACCAATTTTTATAAAGAGAGTTTTGCTACGGTATATAATTTGAAATACTCACTGACTACCTCTATAAAAATTATTGCGGAAAAGATATGTAATGCTGTGAGAAACTGCACCAAAATCGAGTTGTGACAAATCGCATCTGTAGCGAACTCAACGTATTAACCTCACTGAGGCTGTGGCTCGCTATCCAATCATAGGGTCGCGCTCAAGACAGATTCGTGTACAGTTCGCAGCTATATATTAAACTGTATGTGTAAATAAGAAAGACCGTTTGTCACTCCGAAACGAAAATTGACTACATCACTGGTTCCTAATATGTACAGATTACTATAATACTATTGCTCCTGTAACATTTATCCTGAACTTATTTCTTACTTGCGCCACTGAATTAGGTTGACTGCTTGAAGAAAGATTTTATCAGGAGAAGGCAAAGTTTCTGGAAATCTCCGTAGAGAGAGAGAGAGAAAAAGAAAGAAAATGAAGTTTAAGAATACCACAAAGAAATGGAAAGTTTTTACACATGGTTGCTCATACGCATGACAGATTTGTGCTTTTATTTGTCACTTTTAGTGAAAGAATGATCTTGTGTATTTGTAGATAAAATTGTTGTTATTACCTTTTGAGGGAAAGTAAATGAAAATCTCAGCCTATTAAACATTACTTTCATGATACAGTGTCAATCGTTATATCTGTATAATATTTGGTTTTCTAGCGTCGTTTTCATTTATTTACTAGTAGGTTGTGTATCACTCAAGGATGTTATAAAATAGAGAATATGCCCATACGTATCTTCATCATATGAACTCAATGAAGCCAGAAAACAACCGAACTTTGTCTAAACTGGCACTTCTGATTGGCTACTCTCGTTTCCGCCATGGTTGTTGGCTTGAAACATTACGATCTTAGTGGCGCGGAGTGATCAGAGTAGGTGTGACGAAGCTCTGACGTATGGCTTCACTATTTTGCTGTATGGGCAGATCCTCTATTTTATAACATACTTGGTATCACTGGTAAAACTATGTGTGACACGATGTAAGCTTATTTATTCGTATATATAATTTTACTGTTAGATTATGTGTATTGGTTATTTTAGTGGCCGTAAATTTGGCGTAACAAATAGGCCTTTATACAGATCAAGGAGGCCAGGTCCAGTGACGACGCTAGAGCATGATGCAAAATTGTAAGGGAAGGGGTTAGGGTAGTTCCTATTCTGCCACTAAAAACTTCCGGAAAGGGGTAAATAAAGTGACACTAACGCCAGAAGTTTACGAAATAATTGGTGGATTTACAATTGACAGAAGCACAAAATTTAAAATTTACGAAGAAATATGAAACAGAACTTTTAAAACACATTTCATAATGAATCCAAATATGTGAACCTTATCTCTGAGATCAATATTTCTTGAGAAATAGGCCTACGATTGGATTACTTAAACACGTAAATTGTATTAAAAAACAACGGTATTTGTTCCGAAGTTGGTCGCTGACTTAATTTTCGACCAAAAGTGTAATAAAAGCTACGAAAATTTTAAAATCGTCAATTTTAAGTTCACTTTCGTTGCCGCCATCTGCGGCATTTATCCCAGGCTGAGTATAGTACAGTGTGGACGTATGGCATAAAAACTAGAGCGCATGAAACACAAACCAACTTGTGAGAGGTTATCACTAAAATGCACGAATGCTATCTAGGCGAATAAGGGCAGGAATCCAACAGGAGGACTAGCGAGGGGATAAGTCCATAGGGAGCAGGCGCGTCAGTGACGGTGGGTATACGCATAAACGAGAATAGTAGAAATATACTTTATATGTCATAATATTCATGCTACAGCTTTACGACACTTGTATGATTACTTTGAACACTGCCTTGTCATAGTACTTTACTTCATTATGTCTTTCTTATGGAGTACTATTTGTATTATTTACAGTTTAGTACCTGTAGCCAAAGTATTTGGTAACTGTTACCAAATGTTTTAGTAAATAAGTTTGGTACAGGACATTTGGTTGAATTCACTAAATGCAGGTACAGTATTTACAACAAAATTACTTAGCTCCAAGAACCAAATCTGGATCATTTTAACCAAATATTTTGGTATTCCCAACGAAATCTTACATATTTCATCAAGTATATATATGCATTTGGTTCTGATAACCAAATACTAGGTCGTTACAAGCAAATAAATCGTAACCAAATGATTTCGTGCTGGTGAGCAAACTTTGGTTGGCGCTATATTGACGAAACGATTCGGTCACCAGCACCATATTTTGTTTAATCTGACCAAAACTTTTTTCAGTGTAGATTCTTGAAAATGAGTAAAATTTTTCATACACCCTGTATAACATTTCTGTGGCTCCTTAAAATTTCAAGACGTAAAATGCACGTCATTGTTTGTTGAAGTTTCACTTTTCAGCACTGAGGCTATATAAAACATAGATCTGAAGCTTAAGGTGGTCCGTAATAAGTCTGTAATAAGCTCAAATTTCAATGCCCTTTTCCGGGAATCGAACCTGGGACCACATAAAATAAAAGCGCGCTTGATAGCTAGTAGACCAGAAGGAAACGCCCTGACGTCCCTTCTGGGCTTACATGGTACGAGGGAAGACCAGAAACTAAAGTTACAAGGCCGATATTTCTGGAGTTTAGTCTGTTATGGACGAATGATGAGTGTGCGGTAAAATACATAGAGTTGGCTACTGTGCAGAGTTTCAACCACCCGACACATACAGCGCTAGTTGTAGGTAAAAACAAATGGTGACTTGTTAGGAAACTGGTCTCGCGAAGAAGGCCGCTCAGTTATTCTATTTCTGTGGGCGAAACATGTAACCGCGGCTGACATTCACCGGCAGCTGGTAGGCATTTACGAAGAGATTGTATTGTAACGGCCAGAACTTCTCACCGAGGACGTCATCTTCCTTCAGGATAACGCGCGCCACCCGCATATAATCCAGAAGATCACCACTCTGTTGAAGCTATTTTGCTGGGAAGTCATCAACACTACCCTCCTTACAGCCCGGACCTCGCTCCAACCGACTTTCACCTGTTCCCACGCTTGAAGGAACAGCTAGAAGTTGAAACATCTCGTGACAACATGGATGAACACGTAAGGACAGGGTTTTTACCTGGAGAGAACTCATCCCACGATGCTACAAGTGCTTCAACCGATATGGAGACTATGTCGAAAAATAACCTAATGTATGGCTGTATTGGTTGTATGAAACAATATATACACGTTTCACTGTAGGCTTTGTAACCTTACTTTCCGAATATTCCTCGTATATTACATAAATGAAGAATTACATATTATAAATTTCTACTGAGAAACGAAACAAAATATCTATCTCCGCTATTCCGCTACATCCCTGTCTCAACTTTACCAACAGTTATTGCAAAGTAGAAGAAAATGGCTTGGAAATAGCCTTTCATAATTGGAAATGTCCTATAAAACTTTCAGCAGTTTTCAGCTTCCATTTAGCAACGCGATTACTGTTCGTGTTATATGTAAGAGTGTGCGAGAGAGAAAATAGCCTATTGGAGGCTCACAAAAATTCGATGTTCACTTGTCACGTTTCTCCCTTCAAAAAAGTTCGAGAAATAAAAGTTCTTCCATTCTGAAAGAAAATATTCTCTGTTTGTAAGGTCACGTCATACCAAATAACACGCAATTGACAATTTGAAAAGAAGAAATTTGTACTTTTTTATATATATATTTCCGAATTTTATTATTATTTCATTTTGCTTTTTATTCAATTGTTAATCATTTCTTCAACTTTTGTGGAAGTTTTTAAAATTTTGATAGGCTGTTTTCAAAATTAATTGTAATGACATCTGGTGTAAAATACATTTATTATTTTTTAAATCAGAAGTTACTTATTGATTCTTATTGTACAAGTTGCTAATTAATGTTATCAAATTTTATACTTATAAAATAAAAATCTAGTCAGGAAAAGTTTGTATGTTTCCAATCTTTTCGATACTGAAATCTCGAAAACCACAAGTGCTAAAAACCTGCTGTTTTCGCTGGTCGATTAAAAATTTTGTGCACCCTCTTCAGTTCTACTTGAATTGTTTAAAAATATGGCCACTATTTCTTTATTACATTTCTAGGGGTGCACTAGGAGTGTTGAAATTTTAAACAAAGCATCAAATCCTACGAGTTATACATTCCAACATCACATATTTGTATATAGGGGTTGTATATCTCTCAGGCGTTTGTTTCATGGTTAAATGATAATGAAAAACGAAGGACCACCATTTCTCCAGTCTAAGACGAATCTTTATTATTGGGAGTGTTTTGCCTAATGAACACCATATAACACTGACAACATAATTAATTCTGTATGTAATGTATTTGCTTATTACATACTGCATGCAAGAAAGAAAATCAAACCGGAAGTAGGCTCAAATCTTGCAAACGACGCGAGACATTGAAAAAATAATCGAAAAAATCTCACTTCATGATACCCCTTACAAATTTTAATCAAGACATCTTTCATTTGTGTCTTTAAAGGGACATGTACAGATGTTGTGAGGAATGACAAGAGGGTTCGTGCTCATATGTGAATGATGCGCTGTGTAGAGAGCACAGGTTCAGCTAGTAAAATTTATAGTCTCTTTCGGGTAAAAAAGAACGAATAATAAAATCTTTTTCTTTTAGTTTTACGTCCCACATTAATGCCAGCTAGGCTAAAGGAGACGGTGATGATGAGAAATGAATGAAATGGTGAATTGAAGAAAGTGGAAGGAAACGGGAGAACCCACGCACACGGAGTTTGTCCACCATAAGGCTCACTTGCCGCGAGCTGGGATCAAACCAGGACCTCACGCACAAGAGGTGAACGCTCTACCACTGAGCCACCGTGAAACCCAATGATTATAAGAATGTTGGAGGAAACGGGAGAGTTCCAAGAAAACCCACGAACACAATCTTGTCCACAAAAGCTCACATGGCCAGAGATCGAACCAGAAATATCTCACACTGAAGGTGTGCGCCCTATCACTGAGCCACCATTCTTCCTCTTTGTAGGAGTGTACAAAGTTCTCTTAAAACACAAAGATTTAGGGTTGTCCACGAGACGAGATGACACAGAAACAGATGCACTTTCCGAGACGAGCAGAGATGGAATGGGTCAGTGGGCTGTCGGTCAAGATTTGTGAATGGGTCAATGGGTTGTGAGTCAAAAGGGCGTGACTCACTCTGGCCCATCAACCGACTACGGTCCACCGATCTACTGTGCTCAATGCATTGCAGACAGCATTTTGTGAACCCTGGTGAATTTGTCTACGTTTTACTTTGAAGGCGTCCATTTTTTCTTCCTTTTTCATTTGTTTCTATTTACTTATCTGAGATGATTAAATCTAATTGAAAAAAGAACTTCAGGCACTTTTGGATATTAATATTTATAATTGAGATAATAATAATAGAACTTAATACTTGGCTTTCGATACATAGTCGAATTTTACACTTTTTTCCCTTTAGACTCAAATTTCATTCTATTTTCCACTGAATCTGTAATTCAACAAGAAAATAATTATACATGATAATTAAATTGAAATTAATCGTAATACGGCCCATGACAAACACTTTACTACTTTATATCGTAAAGGTCAAATCCACCGGTAATGTAACAGAGCAGTGCTTGAGCGATTGACCGTAGAAAGTCGAACTCCGATTAGTAATAATTTCACAGCCTTGTTTTACTGCAAGTGTTAACTCATTAGTCAGTGGAGAGGAGGCTGTGGATCATGGGTCAGAGTTGATGAAGATGAGTATTGGTGGGTGGAGGGTCAGAGAGGGTCATGGTGTATAGTGGGTCACAATTGGTATGGGTCAGTGAATCATGGGTCAAAATTGCATTGACCCACGACATCTGTGGAGACGAGACATCACTATCTTTCAAGACACAATTTCGATAGAATACAGCCTGAAATTGGTAATTGTAAACAATAAGTTTAAAACAATTTATTTGAAAAAAATGAATGAAATTTTTTGAGTTTTACGTCCCACGCTTATGCCGACTAGGCTAAAGGAGACAGTGACGATGAGAAATGAATGAAAGGGTGGAATGAAGAAAGTGGGAGGAAACGGGATAACCCCGAGAAAACACACACACGGTGTTTGTCCACCACAAAGCTCACTTGGCGGGGGCTGGGATCGAACCTGGGACCCCAAGCACCAGAGGTGAACGCTCTACCACTGAGCCACCGCGGCCCCTAACAATTTATTTGGTTGCTGGGGTTACCAATCGAACTTCAGAATGGAAAATATTGCTGAGGAATGAGTCTGGGAAAAGACCGAATATTTTTTTAAGAGGTGAAGAGTTGCTTTTTATTCATAGTTTCAGGTTACCAGCTTTATTGTTACATTGTGTGAATTCTTGATAATGTAAGGTAAATATGCACCACCAGTTTGGGTCTAAGCTCGAGGATTAGGTATGGAGGTTAACAGGAATACCCCCATCCCAAGGGTTAAGGCAAAATCCTCCCAAATTCACCATTCTGCCGCCAAATATACATTTTTATCCGAAATTTCCATTCTCCTGTTCGACTGTACCATTTTCAGGTAAAAATTGAACCCCCAAATAATCTCATGTGCGCAAGATGCACCCTGAATCTCGCCTGTGAGCACCACTGGAGGTAAAGCTCGATAGATTTTTACACATATACTAGTCAGCACCTACCTGTTGGTGCCCATTTCATAGAGGCTAGGTAAACCCGGAAGAAATGACACAAGAAAGAAACAACGAGAAAAAATTACCGCTCCCACTGGGATTTTAACTTAGGACGCCCAGTTAGTAGGTAAACGCATTATCTATCTCGACAATGTAAACTTGCTATTTTGTTTTTCACGTAAAGAGCTCATCCGTATTATATGATTAGCATGTGCGCCCTGGTTCGATTACCACTCCTGCGATTTGTATCCCACGTTAAGCTGTAAACGCAAGGGTCACATAGCCCTTGTACTGTAAAAAGACGTTGTGTACCAAATCACTAAAAGACGTATCAGACCATGCTAAGAGACAGCATTTATGGCATTTGAAGGAGGTGCTCCGAATTCTCTTTAAACGCTGCGCAAGATGTATCAGACCATGCTAAGAGATAACATTTATGGCGTTTGAAGGAGCTGCTCCGAGTTTCCTTTAAACGCTACGTAAGATGTATCAGACCATGCTAAGAGACAGCATTTATGGCGTTTGAAGGAGGTGCTCCGAGTTCCCTTTAAACGCTGTTAGGAAACGAGAGGGTTACGGTGTTGCCACGTCTTTTTCTACCTTGTTAATGGAGAAAATTAGATATTTTCCTCATCTGCTTACATGCCTGGGATGTAATGCGACTGCGTAGACACACTCTTTTACAACACCCAAACCAGTTAATGTAAAGTAAATAGACAACGTATTTAAAATAGAGAATTGTTAAATATCAATGACGGTTGAGTTTTTTGTTTAAAGGAAAATTTCCTTGTTTTATTTTATTTCTATGAATAAAATGTAAAAATTGTTTCAAAATAGCAAAATTTCTATTAATAAGTATGATTTTATTTTAATGCATTCTAACAATGAAGTTGTACTAAATACGTAATACACGGTACAGGGCAATTTCGTTTCACGCTACTGCTATTTCTGTTCCATCGTTAAGGGCGGCACCATTTTGAAGTAGATACAGATTTCAAGTGTTGCCAGATGTCAAAACAAACTTTGAACTCCAGAGTACACTACACAGGGGCGGATCCAGGGGGGACGATCGGAGCGATCGCCCCCCCCCAGAAGAGGAAACTTTATTTTATATGTAAATAAAACGTGTTCCAGAGTTTGGAGCTCTTAAAGGTAGCTCTAAGTAGCAGTATTAAAACTTCCCCCCGCGAGAAATTCGTCCTGGATCCGCCCCTAACTCAACAATATCACTAACAAAGCTCCATCGTATTTTGTTTGAAGGGACTAATTACTAAAGCACCTGTATGATCAAAGTTTTTACAACACAGAATGTTATATAAATTGAAAATAAAAACCTTGTTAATCAAAATAATAATATTGTCTTATTATATTCCCAAATAGGGGTGGGGTGTTACTTGTAGCCCAGTTCGTTCGTTCCTTTAGATTAGATTTTGGGAGAAATGTCATTTTGGCAACACTGTAATTTCTATGGAAAGCAACATTGAAAATTCTTCAGGTTCATATTCTCTGTTGTAGAATAACATTATCTATAATTGTGGTAAGTTGCATCTCATTATCTCCTTTCACTTATGAAAAACATGCAAAAAAAAATGGTCAATTTCGTGTTATTTTTAGTAAGGCAAGCTCTTAATTGGATTGTAATAATGTTTGTCATAATAATGAAATCATAAACAAATAAACAAAGGTGGTGTGTTTATACCGCACACACGCCGAGGTATTTAGTGTCATTATAAGCCGGGTGAATACCATCTGGTTTCGCACTAATTTCTAACACAAACACATGATATTCAAAGCTGATAACAATACATTAAAGATACTAAGAAAATAGAATTATAAATAATAATTAAATGCCTACCAAGATTCGCAAGCAGAAGCCTATAACACAATCGATGCCACGTTGTTCCAAATGTACGACTCATCGAGAACTACACTAGTTACCCAGAACTATATTATTTCTAAAACACAGTGGTTCTATTATAGCTTGAAGCACGCTTTACTAACAATAACAATTACACCACACTGCAACAAACTATGGATTTTTGAAATAGATGTATATTTTTTCTTAATTCTGTAAGTGTGACAATAAGAACTAGTGGCAATACATTGTTTATTATCCAAGGATAGCACTGTGTTTCGTCACACACAGGTTCTTGAACGAATTGGACATTGCCCTATATGATTAAATCAAACGCCTTAAGGAAACAAAATGAGGTAGTTTTCCCGCTTTTTTTTTTTTTTTTTTTTTTTTTTTTTTTTTTGTTAACTATTAAACACACGATTTCAAGTTAGCACAAAAGTATTCCCAAATCTCGTGAAGCCGTGAATTTGTCAACTTTTCATTATTTTCTTTAAAACATTATTTTCTTTTTTTTATTTAAAAGATTCTAATGAACAAAATAAAGTATCAAATAATACTTTTGACAAAGTGGATTCTTTAAAACATGTAGGATTAATATTAACAGACCAAAACCATATCCACGAAGAAATTAAATGACAACTGAAAGCGGGGAATTCGTGTTACTATTCAGTTCAAAATCTCTTGTTCTCGCGAATTATGTCGAAGAATTTGAAGCTTAAAATATACAAAACGGTAATCATGCCTGTTGTGCTGCATGGTTTCGAAACATGGTCACTTACTCTGAGGGAAGAAAGTAAACTGAAAGTATGTGAGAACAAGATTCTGAGACAAATATTCGGACCCAAGAAGAACGGGAATGGGGAATGGTGGAAATTTCATAACGAGGTATTGCATAATTTATACTATTTACCAAACATTGCTAAGGCCATCAAATCTAGGAGACTCGGAATGTTGCCAGAATGGAAGAAAGTAGGAATGCTTTCAAAGTCTTAACTAGAAGACCAATCGGAAAATGACCATTAGGAAGACCTAGGCGCAGATGAAAAGACAATGTTAAGATGGATCTCGCCGAGATTGGAATACAAAGTAGAAACTGGATCCAATTGGCTAAGGATAGAAGTCAGTGGAGAGCTTTTGTGAACATGGCACTGAACCTCTGGGTTCCATAGGCCATAGAGTTTGTTAGCACATTCGTTATTTGTGTGGTAAGTTACATATTTTTGGAACAATTGAAGCAAATACAACTTCTCTACAGCAGAGCGATTCCTTCGATTTGCGAGAGCTGGAGTGAAGGTAAATTCCAGAGTCAATGATGTAGATCAGAATTCCATATCCAAAATAAATAATCTATCTTGTATAATTTGATTCTTCCATATAAACGAACTGAAATTCCATTGTGAGTGTACTTCATGATATTAATAGCATACAAAATGAAATGAAACGTAATTTTTCAGTTTTACGTCCCACGGTTATGTCTTCTAGGCTAAAGGAGGTGGTGATGATGAGAAACGAGTACAATGGGGGAATAAATAAAGTGGGAGGAAACGGGAGAACAATCCTGACAAAACCTACGCACACTGTGTTTGTCCACCACAAAGTTCACTCGGCTGGGGCTGAAATCGAACCAGGGACCCCACACACCAAAGGTAAACGCTCTGCCATTGAGCCACAGTGATCCCTTTAGTAGCATACAGTCGTAAAACTCTCTTAGAAAAAATTATGGTTCATCCTGTCCCCGCTGGTCAAGTGGGAAGAGCGAGCTTCTTTGGTGAATGGAGTCCCGGATTCGATTCCTGATGGGAAACATTGAAATTTGAATTATTAGGATGCTCGGATTCCATCTATGTCTCATATAGCCACAGCACTGAAAACAGGCGTTAAATTTTAACAATAAAATAAAAAAGATGGTTAATTTCTAAATACTTTGAATCATCAAAATGAATTAGAAATAGTAACTAATCTTGATACACTCCTTGAAGGGTCTAACATTTTTCCTCGTATGGTGCGCGGTTCTTTGAGAGCAAGGCCTAGGATAATTACTCCACCCACGGGATGACCCTGCCCTATAGTTCGGAGAACCCGTAAACGTAACTTTGAATTCACGGAAGTTCCGGAGAATTCTCTTCGGTCAATTGAAAATCTGGCCGGCTGCTGTTGGTTTAATTTAGAATTTCTTCTTCCGGAACATCCCTTGACATATTACATAAAAGGAACTTTAACATTAAAAAAAATAATCTAAAATTCCATTTGTGTACAAGGAAAGTATTATACTATTATTTCCTAATTGCAAAAGTAATATAACTGTATCTTATAGCTACATAAAATTAATCACAATCTTTAAAGTTACCAATTACGAAATTCTTGCGTATGAACAAACAGTATATGAACGTATTTCGTAATGGTTATTCCTTACAAGAATATTTTACTTTCGACTTAATCTAGTAATAGAACCAAATAATACGCCAGTACCAAGACCGTTAATGTAAAGGTATGCTGGAGGAACCGTTATAGAAATAGTGAAGTCAGGTTATCTATGATATCGCCGTTGTTTGTCGCCTTTCCACGACCGAATGGCTGAACTATGTGAAGTTAATTTTTGCACCTAGTTAGTCCCTTGAGTCGAGATGCGTTTTTCATAATTTCACTTTGTTAATCAACTATCCATAAATTTATCATATCCTCTGATTATCTACAGAATATTTATAATGAAAATAATGATTGTATTAAAAGAAAACAATATGTTCCGTTTCCTGTTCCATAATATGGTGGTGTATTTAGTTGAGTTTTATCATAAATAGACATGTATGATATGTTATAATTGATTCTGTTTTTCTATGGTTTGTATGGGGCACCGTGGTTCAGTCGTATGCTCTCCCCACTGGTGCAGTGGCTAGCACGTGCGCCTTTAGTGTAAGGGGTCCCGGGTTCGATTAACGGTAGGAGAGACTGAAATTTTAACTGTCATCGATGTTTGGGTGTTCGTGTGCGTGTCGTTACTGGAAAAACGAGTAAAATGTAGTAAAACATCAGGATAATTAGGTAAAACATAAGTTACTTAGGAACGTTCGGTCAATGAGTTTATCTTAAAAAAAGTGGTCGAGTACTCACCTTCTGTACGGGTGTTCCCTGGTTCAATTCCAGATCATGCGAGCTTATGTTGAAAAACATCTTGTCTATGTTTGTTCTTGGAATTCTCAAAGTTCTCATAATTCTATTATTAGCTTACGGACATAAACGTGGGGAGTAAAACTAGATTCCTTTTTTTATTTCATTGTTTATAAAAAATCATATTTATGTGAGAAAAAGGAAGAAATACAGAAAAACGTGTTATATTGTTTGCAATAAAACTCCAATGAGTTTTGTTCTAAAGTTTGTGTTAGTATACTGTTGCTTTCGTAAATTACAAAGCCATATATCCGGTAAGAGCTTGTATGGTTTAGATTTCTATTGTAGATCCAAGAATGATCTAGCCACAATACTAGTTCCTCTCGAAAGTTTGTCGTGAAAGGGATGCCTCGTCTCGGATACTATATCTGATTCTATAACAACAAAAAAGTATTTTCTATAAAATTGTATAAAAGAGATATATATGTTTAACATCTGTGATAATTACTTGATCATCTGTAAACGTGCATCGATTACAGGTTCTAAACTCTTTGATGTGTTTATTCTGGTGTACCACAGGGATCCGATTTCGAACCGTTGCATTATTCGATTTATTATATCTCATTAAGCATAGTTAGTACTGTCGTCTTGCTAGTGTCATAATGAAAAGCTTGCTGGACATATATTTTAATGTCATCTTCACCTTATTATGTGGTGTGGTTCTCATAAAACATTAATTTTCATCTTATACATATACACCAGGTCTCCTAATAAGGCGAAACTAATGCTAAATGTATCTTCTCGTCAAGATTTCCATTATAGCACTAGCAGGATGACAATACTCATTATAGTTAATGAAATAAAATATAATCAAACAATGTAATGATCCAAAATCGGATCCTTGTGGTATACCACAATAAACACATTATACAATTTTAAATGTGTAATCAATGCACGTTTATACATGATTGTCATTATCCGATATAGATGTTAAACATGTATACCTCTATTGTACGTATAGCTTTGTAGAACATTTTTGTTTTATTATTGTTATTAGCTGAAATAAGAGTTGAAGCTATCTCGCTTTGAAAGGGTGTCTTAAAACTTATGTCTCGTCTCGAAAAGATTTTTTTTTACTGGAAATGCTTTGTCTCGTCTCAAATAGCTTCACAAAAATTAAATTTTATCTCGTCTCATGGACAACTTTAGTTCTTTTTTTTTTAAAAAAAAATAGATGGCAGTTCCCACAGTTTTCCACAGTTTGGGCAATGTGGAAAAATTCATATCGATATGAATTGAATGTCATGTATTTCGTAGGATTTGACAACTGACTCATATTGACCATGTCGATCCAAAAATAGTTTAATTCTTGTTAAAAATTCAGCCATTTTCTACCGTAACATTAAGAGAAATGGTGACCCAATGGCAGAGCGCTCACCTCTGGTACAATTGTCTCTGGTTCAATCAACCATCATGCGAGTTTCTTCCTGGATTCTCCCGTTTCGTCTCATGTTCTCACAGCATCAATTCCTCCCTAATAATTCTCTTTCAAAAATAATGTTCCTGCTTTAGTATAAAAAGCATAGCTTTGCGTGGGACGTAAAACTCAAAATTTTGTTTCATTCTACCGTGGCGTTATTAAGTTCCTTTTAGCACTTACGATATGACAGTTCATAAGAGGGCTTATTTCTATCTTAATAACTCGTACTTTGCACCCTAGATCTAAGCTTCTCTTAACCCAAATTATTGACAACTACATAAAGAAAATAAATTATAGAATGTATCTATCTATTTCTATAGTAGATATATAAATAAAAATGAAAGCGACAATGCTTGTTACTTAATAACTCTTGAATCAACCGACCGATCTCGATCAAATTTTCAACATAGAGGAGGTTCGAGCCTGGAATGGCTTTCATCATTTCACTTTGAAGCTATCGATAAGAATCAGTCATGTCCAAAATTATTGTCGCATGTCTATAAATATGTTGTTATAAGAATATAATTTGATAGCGATTTTGTCCGGTCTTCTTATAATATTAGTATGTGTATAATTAGTATAACATACGGGAGGGTGAGATATTTAAAAGTGATCGAAAATGACCGATATAAGTGTCGAATCGATAGTTTTCGGGGTCGCTGAGATGAACATTAACACTTCCGATCTCGTTTAAATCCAAATTCAGCCCCGCAGCTTGGGGAAGGGGATATATATATATATATATATATATATATATATATATATATATATATATATATATATATATATATATATATATATATATATATATATATATATATATATATATATATATATATATATATATATAACAATGATTGGAAATGACCGATATTAGTGCCGAATCCATAATTTTCTGGGCCAGTAACATGAACAGTGACACTTCCGATCCTATTTAAATGCAAATTCAGCCCCGCAACTTGGGGAAGGGGAAGAGATATATAAAAATGATTGAAAATGTCCTATATTAGTGTCGAATCTACAGTTTTCGGAGTCGCTGAGATGAACAGTGACACTACCAATGCCGTTTAAATCCTAATTGAGCCCACAATAGTAATATTTAATTTTTATTTATATAGATCATTTATCATTTTCTAATTTTTCAATGTATTTTCTTTGTTTCTTTCGATTTGAGAGTCTTCAGTAATAACAAAAGTGATTGACTAACGGACAGGGCCGGATTTCCCAATAGGCCCGGTAGGCCCGGGCCTATGGGCGCAAGCTCTCAGGGGCGCACGGCCGAGAGAAAAAAATTAAAAAATATCTAGAAATAAAAATAAATAGCCATAACTTAGCATATTTTTTTTGAATTGATTAAAAAAATCAGGCTAATTAAGCATTCTGATTTTGAAGTTCATTGGAACAAATAATTGTTGGTAAAGTTCACCAATCTTTTGTTAATACATTAACGGTATTTTGTTAAGCCCAGAACCAAGTAAATTCTTCAAAAAACTTGCAATGATAAAATTGCATCGTGGTGTTTAAGCAATTAACATATAGGTCTGATATAATTTTTTAATAAAGGTTTTAGGAAAGTAACTTTAACCAGACTAGGGGGCGGAAAATTATTGGGCCTAGGGGCGCCAAAATGCTAAATCCGGCCCTGCTAACGGAACGTATTACAAATTGTTTTCTTATTTTGACCCAGTGAAGTAGGTAATTGACGTTAGTTCCTTATAAACTAAACAACATAGTTTTACTATAAACAGTAGCGTAATGGCATAAATTTAACTGACAAAGGATTATTTACGTGAAAAGTATAAGCCTGAATAATGTGTACTAATTTTTCCTTTTCTCCTCGTTTTGCGGATATTAAAATAGTTGTTAAATTTTGACTTGCTAAAAAATTGTTTATACTATATAGAATTTACAACATCAAATTTGACCTACCAAATTTTGAGACTAAAATGTCACAGCTTGATTTCTGTATTATTATTATTATTATTATTAAAAATAATACAAAGATTCCAGTTGTCAATCTTGATTTTATTTTTATTTTGTATTCTCAGTGTATTTTTATATAATATTTTTTTATTCAAAGAACCAAACCTTTTATGTTAAAATATGACAAAAAGTGACCAAGATTTTGGCATGTTGGATGTGCAATTTTAAGCAAAATTGGCTCAATCTTATAAATGGTAGTTAAATCAGACCTTAATTTCCAAAGTTCTGTTAATTATATATTATGAAATTGACTGTTTCTATTTTAATTTTTGTTTCATATATCAGTTTGAACCTTATAATTCTAATATATTAACCTTCTGACAAAGGCCTTAACCTGCTGTAATAGTTATTCTATATTATACATTTTCTGGTCTGTTTAAAATAATTTTGTAATGCTTGTAACATAGTGCTGTATTTTTGCGTATGAGCTGTTCACAACACTTAAAATTATTATTATTATTATTATTATTATTATTATTATTATTATTATTATTATTATTATTATTATTATTATTATTATTATTTAGTACTAGAAATTAAAATATTGTTTTTGTGCATACTAGTATTTATGCAATAAATCTGTTTGAATCCTGGTGTAATAATAAATCTTATATTAAAATTCTGAAAAATTGTTAGGTTGAAAATTTATCACGAGAGAATTTTGACAAAATATTTGGTATTAACAACGTGCCGGTTTGGAAATTCAAAAATCTGACAAGTATAAATGTAGACATTATTATAATTTTGTTTTATAACTGCTTACCTGATTGTTACTGTAATTTTTCTCTGATCACCACCAATATCTTAAGCATGACAGATATAGTAAATTGTTTTATTAAATGTCAATTTGTTCTAGTAACACGAGATCACAATACACTGATATTTTTCAAGTAATGTTGATTCACGTTAAGAAAATCATTGTTATAAGCTTAAAAACACTCACACATCTTTATAGAAGCACACTTTAACAAATCACATGGTTCACTAACAAAAGAAGAATACTCTAAAACACAACAGTCAGCTGACATTTTTGGATATACTTTTTACACTTTTTTTACATGGACACGTACTTCAACAAAGAGTGAGAGAGAGAAAAAAAAGTAGTTCGCCGTGTCTTCAAAAGATGGCGCCGAATATCATCAGTGAAAATGCAGGCCACGGGCATTTATGTACAGAGAGAGAGAGAGTGTTTGTAAACCAACTGTTCCGTCCAGTCGAGAACTGAATGGAGAACCTGGTCGCGTGCGTACAACACATGGACATGAAAGAGTGGCTCCGTTGCTCTCACATGTTGTCTGCGTCGCTCTTGGAAAGCGACTGATCACCAACAGTGAGAGTTGAGTTGTGTAGCTGCGATGTTGGGCTGCGCTTTGCCACTGGCGATCTTAAACTACTTTTGTCGACACCAGAACGGAACATCTCAGCTACAAAGTTACGTTTTCATTGATTACGTTGCCGGTCGGCGATAATTGTTACCACTTACTGGACTGGCCTCCTTGACTCACCTTGGATGATCAACTTTTTATATACACAATGTACCCATATACAGGGTGTTTCAGGAAGAAAATGAGGCTTAGGATTAGGAATTAGATTTCTGGGCTTTCGGTATCTATGGCTATGCTATACCGTCACTAGGATTAGGATTAGGATTTAGATTTCTGGGCTTTCGGCATCTATGGCCATGTTAGACCGTCACTAGGATTAGGATTAGGAATTAGATTTCTGGGCTTTTGGCATCTATGACAATGTTAGAGCGTCACTAGGATTAGGATTAGAATTAGACTTCTGGGCTTCCGGCACCTATGACCATGTTAGACCGTTACTAGGACTAGGATTACGAATTAGATTTCTGGGCATTCAGCATCTATGACCATGCTAGACCATCACTAGGATTAGGATTAGAAATTGGGTTTCTGGGCTTTCAGCATCTATGGCCATGTTAGACCGTCACTAGATTAGGATTAGGAATTAGATTTCTGGGCTTTCGGCATCTATGACCATGTTAGACCGTCACTAGATTAGGATTAGGAATTAGATTTCTGGGCTTTCGGCATCTATGACCATGTTAGAGCGTCACTAGGATTAGGATTAGAATTAGACTTCTGGGCTTCCGGCACCTATGACCATGTTAGACCGTTACTAGGACTAGGATTACGAATTAGATTTCTGGGCATTCAGCATCTATGACCATGCTAGACCATCACTAGGATTAGGATTAGAAATTGGGTTTCTGGGCTTTCAGCATCTATGGCCATGTTAGACCGTCACTAGATTAGGATTAGGAATTAGATTTCTGGGCTTTCGGCATCTATGACCATGTTAGACCGTCACTAGGATTAGGATTAGGAATTAGATTTCTGGGCTTTCAGCATCTATGGCCATGCTAGCTCATCACATATATGAGGGATGACATCCCACGACGATCGCGCTATTCGGCGAATTGGAGAGGAAGGAAGGAAGCAACCTAGAACTACTATGTTAGGTACCATCCCGGCATTTGCCTGGTGAGAATGAGGAAAAGCCAGGTAAAACTATAGTGAGGAAGACTGGCCTGAAAAAGCTGTTATACTTTTTGGACCAATATCCCCACCGGGAATCGAACCCTTGCTCCCGCTCCTTCGGTTATGAATACATATACACACATAATTGATAAATGATAGTAGGAAATTCCTTTTATAGTAGCGGTTGACGCTATTTGGTAAATAATTATTTATCATTAATATAAATAGTGGAAAATATATTTACTCCATATTGTATCTTTTAGCGTTTACATATTTTTCAAATTTCTGGGGTAGACCCATGCCTACCCGGCTTACCCGCTAAAGCCGTCACTGGTTAAAGAGAACCTGTTCTAGAAGAAATTCCAAAATCAACGTGGTGAAGTTTCAACTAGCGATAAATACTGTATATATAAGAATATGTGCAAAAGCTGGTATCAACTTAAATATGTAGTTTACACTTTCCTCCATTTTGATTGACTTTTATTAATTATAAAAAATAAACATATTTTAGAATTAAAAAAAAAATACAGTCATCGACTATTATTTATGTTCATACGTACATGGGCAAGGAAGTAAAGAATTTTTTAAAAAAAATCTTTGAGTTAAACGTCACACGATTGTTTCCTTTAGGCTAAGGGAGACGATGATTAATGCAAGTGAATGATAATGGAAGAATTCGTGGAATGAGAAAGTGGGAGGAAACGGGAGTATCTCAAGAAAACTCACGAACACGATGTCGCGGGCCACAAACCTACTTACCCAGGAGTCAAACTAGAGTCCCCACGCACCAGAAGAAAAATAAACAATAAATACAATCACAAAATAAACAATAAATACCAAGCGAAGTAGCTCAAGTGGTAGAACGTTGGCTTCGCATTCGGGAAGTCGTGGGTTCGATTCCCGCTGCCGACTATCCTGACTGGGGTTTTCCAGGGTTTCTCTCAGTCCTACCAGGCAAATGCCGGGATGGTACCTACTAAACAACCTACTACTACTAAACTACTGGTCGATACTTCCCCAAATCTTTTCCATTGTTGTTGTTGTTGTTGTTAGATACCAGTATAAAATGGAATCTGACTTGTGTCTGGTGATTGTTAAATTTGTTAAAACAATACAATAAATTCTAAACAAAATTCCTGAAATGCTTGAAAAATTTCGTAAAGAAGTACAAGATTTCATACATCTTCGAATTAGTAATGTAGATTTCCAACGTGATAGCCGTGCCATCTGCTTAGAGAATGTCAGTGTTAATAACTATTGATAGCATCTAAGACTTTCCCCACAAAGAATGCTGGCCCATTTTCTCCTTCAATGTCAGATATCTGGAAATGGAACTTCACAAACTAAATTCTGTTGTAAATGGAGATCCATTAACCCCAAATGCTAATGACCAGAAACCGTATTGATCATTTTTCTACAAATAGAACCGCTCGGTGATAAATGATGACAAAAAAAAAAACTATAATTATAAAAGACGTTGACTAATGTTAACAAGATGAGTTCACCTCTTTGTATGCAAACAAAAATGTTATTCAAGAAGGTGTTTAAAAATAATGTAAATGTCGCAGTAATTTGATGTTTAATAAAATGTTTACATGTTAAAATTTGATGTCTATTATAAACACGAGTTGTTTATGACAGACGTACTACCGTAGAACACAACATTTTCGGTAATAACCCTGCATAATAAACCTATTTTCTCAACATTGAAAGCAGAAGTGGTAATATAGCACTAGCGGTTTTAGTAGAGGGATTAGAGTGGGGATGTATCACATTCTTGAGATACTTAATAGATTGCACAAAACTACATCTCGCTATCTATTACCGTTTTTAGTCTACAGTGATTACCTGATCAACGTTAAATCCGAAAATGGCTTATTTCTACCACTTCCAGCGGTTGCATCACGAGTTTGATCATTAACTTTTGCCCCTTGACACCCTGGCCAAAATTTTTCCTGATCCATAAAAAAGTTTTCGATTTTATTTAGTTATTTATTTATTTTATCGTCTCCCGGAAGAGCGGATGGGCAGATACATGGACGAAGTAAACATACGTATAAAGGAGTTTTGGAAAAGCAAGCTCCTTAAAAATCAAGGAAAGCATCATTTCCTATACGTTATGCAACCCAAGAAACCTTTTTGAAAAATGGGTTGCATAACATTTCAGGTATAATCTCGTTTTTACATTCCAAATTAGCCTACTCAACATTGAAGCATTGATATTGACGTCTTATATTCGCTTTTTTCGTGTTTGTTAGTTTCCAGACAGGTGATACGAGATTGGAAATTCGTGATATTCAAGCCTCATGATCTACTACCGTGAATCAAACCCAGGGTTCCCAAAAGAACGTTAACAATTCATCTTCATCATTATAAGTATTCTGCCCTTATTGAAAGGTCACTTGCCGCAACTGATTGTGAGAAGCTTCCATTCTCTACGGTCTTCTGCTAACCTTTTCGTCTACACGTACGATTTTCTGTTTTGATATTGTCTAATAATTCTAGTTTACTTCGTCCTCTTCCTCTTTTTCCTGCCACCATACCCTCTAGTACGTCCCTCATGATACTAGCCAATGTCAAAACCAGTATCTTTTTCTCTTCTCAATAATACCTAAAATTTCTCTTTTCTCCCCCGATTATTCAATCGGAACATGGAATACGTCACAGCATCCCGGGCCAAGGGCGCCCATGTTGTGATTTCCAAGGGGGGGGCAAGTATAAGCGACGTTTCAAAAATAGTTTCAAATTTTGCTGTAACTAATGTAAAAATTCTATTGGATTTTCGATATTCTGAAGTACAATTTCCTCTAAGAGGGGCGAGCGCCCCACTTTGCCCCCCCTGATGGGCGCCCTTGTCCCCGGTTCTCACGACTCGTTGTATTGGCAAGTAGTTCACTAGAAATAAAATGTATGGAACATCATACCACCAAACTTTCTCGGTCTTCCATTTTTTTTTAACTCAGTGCTCTTTCATTTTCCTGTGTTCTTTGCCACTTTGTTTCATTTTCTGATTTTCTTAGATTTTAACTTCAGAATCAGTACTAGAACTCGACAGTACTAAAACAAAGCGAGTAACTGTATTTCTTCATCATGAGCAGCTTTGTAAAGCTGAAAAAAAATCTGTAAATTCACCAAGAATTTATTTATTATAAAATAGCATGCATCATCTTTAGACACGAACGGCAGAGGCGTTAAATAAAATCAAATCATACTGAAAGTATTACTAAAACGTTTATTTATGAAATATGAACTCGAAGAATATTCACTCCCCAAAGTAAACTACCCCTATGGATCCTTTTACGAAAAATAACTTAGGCCATATCATAGGAGTGTTGAGTAGCAGTGGTTCAGTGGTAGAGCGTTCACCTCTGGTGCATGGGGTCCCTGGTTCGATCCCAGCTCCAGCCAAGTGAACTTTGTGGTGGGCAAACACCGTGTACATGTGTTTTCTCGGGGAAAACTGGAAGTGATATTGAAATCCACTGCAATTTCCAGTTTCAATATTGATCTACACAGAGGAAAAGCGATAAGATATGGCGAAGAATATTTAAAAAAAATCAATTTAGCGTTCTAAGAACGGGCACCATCTTCTCTCTTAACCCCCTATTCACACTGGTAATGGAAAAAAATACTTCCGATTTTAACCTTTAAACGCTCATTGACGCAACTGCTGCGTTAAAGCTCTGATTTTGCTACCAATGTATTTCTGAAGAATTCATCTTTCCGCCGGTGTGGACTTTATGTATGTTGGGGGTACCACGGCAGGGAGAGGAGAGTAAAGCTTGTGATTTGTTTTGCTTTTTTCAACAGGTTTATTTGGGGAGCAGTCCCTCCCTTGAAGGTACACTAATAAAAAACGGTATGTGAAGTAATGAAGTAGGCCACTACAAGGTAATATCCTGTATTTGTACTACTTGCTTAAATGGGGGAAGTAGGTAGGGGGAAAAGTTTGCCAATTTTTCGAGTCTCAGTTTCTTGACGTAAATTACAATTATTTTTACAATAAACATCAATATCTCAGCCCCTAATTAAGCTAGAAATGTCATTTGGTACCAATGTATACCTGAATGATGAATCTTTTCGACAGTATGCATTTTATGAATGTGGGAGGTACCACAGCCCAGGGGGGAGGATGAAGTTTTTTTGTAATTAATTTTTATCTCGCTTTGTATTGCAGCAATGGCTACCATTTTTAATATTATTGTCACAAGTGTCTGGCCTACACATTAGCATCATTTTACCAGAGTAGGGTGACTGTAAGGGCTGAGAGGGACCCGCAAAATCATTTTTTTCATATTTTTATGACTTTTTTATGTTTCATCTTCTACTTCTATGCAAGGGCGCCGATCCTGGGGGCCCGGGTCCCCCCAAAGCTCATGTGCCCCCCCTATTGCATTTATGAATATATAATATTTGGCATAATTTGAATGAAATTTATCTTAAAATCCTCATATATATATACCTTCTGCATCTGAATGGGGCCCCCCAAATTTACAGAGAAATCGGCGCTCTTGCTTCTATGAATATGGCGGGTATGATACCTCGTTGGAATTTATGGTCTATATGCTTTCCAGTGATGTATGGATCATAACATCAGGAGGTTCACCAGAGCCCCCAACGTGAGAGTCTACGATTTTGTTAAAATTGGTTGGAGTTTATAATTAAAGTTGGTTGCTAAAGAGCAACATCAGTAGTGGATATCTTGAAACGGTTTCCTGCAAATAATTAAGCGTCCAAAAAATATATTTCATATTCGGTCTAACTGTTCTACTAAAACCGGAAATGGCAGCAATCTACTACTACTTCCTGTTTGAATATTAATTAATAAAATGTTACGTCATATAGACCAATCTCCTTTACGTGGTCTATAAGTGACACTGCTATTTCTTGAAATCAAACCTTCAAGCAATATTCCCATCGGCATGTGCTCAGTGACTGACATTATAAACGTAAAGGATGTATTTCGTCATTTGATTCCACGTGCAACCGATTCCCTTGACGCCAGCTGATAAAATGAAGTTGATCCTCGACTTTCGGTTATTCCATCGGGGAAATCGACAAACAATGAAGATTGTGTATATACGTATATGTGAAAGAAAAATTTTCCATTCGGCACGACATTCAAAACAACGTTCCTCACGGTGACGCAATTGAGAGAGAGAGAGAGACACACACACGAGATTATTAACTGCATTTGTCTCTCTGTCCTGTCAGATTGAACTTTGGGAAAAAATGGAGCAAGGACGAACGGATTCATCTTTGGTTAATTAATCGGCTAAATTTCAAATAAGTAAACACTTCCTTCTTCTTTTCAATGCCTTGCGCGCAAGGAATAAACTGTCTAGACATCATAGTTATTGACTAGGTAACTTTATAAGTTATTATTATTATTATTATTATTATTATTATTATTATTATTATTATTATTATTATTATTATTATTATTATTATTATTATTATTATTATTATTATATCGTGAGATATTCTATTTTTGGAATACATTTTGAATCCTCCTGCTCCTTAGAATGCTCCTGTTACTCTATCAAAGTAACAGAATAAAAGTTAGGCTCAAGGACAGCACTAATTGTATTTTTTAAAAATATTTCAAACGGTTTCGTCGTTTTCCTACACTGGACATCTTATAAATAAAAAATCAAAAACTTAAACATAGAAATTGACTCTCCCATCCTTGAGAAATAGAAGTTTCGGAAGTTCCGGATTATTAGTTATTAGCTCCCGGCATAAGCGTACAGGAGATCCAAATATATATACGAGAAAAGATAAAAACTGAGGGTAAAATTTTTGAACGATATTTCTTGAGTTTCGTCTGTTATAGAGGAATGAGGAGTGTACGGTAATTTTAATACATGGAGTTGTCAACTGTGGAGAATTTCAACTACTCGCCACCTATGGCGCTAGTTGCAGGTAAGTACAAATGGCGACTCATTTAGAAAACTGGTCTCGCGAAGAAGTCAGCTCAAGTTATTCGATTTCTGTGGTCGAAACATGTAACCACGGTCGAAATTCAACGGCAGCTGGTAGACGTTTACGGAGAGACAGTAATGTCTCTCGTCAACATGTCGCAGAGTGGTGTTGAAAGTTTGCGGCTGATAGAGAAAACAATGCCCGCCCGTATGCAGCCCAGAAGACCACCACGCTGTTGAAGCAGTTTCACTGGGAGATTATCGACCACCCTCCTTACAGACCGTACCTCGCTCCAAGCGACTTTCACCTGTTACCGCCCTTAAAGGAGTACCTAGGAGACCGTTGCTTCGCTTCAAACGAGGAAGTGAAACACTTAGTGGCTGAACATGCAAGGACAGGATTTATACCAGGAGGGAATCTTCAAACTCATCCCACGATGCGACAATTACCTCAACCGATATGGGAACTAATCGTATGTCGAAAAATAACCTAATATATGTACTATTTGTTGGCTGTATTGGTTGTATGAAACAATATATACAAGTTTCGCTGCAGGCTTAGTAACCTTACTTTTTGATCACTCCTCGCATATTTGGTTGCCGGGTTTGTCGAGGGACAGACTATGCTTGCTTTATGTTTAATACCTTGTTTCTTGCTTCTGGCTAGATCTGAAACAAATTTGGTGGGCAAACAAGCTCATCATCTATGGAATATACCTCGCTAATTTTTTTGGCCAGGCTTGGATTGGCTTGACTCGCCTTATACAGTATGTGGTACTTTATTTCCCAGTAACTACTGACCAAATCTAAACGAAATTTAATGGGCAAGTAACCCATTTTCTGCTGGCCAAGCTCTACCACGGACAGACTTGCCTCAGCAACTGAGGCTGTGTTCAACAACTTTGTAAGCCCGGAGCTTTTTGAGTTTCATTCACTTCGGCTTGAATTTAACAAGAAGTGTATATTCCGAGTCTCATCTCCCTAACTTCAGGTGATCATAAGCAGGAATTCTCGCAGGATATATTTCCGTAGGGAGGGTCTAAAATACCAACACACAAGCAAAGTCGCGAATATAAACACTTTGATCAACATAATATTAAATGTAAAACAATTATTATAGACGTACATCGCATACTTTATTAAATACGGTATTTAATACATACGTGTTAAATATTGAAGTGGATGACTACTCAAATCTACTATGTTTTGACACTATTTCGAAGACCCGAGCCCCTTCCAAAAATCCAGAGAAGAGCAATTGCCCCTCTTGTTCCCTGCTGTGTTCTCCCATCATCATGAGATCAATTTTTGACACAAAATTTTATTTATTTTCCACCTTACCTCTTAATATACACGCCGTAATCAAAATCTATATAAATAAAAATAAAAGTGACTACGTTTGTGACTTAATAACTCTTGAACCACTCGACCGATCTCGATCAAATTCTCAGGGGGCCGCGGTGGCTCTGTGGTAGAGCGTTCACCTCTGGTGCTTGAGGTCCCGGGTTCGATCCCAGTTCCCGCCAAATGAACTTTGTGGTGGACAAACACCGTGTGCGTGGGTTTTCTTGGGGTTCTCCCGTTTCCTCCCACTTTCTTCATTCCATCATTTCATTCATTACTCATCATCACCGTCTCTTTTAGCCTACCCGGCATAACCGTGAGACGTAAAACTCAAAGATTTCATTTCATTATATTTCGATCAAATTTTCAACATAGATGAGGTTTGGGCCTGCCATGATTTTTATCATTTCACTTTGACGGTGCAACTTCGGGGAAGTGGTGGGGAGGGAGGTAATACAAAAATGAAGAAAATGACCGATATTAGTGTAAAATCCATAGTTTTCCGGATTGCTGAGATGAATAGTAACACTTTCCATGCCATTTAAATCTAAATTCAGCCCCCCATCTTGGGGGAGGGATTGAAATATATAAATATGATCGAAAATGATCTTTACTAGTGTCGAATCCATAGTTTTCGGGGTCGCTAAGATGAAGAGTGACACTTCCGATGCCGTGATTGTCTATCAGAAAGAGCTTTAGTAATAGTATAAAAAAGACTTACTAAGGGAACATATTACTAATTTTTCGTATTTTAACCCAGCGAAGCGAGTAATTGACACTAGTGACGTGATATAAACCGGGTTCGAGTCGCGTGCAAACGATGTTCAAAAATTTATTTCAAATCAAGGGCGCCCATGTTGTGGTTTCCAAGGAGGGGCAAGTATAAGCGACATTTCAAATGTAGTCTCAAATTTTGCGGTAACTATTCTAAAATATCTATTGGGTTTTTGATCTTCCGAAGCACACTTTCCTCTAAAGGGTGGGGGGCAAGCGCCCCACCTTGCCCCCCCCTGATGGGCGCCCTTGTTTCAAATTGTTCAACCACATTTTTAGATCTTCAGACTTTTCAAACGACCCTCGTAATCTTAATGGAATTTTTCAAACGAGTATAACACTAAGAGCGGGAAAAGAAATTAGTGTCGAGGATAATAAGAAGGACTTCCTGTCAATAAAAGATTGGATGAAGTCCTACACGTCCAGTTATCATCTTTTGGACATCTTCTCTCTCATATACACACTTTCTCTTTATTGTTGTAGAACAAGTAAGTGGTTGGCCATTCTCTTCCTATTCAGACTGTGCTACAATAATTCTTTCTTTTATTTTCCTTTCGTTTAAAAAAAAAAAAAAAAAAAAACTGGACTTTTAACCCACTGACCCAAACAGACAGGATTGCAAGAGCCAATAAGTAATGCTGGGTGGTATAGCACAAAGGGGCAATGAGAATTGTTCGTGCAAAAACAGATTTGCAAGGAAAGTAAGAACTGTGCTATTAAGAATTTATATATATATATATATATATATATATATATATATATATATATATATATATATATATATATATATATACAGTTCCTCATTCTCTTTCTAACTCAACTTTAGGAGTAAAAAAAGTAAATGCATATTTCTTTGTTTGAAAATAAAAACACTTTTTCTTTTTTTTTTTTTTCCACATTCAATTACTTTCTCTTACGAACATTTCACCTTATTTTCCTTTATTTCTTAAAGGAATCTAGATTATTTTTCCTTTTAAAAAGTGTTTGAACAATACTGAATTTCAGGTACCGTACAGGTGTGTTACTACATTATTAAAGTATTTACAAATACGTATTAAGGTCATATGTATTAAAATAATGGTGGAATAGTTTTCAAAGGCGGTGCAAATTAAGAATATGAACATTTTAATTGAAATTTAATAGTGAAAAATATGTTAATTCAAAACGAATACTAATTCTTAACAACTTATTTATCAGTATATATTCGGGAGGGCATTTAGGTCATCTGTGACCAAAGAAACACCACTTAAAAAATGTCGTTCATTACTATGCAATTGGAATGCAAAAGTAGCTTACAGTGACAACCTAACACAGGTTGGTGTGTGTTTTCGTACTAGTTTTTACTTTATGCGCATAGTCATCCTTGCTATATCGCCTTTTTTCTACAGATGCACCTCTACGCTACGGCCAGGGCATTCTGACTTCGTCCTGCCCAAATCATGAATAGATGCAAGCTAACTTGATTGATTGATTTATAACTCAACGTCATTTTTCACCATCGAGGGTATTACGAGATGATTACGAGAGAAGCTATAGGGCTATAGGCTATAGAGGCTATTACCAGAGATAGCTTAACTAACTGACTAAATCTATGTCCTATGAAATCCAGCGTTCACAAAAGCTCTCCATTGACTTCTATCCTCAGCCAACTGAATCCAGTTTTCACTTTGTATTCCTATTTCTGCGATATCCATCTTAATATTATCCTTCCATATGCGCGTAGGTCTTCCTAGTGGTCGTTTTCCGATGGGATTTACTGTCAAAACTTTGAAAGCGTTTCTTCCTTCTTCCGTTCTGGCCACATGATCTGCCTACCTAAGCCTCCTAGACTTGGTGACCCTAATGATATTTGGTAAACGGTATGAATTATATAGTTTCCCATTATGAAGTTTCCGCCATTCGCTATTGCTCTTGGGTCCGAATACAACATGATGCTTATTCTTAAAGTGGTAACCACTTACTACAGCAGACAAGCATTTCTGCGGGAGTCAAAGTAGGGACCAGGCCCACAGAATGCTAGCGGATTAGGCACTTCGTCAGAAACGAGCAGAAGCTAGAGTTTAAAGATGACAAACATAATATACGTAGTGTTCATTAAGATTTTAAGATGACAATTTTAAACAAGAAACTTATTTCTTTTCTTCCAGGCGAAATTGTGTGGTGGGAAACAGACTATAATGTGAAGGTTGATCTTATAAGATCTCAGTGGCGGATCAAGAAGGTAAAAACTGGGGGGTCAACCAGAACCCAGACTATGATAAGTATATCATGAGTTTACTATAAACTTTGAAAAATATAAAAATAATAGCTTAAATTATTTTTGGCACTCAAAAAAACTGGGAGGGGATCTAGGCCCCCCGGCCCCAAGCTAGATCCGCCACTGTGTGGTATGATCTACGCACCCGGGTTCCAGGATTCTATGCTCGGTTCCGTGCGGAACAGCATTGCACGCATTATATTGGTTCAGATTCCACCTTAAACTGTAGAACCATGTCTCATGTAGTCTCGGTGCTGCAAAAGGAACACTAAACTTTAACAAACAAAACAACTTGAATGATTTTTTTTTAAATATTTACTACTAGAGAGGACGGTGGCTCTGTGGTACAGCGCTTACCTCTGGTGCGTGGGTTCGCTGGTTCGACCCCCAGCCAAGTAAGTTTGTGTGTGAACAACGCCATGTTCATGGGTTTTTTTGGAGTACTCGCGTTTCCTCCCACATTCCCACTCCACCAATTGTTCCATCATCATTCACTTGCCTTTTGTGTGTGAACAACGCCATGTTCATGGGTTTTCTTGGAGTACTCGCGTTTCCTTCCACATTCCCACTCCACCAATTGTTCCATCATCATTCACTTGCCTTAATTTTCGTCTCCTTTAGCCTAACGAGCATAATCATGGAACGTTGAACTGAGGTATTTCAGTTTATTTGTTTTTATTTTTATTTTTACTACTACATATTCAAAACACAATAAAAATGAAAATTTTCAGTTTTACGTCACATGGGCATGTAGGCTTAATGACATTTATTATTAATAAAACTGAATGATTGTGAAAAAGATTGGTGGAATGAGAATAAGGGAGGAAAACGGAAAATACACAGACACGAAGTTGTTCACCATAAACTCGATGGCTTGGGATCGAACCAGAAGTGACTGCTGAGACAACGTGTTCTCCATTGCAGTTCTGTCATATTATCCATTAATTATTCCACTTTTCCAACACGCATGGGGTGCTTTCAGGGCCTGCAAAGTTTGAGAACCACTGTCCTAGCCTAATATGGTTGAATCATCGTTTCGCATTTTTGTACATCTGCTTTTTTTTTATTTTAGAATGTAAAAATGTTTCTAGAAGATACGACATAGTCATTCGTCACATAAGGCCACACGACAAGAAGTTTTGGTTGCCAATATCATTTCGCAACAAACCCGATTCTTGTTCTAATTTATGAGTTGTCCTCATGCCAAAGTATGTCCCGTTTTTGACTCATCCGGCTTTAACTCGTATACTTCATTCCCCACCCACTTCTGACAACAATTCTTTAAATAAATCTTTGATATGTCACACACAACACATGCACGTATATATATATATATATATATATATATATATATATATATATATATATATATATATATATATATATATATATATATATATATATATACAGGGTGGTTCAGTAATGTTGGACAGCCCTGAATAAGTCGAAAACCAGAAGAGATATTAGCAAGAGTTTGGTGGATCCATATACTGTGGAAGGGGGACGTCTTGTGAGGTACCACACAATGTTACCAGGTCAACAGTGTTGCCAGCTCAGTACAAAGTTGTATTTTTTTAAATGGAACATATAGAAGTTTATGAAATCAAAAGAATTAGTACAGAATGTGAATACCAACAAGCGAAACCGCACCTGTCAGTGTTGCCAAATAAGGAAGTTATAAAGCTTCAAAGATCAAGAAATTAAAGTGTCCGTAGAGCAAAACTAGCAAAAAGGCAAGAAAAATAATACTACGGAATGAAAAGGAGTAACCGAAAGAGTAAACCAAAGAACGCACAGCATCCAGTGAGTAACAGGGTTGCCACAGCAAAGGGGGAAAAAATTGAAAATTTTGCCGTTGCTATAGGAGGAAAAGTGCCCATATGACATAATGCTGGAAACATCATAGAAAGTTCATGTAAGATTCAGGAATCCTAATAGCGTTTGTTCGAAATCAATATCTCTAACCGTTTCCGAGATACAACAAAGGTGTGCGGAGTTTGCAACACTGCATAATAATTCCCTCGCCCTCCAAACTACAGGAACGAGTAAAGAAAATGATACGCCCAACAAAATGTAAGAACTACATGGGTCTAATCGTCAAATCAATTATGCAGTGTTGCAAACCACGCACACCTTTGGTGTATCTCGAAAACGGTTAGAGATATCGCTTTCGAACAAACGCTATTAGGATTCCTGAATCTTACATGAACTTTCTATGGTGTTTCCAGCATTATGTCATATGGGCACTTTTCCTCCTATAGCAACTGCAAAATTTTCAATTTTTTCCCCCTTTACTGTGGCAACCCTGTTACTCACTGGATGCTGTGCGTTCTTTGGTTTACTCTTTCGGTTACTCCTTTTCATTCCGTAGTATTATTTTTCTTGCCTTTTTGCTAGTTTTGCTCTACGGACACTTTAATTTTTTGATCTTTGAAGCTTTATAACTTCCTTATTTGGCAACACTGACAGGTGCGGTTTCGCTTGTTGGTATTCACATTCTGTACTAATTCTTTTGATGGCATAAACTTCTATATGTTCCATTTAAAAAAATACAACTTTGTACTGAGCTGGCAACACTGTTGACCTGGTAACATTGTGTGGTACCTCACAAGACGTCCCCCTTCCACAAGTATATGGATCCACCACACTCTTGCTAATATCTCTTCTGGTTTCCGATTTATTCAGGACTGTCCAACATTACTGAACCACCCTGTATATATATGGTCAACACGCATGCTTTATGATGTATTTCAAATGTAGATATATAAAAAATATCAATGCATTATCATCTAGCATTCGTAACACGTACTACCAACTCAATACGTGTTCTAAATATGACTCTACACAGTACATAGAACAACAGACATGTCTAATGTGCAAACGTTCCTAACCAATATATAAGCTGTATCGCATCGCAGTTTACTACACAAAACCTTAGAAATGCGATCCAAATGAAAAATTCTATCGCAAAATGTGATGCGTCTATTATCATATTTTATTACCGAAAGGACCACATTTCAAACAGAAAATGGTTTATTATTGTCTTGCCTTCATGACAGAACGGTTCTGTTTCAGTCTTCCATACAGTTAAACCTCAGCAATGAATCCCTTCGAAAACACAACGTTTCCCTTTAGGTGTTCGTGAGGTTCTCAAAAACATAATCTACCCGGACTACACACCTAATTCCTCGAAACTATCCGCGAAACTGGCAATAGAGACTTATTAGCTCTAACACTTTATTCTATCTGTAAAGAAAGAGGTTCAATAGGTTCTCGAAATTCAAAACCCTAGTTTATTTTTCGAAAACTTGGTTACTATTATGCTGCCAAATTGTCTTGAGCCGTGGCAAAAATGCGAACTAAAGCTCACACCCCGGCACACCCACGCGTTGAGCCAATAACGGTTCAACATCTGCTAGGCGAGGGAGCCTTAGCGAAAGAGACTGGAATTTCTTCAGCCGATAGCAGCGCCTTAAACGAAAGACTAGGTGTCAAGTCAATGTGGTATATTTATAACTAAAACACAAGATCTTAGTAGTGCTCTCTTCTGCTCTCCTATCTTTTCATAGCTGTTTCATAGCATTGGTCGAGGAATATTCTGCCGTTGTGCATTTTAAGAAACAATAGTGTTTGGTTTAAAACGTTTAAAACCTGGATAAACTTACTGGATCCGAGTATTAAATGGCTACAATGTATATATTAAAACGATAGGTTTATATGTTTGTCTCCAAAGAATAGTTTATATTTTTGTCTCCAATCCCTTCGACAATGAGATCTCCAAAACCACGAGTGGTAGAAACGTGACGTTTTCGCTGGTTGATTCCAAATTTTGTGTAAATTGTTCAGTTCTAATTGAATATTAGAAAAAATTAAGCCATATTTCCTTATTACATTTTTAGGGGTACACTGGAAGGGTTGAAATTTTTAAAAAGTAACGCATTATATCCTGCGAGTTATACATTCCAACAATACATATTTGTATACGGGGTTAATATATATCTCTCCGACGTTTGTTTCATGGTCAAATGATAATGAGAAACGAAGGATAACCATTTCTCCAGTCTAAGATGAATCTTCATTGTTTGGAGTGTTTTGCCCAATGAACACATATATTACTGACATTATAAATTAATTGTGTGTGTAATGTATTTGCTTATTACATACTGCATGCAAGAAAAAAGAAAACACTGATCATACATGAATTAGAAACTCCAGCCGGAAGTAGGCTCAAACCTTGCAAAGAGTGCGAGATATTGAAAAAATAATCAAAAAAATCTCTCCTTTATGTGGTACCCGTTGCTGATTTTTATCAAGACGCCCTTCACTTGAGTCTGTAAAGGGACATGTATAGATGTTGAGAGGAATGACAAGGAGATTCATGCTCATATGTGAATGATGCGCTGTGTAGAGAGCACAGGTTCAGCTAGTATGAGTTTTAAAATGAATATGTATGTGGAAATTAAGTTGTTTTGTTTTTACAATAAGAATGAAAGTTCACTTTGTAGGCTGCGTAATTCTAATTTCGGAAGTCATTACGGATTCAAAAGTTAATTAAGAAATACTTCACATGAGCACATTCGAAGCCAGCTTAGATAAATTGTAGAATGTGGAAGTTACAAGACTTTAAAAACACACATAATTAATTGTGTTTTTCCTTCTTCGATTTTAATTATCACGCTGGTTTGTGGTACACAAAAAATGTATATTATTTCATGTCTATGTAAATGAATAAAATAAATAAATTATAATGATGTTTTCCTTCGCTGTGGAAAAAGCGATACAAAACTTATAAATTGTGATGCAAATTTAAAATTGTTTCGCAGTTTGCTATGCAAAAAGGAAAATCTAAATAAAACGCTGATATACGATAAATGATTTCCCGCCCCCCCTCCCAAAAAAACTGATTCTTTCTATCTCTAACCATTTTAGATCTGATCAACAAACGGAGAGACGAAGTAACGGAGAAACTGAGGTAGACATTCCATAATACCTCCTATATTTATCTACAGATGAAAAACATTGATTGCAGGTGAATAAATTGATTGTAAAAGAGAACGAATTTCATTCACTAATATTCATTTTATTCTTGTAAATATCTCTGATAGATGAGAAACATTGACAGCAAGTGAACGATTCGGTTTTTGTAAAACATGATGAATTTCATTCAGTAAAATTCTTTTTTTCTTAACAATATTTGCGTCAGACGAAAAACATCTACGGCTAGTGAATGTATTGATTGTAAACAACGATGAACTTTGTTCACTAGGATTCATTTTGTCGTTGTTTAATATCTGTGACAGACGAGAAACATAGCCAGCAAGTGAATAGGTGGATTGTAAACGACGATAAGTTTCTTGCATTAGAGTTCGTTTTATCGTTGTTTAATGTCTGTGACAGACGAGAAACATAGCCAGCAAATGAATAGGTGGATTGTAAACGACGATAAGTTTCTTGCATTAGGGTTCATTTTATCGTTGTTTAATGTCTGTGACAGACGAGAAACATAGCCAGCAAGTGAACAGATGGATTGTAAACGACGATAAGTTTCTTGCATTAGGGTTCATTTTATCGTTGTTTAATGTCTGTGACAGACGAGAAACATAGCCAGCAAATGAATAGGTGGATTGTAAACGACGATAAGGTTCTTGCATTAGGGTTCATTTTATCGTTGTTTAAAGTCTGTGACAGACGAGAAACATGGCCAGCAAGTGAACAGATGGATTGTAAACGACGATAAGTTTCTTGCATTAGGGTTCATTTTATCGTTGTTTAATGTCTGTGACAGACGAGAAACATAACCAGCAAGTGAACAGATGGATTGTAAACGACGATAAGTTTCTTGTATTAGGGTTCATTTTATTGTTGTTTAATGTCTGTGACAGACGAGAAACATAGCCAGCAAGTGAATAGGTGGATTGTAAACGACGATAAGTTTCTTGCATTAGGGTTCATTTTATCGTTGTTTAATGTTTGTAACAGACGAGAAACATAGCCAGCAAGTGAATAGATGGATTGTAAACGACGATACGTTTCTTGCATTAGGGTTCAATTTATCGTTGTTTAATGTCTGTGACAGACGAGAAACATTGCCAGCAAGTGAACAGACGGATTGTAAACGACGATAAGTTTCTTGCATTAGGGTTCATTTTATCGTTGTTTAATGTCTGTGACAGACGAGAAACATAGCCAGCAAGTGAACAGATGGATTGTAAACGACGATAAGTTTCTTGCATTAGGGTTCATTTTATCGTTGTTTAATGTCTGTGACAGACGAGAAACATAGCCAGCAAGTGAACAGATGGATTGTAAACGACGATACGTTTCTTGCATTAGGGTTCATTTTATCGTTGTTTAATGTCTGTGACAGACGAGAAACATAGCCAGCAAGTGAATAGGTGTATTGTAAACGACGATAAGTTTCTTGCATTAGGGTTCATTTTATCGTTGTTTAATGCCTGTGACAGACGAGAAACATAGCCAGCAAGTGAATAGGTGGATTGTAAACGACGATGAGTTTCTTGCATTAGGGTTCATTTTATCGTTGTTTAATGTCTGTGATAGACGAGAAACATTGACTGCAAGTCAATAGATGGATTCTAAACGACGATGAGTTTCTTTCATTATGATTAATTTTCTTGCTGTTAATGCATGTGACAAATGAGAAACATTGACAATAAGTAAATAGATGGATTGTAAACGACGATGAGTTTCTAGCACTAGGTTTTTTTTCTGTTAATGCCTGTTACAAATGAAAAACATCAACAGCTAGTGAATGAATCGATTGTAAACAACGATGAATTTTATTCATTAGCATTCATTTTCAACTGTTAAAAGCTCAATCTCGCTGTGAGCTGTTTTGTTCTTACATTACATACGAGTTGGTTCAGAAGACCCACGTAGAAGTGGATCTCAAGTTGGAATAAAAGGGGAGAAATGAAGTAATTATGACAAAACATAATTAGAAACATCCTCTTCAAATTCACTGATTTTAGTGCTGTGGTCATGAAATTCCCTTTTGATTCTGTATTGTGCTCGGAAATAGAGTTCTTTGTGATTGGTTGAATCCCATTAACCCTGCCTACGATTGCGATGCGTGGTGACATATCTGAGTTTCGCTTTTAGACATACCACTGCTAGACTCCATCTATTTTAATATCCTCTCCCCTCGGTTAGTGTAAAAAATTACAATAAGAACATATTACAAGACAATTAAATATAAACTATATGGAAGGAACAAATCATGTGTTTATCACACCTTATGTTTTTCTTTCGTACTTTCTAACATAATGTAGTGTTATTACTTTCTCTATCATCCAATTACTATCTAAAAGACTTACGTTTTCTTGGCAAGGCGCAATCTACCAATTACTTACCTGGAAAGAAAGAAACAAAAATGTAAAATGTAAAATTTAGTCACATTTCAACTAAAACTTAAATGATAAAATACTGAGTAAAGTAATATTAGGTTTAACCCTTTGACTACCAACGAGACACATGTGTCCCATGGAAATAATTCACACAAAGTTGGGATTTCTTTTAGATTTTTTAAAATATATACGTTGTTCTTCCATCGGTTCAAATGTGACTAGGAGACTGTGTTTAGTTTCCAAAACTGTGTACAGATGTCAGGAATATCCCATATTAAAGGAGTAGTACATGTACATACAGGGGCGGATCCAGGATATGATCAAGGGAGGGGCTAAACCATATTTTGCCGTTTTATCTAGTGTAAAACAGGATTGAAGCCCATTTTATCCAGTGTATACCTCAGCGTCAAGGGGGGGGCTATAGCCCCTATAGCCCCCCCTTAGATCCGCCACTGTGTACATATAAAAGAATATTCACATTTTAAAAAAATGGTAGTCAGAGGGTTAATAACCTAGTACCGAATCTTGAAATAATGAATATAAAACGTTTTAACTCTATCAATAAAATCCAAGCGAAATCGCAATTACAGCAGTGATACCAACCCGTGAGAAAATTTCCATTTTGTGGGATTTTTTGTCATTAATTTTTCGAATAGGGATAAAGGGAAATTTCGTCAAAATTGGTAGCATACAGTGGCGTATTTAGGGGGAGCTTCCGTGCTTAAGCCCCCCCCCCTCCCGAAATCTTATTTACTATAGTAAAATATATGAAATATCATGCAGAATTCTCACATTTTCAGACAAAGCCCCCCCACCAAAAAAATAGCAAAGCCCTCCCCGAAACAAAATCGTAAATACGCCACTGGTAGCATATATAGGGATTTCTCATATGTTTATTTAATCAACACCAAATAAATCCTCTATAAGAGGGAAGTAGACTAATGATGCTCGAATAAACCAGAAATCAATGATAGTTGTCAAATTTTTGTAAATTGTATGTTGGCGTCAAAGTGATTCATGCAAGAACTTGTGATTCTCAAACACAAGCAACAAGGAGCGTAAATTGTACTTTGGAGTATTTTTTTTTTTTTTTTTTTTTTTAAGATATGACGGAAGGAAATAAATTACCACACGAGAAACTGCCGGTTTCTAAAACGTTTCACACGGAATAGCTGGAGCTCAGTAAAACATTATGGCACAAAAGTGTGAGAAAACACTAAATTCTGACAACAAAATGTGTTTGTTTTCATTAACAATTTTAACGGATTCTTTTTTTTAATTAAGGAAAATACTTATTAGGAATTTAGAAGAATGGAATTTACGAATAAGTCACTCAAAAATCGAAAAAGGTAAGTAACATATAATGGTTTCAATTTTCATATTTTATAAATTTTGAAAATTTTGTAATTGATATAGTGGGTGGGAAATTTAAGAACAAAATGGGAATTTCTGCCTTTGAAGATGGGATTTTATAAGTTTCCAGGTTAGTATAACTGAATTACAGCCCAAATTAGGGGTTAAGGAAATTTTCCGTGTTAACTTAGTCTAAGCTAGGCTAATATAAGCTACAGTTACCTAAAGTTAAGCTAAGCTTAACTAACGGAAGCTAACTCTCGCTATATTTATTAAATTAAGCTAAATTAAACGGAAGTAATCAAAACTAACTTAACCTTAGCAGCATTTACCTAACTTAATGTAATTGGAGATAATCTGTACTACAATTACCAAAAGATAAGCTAAGCTTAACTAAACGAAGATAACTTGTCAAACTCTTGTTATATTTATTAAAAATCAAGCTAACCTAAGTTGAAGAACCCGAAGTTAACTTAAAAACCTTAGCTTCATTTACCTAACTTAGTGTAATCGGAGCAAATCTAAGTTACACTTACCATAAAGCTAAGCTAATCTACTTACATAACTTAAGCTAAACTAAGTGGTAGTTTTATTTCGGGGGATAAGATCATTTTATGTTCTTCATCAACTCATGAAATTCATCTAAACAAAGTAGTTGAAGTTTGTTTATTATATACGACCTCGTAAAGCCTGAGGGATGTATTTAAAAAGAATGCCTTATTTGTATTGATTTTGTAAACTATTCTAATAAATAAATAAATAAACTATAAGAGACATTCAAGAAGAAAACAAGAATGAATTAGGAAAGTCTTAAAGATTTTAGCTGCCTACACAAATAGTGTAGTTACAGTACTTTAGCCTATGGAAACAAGAACACAAAAAGCAAGAAATTACAGAAAAGATCGAAGAAAAACCAATTTCCAGTCGTCTGTTGAGATGTGAGAAGAAGGGGGGGGATACAATAGGGGTGACCTTGGTAGACCCCTTTCAATGCCCGAAGACATCGATCTGATAGCCAAGGCGTTGAACCAAGTCGTCACGTGACACTGAACGCGCGCTGTATCACTGTTAAGAACAAGCAAGAAAAAGCTACGGACGAACAAGGAATTACAATCTCTACTGACTACACGAGAACTTCGGTTGAAAAGTCTAATATATATCTCGTTGACGAAATAGATTTTGTATTTCTTGAAAGCCTTACTTTTAACTATTATTAAGGAACTGTCTCGTTTTCTAGACAAGAGTTTGCTACCTCTTAATTTGGAAAGCTCAGTGGTTACCTCTACAATGGTAGCTGAACGTCAAACTTTTTATGTGGGTTTAGTCTAAGAACGCCGCTGAACACTATATTATTCAAATACACTTAAAATTATTACTATTTATCTCTATATTGTTTCGCAAATGTTTTGTGTTAAGTGACACGGCAGCACACCTATTTGGTAAGAAAGGCAACGGAAACGAAGGATTTTTCTTTTTAACTTCATCACTTAATATGATACAAATTCGTATTCAAGGGCGGCCATCAGGGAGGGGCAAGATGGGGCGCTCGCCCCTCCCCCCAGAGGAGATTGTACTTCGGAATCGAAAACCCAATAGAATTTTTAGAATAGTTACAGCAAAATTTGAAACTATATTTGAAATGTCGCTTTTTTCTTGCCCCCCCCCCCTGGGAAACCACAACATGGACGCCCTTGTTCGTATTGTATTATCGAATTCTCATTTTACTGTGTATAGATGAAGTTCAGAGGGAGCCACCTTAACCACGACACTGTATATTATATATGTATAGGATAGTACTGCTCAAGTATTCACACCATGTTAACAAGTTCCATTTTTATTCGTATACTTGCACAAAGAATTTGATTTATAACCTAGCAGGGAGTGTGGGAACCGAATGAGCGAAAGCAGGTGAATAAGGTGGATGGATAGGGTACCAGTAGGGTTCCCAAATCTTACGTTTTTCCGACAAGTTTTACATTTCTCTGGCATATTTCACGTTATACCTTTTTACCTTTTTCCGTAAAACGATTTCTTGCGTTTTAAATAAAGGAAACCATACTTCTGGACAGTTTAAAAATGGTTTTTATGAGTCAGTGTAAACAAATTAATTACAAGAACTGATTTTACGCACACTGTTAACAATGCAGCCCAATGATGTGACTAAGTATTCCCAGAGAAACTGCAAATTTCTATCTATTAGGCACTCCCAAACAACAAGCCAAGAATAGTTTAGATTTAGTTTCTCAGCCTTCGTTTGCCAATACCATCTCTGGTCATGATATGTTAGAACAGAAGCTACTGTGAACAAATAGCAGCAGAATATACTGATGTCAGGAACAGAAACTACTATGAACTAATAAAAGCAGAATGTACTGATGTGAGGAACAGAAGCTACCGTGGACTAATAAAAGCAGAATATGCTGGTATTAGGACCACAAACTACTGTGAACTAATATAAGCAAAATATATTGATATCAGGAACTACTACTACAACAAGCCAAGAATAGTTTAGATTTAGTTTCTCAGCCTTCGTTTGCCAATACCATCTCTGGTCATGATATGTTAGAACAGAAGCTACTGTGAACTAATAGCAGCAGAATATACTGATGTCAGAAACAGAAGCTACTGTGAACTAATAAAAACAGAATATAGTGATATGAGGAAGAAAAGCTAGTATGAACTAATAAAAGCAGAATATACTAATATCAAGAACAGAAACTACTGTGAACTAATAAAAGCAAAATATACTAATACGAGGGAAAAAAGCTACCATGAACTAATAAAAGCAGAATATACTGATGTCAGAAACAGAAGCTACTGTGAACTAATAAAAACAGAATATAGTGATATGAGGAAGAAAAGCTAGTATGAACTAATAAAAGCAGAATATACTAATATCAAGAACAGAAACTACTGTGAACTAATAAAAGCAAAATATACTAATACGAGGGAGAAAAGCTACCATGAACTAATAAAAGCAGAATATACTGATGTCAGAAACAGAAGCTACTGTGAACTAATAAAAACAGAATATAGTGATATGAGGAAGAAAAACTAGTATGAACTAATAAAAGCAGAATATACTAATATCAAGAACAGAAACTACTGTGAACTAATAAAAGCAGAATATACTGATACGAGGAAGAAAAGCTACCATGAACTAATAAAAGCAGAATATACTGATGTCAGAAACAAAAGCTAATGTGAACTAATAAAAGCAGAATATAATACTGATGTCAGAACAGAAGCTTCTGAGAACATATAAAGGCAGAACTATAAGTCATGCAAAGGATTTTTTAACTATAAAAAAATGGGAGACTGTTAAGAGATGCAAAATCTTCATTATAATATAATTTAAATTAAAGGCGACAAAGATTTGTGTAATGCATACACTTGGTTATTTTGCTTTTGAGTTTAACTTATTTCCTGTACCGAAGCTACATGAGATGAGGACCTACAGCTTGATGTGAAATCCGAACAACATGAGCTCCTATTAAAGATTGTAATATACTTTATTTGTGTTTTATGTATTGTAATTATTTTTTTTTAAAAATATTCTGTATTATACAAAACCATGCATGTGTTTGTTGATGTAAATTTTGAATATGACAAATCTTCCTTTTTTTCATCCAAAAATCGTAAAGATTTTATTTTTTTCTCTCCGAAAAATCTGGCAACCACAAATGCTAAAGATGCTGAGGTGGACACTATTCAAAGTCTTGATGACTACTTCCACAAATAAATGTGCATATTAAAAAAAGGAAAGTTTTAAGAGATTATGTATTTACTTCATAATCTGCGTGCCTGCCGCATCATTTACGCTTCTAGCCTTCCTTATCAATCCGAACAAATTTCTCGTGTAAGGTAATAGGATACGAGTTTTAAATGCATTAAGTGACATTAAAAAGGAACTATACTTATAGACATACCTGATCTGTAATGCTCCCAAGCAACTAACACACAACACATCCCAAGTAACACAAAACACAGTCGAACTAACACACAACACATCCCAACTACACACAAGAGCCGAACTAACACAAAACACATCCCAACTACACATAACACATCCCAACTAACACACAACACATCCCAACTATAACACACAACACATCCCAACTATAACACACAACACATCCCAACTAACACAAAATATACGCCAAATACCTGGTAACATACAACACATTCCAATTAACACCCAATCTATTCCAACTAACACACAATACATCCCAACTAACACAACACGTCCTATTTAAAGTTCATACAAGCTTTGATTGATTGATTTGCAGTTGAGCATCCCTTTCAGTGTGTAATATGCCATTACAGTCTAATGATATGTTCTTGATAGGAGGGTGCCCGAAATTTTTTGCACCGACTGTACTTGATGTTTAACAAAAGATTTCTGGCTGTTCATATAATTCGTAATTTTATTTGTTATTCTATTTCAAATTAACATGGAAAACTGTAAAAAATTCATTAGGAATTATGGTTTGGGAATCAATATCTTTATTTATATATTAAATTAGTTATAAGTCTTGTATATGGATATGTAAATGGATTATTACAATTCTTACGGTGTCAGTGCTATCTGAAAATATAGATCCACTATTGGACGGAACTTTCCAGATCAAATAACCAATCTAAAAGTTGACAGAATTTTCAGGACCACCCTTCACCTCTCTTTTAGATACCTAGGTCCTTCTAAAATCTAGTTTGATCCAGATTTTACCAAATTTTATTCGTTTCAAAGCCCCACCGCCAAAATGCTTAGTTTTGATTGGCTGATAAACCCACGCTATGATATTAGGGCGCAATTATTCCATTCCTTGCAAGAATTTTACTGACAACAGCCGGACTAAGATCTTCCCAGGATATAAAAAGTCAAAAGGGAGCTCGAAAAGCTGCAGTAAAAGGTAAAATAATATAATAGTCGAATAACTACCAAGCAGGAAGCTAAGGAGCCATAAATTTGCTAGCTTTTCATAGTAAAAACCGGACTAAAAAGCAGAAATAGGAAGTGCAATTTAGGAACGCCATGATTTCATATACCGATCGTTATGGACAGGATTCCGAAGTAGTGTGATTTCCGTTTTCTTTTCCTAAAACCGGTTCTGAAGATTAGTGTTTCCCTGATATTTTCACCTTCCAAATTTCCTGCTAATTGAGGGTTACAAGACCTGTCCATTATAGATTTGTTTATGTAGGTAGCGAGTGATTTCTTTTTTTTTAACATACATGGCGGCATTTAATTCTGTTGTAGTTAGTATAGCAATCATAATGCACGTGTAAAGTTTCAAGAGGGCTCCTATCTGACTCCCAAATTGGGAGTACGGCTTCCAGCGGGATGAGTTGAACATTTAGTTTGTTTCCGGGTTCCTGCCCCTTCAGGGCAGGGGTCCTATTGTTAGCTAATACTCCGATATGTCCCCTCAGGGCATTGATTAAACAGTTAAGAATGTGATTTAGTAAATATAAGGGCCAGTTGGCCCTGTTCATTTCTTTCCTTCTCCTTTCGAGCCGATTTAAAATGGTAAAATATGAATGTTTTCTGTGTATATTTATTAGTATAACATGTATTAATGATAGTGATGATTGGTGTGTATTGACATGATGTGTCTTGTAGTTTAAGTAGTATGTGTATATTTGTAATGTTCTAGTAGTAGTAATTGTGGTAGTTAAGTGATGAAAGAGTGCGTGAGATAATTAAATATGGACAGTGTAGTATTTACTATGCGATATTTTTATTACTCCGTCATTAAGTGAACGTAATATAGTATAATAATTCCGTGTACAAGGTCACATTCAGTTGTTCAAGGGTTGATTATATCGTCGCTAGCCCTAGTGTCAAAAGTCAGTACTAACCGCCATTCTTCTGTCGAGGTGCTTAGTGATTTAGTTTTCATGAAATTGACCTTTCTTTCCGAAATAAAACCTAGAAGGTATAATTCACAGCCCATATGAATGTACAGTTAGGTCAAGTGACCCAAAATTAATATATTCTGAAAATTTCAACACTCTGCCTAGTCTAGAAATCGAAATACTTAAATAAATAAACAATACGTAAATTTTTTAACAGAAGTCGGGCGATATGATGCTAGTTCTTTGCTTTGGAATTATATTAGATGTTCATTTTTCTTCGTGGCTGCAGAAGTACATTGTTGCTGCAGAATTTCATAAACATTAAACATTATCGCAGATAATTCTATTTTCAGTGAACATACGTAGGATTTTTTTTCTTTCTTTTTAATAAAGCTACCGAGTATTACATAGTATTGTGTGTGGGATGAAAGAGTCTTGAGTTCGAGTGAGGTTGTCGTGCGGTGATCGGAATGGGAAATGTTTGTAGTGATTATAGATTTTAAAGTGTTATGATGAAATGTGTATATAGGCTGGGCGTAGATAGAGGAGACAGGGTGTTTGTAGAATATAGCGTCGTAGTAAATGAAAAAGATGATGATATGAATATTATATGAATATTAATGTGAATATGAATATAAAGTATATGAATATTGTAATAAATGAATGTAGAATATAGGACACCCATATAGTTAAATATATAGTAGCCCAGTGAATATTTCGCCGCGTGTTGATATATAGATATTGAATAGATACGTGTAGCTACAAACATCTCAAGTTCTGACCCCTGCACCATGATATCACGCGGACCGGAGGGCGATATATAGTCGGACTATGGTAATATTTTGTAGTTTAATGTGTTATAGTAATAATCAACCATAGTAATACCATCTGATAGAAGGGGTAGCATCATATAATCGCTGACTAGACATATTGAATAATAAATTGTGAAAAGACAGTAGTAGTTATACATCAGGGCTGTAGTGAATTATATTTTCTGGTCAGTTTTATAATAGAATATCCTGCTCCGTGAGATTTTTTTTTTCTTCACGTTACCTACTCGGGCTAGCTTACAATGTTCATGGAGGCGACAGCTCTGACAGGGTTACAGAATCAAAACAATTAATTATTGAAATTTATTCGCGTACCCGGATGTCGACCCCTAGTCCCTTTAAGTATTTTCATTTCTTTTCTTAGTTTAATTAGACGAGGGAAATTAACGACATCCCAGACTGTGGCGTGTCTGCGCAGGGTAGCTATCGGTGATGTTTTGGTAATTGAAATCACCGATCCGAAATTCAGTTTATTTAATTTTTTTTTTATTTTGGCAAATCACTAATCAGGGATATCTTAGCTATTACTCTAGTTTCATTACTGTCCTAGAACCTCCTTAGTTCTTCTGAGGGGTCGAATATTTTTTTTTACTTAGAGATTTCAAAATTGGGGACGCAGTTACCTGGTCCCCTTCCCCCTCTCCTTTTATCCTGCTGGTCTGGGCCGGATACGGGGATCGGATTTCAATCTTACAAGCAAATTCTTGTGGGATTGGGATCTGATGGACACAGAACTTGCATCCTTGGCAGCAGGGACTCCCTCTTAGTTTACGTATTTAAGTAAACCACCCTCTTTCGGCATATGTGAATATTTTGGCTATGAGTTGTTATATATTTAAATTCGATCACTCTTCTGTGTAGTGAGTAGTACTTTAATCTTTCTCCTTTCGTTGGCGCCGCTTTCTCTCTCTTGTCTCTTTCTTCCTTCTTACTTCGAGATTTATATATTTTTTTTAAATTTTCAACCTTCCCCCCCCCCCGATTTTGAACTTGTCGCTTACGATTTATTTAACGTACAACTCTGATCTGAAATTATCAGCTGAGACGTTGCAAGACACGATTCATGGATAAAGTAGATAGTGATTGGGTCCTCCATCACATTTTGACCTATCGCCGAAATGAACAAAGACTTCGTAGTTGACGACACTTAAATTACGTTCTTTCACCGTCGTCCCTTTTAAGTTTTTTTTAAATACATTGGTCACTTTCCTTTCTGTTTTGGTTTTCGATTACCTTGTAGTTGATCTGGGACCAGAAATTGTATTTTAGGTTATCTAGTTATATCTTTAGAAATGCTCTGTGTTACGTGCCTGCCTTCCAAAGTTTTTTTTTTCTCCATGATTTAAGCACGAACTGATTATATAAAAGTGAAAAATTTATAGATGCGCGGTATCAGGTAGAAAAGCGATTTTCTTTTTTCATATGTAATGTCGGAAGTCATTTGTTTTGGGACAATGTTTGCAACCTTGTAAAAATTTTATTGTTGGGGGTGATTAATTTAAATGTGTGCGCATTTATAATAAATATATATATATATAGAGAGAGAAATGAATACGTCGAGATGTATATGTAATTAGTATGTGAATATGATTTTAAAGTAAAAGTATGATATTAAATGTATTATGAATATATGTAAGAGCGCTCGTGTCTGTCCCCCTAAACGTGTATTGGTTGCTATAGTTTACTAGTAAGTTCTCCGACGAATGTAAGAATGTAGATTTTGTTAAGAATACCGCCGTGCACTCAAGTAATTTTCCTTTTCTGTTGAATAAATGTAAATGATACCTTATGTAATTCTGTAATGGCATGTATTGGAAAGTAACGGCAGGTCTAAACGTAACCCACCTCACATCATAACGCATATTATCCCTGAACTACCAACCCAAAAACCATTGTGGAAAGTGTACCTTGAATCCTTCTCACCTGCATATGTATCCTGTGACTTGACCAGTTTTTTTTTTTTATCCTCAATTTAAACCTTCATACTCCGTACACCTGCGGGAGATAGTTTTTAAAATCCGAATCATATACAAATATATACGAAAGTGATCCTAAGGAAAGGCCTCATGACGTGTCCCAGTGTTGAATAAATAACTTAAAACTATCCAATTAATAAGTTTGGAAATGGACCGTCTAAGAGGAGAAACATCCTCTGGCGAAAGTGATTTTTCGAAATCCCTAGATGGGTATAGACGTAGCAGTGTGCGATTGCAGATATAAACTGTTAAAAGTTATAAACCAAGTATAGACGACGAATGGTTTTGTAAACCAATAGATATATATATACATATAGAGATATATATAAACACGAACGAAGTTAAATGGAGCGACATGTTCTGGACACTACGAGTAGTGCGTGATTTGTGATTTGAACGCTCAAAATCATTAATATCTTATTACCCACTGTGAGGTAGAGACTCATATAAGTTCTAATCCACCAAAAGTTTTTTTTTCTTTCCTCTTTGTCCAATTTTTTTTTAAAGTGAAATAAGTGTCTTATTTGCGTATGTCGCAAATCATAATTTGGCTTTAGCATGCCTAAGATATGATACATGTAATTATTTTTTTTTCTTTCTTTTTCATTTGTCAATATGATTGAATATATATAAAAATTTACTAAAATATAACTCTTTGTATTCTATTGATATATAACCAAGAACTTGTGCTTTTAATATTTTCTTCATAATTATTTGTTTGTCTTTTCTTTTCACTATGGATGTAATAAATTATTTGTATCTTTGTAGTTAGTTGGTTTCCTTTAACCATATATACACTGTCCTGAGTGAGTGAGCGTGTGAATGCATGATAGATTTAATATAAGTAATTTTAGTGATATCATTTGTTGTATTAACATCTATAATATATGTGTCGTGTTTTAATATATGTGTTAAGGTAAATAACCTAGGTCATGAAGGACCGCTACTAATGGTTTAAATCGGCTCTAGGAGTGAAACAAAAATAGCAGGATGAGCCTAAATACGACATCTTTCTTCCAGGAAGTTGAGACTCCTATTGATACGATACATAAATTTATATTGAGTGGATAAGTTTGATTTTTTTTTCTTGGCTAATTCATATGTGTGGTCGATCCTAGAGAACAGAGTCCAGATGCTGGATGGTAATCAATTACCGGTTGGAATAACAGTACAAAGAATTAAATTTCACTTTTCTCATTCCCAGGTCTAGGTCTGGGCAACCCCATGATCGTGGTGCCTGGAGCTAGGTCTGGGTGGTATGAGGGAACATGTGTCTATTTCGAAGCATTCCAAAATTGATTAGTCGTTAATAACATTTAGAATGATTCATCTTTCAACGACTTTCCCGACCTTTTACTATATTTCCGGAATTATCCAGTAATCTGTTTCTCATTAAAATACCCTATTTCTTTTCTTTCTTCTTTTCCTACCTCCTTCTTTTACCCTTCTACTTTCTTTTCTTTCTTTCCTATTTCTGAATGAAAGAAAACGGAGTCATGACAGAGTAGTCGCTATTTGCACGGTCAATAAGTTGTTTTGATGAGTTTTCTTCGGGAGTCCGATATGGAGTAATTAACGATAACAAGAAAGTTTATTGAAATTTACTGTATTGGAAAATAATCATGACTTCAATTAGTAGATGATGTTTCGTAAATTGTCATCGTAAGAGAGGATTAAATTGTAGCGACTCCTCTACATTAGCTCTCTTTCTTCGTTTTTTTTTCTTTCAATATTGGCGACCGTTGACATAGGACAGTTACCATGGAAACAATTGTTTTCCCTGGTAACGAATCTGAAATTATTTATTAAACACTGTTTAGGATCGAGCACATATCGACTTGGCCACAAAAGGTGCATAATTAAAAAGTTATAGTGGGATTAAATAATTATAGTCATTGGCTGTTCTGCTATCTTTGTCTCTCTCTGTAGAAAGGGGGAAATGAAGGAATTTGCTAAAGTGACTTCTAAAATTTGAAAATGCTGGAAGTTGACCCAAGGAGGGAATTAGATAGGAGTCCCTTAATTTATGAATAGTACCTGATTAATAAGTATTGTTAGTTTATAAGGATATAATTGCATGTGTTTATATTGTGTCTTTTTATATGGAAACTATGGCAACCAATAGGGAAGTAGTATCACACGAGAACGCGGAAGTCTCATGTACACAATGTACTTTAGAAAGTAGTGAGAAAAGAGCTCGCGTCTCTCGTAGGCTAGTGAGGTGTCACGAATGTGGGCTGAAATGGATCCATTTCAGTTGTATTAATTTAGAGGATACTGCTGAAAATGCAGAAAAGGTCCGGGCTGGTGAAATAGTTAAATACTGCAAAGAATGTGAGGGGAAGCTCCACCAGTCGCGTGAACCCATGAGTTTATCCTCTGAAAAAGAAAATGAACATCCCGATTCGGACGGTGAGCGAGGGTATAGTATCCCGAAGAACCGAGGCCAAATATCTCCAGTGGAGATATCTGACCTCGATGATGATGAAAAAGATGGGGATCCAATTGGTGATAAACCCAAAGAAAAGCAAAGGAAGACTGTGTCATCTAATAATGACGCTCTCCTCCTTTCATTGCAACAAATGCTACAAGAAATGAATGAAAATAACCGGGAAATGAGACGCGAAATAAATGAAAAATTTGACACCTCGAAACGAGAAACCGAATCTCGATTCGAGGTATTAACCCAGAAAATCGACAACATATGTTCGGACTTTGCTTCCTCAATAACCACATTGAGGCAGCAAACGTCTACTGAAATTGATTTGGTCAGATGCGAGGCTCAACAGTCCCTAAAGCAATTTCAGCAGGAGACTGAGAGTAAATTAGATCATGTAAATTCTGAAATTGAACAAATGGATACTAAATTGTATAAAATCAACAATAAATTAGAAACACAGCAGGCCGAAATTGATAGTTTAAAGTCAACCTTGTCAGACTTATCATTGGAAACCAAACGGGAAGTAACTGACCAGAAAATTTCGAAAATTCAAAACGAGATAGTAAATATTCAAAAAGAAATGACGAAATCTAGTCGCGAAAAATCAGAGGTAACCTATCCTTTCCCCGGTAGCGATTCCTCAGAAATATTACCCGCGATAACAACTACCCGTGGCGCAGGAAAAGAAAATTTAAGGTCAGTTGATGCACTTGATATTGCGACGCACTATCCCATGCATCGGTCAGAACCAAAGTCGTGGTTCAATTCCAATAGTGTGCCGAATCAGTCGAGTGTTGTGACGACTACGGTCACTAGCGTGAGTGCTCCCTCCTTACATGGAGGTATACAATCACATAGCGTGTTGCCGGGAAGAGGAGATGGGTACCATTCTGAGTCGTTGTTCATGGGTGCGATTGGTCCGGGGATGGAGCCCAACATATTCAATACGACCAACAGAATCCCTTTCACTTACATGGGTAATTATAACACCGCTACGACGTCGTCGGTGGTAAATCCGGTGACAACTCCGATTGTGCAGGATAGTATGTTAATTCCCACTAACAATTCCCCTACTTATGTTAGTATAAGCTCTAAAGTGTCCCTCCGGGATATTGAACGCTTTCCCACTTTCGATGGGAACATTGCGAACTGGTTACCTCGTGTTTTCCTGCTACCTAAAAGGTGAACTCACAATTTCCAGAATCTAAACTTTTCAACTGTACTGAGGACAAAAAACGGGAACTTCTATCTCAATACCCAAAGTGAATGTTACACTGTCTCATTTGAGTGCATGAGTGTATGAGTGAGTAGTTAGTTTATTAGTATTAATACATGTTAATTCTATTCAACAAAATTTTGTTATTCAAACAAAATTTTTTTTAACGACGCCGGGGAACTGTAATATGCCATTACAGTCTAATGATATGTTCTTGATAGGAGGGTGCCCGAAATTTTTTGCACCGACTGTACTTGATGTTTAACAAAAGATTTCTGGCTGTTCATATAATTCGTAATTTTATTTGTTATTCTATTTCAAATTAACATGGAAAACTGTAAAAAATTCATTAGGAATTATGGTTTGGGTATCAATATCTTTATTTATATATTAAATTAGTTATAAGTCTTGTATATGGATATGTAAATGGATTATTACAATTCTTACGGTGTCAGTGCTATCTGAAAATATAGATCCACTATTGGACGGAACTTTCCAGATCAAATAACCAATCTAAAAGTTGACAGAATTTTCAGGACCACCCTTCACCTCTCTTTTAGATACCTAGGTCCTTCTAAAATCTAGTTTGATCCAGATTTTACCAAATTTTATTCGTTTCAAAGCCCCACCGCCAAAATGCTTAGTTTTGATTGGCTGATAAACCCACGCTATGATATTAGGGCGCAATTATTCCATTCCTTGCAAGAATTTTACTGACAACAGCCGGACTAAGATCTTCCCAGGATATAAAAAGTCAAAAGGGAGCTCGAAAAGCTGCAGTAAAAGGTAAAATAATATAATAGTCGAATAACTACCAAGCAGGAAGCTAAGGAGCCATAAATTTGCTAGCTTTTCATAGTAAAAACCGGACTAAAAAGCAGAAATAGGAAGTGCAATTTAGGAACGCCATGATTTCATATACCGATCGTTATGGACAGGATTCCGAAGTAGTGTGATTTCCGTTTTCTTTTCCTAAAACCGGTTCTGAAGATTAGTGTTTCCCTGATATTTTCACCTTCCAAATTTCCTGCTAATTGAGGGTTACAAGACCTGTCCATTATAGATTTGTTTATGTAGGTAGCGAGTGATTTCTTTTTTTTTAACATACATGGCGGCATTTAATTCTGTTGTAGTTAGTATAGCAATCATAATGCACGTGTAAAGTTTCAAGAGGGCTCCTATCTGACTCCCAAATTGGGAGTACGGCTTCCAGCGGGATGAGTTGAACATTTAGTTTGTTTCCGGGTTCCTGCCCCTTCAGGGCAGGGGTCCTATTGTTAGCTAATACTCCGATATGTCCCCTCAGGGCATTGATTAAACAGTTAAGAATGTGATTTAGTAAATATAAGGGCCAGTTGGCCCTGTTCATTTCTTTCCTTCTCCTTTCGAGCCGATTTAAAATGGTAAAATATGAATGTTTTCTGTGTATATTTATTAGTATAACATGTATTAATGATAGTGATGATTGGTGTGTATTGACATGATGTGTCTTGTAGTTTAAGTAGTATGTGTATATTTGTAATGTTCTAGTAGTAGTAATTGTGGTAGTTAAGTGATGAAAGAGTGCGTGAGATAATTAAATATGGACAGTGTAGTATTTACTATGCGATATTTTTATTACTCCGTCATTAAGTGAACGTAATATAGTATAATAATTCCGTGTACAAGGTCACATTCAGTTGTTCAAGGGTTGATTATATCGTCGTTAGCCCTAGTGTCAAAAGTCAGTACTAACCGCCATTCTTCTGTCGAGGTGCTTAGTGATTTAGTTTTCATGAAATTGACCTTTCTTTCCGAAATAAAACCTAGAAGGTATAATTCACAGCCCATATGAATGTACAGTTAGGTCAAGTGACCCAAAATTAATATATTCTGAAAATTTCAACACTCTGCCTAGTCTAGAAATCGAAATACTTAAATAAATAAACAATAAGTAAATTTTTTAACAGAAGTCGGGCGATATGATGCTAGTTCTTCGCTTTGGAATTATATTAGATGTTCATTTTTCTTCGTGGCTGCAGAAGTACATTGTTGCTGCAGAATTTCATAAACATTAAACATTATCGCAGATAATTCTATTTTCAGTGAACATACGTAGGATTTTTTTCTTTCTTTTTAATAAAGCTACCGAGTATTACATAGTATTGTGTGTGGGATGAAAGAGTCTTGAGTTCGAGTGAGGTTGTCGTGCGGTGATCGGAATGGGAAATGTTTGTAGTGATTATAGATTTTAAAGTGTTATGATGAAATGTGTATATAGGCTGGGCGTAGATAGAGGAGACAGGGTGTTTGTAGAATATAGCGTCGTAGTAAATGAAAAAGATGATGATATGAATATTATATGAATATTAATGTGAATATGAATATAAAGTATATGAATATTGTAATAAATGAATGTAGAATATAGGACACCCATATAGTTAAATATATAGTAGCCCAGTGAATATTTCGCCGCGTGTTGATATATAGATATTGAATAGATACGTGTAGCTACAAACATCTCAAGTTCTGACCCCTGCACCATGATATCACGCGGACCGGAGGGCGATATATAGTCGGACTATGGTAATATTTTGTAGTTTAATGTGTTATAGTAATAATCAACCATAGTAATACCATCTGATAGAAGGGGTAGCATCATATAATCGCTGACTAGACATATTGAATAATAAATTGTGAAAAGACAGTAGTAGTTATACATCAGGGCTGTAGTGAATTATATTTTCTGGTCAGTTTTATAATAGAATATGCTGCTCCGTGAGATTTTTTTTTCTTCACGTTACCTACTCGGGCTAGCTTACAATGTTCATGGAGGCGACAGCTCTGACAGGGTTACAGAATCAAAACAATTAATTATTGAAATTTATTCGCGTACCCGGATGTCGACCCCTAGTCCCTTTAAGTATTTTCATTTCTTTTCTTAGTTTAATTAGACGAGGGAAATTAACGACATCCCAGACTGTGGCGTGTCTGCGCAGGGTAGCTATCGGTGATGTTTTGGTAATTGAAATCACCGATCCGAAATTCAGTTTATTTAATTTTTTTTTATTTTGGCAAATCACTAATCAGGGATATCTTAGCTATTACTCTAGTTTCATTACTGTCCTAGAACCTCCTTAGTTCTTCTGAGGGGTCGAATATTTTTTTTTACTTAGAGATTTCAAAATTGGGGACGCAGTTACCTGGTCCCCTTCCCCCTCTCCTTTTATCCTGCTGGTCTGGGCCGGATACGGGGATCGGATTTCAATCTTACAAGCAAATTCTTGTGGGATTGGGATCTGATGGACACAGAACTTGCATCCTTGGCAGCAGGGACTCCCTCTTAGTTTACGTATTTAAGTAAACCACCCTCTTTCGGCATATGTGAATATTTTGGCTATGAGTTGTTATATATTTAAATTCGATCACTCTTCTGTGTAGTGAGTAGTACTTTAATCTTTCTCCTTTCGTTGGCGCCGCTTTCTCTCTCTTGTCTCTTTCTTCCTTCTTACTTCGAGATTTATATATTTTTTTTAAATTTTCAACCTTCCCCCCCCCCCGATTTTGAACTTGTCGCTTACGATTTATTTAACGTACAACTCTGATCTGAAATTATCAGCTGAGACGTTGCAAGACACGATTCATGGATAAAGTAGATAGTGATTGGGTCCTCCATCACATTTTGACCTATCGCCGAAATGAACAAAGACTTCGTAGTTGACGACACTTAAATTACGTTCTTTCACCGTCGTCCCTTTTAAGTTTTTTTTTAATCCATTGGTCACTTTCCTTTCTGTTTTGGTTTTCGATTACCTTGTAGTTGATCTGGGCCCAGAAATTGTATTTTAGGTTATCTAGTTATATCTTTAGAAATGCTCTGTGTTACGTGCCTGCCTTCCAAAGTTTTTTTTTTCTCCATGATTTAAGCACGAACTGATTATATAAAAGTGAAAAATTTATAGATGCGCGGTATCAGGTAGAAAAGCGATTTTCTTTTTTCATATGTAATGTCGGAAGTCATTTGTTTTGGGACAATGTTTGCAACCTTGTAAAAATTTTATTGTTGGGGGTGATTAATTTAAATGTGTGCGCATTTATAATAAATATATATATATATAGAGAGAGAGAAATGAATACGTCGAGATGTATATGTAATTAGTATGTGAATATGATTTTAAAGTAAAAGTATGATATTAAATGTATTATGAATATATGTAAGAGCGCTCGTGTCTGTCCCCCTAAACGTGTATTGGTTGCTATAGTTTACTAGTAAGTTCTCCGACGAATGTAAGAATGTAGATTTTGTTAAGAATACCGCCGTGCACTCAAGTAATTTTCCTTTTCTGTTGAATAAATGTAAATGATACCTTATGTAATTCTGTAATGGCATGTATTGGAAAGTAACGGCAGGTCTAAACGTAACCCACCTCACATCATAACGCATATTATCCCTGAACTACCAACCCAAAAACCATTGTGGAAAGTGTACCTTGAATCCTTCTCACCTGCATATGTATCCTGTGACTTGACCAGTTTTTTTTTTTTTTTTATCCTCAATTCAAACCTTCATACTCCGTACACCTGCGGGAGATCGTTTTTAAAATCCGAATCATATACAAATATATACGAAAGTGATCCTAAGGAAAGGCCTCATGACGTGTCCCAGTGTTGAATAAATAACTTAAAACTATCCAATTAATAAGTTTGGAAATGGACCGTCTAAGAGGAGAAACATCCTCTGGCGAAAGTGATTTTTCGAAATCCCTAGATGGGTATAGACGTAGCAGTGTGCGATTGCAGATATAAACTGTTAAAAGTTATAAACCAAGTATAGACGACGAATGGTTTTGTAAACCAATAGATATATATATACATATAGAGATATATATAAACACGAACGAAGTTAAATGGAGCGACATGTTCTGGACACTACGAGTAGTGCGTGATTTGTGATTTGAACGCTCAAAATCATTAATATCTTATTACCCACTGTGAGGTAGAGACTCATATAAGTTCTAATCCACCAAAAGGTTTTTTTTTCTTTCCTCTTTGTCCAATTTTTTTTTTAAAGTGAAATAAGTGTCTTATTTGCGTATGTCGCAAATCATAATTTGGCTTTAGCATGCCTAAGATATGATACATGTAATTATTTTTTTTTCTTTCTTTTTCATTTGTCAATATGATTGAATATATATAAAAATTTACTAAAATATAACTCTTTGTATTCTATTGATATATAACCAAGAACTTGTGCTTTTAATATTTTCTTCATAATTATTTGTTTGTCTTTTCTTTTCACTATGGATGTAATAAATTATTTGTATCTTTGTAGTTAGTTGGTTTCCTTTAACCATATATACACTGTCCTGAGTGAGTGAGCGTGTGAATGCATGATAGATTTAATATAAGTAATTTTAGTGATATCATTTGTTGTATTAACATCTATAATATATGTGTCGTGTTTTAATATATGTGTTAAGGTAAATAACCTAGGTCATGAAGGACCGCTACTAATGGTTTAAATCGGCTCTAGGAGTGAAACAAAAATAGCAGGATGAGCCTAAATACGACATCTTTCTTCCAGGAAGTTGAGACTCCTATTGATACGATACATAAATTTATATTGAGTGGATAAGTTTGATTTTTTTTTCTTGGCTAATTCATATGTGTGGTCGATCCTAGAGAACAGAGTCCAGATGCTGGATGGTAATCAATTACCGGTTGGAATAACAGTACAAAGAATTAAATTTCACTTTTCTCATTCCCAGGTCTAGGTCTGGGCAACCCCATGATCGTGGTGCCTGGAGCTAGGTCTGGGTGGTATGAGGGAACATGTGTCTATTTCGAAGCATTCCAAAATTGATTAGTCGTTAATAACATTTAGAATGATTCATCTTTCAACGACTTTCCCGACCTTTTACTATATTTCCGGAATTATCCAGTAATCTGTTTCTCATTAAAATACCCTATTTCTTTTCTTTCTTCTTTTCCTACCTCCTTCTTTTACCCTTCTACTTTCTTTTCTTTCTTTCCTATTTCTGAATGAAAGAAAACGGAGTCATGACAGAGTAGTCGCTATTTGCACGGTCAATAAGTTGTTTTGATGAGTTTTCTTCGGGAGTCCGATATGGAGTAATTAACGATAACAAGAAAGTTTATTGAAATTTACTGTATTGGAAAATAATCATGACTTCAATTAGTAGATGATGTTTCGTAAATTGTCATCGTAAGAGAGGATTAAATTGTAGCGACTCCTCTACATTAGCTCTCTTTCTTCGTTTTTTTTTCTTTCAAGTGATAAGGCTATATGAAACATGGACCTACAGTTTAAGGTGAATCCAAACAACCATACTGCGTTCAAATTTAAATGCTTCCAACAGGGAATCGTCACCGGTACTTGTGTATCAAAGACGCATATTAGTCAAAAGACCAGTGGAAAGGGGAACTAACACAATACTCCCAACTAAAACTTAAAATATCTAATCTAACACAAAGTATCCCAACTAATAAAACATCACAACTCATGCAAGACGTCAGAAATAATATAAGGCGCAACTCAACTAACCTAGCACAAGACACTTTGCAGTTAACTAATACTAGCAACCCCAACGAATACAAGACATTTCATAGTTAACACAAGATATCCCAGCGAACAAAATACATATCAAACTAAGAAAAGCCTTGTTCCAAATGCAAGATACCGACAACTATCCAAAACTCCCCAAATAAAACACAAGATATATATACCAGCTAACACAAAATATTCCGGGTACCACAAGGCAGCGCAACTAACCAAAGATCCCACAACTAACGCACGACAACTGCAGTTAACACAAGACGTATCAATTAACAGAAGATGACTTATAACAAATACAAGATATTTCATTACAAAAAACACCCAATTAACACAAGATACTTAACTTAAACAACACGTTTCTGCTAAAACAACGTACCGTATCATAATTAAGGAGGTATACATCCCAAACAACACAATATACTTTCCAGCTAACTTCAACTACTACTAGGCATTTTTCCAACTAAAAGAACAACACATCCCAACTAACACACAACGCATTCTAACTAGCACACAACACATCCCAACTAGCGCACAACATATCCCAACTACACACAACACATCCCAACTAACACACAACATATTTCAACTAACAAAATACATCCCACTTAAAGTTAATACAATCTTTGGTGGTTCGTTTGCATTTGAGCGTGCCTTTTAGTAGTAAGGCTATATGAATCATGGACCTAGAGTTTAAAGTGAGTAGAATCAAACGTAAACCAGAAGAACACAAACCAAGAGCAACCGTTAATGTCAGTACTCCTCTAAACGTCCCAGCCAACACAAGACACCCCGAATTAACACAAGATGAACCCCAAAAATAGGCCTAAAATTTCTCAAATGCAAGACACTCAATTTGGAAAACACTAGTTTATTCTCTACTTCACAACTTACTTTTTTTTATCAACATTCTCCTTCACAACATACATAAAGTTACCATATTTCTCCTATTCCCACTGGAATATTGAGCTCCTCCGTGGCTAAGCGGTTAGCGTACGCGCCCTTGGCAGCGGGAGACCCGGGTTCCATTCCCGGCGGGAGGTCATGTAGTTCGGTTTCCACGTTAATCAGTAGGTCCACGTCTCACATAGCCTCGCTGCTGAAAGAGACGCTAAACTGAAATTCAACTCAACTCAACTGTACACTGGAATACTCTGGAGGAAGGTAAATCATTCATTCACACCATGACATTTGCAGTAGGTGATTTACTCAACCCGAACCAGCAAAAGAAACATTTTTATTTAATTCTGATTAGATGCATCACTAATGGTGGTTTGCAAAGTTACTTATATCCTAGATTCAAATGATACAAGTGAATTGTATGCACTCTCTACCAATATTCAAGCATACTAAAAATCAAGATTACATATATAGCTGTTAACCTTACAATAGATGGGTTAGGAAAAAAAGTTACATGAACAGGCGTGGTGGGTCTAGGAGACCCTAATCATATTTTACCAATTAATCATACATGTGAAGCGTAATTTTTTCTATTTCTTTGAATTTATGATAACAATAAACTTATTTTTCTTCGAAATCTTAGAAATTACCTTTCTCAAATCATAAGTTCCACCTTAACATTTTATATTTTGAGACGGTTATAAAATGGCGTACATGGTTTTCATTACTACATATATTGGATCTCATAATCATCTGCTGTCACTTCTGCCAGCCCATTGCATAACAAACTTACGAAAATATGAAAATCATAGTTATTCTGTAAGTTTATGATTATATACAAGAAATATACATACATCTTCCACGAAAAATGACATTATATGAATAGGCATAGGCAAGAAGATAACACAGCAGGGAGGGGCAGAGTTGCATAGACTACAGCAACTAAAGTTCCACGTATTCGTTGATACCCTGTGCTGACATTGTCTGAAAGGTACAGACAGCTTTGTAGTCGCAGATTAAAAACTAAAACAAATATAAATTTTCTCCTTGTCATGGCTCTGACAGACCCACCGTTCATTGTAGGGTTAGGGTTAATGTACAAAATACCAGGAATACTATAATATAATACGGCGATGATTCAGAAAGTAAGGCCTCCAAGCCCATTACTTAGCCAATAGTATACCTACTGCAAATATTCTGAACTGTTTATCAGTAATGCACTGATGTTTAAGCTATAGAATGTCACTTGTTTCACCTTCCTATCTCTTCTCGTTCCAGAGTAATGGAGCAATTCATGGGATCCAGTGGTGACTTCCGGTTGAAACAGTGGGCTGTCATTGATTTTCTGACTGCGGAAGGTTGTGCGCCCAGGATCATTCATCGCCGGATACACCATTATGACTCGGAAACGAAGTGTCAGTCGATGTAGTACCGCCACACGTCCTCTCTGCCAAAAAATTCAAAGTTGTCCCATCTGCTAGCAAAGCGTTGTTGACATTCTGTCTCATCCTGCCTATAGTACGGATCTTGGCCCTGCGACTTTTAGCTCTTTCCTACACTTAATGATAACCTTAAGGACTAACGCTACAGTTGTGGCGCGGAGGAAGTAGCTGTAGTTCAGCAATGGCGTCACCAGCAGCGAGCACAATTCTTCGTCGACAGCATGAAAAACCTTGTTTCATGTTGGCACAAGTGTGTTGCCCGTAATGGGGACCACGTTGAAAACTGAAATCATCATTTGTAGCTGATATTGCAAGCTCTCCACTAATATTTGTATCGGTGCTATCTGTCAAACACACATAAAGGTGGCATTACTTTCTGAACCATTCTCGAATAATAATAATAATAATAATAATAATAATAATAATAATAATAATTATTATTATTATTATTATTATTATTATTATTATTATTATTATTATTATTATTATTATTATTATTATTATTATTATTATTATTATTATTATTTTATCATTCTGTAATGAGGAATGAATAAAGATTGAGATAAAAAGATTAGGTTGAAAACCGGGATAAAAAGAAACCGACGGGACAAAGCACAAAAATCTTCAAATCGAACTGTTCCGGTCGAAACAAAGCGCATGTTAACCCTAACTAACTCTATGGCCTATGGAACCCGGAGGTTCAGTGCCGCGTTCACAAAAGCTCTCCACTGACTTCTATCCTTAGCTAATTGCATCCAGTTTTTACTTTGTATTCCTATCTCTGCGAGATCCATCTTAATATTATCCTCCCATCTGCGCCTAGGTCTTCCTAATGGTCGTTTTCCTATGGGTCTACCAGTCAAGACTTTGAAAGCGTTTCTACTTTCTTCCATTCTAGCTACATGACCTGCCCACCTAAGCCTCCTAGACTTGACGACCCTAACAATGTTGGGTAAACCGTATAAACTATGTAGTTCCTCGTTATGAAGCTTCCGCCATTCCCCATTCCCGTTCCTCTTGGGTCCGAATATTCGTCTCAGGATCCTGTTCTCAAATACTTTCAGTCTATGTTCTTCCCTCAGAGTAAGCGACCATGTTTCGCAACCATACAGAACAACAGGCATGATTATCGTTTTATATATTTTAAGCTTCAAATTCCTCGACAAAATTCGCGACGACAAGAGATTTTGAACCGAGTAGTAACACGAATTCCCTGCTTTTAGTCGACATTTAATTTCTTCGTGAATATGATTTTCGTCTGTTAATATTGATCCTAAATATTTGAAAGTATCCACTTTATCAAAAGCATTATTTAATATTTTAACGCCTTCACAATTTGCTGTATTACGGTCCCGACGCACTTCCATGTATTTAGTTTTCTCTGCATTTACTTCTAAACCCATGTCCCTGCAAGCGTTTAATAAGATCTCTGCATTTATTTCTACTGTTCTCCTATCCTCCCCTATTAAATTTACATCATCAGCATATGCCATCACCTGGTGAATGCCGTTCAACTCTAGGCCCTGGTTGCTATCTTTGATTTTCCTTATGGCGTATTCCAGCACAAAGTTAAATAATAATGGCGACAACGCATCTCCTTGTTTCAGGCCATTTTCGACGTGGAAGCTCATGGACAAAAATTTTCCTACCCGGACTTTACTTTGGGATTCACTTAAACATATCTTAATTAATCTAATTAGCTTTCTCGGTATTCCAAGCTCTGTAAGAACGTTGTATAATGTTTCTCTCCTAACCGAGTCGTAAGCCTTTCTAAAATCAATAAATAGTTGATGTACCGGGGTATTGTATTCCCACTTCTTTTCGAGTATTTGGCGAATGGTAAATATTTGGTCGATAGTTGATCGATTTCGTCTAAATCCGCACTGATAATCTCCAATAATTTCATCTGCGTATGGGGTCAATCTTGCTAACATAATATTTGAAAGGATTTTATAGGATGTTGACAGAAGAGAAATGCCTCGATAATTATTACAGTCAGTTTTGTCGCCTTTCTTGTGAATTGGAACAATGATTGACTCTTTCCACTCTTGTGGCAATTCTTCCTTGTTCCAGATAAGGAGAATGAGTTTGTGCATGTTAACCCTACAAATAGATAAACCATGTATCTAAAACTAAAATGTAAGTTGCAAGAATGGGTCATCAGATTGCAATAAATGTTATCTGTATGTATTGTAGCATAGTTCTCTGAAGTAATTTCGCTCTTTTAAGCTTAAAAAAAGAATAAAAGAAAGAGCTGGCAACACTGAGGCCATTCGTCATTAACAGATGCTTAAATGGCGAGTTAATTGTTGTTCTTGTCCAGCGGTCATCTTTGATTAGCAGCAGCTGTAACACATTAGTCAAGTCTATTCCTTTCGGATTCACATTCAATTGCTATTTTTCTTTCCCAGGTGATTATTGATTCTTTTTCCTTCTTTTGCGGTCACATCAATTCTTTGTTGCTTCTGGGATAAAACAAGTCTCTGCATTTTGTTATTCCTTTGTTCTGAGATACCTTTAGCATATTAAAGATTTATTTTTTATATATGTAAAAAGAAGTTTGGTTACTACAATTTCTTTATTTTATTCTGTCCTTTCGTGTAAGTGTGTCGTCCGCCCGGGAGACAAAAAGTAAATAAATAAACAATGAAGAACTACGTATTCGTACAGTGACGCAACTAAGGGGGGGAGCAAACGGGGCTTGCATCCCGGGCGCCGGATTTGTGGGGCGCAAAACTGGGCAAATATTTATTTTTACTATAAGGCAAGGAAAGCAGTTTTAGCAAACCAAAGAAAGAAAAAGAAAGAAAAGAAAAGAAAGAAAGAAAGAAAGAAATAGCTCAGAAACTTAACAGAACAACAACGACTCGCCAACCTTAGAATCATATCCATATACAGTTAGACCTATATTGTTAAAGGTTTGGATATCCATTTCAACAAGCAAGCCATTTCAACAATGAAAAAAATTCTATATAAAAAATTGGCATTGATTGTTGTCTTCTATATGAATTTGCTTCTCTAAAAATTTGAAGTCTGTAAGTTGAAATTTGTAAGAGAAATCGTGAATTTTCGTGAAAGGTAAAAAATACAGGAGAGAAATACCAAGACTGTAGTGACATCTATCAGCAAAACTTGTCCCTTTAAACTAACCTTAAACTGAAAGAAAAAATCTCATTTTCTTCTTAAAAGGAAATCAACAGAAGTTCTATATTAGATCATATTCATCACAGAAAAATTAAATGAACCTTGTAGTTTAAACCAGAAGTACCCACTTTGACCTAACCTCACGCTCACGCCATCAACTGGAAATCATGCTCACTCAAACTCACATACGCATCATTTCGACATCATGCTCACATGCTCAGTGTCAAGGAGACAGAACCTTCACAGAAGAACTCATACAAGTTGTGAGATAAATTCAAAAGTTTCTATACGATTTAGATAAAGCCATGAAATGGCAACACTTAAACAAAAAGGAAAAGGAAAAAAAGAAAAAATAAGAGAGAAACAAAGAAATTATTGTTGACATCTCCTTTGTGAGCACCTTGGTTCTTATCCAGAATAAGCAAAGACAAGAAGGAAAGAAATATTAAGACTAGAGGAACATGAACAAAGCGAAAGCTACCGACTGATGTCCATTACAATTTACTTAAACAAAACAAAGCGGAAAATAGATCTGTGTTCTTAATTAGGTTTCACAAATAAAATTTGATTTTTTTAAAGTTTCTTTTTGCATTGTTGATGTATGACCTATTAGAGTACAGAATGAATCAAAAGTCAGGTTACATATCCGCTATATGATAACATCATCATCATCATAGTTATTTTGCCATTATTGGCAGATTGCTTGCCGCAACTGAAAAGCTCCCTTTCAGTACAACTAGTATTTTTGCCTTCACGTACTAATTATCTGTTTTAATTCCGTCCACTAGCTCTATCTTCTTTTATCCCTTCCTCTTTTCCCTTTCACCATACCTTTTAGGGTGCAGATTTGCTGTACGGATCCATATATTTGTAAAATGTACAGTACACATTTGTAATAGTATTTCAATAGGCCAGTGTATAAATAATCAAACTATGTTGTGTTCTTACTGTGAGATGCCTATTTATGTAGAAATACATTAATGAAAGCTTAACCCGTTAAGCACAAATTTGCCCATAACAAAGATATTAATCACAGCATTCAAAGTGAAGTAAAGTATCTGAAATCAGTATGCTAACCTGGAAGTTCTGGAGAGCTAAGCGATTCACATATTTGTGTAATTTACGTTAATAATGTGTTATGTTATTTTGGAATACAACTGTGCAAGTGATGTCGCGAAAAATATATATCGCGATGTTAATTATAACATCCTTAGTAACGGCCAAATACATAATTTAACACGTAAGGTAACTAATAAAACTCCAACTTACCAAAGCAGTATATATATATATATATATATATATATAATATCTTTGTGTTACAGTTTCGGCTATGTAACATAGCCTTCATCAGACACATTATGAGAGAAATATCTTATTTTGACAGCTTATATACAATCTAAATGCAAGACACGCCCATTTTCTCTTTATAAAACGTAAATTTTTAATTGATTCTAAAAAGTAAATTTTTAATTAGGAAAATTCGAAACGAGGTGGTACAGGAAAAAATGCGATGCTAGGGTATACTGCCACACAAGGAGTGACGTATACAGGGGAACTAAGAAGAATTTTATACATAACATGAAAAGGAGATTAGATATGATAGATACCAACGAAGAAAGAAGGAAAGAAGACATAGAAATACTGTGCCAGTTATTAAAGGGAAACGGGTACAGAAGAGAAGATTTAGAAGAAAGAAAAAGAGGAAGAAGCAGAGAAAGAAAGAAAAAGGATGGTTTGGTATTGAAAGTGTAGGCGAGAAAATGGAGATCCTCAAGAACCTGTTGAGGAAGGAAGGGATTAAAACTTACAGAAAAGGAGAAAAGAGGATAATAGACTTAGTAGTGACAGAGAGAGAGAAAAAAAAGAAGAAAGAAAAGGAGATAAGATCTTTCCAATACTTTTCGACAAGCATCTATCTTGTATATCGTTTCCAAGATATTCGCAGTGCTACCTCATTTCTTCAGACCATCTTGTAATATTAAGATGCTGTGTAGGTTGCTACTTGTCACTTGTCGTATCCGGTAAAAACTTTGCTTTTGTCTACTTTGTATGGTTTGCTTCCTAAGAGAATTATATCCATTTACTATCTCTCTCTCTGTATATATATATATATATATATATATATATATATATATATATATAAGACATGGATAAAAGTGGATCTGAAAAGGTGAAGGACGGTAGCTAGCGGTATAACACCACGACGTTGCTTATCTTTGCTCATTGTACTTTTTTAGGAACTAGGGGGACGCCATACACATTTTTTCGAGGTGGGGGTGGAGCTCCCTGTGTTCTCACTTTTACCCCTATATACATATATATGTATATAGAACCGGTTGTTAAAAAATTAGAATAACCCCACTGATAATATCCATAAACAAAATGTAGCACTGAATCTTAGGCGAAGTGCCCAATGTACTGACTGCCATTTCTTAATATTACCTCCCACCAAAAACTTACTTCCTCCTTCAGTATAGTTTATAAAAGATGCAATCTATTGGCGTACAAAGAAGTGAAAATATGCACCCATGACATGTAACAGTACACCACGTGCGCACATCATCCAATGCTGCGTTGGCAATTTTTGATTTCTGACAAATACTGATAAGAGATCGTCTTTGTTGCATAAGAAGGCAAAAATAACAGTAAATAAAAATAACAACAGAAGGCAAATTTTGAAATGCCCGCAATTTTTGAGTTTTCTGTTCTAGTAAGTTGGCAGCACTGAATGTTTCATGATTTTCATTTGTTATCTTTGTGGTTAGTAGTCACGGAACGCTGAATAGCGCATGACCGTCAGTTGTTTTCTGTACGGGTAGGAATGAAGCGCTTCACGACATGTGACAACACGCTATTCTGTCGTGAAGCGTTCCATTCCTACCCGTACAGAAAACAAATGACGGTCATGCGCTATTCAGCGTTCCGTGACTACTAACCACAAAGGCAACAGACGAAAATCGTTTCGGAGTTATAGAGCGCCGATAACGTAAAACAAATGAACTTGTTTTACGTTAGAAGTTCATAGCTCCACTACTATGGGATCTATCGTAGTCGGGTCAACATATCACTGAGGAACTGGTATGCGAACTATCCAAATATCCATGTTTAAGAATGCTCTAGTATTTGAACACCAATTCTTAGGGATGTAGGTAGAGCGTGATCAAGTACTCCTAAACAGCCTCTCTAAAAATAATTGTCCAAGTACCGGAGGTTCTGAAAGATAGATATTTGGATAGTTCAAATACTAGTTCCTCAGTGATATCTTCACCCAACTAAGATCGGTTCTATAGTAGTGAAATTATGGACCTTTAGAGTTCATTTTTTCACGTTTTTGGTACCCTGTAACTACGACACTATGCACTTCCGACCACAGGATTATATAAACTTTTTTCTTGTTTTGATGTGAGGAATATATTCACAAAATACTGTGACAAATATTTGTAACACCCTGTATTTTACCCTAAAATCCAGTGTATTTACTGTCAAAATAATTTTGAAAATTTTAGATTATGGAGCTCAGGAATGGATTAATCTAGTTTCTAGTATTGTTTTAAGCAAGGATAAAAGTGAGGGGGAACGGAGGAGAACGCCGTCCCCCCATTTCCAAAAAATATCTATGGAGTCCCTCCACTCCCTAAAAAAATTAGAGTCAAAATCATTTGGCAAAAATAGACACGAGAACGACATGAAGTCATTCCTCCACCTACCTTTTCAGATCCACTTTTACCCCTGGTTTTAAGGTAGAAAAATTACCTCAGAACTCGAACTGGACTTTGGATCGAGTTAAATATTGTTTCCAAAGTTTCACTGTATTTCACTTGTTCGAACAGTCATAGTACAAGATGCTTCAACAGCTCGGTACTCCCTGAATTGGTCTATTTGGGCATCGAAAAATATTACAGTACAATGTCTTATGCATAGTCGGCAAAACAATTTTTTGGTTAGTTCATATGGGCTGATTGCTGAGTATATACCATCATCTACTTTTTCTTCAACTTGTTTCAGTGTTGCAGGGTCGATTTGTTTTACGAATATTAAGCATTCATCTCTTGACTCGATTCTTCCATCAGCTTTCTTCATCTCATTTTCTGTTTTCCTTTTTCTTCTTTCCTCTTTCGTTTCTTGACCTATCTTTCCATATATTCCTCTTCTCTCTGCACCATATATCCTACTGATCTTTTCCTCGAGTCACCTAACTTTGCGCTCAGATTGTATGTTCCGTTGTTCTTCCTACACATTCATTCCTGATAAAAATGCCACCTTGTTATTCTATACGTATTTTTAAATGCTTTCATCTGTAAAGTATCATCCTCCTGTACATCTCCTTTTGGGTTAGTGTTTCGATTGTATACATCGTTGACCACACATCACTGACCTGAAAGTCTTTGACCCGCAATGACTCCTCCAGGCTGTAACTCAGAATTTAGAACTCAGTGAGTTATTTACAGGACGGTAACGTCAGAAGATTGAAGCCTTATTTCAAGTACACTCAGTGTTACACGCACTAGCACAGCAAACGGTACTGTTAAATTGAGCTGTCGCCGAGTGACGTCAGATTCAACTTGAATGAAATATGAGGACAATTACTGCATCTGAGTACATACCTGTAGATGATGATCTTAAGATACATCCCAAAGCAAATGGTCACAAGGATTGAAATTACAACTGCAGATGATTTCTTTAATATATCTCACATCAAATGATTATTGCGATTGAAATTATAACTGTAGGAATGATCCTAAATCAAATGGTCACAAGGATTGAAATTACAACTGCAGATGATTTCTTTAATATATCTCACATCAAATGATTATTGCGATTGAAATTATAACTGTAGGAATGATCCTAAATCAAATGGTCACAAGGATTGAGATTACAACTGCAGATGATTTCTTTAATATATCTCACATCAAATGATTATTGCGATTGAAATTATAACTGTAGGAATGATCCTAAATCAAATGGTCACAAGGATTGAAATTACAACTGCAGATGATTTCTTTAATATATCTCACATCAAATGATTATTGCGATTGAAATTATAACTGTAGGAATGATCCTAAATCAAATGGTCACAAGGATTGAGATTACAACTGCAGATGATTTCTTTAATATATCTCACATCAAATGATTATTGCGATTGAAATTATAACTGTAGGAATGATCCTAAATCAAATGGTCACAAGGATTGAGATTACAACTGCAGATGATTTCTTTAATATATCTCACATCAAATGATTATTGCGATTGAAATTATAACTGTAGGAATGATCCTAAATCAAATGGTCACAAGGATTGAGATTACAACTGTAGATGACGTTCTTTCGATACATTCCACATCATATGATCACTAGCATTGAGTTTACAAATGTAGATTATGTTCTTCCTATACATCCCACAACAAATGGTTATTAGGATTGAGTTACAACTGTAGACTACGTTCTTTCGATACATTGCAGATCAAATGACCACTAGGATTGAAATTACCACTGTACATTATGTTCTTTCAATCTATACCACAACAAATGTTCACAAGGATTGAAACCAGAATTGTAGGTAATTTCTTTCGATACATCTCACATCAAATGATCATTAGGATTGAGATTACAACTGTAGATTATGTTCTTTCGATCTATACCACAAAAAATGTTCATAAGGATTGAAACCAGAACTGTAGATTAATTTCTTTCGATACAACCCACATCAAATGATCATTAGGATTGAGATTACCACTGTAGATTATATTCTTTCGATCTATACCATAACAAATGTTCACAAGGATTGAAACCAGAATTGTAGGTAATTTCTTTCGATACATCTCACATCAAATGATCAGTAGGATTGAGATTACAACTGTAGATTATGTTCTTTCGATCTATACCACAACAAATGTTCACAAGGATTGAAACCAGAACTGTAGATAATTTCTTTCGATACATCTCACATCAAATGATCATTAGGATTGAGACAATAACTGTAGATGATATTCTTTCGATACATTCCACAACAAGCGATCATTGGGATTGAAATTACAACTGTAGATGATGTTCTTGCGATACATTCTACGACAAATAGTCACAGGATTGAAATTGCAGATGTTTTTCGGATATATCCTACATCAAATGGTCACAAGGATTGAAATTATGCTGTAAATGATTTGTTTCAATATATCCCACATCAAATGGCCATAAGAATTGAAACTACAACTATGTTCTTCCCATACATTCCCCATCAAATAATCACTAGAATTGAGATCACAACTGTAGATGATGCCCTTTTGATACATCCCATGTCAAATGATCACTAGGATTGAAACTGCAACTATAGGTTATGTTCTTTCGATACATCCCACAAATGGTCAAAACGATTGAGGAACGATTGAAGGTATTGTTCTATAGATAAATTCTAGACTGAAAAAAGTCATGATGATTGAGATCAGGAGTACATACTGACCACTCTGCACTTCTCACTGAGAGAGCAGTTGAACATCCTTTGCAATACTCCGAATCATACATCAAGTTCAGAGTTACTCTAGATCTCCTTGTTGGTCTAGTGGTAAGCGCGCGCTTTTGGACCACGGCGTACCGAGCACGATTTCAGTTAGGAAAGTCTCTCGAATACAGTGGTTCGGATATTACCTTAAACTGTAGGTTTACGTCTTAAACAGCCTCGATGCTGAAAGATGTTAAACTTCAATAACCACAGCTACTCTATAGAAAATGTCGATAAGCCTCTACTGTGTCGATGGCCTTAATAAAAAATAGGCATTAAAAAAAGGAAATTGTAATTGTGTTACACTAAATAGTGGAACGATGGGTATCAACGGAACGCCGGCTCTTTTTTCTTAGTCTAACGTCCCACGTTTATGCTCTTTTGACTAAGGGAGACGACGACTAAGGCAAGTGATTGATCATGGAGGAATTGGTAGAATGGAAATGTGGGAGGATCTGGAATACCACGAGAAAATCCACGGTCATGATGTTGTCCACCACAATCTTACTTGGCTGGAGATTGAACCAGGAACCCTATGCACCAGAGGAAATCGCTCTATCACTGAGATGGGCTCACGTAGTATAAGAGGAACAGTATCAGTTTATAGAGAATCTGAAACTCACCGAGAATCGAGTTGAGTTGATTTTGAGTTTAATGTCCCGTTCAGCATCGAGGCTATATGAGACGTGGATCTACTGATTAACGTGAAATCCGAACCACATGGGCTCCCGGGATTGCCGGGAATCGAACCCGGGCCTCCCACGCCAAAGGCGCGTACGCTAATCGTTTAGCCACGGAGAAGCTCTCATCAGGAAACGAATCTGAATCGTGAGATTGATAGGTAGATTCCTTATGACTACGTACACTGCTTTTCAAAGAGAATAACTTGATTTTAGACGGTAATACTTACGGAACATGGGACGTGCCGGCAAGAAAATGAGTGTTATTTGAACTGGGCGTGGCCTAGAGTTTCAGAAAATCGCCATTAGATGTCAGTCAATGCGTCTTCTCAATTTACAGTCAGTCAGAAGTAAGACGGCGTCCGCTCAACAGAAGGCGTTTTGTATATGATGCAGTTTGCAAAAATTGAATCAGTGATTTTGGTCCAGCGTGCTTTTAGTCGGCGTTTTGGCATTGATCCGTCTGCACCCAAAAACATTCGTCGTTGGTATAACCAATTTGAAGAGACAGGATGCCTGTGCAAAGGTAAGAGTCCAGGTCGGTCTAGCTTTTCCAATGAAATGGTGGAAACAATTCGGCAAAGATGTTGTTGGTGCTACTGGTGGTAGACACACAGAGTATTTGTAATAGCATAGCTAAAACTTTAAGATTTTGTGAGTAATTTGCAATTTATCCCATTTTGTAGTATGTTTTTATCTATACATATGGACTTTTAAATTTAGGCGATTCTTTTTGAAACACCCTGTACATATAAAGTTAAAAAAGTAATTTAAGATTTTGCATTAAGGGAAAAAGGAAAAAAATATTCTCTTTATAAATCAATGAAAAAAAATAGCGAGTTTAGATCGTATATTTCCAAAAAAATCAAAACGGTTGAACGTTAGTTGAAATAGCTTTAAGGACTTGGCAACATTATCGAGTGACATTCACCTATCATGAAGGTTAGCGAAAGTAGCTGACTTGTGTTTTGTTTTCATTTTCTTATTTCTTCTCTTTCTTTTCTTTCGTTTCTGCAACTGCCGCTGCCAATATAACAAACTTCTTTTCGATTTCCAAATTATACATTTCATCAAGTATTGAACATTTTGTGGCGAATTCGCTTTTATTTCCAGGGTTGCCAGGTGCATTAAAATTATAGTCAATAAATGTCAAATAAAGAAGGGGGAAAAACTAAACATGCAGAATTGGCTTGCGTCATAAATAACTTTGAAAAATAACTTTTTTAAAAAACACACCACAATGTTATTTGCTTTCTTTTTTTGTTCTTTTTTGAAGCACATAAAAAAGACATAAATGGTCTCCCATTAATGAGACATAAACTTGAGTTTTACGATGCGCCAGTAGGCGAAACATTGTTTCTAATATGTACTAAAGCTGCATAAAAATATATAAGAGAATCGTTATTCTTTACGCCATTATTGAAATATATAGTACTCACAGCAACAGTGAGTAAGAACAAGCATAATATTTTCTACGTAATTATATTTATGTTCGAAAAGGAAGAAAAATAAAATAAACGAAGTAGCTAAGTTGAATAGTTACGTAACAATGAATGTGTAACTAGCATAACCTTGAAAAGTACGGGAATTTTGCGCTAAATATTATCATGAACATCACTAAGTTTCTAGATCAATTGTCAAGAAAGTATGCAATCCGGACCTCTGGTAACCTTTCACGCCTTTACATAATAATTGCCCGTTTCAACACATTTCTTCAATTGTAAATCGTTTTCTTCTCACCCTCTTTTACCTGCCACCATACTTTTCATCAGATACATATATAAAAATGAAAGTGACTATGCTTGTGACTTAATAATTGTTGAATCACCCGACCGATCTCGATCAAATCTTCAACTTAGATGAAGTTAGATTAAGTTCGGATCTGCGATGGTTTTTATCATTTTTTTGACGGTGCAACTTAGTGGAGGGGGAGGAGATATACATAAAAACCATCGAAAGTGACCGATATTAATGCCAAATCCGTGGTTTTCGAGGTCGCTGAGATGAACAGTGACACTTCCGATGCCGGATTTAAATCCAAATTCAGTTCCGCAACTTGAGGAGGGGAAGATATATAAAAATGATTGAAAATGACCGGTATTCGTGTCGAATTCAGTTTTCGGTGTCCTTCAATTGATTGGTGACAGTTCTGGTGTCCTTTATATCCACAATGAAACACATACTCCCCTTGTGAACAACGGATATTCAGCTAGTCTTTCATAATAATAAACGAATGTTATCTTAATGTGTGTGATTGTCATCAGCATTTCGCATAGGAAGATACATCAAAGTTTGTACACAGGTACATCTTTAGCACATCTAATCCAGTACGAAACCGTTTTCTTCGATTTTCGGCTAGTGGGATAAGAAAAGTTCACAAATCATCCATAATTTTTCTGTTGTAAAATTTACCAATTTAATGTTCTGGAACGCCTTGCCTGTACGCAACCCGCATAACACTTTCGACATGCGGGCTTACATAAGAGGGTAGGATAAAGGTGGTGCTCTTCGTTATCGAAACTTGACGTGGGCTTTCATAAAAGGAAAACGTAAATATCTCGACAATGGATTGGTTATGAGTACACCACTTCTTAAAGAAAAAAGGTTGAAATCGGTCCAGGCGTTTGAACTCCTTAATGGCATTATTGAACATGAATAAATACATACCCACATATGGACACGCAAAGGACAATACCCCTCTTTTTGGGGTTTTGTATATATTAATGATTTCGAAGTAGAAGAGAACAATTCGCTTCTAAAATCAGAAATTCAAAGGATCGTCACCCAGTTAGAGGTCTGCACGGGCCGGAATTTTTAGCCCGGGGACAGCGCAGCCCGTGACTTTACAATCTGAGGCCCGACTTGAGTACGAAATATGCTTTAGCATTTAGGCCCGAGCCCGGCCCGAGTTCATGTGATAATCAAATGAGCCCGAAATAATCCGAATTTATAATTTACGCAAAATTGTGTTTTTATTTACAGCAATTAGAAGTTTAATTTTGCAGCTATGCTTTAAAAATTCTCCAGAAAGAATGGTCCAAACGTCCAGTAAATATCGTTGTACAGTACATTTACAAATTTAGGCCCGAAAAGGCCCGAGAAATATTGTTGTATATTTTAAAATTTACGACCCGAGCCCGCCCTGGGCCCGGGAACGAAGTGATATATGCTTTACAGGCCCGAGTCCGGCCCATGGACTTGGCCCGAACCCGTGTAAACCTCTACATCAAGTGCTGTTCCGTGCAAAATCAGCGCCCGGGGCGAGGGTTCACGATGACGCTAGTGACCCAGACAAGTCGCGAAGCGCCAGCATGTTTTCTGCGTAATGTAAGAAAATTTTGAAAAATAAACCCTGCTTTTCCTTGATTTTAAGCACTTTTTATTACTTTTTCCTTCCATTTTGTATATGTGCACATGCATTTTCCTAACACGAGTAACATTTTCCTTTCCTTCATTTCTTTTTTCCTACCGAATTTTGCGCCCCCTTATTTCGGGCCCGGAGTCGTCACTCCGCTCGCACCCTGCCCTGTACGGCACGGTACTGTCATCATCTCTTCTAAAGATGCTAAAAGTCAATGTAGTAATATTGCAGTTGTTTTAGAAATATATCTTGTTACAAACGTAACAGCCATTTCTTTAAATACAACTTTCATTTGATTTTATTTGTTTCTGAATAGAAGTAGCACATAGTCTCTGATCAAAACACAATGCTTTCATTAAAATATATATGTGTAACAGTTTCGTCAATTAACTAAACTTTTGGTTTCTTCTGATAGACTATAATGTGTCTGTGTGGTGGACAAATACCGTGTGCGTGGGTTTTCTCGGGGTTCTCCCGTATCCTCCCACTTTCTTCATTCCACCATTTTCATCCACTTTTCATCATTACCGTCTCGATTTTTTCTAGCCAGCATAATCGTAGGACGTAAAACTCAAAGATTTCATTTCATTCCATTTTCTATAATGTGTCTGATGAAGCGAAAGGTTTAGTTAGCGAAACTATTACATATCGATATTTTAATAATTAAAAAAGTATGCTTTGCTCAGATACTGTGTTATTTCTTTTTTCAATTACTAAAGCAAACCGAACATGAACTAAATAGTTAATTACTTTTGTTCTATGTATTTCTGCGTTTCTTTTATTTCTAGTTATTTCTTCTTTTTTTATTTTACCGTGTTTAAAAAGAGTTTCTGTACGTACCAAGTTTTTTCCTCGTGTTTATTTTTTTCAGTCATAAATTCTTTGAATAAAATAAGTAGTGCATGTAAGAAAAAAGTTCACAATGGGTGACGTCATAATATTAAAAAGGCTTAGATGGGGCATGGCCATAAAATGGTTGGAAACCACTAATACGTTGTCATTTTGCTAGTGTCGTAATGAAAAGCTTAAGAGTGAATAATTCGATATCACTATTCTTAGTAGATGGCGTATAATATTATCGTTATAATAATATCATATGGCATCAATTTTTGGATCAAAAGATCCAATACATTTCAGGCAAAAATTTCCTTGTACGCCTTACATCTGGAGAACAACATACAGTGTAGCCAAACTCAAACTGTCACTGAACTCAGTATGATGTGCTTATTCCGTAGAAAATACAAGAACTCGATTCAGGGGTTACTGAAAAATTTTGAGCCCCCTGATCCAAAAACTAATTATTGGCTAAAATCCCAATCTTTTGATGCATCTTTTTTTTTTTTTTTTTTTTTGGATCATTCCTAAAATTCTTGTTAGGTTTACAAAAAAGAATCATTTTCTCGATTTTCTCAAAAACTGCGCATGAGGATTTATTCTCATCCATATCTTTTATCTATTTTCTTGGGATACCTTTGGGATTTATTCTCTATTGAACACTAGCAATATAATAGAATTTTATTGTACAAAAGCGTGAACAAATATGCGTCAATATTCAAGCACATCATTCTTGTCTATACAAAGTAGGGAGGGAAATATTGAAACCAGTACAGTACTTCTGTCATATGATGTATAACGTTTGTACGTACGTTCCATATTCCAACAGGAAAAAACAAGGCAGACCGATTGTGGGAATCCGCTTTCTCTTGCAGTAATATAATCCAGACGTGCAGCAATCGGTTTTGAGATAGGTCGTGAATGCAAATATAAAGCATTGACGTCACTCAGTAAACAACACCAATCCATAATCTCACTTGTTCTTCTGTCTTTTTATGTGTTTATTAGCACGTTTTAAATTTTATTTTATTACTTCGTGGTTTATATTATTTCTTAATACGTTTCTTTTAAAGTATTTTTTCGTAGATGCACGAGGGTAGATTTTTCCAACTTCGTTAAGCAACCAGAGGATAACCACACGTGAGATGGCGTAACGCGAATTAGCTACATGTTCACTGGAGATAGTACATTCACCACACCAAAAGAAAGATTCTGGTCTTCAATCATTGGGGAGTACTAAACGTGAAGTACATCTCTTCATTCCAGACAGTACATTCACCATGCCAAAAGACAGATTCGAGTGTTCATTAATTGGGGAGTACCAAACCAAAGGTGAAATACATCTGTTAATTTGAAGATACTACATTCACCATACCGAAAGACAGGTTCTGGCGTTCATTTATTGGGAAGTACCAACACAAACGTGAAATACATCTGTTCATTGGAGATAGTACATTCACCATGCCAAAAGACAGATTCGGGTGTTCATTAATTGGGGAGTACCAACCCAAGACGTGAAATACATCTGTTCATAGGAGATAGTACATTCACCACACCAAAAGAAAGATTCTGGTGTTCAATCATTGGGGAGTACTAAACGTGAAGTACATCTCTTCATTCCAGACTTTACATTCACCATGCCAAAAGACAGATTCGGGTGTTCATTAATTGGGGAGTACCAACCCAAGACGTGAAATACATCTGTTCATTGGAGATAGTACATTCAGCGCGCAAATACTACAAGCTACTGTGTCTATGTAGTATTCAACGGGTATTATTCTGAACCCGAATAGACGATAAGTAATTGTAAAATACTTCCACCTATATTTTCAGATATTGTTTTTATACGAAGAGAAGAGTACAGATGAAGTGTAAGATCAAATTTTCATCTACATCAATTAGTTCCCTGCTAAATAAATATAGTTTTATTGAGAAAGTGTACAAATGTTTGTTGAGTTAAGAAGTTTTGGTTGGTCCAGACACGGTGCATCCCTGCTTCTATATGTCTTTATAGGGGAGTAATCAATTTCTTTCCAAGTACAAATCCCACTATAAAAATCCCTCAATTCACTTTGCTAACCGTATTACAAGCATAACGAACACAATAGGAAAATGCAACATTATTATTAAATATTGAAAATACGTATAGACTAACTAACTGATTACAACGGTTTATGAATTTCTTGGGTAAAGGTTTGTAATAGTTTGTCTATGATATACTTCCACACAGTGGCGTATTTACGATTTTGTTTCGGGGGGGGGCTTTGCTAACTTTGGAGGGGGGGCTTTGCCTGAAAATGTGAAAATTCTGCAAGATATTTCATATCCTTTACTATAGTAAATAAGATTTCGGGGGGCTTAAGCCCGGAAGCCCCCTCGTAAATACACCACTAATTCCATATATGATTTCTGATCGGAATTAGCTCGTAATTACTGAATCAGTTGAGAGATTAATTCAAGAACCAGTGGCGGCGATTGGACGTTAAAAGTGGGGGGGCAAGGCATGATCTGAATATTTGTATATCAATCTTAGTTTATCTGGTTGTTTCTAACACTTTGAAGAAAGGTTGTATAACTAATAGGATACTATCTTTTTCGGTTAAAATACCGTATATCGTATTTCATATTTTACTAAATAAATTGACAAGAACAACGGAAGTAGATACTAGCCCTTTGTATTCTTAAACAACGAATGTGTAAGAAGAGATTTGATTCCTTGCTCATGAACAGATTAAAATTCTGTTTGGAAAATTGTGTGATCAGATTATTTATTTAAAAATTTACAAAACAAGTAAATAGAAAGGATAATATTAATTATAGTAATGAATAATGAGGCTTGTTTTGCAAAAGTTATGTTCAAACTGGAGATTAATGAACAACTTAATTTATAATTCCACACATGACATTACATATATGTTATTACTCTTACAAGGTATATTCGCGAAGTGTCCCCTCAAGATTCGTGTAAAATTGATTCAAATACATAGTTCTCCTCGCCACAATGTGTATTGTACTAATTTTAGCGGCCCACACTGGTAATTTGCGTATTTATGAGTCTTCATATATCCAGAATTCAATCATACACTAGTATAACGCTCGGACACAAAATTGCTTTTAGTTTCTTAGATGTAACTGAACATGAACGTGGGCATGTGCAAAACAAATTTGATCAAGTACTGCTTCTCTGACGCATGTTACCAACCCGAGCTGCCATCTTTGATTCAATTTTCGGTTTTTCAAAAGGGAATAGGTGCAAGTGATACATCAAATTCATATACAATTTCTCGGAAATTCACTAATGTAGTGAGTTTTATCGTAGCTATTGCATGTTAAATGTCAGGCACTTCATGAATATTGAATCAAATAGAAAGTTGTGCAGGGCCCGCTGTGTATATGTAATGTTTGACTTGATTTATCGTTGACGAAATATTCTCTGAACGTACATAATACAGAAACACAGACGTCAATACGGAAATGGTCTTCACCTGAATATGGTCGTATCTGAATTTACATTAAGCATTTTGACCGTCATACCGTTTGTTGTAGTATATCATGGAACTAATACAATCACTCACAGAAATGTAATAAGATTATGACACCAATGTTGTAAGGAGTTTGTTAACACCTACAATATTTTTTCCAGTTGGAAATTGTTTTGATTTGTCAACATCAAAAATATATATGTAACTGATATTACTCTGCAATGTCTATTCGCGAAATGCCTGGAAGGATTTAACATGCAATGCCTTGCAAACGGTAGAAGCTACAGTAAAATCCTCTATATCAGTGAGTTTCCGAGAAAATTGTACATGAATTTGATGTCTCACTTCCACCTATTCCCTTATGAAAAACCGAAAGTTGAATCCAAGATGGCAGCTCTGGTTGGTAGCATGTGTCAGAGAAGCAGTACTTGATCAAATTTGTTTTGCACATGCCCACATTCATGTTCAGTCACATCTAAAGAAACTAAAAGCAATCTCGTGTCCGAGCGTTATACTAGTATAAGATTGAATTCTGGATATATGAAGGTACATAAATACCAGTATGGGCCGCTAAAATTTGTACAATATACATTGTGACGAGGAGAACTTTGCATTTGAATCAATTTTACACGAATCCCGAGGGTACACTTCGCGAATGTACCTTGTTAGAAAATGAAAGACTGTAAATACTACAAGCATATGCTACGAAATTTAAAGAAATACGCAATTGCAATATTAATTGATTTGAATTGCAATTAAAACGCAATTCCTCTAGCTTGCTTAACTCAACGAGAAGACAATCAATATGCACTCACGCAATGGGAAATATTATGTGGCATCATTTTTTATGAACCAGTAATACATACAAAATTTAACATTTTCAAATGAAGCTATATACATTAATGGGTTACTTCAAAAAAGTGGGGGGGCAACTGCCCCCTTTGCCCCCCCTAATCGCCGCCCATGTCAAGAACAATAATATTTAGATTGCAAAAAGTACTTTTATGCTAAATAAGTAGGAGCTGAAAATAATACCTGTCCGTTATGAACAGGGTACTAAAACGTTGTGGGTGAAAAAATAACTATAGGCTAAGAATATTTGCTGTCCGTTATAAATAGGGACTATAACGCTGAGGGTGAAAAAATAAGGATGAGTTGAGAATAATTCCTGTTTGTGATTAGGATACTAAAACGGTGGTGGTGAAAAAAATAAGTATGAGCTTGGGTTCGTTATGAATAGGGTACTGAAATGCCGAGGGTGAAGAAACGAGTATGAGCTGAGAATAATTCCTCTCCATTATGAATAGGGCACTAAAACGCTGAGGATGAAAAAGAGACTGTCCATGTACGTAAAAGAGTGAGTTCTTTTCCCCCTTAGCTATACATATACAAGTGTTTTTGCCGGAACAAAAAAAAAAAAAAAAAAAAAAGAAACTGTTCGTATCACGGACACCTCTATTAAGAGTTGTCCGTTAAGGAAGATTCCACTGTAGAGCCTCTAAGTTGAATATTTTTTAAAATATTTGGCAACACTGCGCCAACGCGTAATTGCTCAAATACAGTACAAACAGACGCACGCAAATTAGCAAATGGCTATACAGGATTTCCTGCTGAAATCCAGACAAATAAATTAGAACAGCTTTTTATGGCTAGTTTTTCTTTCGTTTACACTTCTTTCACTTCGTCGTGTAGTTTCCTTTAAACATTAATGATTTTTTTCGGGAATGATACCTTGTATCACTGCTATTACGTTTCTGCAAAGTGCATACGACAAAGAATTATACGCAGGAGTGGAAATTGTACTTTTATTTCTAATATTTACACAATAATTAGACGATCTGTAAATCGTGTTTCAAAGGTTGTTCCACAGTAGTTCAGTGATAGAACGCGTACTTTGGGGTCTCTGGTTCGATCCTAGGCCAAGTAAGTTTGTGGTGGACAACATTGTGTCAGTAGGTTTTCTCGGAGGTCTCCCTTTCCTTCCACATTCTCATTCCACCTATTCAATTCTCATTCACTTGCCTTAATCATCCGTCTTCCTTAGCCTAACGAGAAAAATCGTGGGAAGTTAAACTGAAGGATAAAGATTTTCAAAACCTGCTCCATACAGAAAGGTAAGGTTTATATACAGGGTGTTTGAAAACAACACCGACAACGTTTGGGAGATAATTTCTGACACCAAGATAAGACGAAGAGTATAGACCAACCTGGATGTACAAATGATTCCTTTCGGAGTTATGGACTACCGAAAACATGAAAAAATGTACTTTAAAGGTCCATAGTTCCAAAATTATGTAATCTATCATAGTCGAATCAAGACTTCACATAGAAACTAATATGTGCATTATCCAGAAATACATGTTTCAGAATCCTAAGGTACTCACGCACCAATTTTTATGGAGAGAGTTTGGCTACGGGCATATAATTTGAAGTTCCCACCAAATACCTCTATAAAAATTGTTGCGCAAGTACCGCTGGATTCTGAAACATGGACTTTTGGATAGGTCACATACTTGTTCCTAAGCGAAGTCTTGACTAGACTGTGGTAAGTCCCATAGTTTTGGAGCTATGAACCTCTAAAGTTCATTTTTGCATGTTTTCAGCAGCTGAAAGCAAGCATTTGTGCACCTAGATTGATCTATACTTTTTGTGTTATCTTGGTGTCAGGAATCATTTCACAAACATTGTCTGTGTTGTTTTGAAACACCCTGTATATATTGTTTCTAATCTTTTGAGTTTTTATATTTTAAGTTTGTTATTTTACAGTAATTATTATTTATTTATTTATTGGAAATAAAAGAAATGATCAGGAGAACAGAAATTGTTGTGAAAACATTACCCAGTCGTCTTTGGTACATGAGATCATGGGTTCAATTTCCGGTGAGTGAACCGTGAACTTTGAATTATTACGATAGTTTGGGAGCCTCGTCGCTGAAGAGGGAAGCTAAACTTAAGCGGCGGATCTATTCTGAAGGTGGGGACCTAAGTTCCCCAATTTTTTGATTGTAAATAATAATTGAAAGCTATTATCGATATATTTCTGAGAAACATTAGATATGGTTACAGTTGCAGTGTTTTTTTGTTATGCAATACGTAAAACGATACTTAGGGTCCACAATGTTAACGTCCAACTTAGCTATAATATTCATCGGAAAACAGTAAAGTTGCAAACTTCTGCAGAACCCATGAAAAATTGTAAATTCATGATGTATTTTTCATAGTGGGTTTTGAGTGGCCTCCCCACTTTTTACATTCTAGATCCGCCACTGACTAAACTCTAATTCAACCAAACAACTATTACAGTGGTTCTCAAACTTGTTGTTACCGCGACCCACATTAAATTATTAAAAGTACTTTGTGGTCCACCTGCTTTTATTCAACTACATATTGTGATTCTACGTAATGGTGGTATTTCAATTTTGTAAATCATATTTCTAATTTTTCCATATAAAGGTAACACAGAGCTCACACTATGCTCAACGCAATGCCCTACCTCGTGTCAGATTTTGACTCACCCATTCCCTTTCCATACTAACCCAGCATCTCTACTGACTGTACAACAGGGCAGGGCTCTGAATAACCACTTACTCTTCACCTCATTAACAAACGCTTTCAATTTTCAGTTCCTGAATGGTACTTACTTTACTACATATGTTTCTGCATCAAAATGAAATTTTCACAATTACAAAGAAAAACTTCTCGCGACCTACCAAAGAAACGGCTCGCGACCCACACTTTGAGAAACACTGAACTATTATATTATTTAATCACGTTACTCCTCGTACTAATTATTTCACATCCTTACAAGCAATGATGATTGCAGATTTCTCCCTGGGGGGCGTTTTTATGCACAAGGAGTTTATAACTTACTAAAAATAATACAATACTTACCATTTTTCTTTTGCCTGTTTATTCATAAGTGAAAGGAGATAATAAAATGCAACTTACCACAATCATAGATAATGTTATTCTACAACAGAAAATATAAATCTGAAGAATTTTCAGTGTTGCCAGAATAACAATGTCCCTAAAATCTAAGTTAAGGCAGCAACTAGAGGAGCAAACTCAACTGCATTTTATTACGTATCATATTGTTCTGGTTTCCTGTGAACTACTTTTTAAATAACATTATTATTTAGTTTTAATAACTGTATGTTAAAACTATTTTGTTTATTACAAACTAAATACAACTATTGTTTAAAAAGTAGTTGACAGGAAACCAAAACAACATAATACGTAATCAAATGCAGTTGAATTCGTTTCTCTAGTGGCTACCGTAACTTAGATTTTAGGAGAAATATGCTGGCAACACTGTAATTTCTATGGATGGCAACACTGAACATTCTTCATGTTTATATTTTGTGTTGTAGAATAACATTATCTATTATTGTAGTAAGTTGCATTTCATTATCTCCTTTCGCTTATGAATAAACAAGCAAAAGAAAAATGGTAAGTTTTGGATTATTTTTAGTAAGGCAGGCTCTTAAAGTAGTACTGACTGAAAAATTTCGTTAAGTACGTTCCGACATATGCTGAAGAGGACAATTTCTTAGCTGGGGGGAAAAACTGGGGGATTCAGTGGCAAATCTAGAAAGTTAAAACAGGGGAATGCCAGCACCCAGAATATGATAGATATATTATGAGTTTACAATTTTCCATGAGAACCTGCAGGAATTACCAACTTAACTCTCTCCTGACGGATATTATGTCTAGGTTGGATGTTAACATTGTTGACTTTAAGTATTGTCTTACACATTGGATAACAGAAAAAAATGCAACTGAAACTATATCTAATGTTTCAAAAATTTTCCAATACAGAATAAAGGGCAATGTTTGCTATAAACTTTCAAAAATATACAAATAATAGCTTCAATAATTTTTTTTTTTTCAAAAAATTGAGGGTATAGGCCCCGGGCTGGATCCGCCACTGTCCTTCATGTGCACCACTGATGTAAAATAATCTGACTAGTGTTTATGCATTTCCCAAGTTAGTTTAAAGTACCAACCCTGTCTCAAACGTCAAGATAGGCTAGTTTCGATCATTTTGGTAACTTTTCTTCATTTGTGAAGCAAGATTTTGCTGTGGGCAGCTCCAAGGTCAGTGTTATTGGAACTTTATACATACATATATATACGATTATGTGTATGTGTGTGTGTGAATTCATTCTTGAACTTGCATGGTGCAACTCGTTTTTGTTTAAAAAAATAATAAAAAATAAAAGAAGAAAACGTAAAAAAACACAACAGCAGCAAGTCATGAAGCACAGAAGCATTTGGGGGAAGTAGTTCAGGGGAAAAATAGCAAAGCAAAGGGGAGGGAAGGTTGGCAAGGGCTTAAAACAGGAAACCGGGCAATAAATAAGAATCAAGAATCGTGGCTGCAATATAAAGCTAGCAGCAAACATGCCCATATATATATATATATATATATATATATATATATATATATATATATATATATATATATATATATATATATATATATATATATATATATATATGTGTGTGTGTGTGTGTGTGTGTGTGTATATAGTTAAGTTGCGAAAAGGAAGCGTTGCAATGTCCAAACGCATTTTTTGATGACGTTTTTAAGAAGAAAAAAAAGAAGTCAAAACATTTTTAAGTTTTAAAAAGAAAATAAACAGCCAGAATTATTTAATTTATAGTAATTCCACCAAGTTCCTAATAGTGAAAGTGCACAGCAATAAATTCTGCATTTTTACTTTTTTTTCTTTCTTTTCGTTCTTTTTTTAAAGGGAAATGTTTTATTTTTCTCATGAAATTGAGAATAATTTTTACTTTCTTTTCTTTATGCATATAAACGAGAGTTTTTTTTTAAAAACAAAATGATAGAAATGTTTAGAAACTCATTTCTAAAGAATTTTGCAAATACTTAGTTCTTAGAGAATACTCGATGACGACGATCTAATGAATATAGTACCTGACAAATTTTCTTACTGATACTCGATATTATCGTCACAGGTATTGGTCATTATTCGCAGGTCACTTGCTCCAACTAGTGCTCTCAACGGGTCGGGTCGGGTCGGGTTGAAGACCGACCCGACCCGACCCGTGACCCGAATTGACTGACCCGACCCGATGACCCGACCCGACCCGACTGACCCGACCCGTGACCCGAATTGACTGACCCGACCCGACCCGACTGACCCGAACCGTGATCCGATCTGATTGACCTGACCCGATAACCCGACCCGAGTTGATCCGACCCGTAACCCGACCCGAACTGACCCGATCCGAGTCGGGTCGGGTCGGGTCACGGGTCGGGTCGGGTCAACCCGACCCGTTTGAGAGCACTATGGTCACGACACTGGGTGAACGCCAAAATGCACTCACATTGGGAAACTAGTTTTAAAAGTATAATTTTAGAAAATAAAGCATAAAGCATAATTTAAAATATATAGCACAATTCTTGGAAAATTCTCTTTAACTGAAAGTTTAACATACTGTGTTAATATTTTTAAAGCCAATATTTACAATGCAAAATCATTGAGAACATAACAATGCAACAATGAAAAGATTATTTTCATTTCTGTAAACTTTTCGGTGTAATCCTTTGATGTGGAGAAAAGAAAGTAAAAGAAGAAAATTTTCCGACAACAATGAATAGTATGCAAGAACTCCATACTATATTGTTACAGTGACGACGCCAGCTTTAAGTTCTTAGGGGGCAAAGGAGGGGCAGATACATTTTCGGGGGGCGGCTATTTGCCATACCAAAAATGACATATTTATTACGTTTGACTTATTTTACATGACATTGTGTATTTCGTTGCTGTTTTTATGTTAGATCTATATGATTATAAATTAAACTTATTTCAAATAAAATTTGTAACTAACAAATAAGTAACGTCTGCACATGAAATATTTTTCAATGAAACTTTTGAAGCCTAAACATAAATTGAATTACTTTCGCGTATGCTACAAGTAACACATTCGTCTATATGCTACGTATCTCTCTCTCTCTCTCTCTCTCTCTCTCTCTCTCTATATATATATATATATATATATATATATATATATATATATATATATATATATATATATATATATATATCCTCCTGAGACCCTGCGTATTGCATACAATACGTATTTCGAATGCCCGTCATGGCTACGAATATTTAAGAACATGCCCGAATCTCGGTTATTGTATTCGGGAAGTGTCGAAATTACTGCAGAAAAGGCAGCTGGTTTTTGTTTTTACCCACAGGTGGCTCTATTGTCTGCTGAAGGCGGGAAGAAGACAATTGGGGTTATGGACGCATCTGATCCAGGTGCATTGATTGAATAATTTCTCAGAAAATAAAACATGGGGAAGTAAATTTTAAGTTTAATGATTTACATGTTTTATGATTATATTAAGAAGGGAAATATACAATTTTTCTTCTGTATTGTATGCAATACATAGCAATTTGACACCCAAAGTACTGCATACAATTCGACCCATTACCGATCAATAGGAAAGCTGTATGACAAAATGGTTTTCAAATATGTACTATTGGGTCTATTGTTACCTAATATACAAAATTTCAGCAAAAGTTCTGGACAAGTCAATGCTCGGGTCTCAGGAGGATATATATATATATATATATATATATATATATATATATATATATATATATATATATACTGACATTTTATATATATATGTAGAGAGAGAGAGAGAGAGAGAGACTGAGAGAGAATTTACGAGGAGCTGCTGAAAATGCCGTAGTCCAATCCAGAAGGAGTGTAGGTACTAGGTAGAAAAATAAAACCGTAGTTTAGAAAAACATATCTCTGTATGTACAAATATAAATTTTCATATTAATAATGAAATTCTTATTGTTTCTCAGGCCTCTGAAGTGATTATGTGTGCCCAAACAGATAATTTCACGAACATCCAGATCCTTACTGTTATAACATTTTTGTTCCACCAAGGAAAGTCACCGAAGTAAATTAATTAGGAAATCAGTGAAACACCACGGGACTCTCCTCCGTTATATATAGTGGTGAAGAAGTAAGTGGCTTAGTATAAACGTAGCAATTTCTCAACAAATTATGCTTTACATCCAGGATGATTAAAAGCAATGACTCTTCCTGGAATCATGGATGCAATTTGTGACATTATTCTTGAAAATTGCAGCATTTCAGCCAGTGGTGGATATAGCCCGGGGCCGGAGGGCCTAGGCCACCCCAGTTTTTGTGTGACAAAAATAATTTAAGCTATTTATATTTATTATAGTCTGAGGTCTGCACCCCGCTTTCTCAATTTTTACCTTCTCAGCAAAACTTGTGTCAGGGATTCTGGGCATTTCTTTGGAACTCGTCGGTAGCATAATTCAGAATGGCTTGGGTATGCTCAAGTTCTCGGCATAATGGGTTCCCAAAATATATGTCAGGAGAATAAAAGGGTAACGGCATTAATAGAAGTATTCTTCCAATTTGACCGTAATGCTGATCAATTTCGCTGACGAATAGTAACCATAGATGAAATATGGTTGTACCACTATGATCCTGAAACGGAAGTTCAAGACACAGAAGTAGGTTGAGAAACTGTTCGGAACATTCTTCTGGTATAAGTATGGAGTGGTAGACTACCTCCTCAATGGTCAGATATTTAATCCAGAATCTCTACATTACTTACAAAACTGAAAGAAAAATTCAAAGTTCAACGCTGCGGAAAATGAAAAGAAAGGAATTCTGTTCCTTCAGGAGAATACACCTGTCCATCAAGCCCCTGCCAACATAACTGACATTGCATAATCTAGGATTTCAATGTCTAGATCATCATTCTTATTCCGCAGATTTAGGTCCGTCTAACTATTACGTGTACTTATTTCCCAAACTTAAATAACACTTGAAAGACGCCATTTTAGATCTGATAGGGGTAGTGCTATGAACAGTGGTGCGAGGAAAGCTAGATTTTTTAAACTTTTCTGCAAAAGCTGGAGCACTGTACAAGGTAGTATATTGACTCTCGGGGGAAGAGAAGAAGAAGTAAAACTTCACCAATCCACGTGCACTCCTTTGGGTTGGGCTACGAATTTTTCAGCAGTTCCTAGTCAATATGGTAGACGTCACGTCAGTACTTTGAAACAAAATAAGTAAAGGAGCACTAGTATAAACCAATTACTAACTAAAGATCAGCACTCTGACAATACATTTTATTGGGAATCAATTTCATTCCATAATTTTATTATTATCATTTGCAGGAAGGGAAAACACAACTCTTTTTATCTCCTTCAAAAAATTAAGCCTTGGTAGTTGCAAACTAAGCTGTTATAAACACATCCTCTGAATATTGGAAGCCGAGAATAATGTTTCAGAAAAAAGAAGTTTTAAATAAAACAAAATATGAAACTGAAAACTTCAAACCTGGACAAATACAAACAAGTTACGTAACTGGTTTTACCTTTCTTTTGTTTCCAATCGAAGTTGATCCAATGAGAAGAAAACAAGTCGACCAAATCTACTATTGTTCGCTAGGCACAATTATTAAAAATCATAAGAAAGAAGTATAACTAAAATTTACCTCAAAAGGGGCTATATTAGAAAACAGAAATATGCGTGCATACCCAGACGCTCAAATAAGAAAGCTTGAGGATTAATCTGCCACATAATAAATTCATGGAAAGTAGACTACAATTTGTCAATGAGATTGGTTATGATACTGATATACAATACTACATGAAGAATGTTTAAAGATTGTACGAGTCTGGGGGGGAGGGCAGTCTAGGTGGCAGTCAGGGGGCAGAAGTAGCTACTAGGGGACGCTCACCCCCCTTGCCCCCCTCTGGCGTCATCACTGTATTGTTATGTTTACTTTTTGAACTTAAGCACTTTCTGTACTTTTTGGTGGCATCTTTTACTTTCCCTTTCTGTATATATGTACCTGTAAGGTGCACACAAATGATAGAAAAAATTTATTCGAGCAAAGCACATCTCTTTACAATGAATTAAGTAGAAAGTTCATTAAATATGAGAGAAACTAGTTGCAAAAAAATATCAATAAATAGATCAAGATATTTAGAATATTTGATGTATAATAAATATACATTATACACGATTAATGTAAAATAATCATTGAAATTAACAATAAAGCATAATTTAAAAAAAGCATAATTAAACAAGAAATAAAGCATAATGTGGGTTGCTCTAACAATTAAGTTGTATGAAGACGAGAAGAAAACGAAAGCTGATTCCTTAACGAATTTCGTTGATCTTCTTTGTGTCTACAAAAACGCATTCCTAGAAACCTACAAGCTAGGTATCATCTCTGTGATTATATCAGTTTTTAGTGCTACATGTGAAAGGTCATTCTCTTCTTTGAAAAGATTAAAGATTTGTATACGCAAGTCAATGACTCATGATAGGTTGAAAAACTTAGTGTTACTTTATATTAAAAGAAAATTGCTAAATCGTTAGATCTTTAACAAGTTGTGGATATGTGCTGCTGCCCACACGAATAGAAAGATCCTCTTCAAGTAGAGGCATGAACCTATAAGTTATTTTCTTTACCTGTAAAAGTGTATTTGCTTCCACTTAAGTCAACCAGCTACACATATTTTAAACGCCATGATTAAATAACTATTTACTTATATTAGAAATCAATTGCATTAATGAATCCTAGTTGTTTGAGGTACTAAATGTTTTCCAAAGAGTAAAATCATGAACAATAGAGATGGAAACACTCACCTTGAATACACACACATATACACACACACAGACACACACACACACACATATATATATATATATATATATATATATATATATATATATATATATATATATATATTGGAGATGACCCCCTCAAAATCCTCTTGGGCCCTTCATTGCCCCCCCTGAAAAAAACTAGCTACGCTACTGGACACCATGCACCAGAGATGAATTCTCTACCACTGAGCCACCGCGGCCCTGCTTGGGCTTGGTCGTCCATATTCAATCTCTCTTTTGGCGTTGCTTAAACAACTTCTAGTTTTGTTCTAAATCCAGACTCCATATTGGCGTAGATATTAATATTACAGTCGATTGGTAAAATCAATCTTCCACATTTAAAAATTAAAGTACACACAAGTAGAAAAATAAGCATTTATCATAAGAACACTAGCTGCAAGTGTTCAAAATAGATTTATGGTTTCTATAAAATCAATTGAAAATTGCTATTTTTAATTAGGCAGCTAGTAAAAAACAGCAGCTTTCGACTCCAGCCGAGTTTAAACTCAACCTAAACTCAGTTGACCAAAGTGAACTGACCCGACTGACCCGACCCGACAACCCGACCCGATAACCCGACCAGAGCTGACCCAAATAACCCGACCCGAGTTGACCCGATTGACCCGACCCGACAACCCGACCCGAATAACCCGACCCGAGCTGACCCGACTGACCCGACCCGATTAGCCTGACCCGACAACCCGACCCGAGCTGACCCGACCCGATAACCCGACCCGAGTTGACCTGACCCGACCCGACCCGAGCTGACCCGACCCGACCCGTTTGAGAGCACTAGCTGCAACTGAGGAGCTTCCATGCGCTACGGTCTTCTGCTAATCTCTTCGTCTTCAGGTACGACTTCTCTGATTCGATATAGTCCATTAATTGTAGTCTTCTTCGCCCTCTCCCTCTCTTTCCTGCCACCACATCATCTAGCACATTCCTCATGATACAGTTCATTCTTAACCAATGTTCCAACCAATTTCTTTTTCTCTTCTTAATAATATCTAAAATTATTCTATTCTCCCCCATCAATTCTATCATCTTTCATTCGTTTTGCACTCGATCCAGCTAATTCTCTCCATTCTTCATAACACCCACGTTTCGAAAGCTTCCACACGAAGTATTTTATAAGTCTTTTTTCTCAACTCTTTATTCAAAGTTTAAAAAAAAATAGTATTGTCTTCCTCCTAAAGGCTTCTTTCGCCATTCCTATCCTTACTTTTTTTTTCACGCTCACAATTCATATCATTACTAATAATACTACCCAGGTATCGAAAACTAGTGGCCTGTTTTATTTTCTCCCCTCCAATTTCTATATTCGACCGTTCCAATCACCATGCCAATAGGGATACGCACGAGACGAGTCGAGACACGGCTCTTCCAATAGAGAAATATACATTTTTCGAGTCGAGACATCACTTTTACAGCATATTTTCGAGACGAGACAGCTACAAATCTTGTCTCGTGCGCATCCCTACATGCCAAGAAGAACGAATTTTAAGAAAATTGGTAAGGAAATAATCGACTTGTAAGGAAGTCTGTATACCATGCTGCATGTTCCTGAGGACTTTGTCCAAAATAATGAAATCTTTAAGTTTTACGTCCCACGGTTATGCCGGTTAGGCTAAAGGAGACGTTGATGCTGAGAGATGAGTGAAACGTTGGAATGAAGAAAGTGGGAGGAAACGGAAGAATCCCGAGAAAACCCACGAGCACGGTGTTTGCTCACCACAAAGCCCACACGGTGCGAGCTGGGATCGAACCAAGGACCCCAAGCACCGGAGGTGAACGCTCTACCACTGAGCCACCGCGCTCCCAGGACTTTGTCCACGATTTTAGGGATAATATGCTGTATTGTGATGGAAACTGCGTCTTGAAACTTGTCAATGCTCATAAAAACATGTCTTGAAATAACTTCATACATAAAAGACGGGTGCAATGAGATGAGAAACCGTGCACGCCGGATTCTACGGGTGTTTAAACGTTTTCCAAACACGTTCTCGAGTAATGCAATACACCAGTTATGTGTGATGTGGTGCAGTCATGCTGCAACCAAGTACTTCTAGTTTGAGCCTCAGATGTCCGGCAAACGGTTCCAATATGTCCGTATTTGCACATGGTTCCATGTTTGTGGTGTTAATCATGAAAAAAAAATCTGACGTGCAATTCGTTGATGGCTCACGGTGCACAACCTTATGATCACGAAGAGATTGTTAGTTAAGTGCAAAGAGATTATATATAGTTCATAACCAAGTATCCTGGCTATTCATACCAATAGAGATGTGACCTGTCTCATTACTAACGAATGTCATCCAAAAGAATTAAAAACACTGGCAACATTGCACATGCGATTACATAGTCTCATTTTTCTAACATATCAACTAGGAACACCTTGTATGGATACATGCACAGTTGCTTCGTAATTATCCGACGCAGTGTATGGATATATACGCAGTTGCTTTCGGAATATCTAACGCAGAGTAGACTTCAGCATGCAGGTCTGTTTTCATAAAAGTCTGACGGATCCGCATTGCCGATCTATATGATGGTTTCCAACTGCACAGATACTTTCGAGACACTTTTTACAAATACTCAATAAAATATATTAATTTAGCAAACGGCGATTCTTTATATAAATATCTATCTATTAAAATGCTAGGTTTATATGTATGTCTCCAATCCTTTCGACAATGAGATCTCGAAAACCACAACTGCTAGAAACGTGCCGTTTTCGCTGGTCGATTCCAAATTTTGTGTGGATTGTCTAGTTCTAATTGAATATTAAAAAAAAAAAAGTGGCCGTTTCTTCTTTAGGGATACACTGGAAGTGTTGCTTTAAACAAAAAGTCAAGTGTCGTATTCTATGAATTATACATTCCAACCCAACATAGTTGTATATAGGGGTTGTATATCTCTCAGGCGTTTGTTTCATGTTCAAATGATAATGAAAAACGACGGATAACCATTTCTCCAGGCTAAGATGAATCTTTATTGTTTGGGGTGTTTTTGCCCAATGAACACCATATATCACTGGCATTATAATTAATTGTGTATGTAATGTATTTGCTTATTACATATTGCATACAAGAAGAACGAAAACACTGATCATACATGGATTAGAAACTGCAACCGGAAGTAGACTTAATCTCGCAAATGATGCGAGATATTGAAAAAATGGTGCGACAGATATGGAGCGAGATACCCTTTATGGTATCCCTTGCCGATTTTATCAAGACATCTATCACTTGTGTCTGTAAAGGGACATGTACAGATGTTGTGAGGAATTACAAGGAGGAACTTAATAAATACACTAAATAACGAATTTAAAGCAAATCATTGATAAACAAAATAGATTTCAGTTAAGGATATTTAACTTAAATCAATCAATTAATTAATTTTAGACAACTAAAATAGGTGTTACATAACGAGGAATTGCATAATTTATACGGTTTACCAAACATTGTTAGATAAACTAGGCGGCTCAGGTGGGCAGGTCATGTAGCCAGGATGGGAGAAAGTAAGAACGCGATCAAAGTTTTTTAACTGTAAACTCAATCGGAAAACGACCGTTGGGAAGACCTAGGTGCAGATGAAAGGATCTCGCAGAAATAGGAATACAAAGTAGAAACTGGATCCTGTTAGCTAAGGACAGAAGTCAATGGAGAGATTTTGTGAATGCGGCATTGAACCTCCTTCTTTCATAGACTACAGAGTTATACAGGGTGTTTGAAAACAACACCGACAACGTTTTGGGAGGTGGTTCCTGACACCAAGATAAGACCAAAGTATAGACCAATCTAGGTACAGAAATCCGTCATTTCTGAGTTATAGGTTGCCAAAAGCATGACAAACGAACTTTAAAGGTCCATAGCTCCAAAATTATGGGACCCACTGTAGTCGGGTGAAGACTTCACTTACTTGTTAGAAACTACTGTGTACCCTATCCAAATATCCATGTTTCAGAATCATGTGGTACTTCCGCAACAGTTCTTATAGAAATAGTTGCGGAGTACTTCAAATTATATGCCTGTAACCAAACTCCATCGATAAAAATTGTTGTGTGAGCACCTTAGGATTCTGAAACGTGTATTTTTGGATAGAGCACATATTAATTCCTAAGCGAAGTCTTCACCCGACTACGGTAAGTCCCATAGTTTTAAAGCTATGAACCTTTAAAGTTTTTTTTTTTTCATGTTTTCGGCAGTCTATATAACTCCGAACGGAAGCATTTGTGCACCCAGGTTGGTCTACACTTTTTATCTTATCTTGGTGTCAGGAAGCACCTCCCAAACGTTCTCGATGTTGTTTTGAAACTCCCTGTATATATGGTGCTTACGACACTACGCGTAAAATATCTCCTCGCGCAAAATTAAGAAACACAATCATTTCTGACAACTAGGATAAAACAGATCAAACCCTTTCATGTTTATAATTTCTCAAGCGTATATTCGCATGCGTTTGCGGAAAGAAGAAAAAAAGAAACGTTTTTTTTTTTTAATGCAACATCTAAATATTAATAACTATCATAATAATAGTAAACTGTATATTGTGTGCGTAATTATAATCATTTTCTACCAAAAGGAAAAAAAAACGTTTATTACGAATGATTGCAAAAGTATGTAGGTGGCAATACTGATTTTTTTGTTTTAAACGTGACCGGAATAAACGGGCCAACTTTCTCTTTGTTATAGGATATTGAGCCAACACTTTTT